>NC_080782.1:105847882-106571632 GCF_028018385.1 Neofelis nebulosa
TTAAAAGGATCAGGTATCATAAAATGTTTAAAATGGTATTTGTTTTAAAGGAGGAAAAATCTGTTAAAGGCAAGAGACATTCACATTTGCATAATAAAATGTTTTTATAGTTCAATAAACAAAGAATCTTCTGTGTATATTTTGTTATTGCAAGCTACAAATAAGTTGGTTGAACAAAGGTAAATACTTTCTTATCAGCCTTTCCTTCCACACACTCAGAGGACTCCATATCATCTCTGTCACCTCTGCCCTCGACAATGTAGCTGGCAATTCCATCACAAACACCATTGTGAAACAGAGAAACCCAGATCAGCTATTCAACAAAGTACTTCAACTTTTTCTGGAGAGCTTTGATTTATTTGGGGATGCTGGTTACAAATTTCACACATATTCCAGACGATGGGTCCACATCATTCAATTTCTGTCTTTTAATTAATTGACATTATAAATGATTTGCAAGGTAACAACTTGCATTATGGAAGCTCACGCTTTAAGAAAAATGCCTATACAGCACTCTGTAAGATACTTTTAAAGTGAGGCTTAAAATAATTATCTGTGTATAATTCAAACCCTTACTTCTCTTTAATCTTTAAGTCTTTCAGATGAGAAACCATTAGTTCTTTCCCACCATTTACTTAATTGAGATTCAAAACATTCCCTTTTGGAGGGTAGAGTTCAACAGAACTCATTTAGAGGTATAAACTTTGTTCTCCACTTCCTTCATAACTTTGATTATAAAGAACTACCACACAATTGCTAGATGTTTCCTCAACTGATCATCAGAGGAAGCATGGGTCCTTGATATTCCCTTTTTAAAGATATTTTCATTAGTTAAAACTTCAATTCCTTTTTTTAAGCTTATTTATTTATTTTGAGAGAGACTGAAAGTACAAGCAGGGGAGGGCCAGAAAAAGGGAGAGAGAGAGAGGGAGAGAGAGAGAATCCCAAGCAGGCTCCACACTGACAGGGTGGAGCCCAATGCAGGACTGAAACTCACGAACCATGAGATGATGACCTGAGCCAAGACCAAGAGTTGGATGCTCAACCAACTTAACCATCTAGGTCTCCCTAAAACTTTAATTTCTTAAGTCAATGTCCATCAAACTGGGTTCTGGGGATCCCCAGGGGAATACTGAGGAATTTTCTTTTGCTTTTAAAAGGAGCCTTAATGATTTCCAAGCTTAATGATTTCCAAACTAGCAAATTTAACACACCGAACATCTTTGTTATTTGGGGGGCAATAAAGTGGGAAATGTATGTTTTGTGCAGATATTCCAAATTATCTTGAGATTTACATGTACATTTTAATGATGAAATTTCCACAGGTAGAGTCTGGAGGAGGATATCCAAATGCCAACACAAACAAATATTATCAGAGCCTACATCGTTTCGGCAAGCACTGCCTACTGAAGAAGTTACTCCACACTAGAGTATTCAGTGTGAAAATGTATACAAGAAAATTCTATAACAGGTCAAAAACTATGACGACAGTCTCTAAGATAAAAGTCCAAGTTCTTCACTCCCACCCCCCCCCCCGCAAATTTTGCTGTATCAAACACTGTTACACATAATTCAGCCATCACCTGGGGTTCAGGGACACACTTTAGAGAAGTACTAGTTTTGTTCAGCAAGGCATTCAACTTCATTGGGTATTAATGCGCCCACAGACATACACACGGAACAGCAGCTTTAGAAACCAGGGGTAACATAAAGCAAGTATCTAGAGCTCTCTTTGGATATACAAATCGAATAACGAATGTTATTTGCTCACTCAGAGTTTTTTTTCCATAAAATGTTATGGAAGCTTTCCATTCTAAAGGCTCCTCTCCTCAGAGATCTTAGATCTGTCCAAACCTTCATTCTATGTGTTTCCCATTCTCTCCAGCACAGAGTAAACTTCTTATTACATAATCATCAGAAACTTTCATGGGTCTCTCAAATTTGTGTGTGTTTCTGTTCATGTGTATTTTTTTTTTCTCTTCCAAAATGCTAAGAGATTCCGTTTGGTCTCCTGAAAAACTGAATAAATTCTTGGATTGAATCAGATCAAACTGCCAGTTCCAAATGTTGCCTAGAGCTCCAGAACATATCTTTGCTTGGAGAAAGCGTCCTGGGTTATTGGTCAGACTTGCTTTGGGTGTTCAGCTGGTTCCTCGCCTAGCACCTTGGGAAAGGTCGATACTTGTTAGGAGGGGAAAAAGTCCTTTTCAGAACCACCTATTCCTTAAAAAGTGAAGAGTATCATTTATATTCTGAAAACGGGTGACTGGTTCAACTGTTGTAAACCAATTGTACAAAAGGTTTGTACAAAGTGTTATGCTTTGTAGCATGAAGCCGAAACATTTGTCCATCTAAATCTTCTTTGAGCGTCTGTGCTCTGTGATGAGGATAAACAGATGAAATGGATGTATTTTCTCCCCTCTAAGTGCTAAAATGTACTGGAAGAGACAGCTATATAAACAGATAATTACAGTACTATGTCATACGTGCTACAAGGATATGTGAATATAGTGAAGTGGAACCCAAAGAAGCAGAGGATTTGTGTGTGTGTGTGTGTGTGTGTGTGTGTGTGTGTGTGTGTAATTTTTCCCTATTGCTGGCATCTCTTTCAAGAAGCCTCATGAGACAGAGGCAAAACAAACAAGTTCTGAATATGCGTCTGGAGGTAGCACACAGGGGCAAGGGCTTCATTGTTCTGGGATTGAAGACGATGCTGATTACATAAGCATCATTACCTGCCGGTACTGAGCTTTGACTATTTCTAGCACATTGCTAAGAACTGAGGCTTCTCAGTGGCAGTGCCAAGGAAACTGTTGGAGGTTGCCAGTCATTTTAGAGAAACGCCACAGAACACTGCGTGCCAGATGGCTACTGATGAAAGTGATGAAGGTTCCCGCTTGGAAATGAAGTCCAATTCCATATTTGGTCCTTCTTTCCTTCTTTCTCTTTTGAATGCATAAGAGAGTACAAACCCAGCCTTATTCTACTCTTGTCGCACAAAATCCCCATTGTCCTTTCTTCTTTTAAGAATGTGCTGGAGAGATGGAACCAAGTTAAATCCACTTTATCCCAAAGCCTGAGAGGTCCTAGAGCCCTGCCTCTCACTGAGTCAGGCCTTTTCTCTTTTACCTCTTCTTATTCATGACTCCCAGAAACGACTGTCAGTGGAACCCACTCAGGGTTGGCCTGCCAGGGACTCAAGTTTCTGTGAGGTAAGTTTTTCCCATCTCAACATCTCACAGAAGGGAAAAAAAGAAATGCCCAGCTTGAAATGTTTTATAATGGTTCTTCTTGGTAGAAGAAGTTCACCCAGTCTCTGTTGAGGACATTGCCAGCTTTCTTTCTTTCTCTGTGCATAAGAGGACAATTGCTTCTTCATCACTTCTAACATCCTAAGTGGAGGGGTCTCCACTGAGACAGTAATCCTGGTCTATCTCCCCTTGTTTTCTTACTCTACCTCAGGGAAGTGAAGTGGTACTGAGAAAAATAAACTTAGCCTGTTTCTCCCAGCACCTTGCTTCTTTCACATTAGGAGCTAAGTCACCACTGCTTCTCCATGCCAGCACCTGGGTGGGTGAGTCTGCTTAGTCTGCTAAGCATCAGTTAGCCATCTTGCCTAGACACCTACAACCACTGTCCAAACTGTTTTAACAGAGTAGAGGTGACATTTTGGCACTCTATCTGCTAGAAGATTCTTTCAAAGACCCCTGGCAGATAAGAAGTAGTGACGTGAACTCCAAAAAATAGTCTTCACTTTTTCAGAGGTGATTTTCATTTGACAGAAAGCACTGTGTTACTTTCTGTTCTTTGCCCTTGAAGTATAGAAGGCCTTACTAGGAGAAAGGGAAATGGCAGCAGATTTCTCAATCCACCATGAGGATTGATAAGAAAGCCCTAAGATAGAGCAGATCAAGTTGGGAAAACTCTACTTTTTGATGGCCTTCACTTGACTCTTGTCCTTAAAGATAGGTAAAAAGCATTCTGACATTCAGACATTCTGAGTTCACAACTGTCTTGGGCCTTCTCCTTCCTTCTACCTGCCATGTTCCCATAACTGTAACTCCAAAAATCCTTCCTAAGCTTCCCAAGAAGTGTGCTCTGGTCTCTGACAGCCAGAATGAGTTACTCTTTAGTTTTCCACTGTGCCTTGTATAAAGGCATTTGAATGAATGAATGAATGAATGAATGAGTAATGATAAAAGAAATGGACTCTCCCTTGCTTACCCATCTGTAAAAGATGGAAACTTCTCTGCTCCTCCTCAGGATTACTTTTCTGCCCTAATGAAATGCCTCTGGGGCAGCTGGAGCCCAGAAACTACTCATTTGATAACCTAATAAAAAGTGTGAAGAACATGAAACTTGATTTTCATCACACTGGACTTTGTTCTGCAATGCCTTGGACATTGGGGTTAGCATAAGGTCTGTCATATTTAGGTTTCAAGTATTTTCAATGGAGCCAGACAGCTGGACCGCCCAGCCTGAGACCAGGTCTCTACCGGCACAGGATGGTGAGGGAGAGGGCAGTGTTCCAGGCAATTTGGAGGAAGAGAGACTGAGCTTGGCTAGAAAAGACCTGAGAAAAGCAATTTTGATGCCTGGATAATCGCCCCCGTTGCTTGCAAAGCATGCTAGTGGAAACCTGTCCCAGGGGGTTCCAAGCTTAGAAAGTAAAATGATTGAAGCTCGATCCAGAATGAGGGTAGTGAGGCAATTAAGCAAGGGGAACAAGTGGGGCCTTTGCCTGGAGCAACTTCTGTCCCATCAATTGAGAGAATTTACTTGCCCTCAAAGGAAGGTTATTTCAGCACCTGGCACCAGAATTCTCAATATATGAGCTCTACAGTCTCCTTTGATCTGCACTTACTAGTTCCTGGATTATCAGGCAGTAACTAAGGGAAAGAACATGTTGTCTAGCTGCACTTGGCCCATGGGCTGTGATCAGCAATGAGGGCTGCAGATACCACGTAGTTAGCCTGCTTCATGTATAGGCTTACTCATCAGGGCCCCCTTCCAAAGAGTCAACTGAAGAGATTTTAGTCACCTGAAGTTCAGACTACCTCTATACCTATGCTGTGCATTACTTTTAGCTTCCCGCATCTTTCATCTCCTGGCCCCCAGGACAAGATGCCACCCAAAGCATCAAGGTACTATTTTTTTTTTGTTTTGTTTTGTTAGAAGGGGAGAGATTGAGGGTTCCGGCAGTCCTAAATTCAAATCTCTTGTGTGACTCAGAAAAAGTCACTTCATTTCTCAATTTCCTCACCTGAAAAAATGGAAATAGGAAGGCGTAATGTCATAGGTTTGTTATAAGGGCCAAATGAAACATTATCTATCAAGGACCACATCAGCATACTATATGACTGGCATATAGTAAGTGCAGAATAAGTGATCACTCTCTTCCCCGACCTCTCCCCTAGGCAGGACCTAGAGAGCCATTATAGACCAATGGTCCCCGTTCTGGTGGCATGCTCAAGAGAGCCAATTGCTTAATTCCAGGAATTTTGTGAGCCAGATGATGCATGTTGGGAGCTTAACAACAGCCACAGTGGGAGTATTCACAGTGCAGAAATAGGTAGATGCTGTAAATCAGGCTTTCCATCCACCTAGCCAGATATCTGGTTTGTCAACATACTACCAGTGGTTGTCAAGGTATGATCCTAAAACATCAGCAACCACATTACCTGGAATCTTTTGGACATGCAAATTATCCAGTCACACCTCAATCCTAATAAAACCCAAACTCTGGGTGTGGGGCAAAGAAATGTGCTTTAATAACCCCTTCTAGGGACAGTTGTATGTGGCATGTTAAATAACTCGCAGGCAGGTCAGTGTGGCTGGAGCCAAGTAAGCCACGCAGAGAGTGGTAAGAGGACAGTGGTAGTGAGGGCTACAGAACACTTTAAAGATCTTTACTTGCGTACCAGTGATAAGGAAACAACCAGAAAGTTCCAAGCAGAAGAACACATCTTTTAAATCTCACTTTAAAGGACTGTTCTGATTGCTATGTTGAGAACAGACAGTAGGTAGGTACCAGGGTAGTAAGAGAAGACAGTAGCTGGTAAGAGAACAGGATGATAGAAATATACACGTTAAGAGGTGGTGGGCTTTCAGATATATTTTGGAGCCAGAGCCAATAGGGTTTGTTGTTGAAAGTTTAGATGTAGAAAGTAAGAAAAAGAGAGGAGTCAAGAATGACTCAAAAATTCTTTAGCCTGAGTCGCTGGAAAGACAGATTTTCACTGAGATAGAAAAAGAACAAATGAGCTGATGAAAAGCAGCAGGTTGGAGATGAAGAGATCAGTCCATTTTGGACATGATGAGTTTGGGATTCTATTAGACATCAAGAGGAAATGTCAAAGAGGCCATTAGAACTCATTTGTAGCTTGGGGGAGGAGTTGGGCTGAAGACAGCTTTGGAAGTCATCAGCTTCCAGACAGTACTTGCTGAGTTGGTGTAAAATAGTGAATGCAGATGGAAGAAGTGGGTCCTGACCTTAGGAAGTGTAGAGTCTGGATGATGTGAGGGAAGCAGCAAAGGACACAGAGAAAAAAGAGTCAGTGAATATTATTAGTTCAATACAAATTATGGATGCCTTCAGAGAGATGAAGTAATACACTGCAGGGGTGCCTGGGTGGCTGAGTCAGTTGGGCGTCCAACTTAGGCTCAGGTCATGATCTTGTGGTTCGTGGGTTTGAGCCCCACATCGGGCTCTGTGCTGACAGCTCACAGCCCTGCAGCCTGCTTCAGATTCTGTGTCTTCCTCTCTCTACCCTTACCCTACTCATGCTCTGTCTGTCTCTCTCTCTAAAAAATAAACATTAAGAAAGAAAGAAAGAAAGAAAGAAAGAAAGAAAGAAAGAAAGGGAAAAAGAGAGAAAGAAAGAAAGAGAAAGAAAGAAAAAAAGAAAGAGAAAGAAATAAAAAAGAGAAAGAAAGAAAAGAAAGAAAGAAAGAAAGAGAGAGAAGGAGAGAAAGAAAGAGGAAAGAAAGAAAGAAAGAAAGAAAGAAAGAAAGAAAGAAAGAAAGAAAGAAAGAAAAAAGAAAAAGAAAGAGAAAGAAAGAAAGAAAGAAAGAAAAAAGAGAAAGAAAGAAAGAAAGAAAGAAAGAAAGAAAGAAAGAAAGAAAGAAAGAAAAAAGAGAAAGAAAGAAAAAAGAGAAAGAAAGAAAGAAAGAAAGAAAGAAAGAAAGAAAGAAAGAAAGAAAAAGAAAGAGAAAGAAAGAAAGACAAGACTGCAAGTAGCTGTACAACTTCAGTTGATAGTCCTTTCTTAGCCATCAGTGAGTAACAAAGTCTTTACTTACAGCCTTCTAAGTTCAGGCAGTGTTGAGTTGCATGTGAAGGGTGGCCCACTAAGCTCACCTTCTCTTCCTTCACCCACTAAGATCCTTCAGGACTTGCTTCTCCCTAGGGAGTAGAAGCGTTGTTACCACAAGCTAACCACAGCTCCAACCAGTTCAACACACCAGTCTGAAATCACACCTGCGTTTGTGAATGTTTTTGCTTTATCAAAAGGAACATGTAATCATCTTAAAAATGTAATTCTTCGTCTTTAAAATAAGCTGGAACAGTCAAACCTTCTTGATCTCACAGCGCTTTTACAAGGACAGTTTAATCAATTACCTTTAAGCTTTTAAAAGTCTCTGAGTCATTTGAGCAAGTGGGGAAAAAAAGACAAAACATCAGTATCTCACTGGAAAAATACTGTGGTTAATGGTACTGAAACAAAAATAACACTCAGATAAAGGCACCGTGTTCCCCAAACCAAGCGTATGCCTCATCTTTTTCTAAAGAAATCTTTCTGCACTGGGGACTTCATGCGTCGTAAATGTTTGCAACCTGCACGATATGCCCTTGGACTGGCTCCTCTCTCTGATCATTTGTTTCTTCCCAGCTAAAATGAGGATAATGATACCTATGCAATAATGTGTGTGTGGGAGGCACCTAACACAATGCTGGATACTCAAGGCTCCCTTTCCATTGTCCTGGAAACAAACATGGCCCCAAGTAGCTGTAATGACCACTTCATACTTTCAAGAACCGCGGTTGACAGTGCTTGCAAGAGAAGATGTACTTGGGAGGGTTTTCACCCAAGCGGAATATTCTGACTCAGTTGTTTATTTGCAGAGAATATTAGGGACACAGCCTCATCAAAACTCCTATGGACAAAATGTAGAAATGACTTTTTAAAAAATTACAAAGTAACATGCAAAGCAGCTATCATTGACCTTCTATCCCATCCATGACTTTCACCATGACTCTGAAGCTCTTCCTCAAGAGATGGATTAAGGATAGCTATTTCCCACATTATTTGAGTTTTTCTAAACTGAAAATTTAGTGCTTAGCTTTGTAACCTAGTCCATACGTACAGGTCAAAAAGTATTATACATTTGTGCAAACCTATATGAACGCACGACACCAAGAGTGAACCCTCATGTAAACCATGGACTTTGGGTGAAAATTGGTGCCAGTGTTCATCAGTTATAACAAATATATCACGCTGTAGGGGACGCTGATAGTGGGGGAGGCTGTTGGATGTGTGAGGCAGGGTACATGTGAGAAACCTCCGTACCTTCCTCTTAATTTTGCTGTGAACCTAAAACTGAGCTAACAAATAAAATCCACCTAAAGATTTTAAAAGCAAAACAAATTATATTCAAAAAACATTATTTAAAAAAAAAGTCACCTTGAAGAAACATGTACCCATCTTTGTGGTCAGTAGGAGGCTCAATCATAGAAGGAAAGAGTTCACAAATATGGAGCCAAACTTAAGGAAGCTGTCTTGCTCAAGGTAGAAAGCCAATGAAATAATATCCCCAGGCATGAAGGTCTGAGAGGAGCTGACTGAGCCTCCCATACACAGATAAAACTTGGTATGTGAATCACGTTAAATGCAGTTTCTCCAAGTAGCCAACTCCCCCACGTGTTAGACTTCCCCAAGGAAAACCTTCCATCTTACTTTACACTACCTCCTTCTAGAAACTTCATTAAAAATAAATAACCTAGAAAACAACAAGCAATAGGGCAATTATGGTCACTGTCTTCTGTGAGAACATATCCAAGGCAACCCTCATTTTACCAGCTCTGAAGGAAATTCAGTTGTTTCTTGAACACCCTCCTGTTCCTGAAGCTCTCCTACCTTAGCTTCTGTGACAATGTTCTTCTGGAGCTCCCCCTGCTTTTCTGAAAGGTCCTTTTCTGTTTCCCCAGTGAGTTCCTCTGCCTCCACCTGCCTCTAAAAGGTGAGGGCTATTCTGCTTTTCTCATGCTACACATGCTCACTCTTGGATTCCCTTTCTAGGCACAAAGAGGCACCTGGGTACCACATCTGTCTGTGCTGGGGTTTCAGGAGATAGTGCTGGACCCTGGGACCAGAAAGACCTGGCTTGAAACTTTGAAGCAAAGGGGTAGCAGAGTTGAATGGGGGACCTGTGCCTGCACTACCAGCTATAAAGAAAATTAAGAGCCAATTTTTCTGTTGTTGTGACTTCATTTACCACTTCTTTGGTGAGGAATCCTCAGACCTCTATCTCCAGCACAATATTTCTCACAAGCTTTACAACCTTGTATCTCCACCTGAATATCCTTCAGGGAACTCCAACCAAAAATGTCTAAAATCACATTATTCACCTTCTAATTTCAAATCAACTTCTCATTGTTTTGGGGTGTTTTTTTTTGCACTTTTTTGGGGACCACCATTTACCTAGTTATCCAAGGTAGAAACCTATTCCCAATCTCCCCCACTCTCATTCCCTAAATCCAATCAGAAATCTTATAAATGCTACATCCAAAATGTTTTGTGGGTCCATCACATCTTTCCAACACCAAGTAAAAGCAGCATGAAGTTCTATAAGCTGTGCTGATCTGGCCCCAGGCCAGCTCTAGTGATTAAATCCAGGATACAGAGGACCTGACGGTGTCCTTTAAGGAGAGCTCAACGGACACATCACCCTTCTGGCTGCACACATTTTTTTCTTTCAGTCATTAGTTTCTACCCCTGTAGTAAATTGCCAGGCAGTTTTAATTTTCCCTGACATCTTGTATTCTTCTTACCCTCCCAATTTCCCTTTTGGCATGTAATCGTCTCTTGAGAATTCTAGGATTCGGGTCTTTGCTAGGCCAATGCCATCATCATCTATGAGCTATGGTGAAGGGGTCTCCTGAGAAGCAAAATGATACTGCAGCTCCAGGACTATGACAAGTTGTACTTGCAGAGGTTTCCAACACCAAGGGCAGATATGGCCTTGGGCCCTCTGTCTCTTGGGAGGACAGGACCACAGAAGAGATGTGCATATAAACTAGGGCAAACACTGGAACAGGTTATTAGGCATTTCCTAATTTGATTAAGGAAGGACCTAGGAATCCAGTTTCCATCTGAGTTCTCCAAAGAAATAAAAAGATGTCGAATTTAAGGATAGTCAGGGGTTGGGAAAAAGGAAGGCTACAGCGTAAGTACATCTCCATCCCAATCAACAGAAATAAAATCTAGAAAGAATTGTCAACTCTCATGAAGCTGAGGCATAATCTCATGAATTATTCTATGTATTTTTAATGAGAATCTACTCTGGCTAGGCAATAGGATAGATGGATAGAGCTGCAAATAAGATAACCATGATTGCTGTCATCAACAGGTTTACAGCATAAAGGTAGCTAAAAATAAGGAAACAAACACAAAGCACTGTCATTAGAAATGTAATAAGTGAGATGTAGGAGAAGTGAGAAGGAGATTATATGTGGACATATAAAATGGGTACAGAAATGGATTTAGGAGAGAATGCAGAAAATCTTGCTAAAGGAAATGATCTCTAAGTTGAAACCAGAACGTGGTTAACAGTTAAACAGTTAATCATGGTGCAGCAAGAGGAATATGGAGGGGATGAAAGGCTCTGGAAGAAGGAAACAGTATGAGCAAAGGCCCAGAGATGAGAAACAGCTTGGTTCAGCCTCCAAAAGAAATTCAAACTGGCTGGTGTAAAATTCAGACACAACAAAATGAGACAGGAGACCAGACAAACAAGGTTTGGGCTTTGATGTCTCTTATTAGCCACATGAAGAAATTTCGACTTTGTCATGTTTTGTGTCAGAGAAATAACCCTCTTCAGTGGGGAGAATGGATTACAGTGGAGAAGGGTTATTTATTAGGAGGTTTACTACAGAAATTTGGAGGAGAAATCATGATGACTTCCATTAGGGGAATAACAACAAGGATGTAAGTGAGTCACTATGTTTAAAAGATATTTAGGAGCTGAAATCTAAGAATTGATGAGAACATGTGAAAGCTGAAAAGAGAAATGAAGGGTGACTCCAAACATCTGTGCTTAGCAATTTGTCGGGAGGGAATCATATCTGCTACGATAGGAAACTAGAGAGAAAAGAAAATTTAGGGAATGAGAAGAAGAAGAAGAAGAAGAAGAAGAAGAAGAAGAAGAAGAAGAAGAAGAAGAAGAAGAAGCAGAAGCAGAGTTTTTGATGTGCTAACTTGCACATTGGGCAGGACATTCTTGTGGAAGTGTGCAGTAGACACGTAAGTATGGATGTCAGGAAAGACAAGTGGACAAAAGGTAAACATGGGTCAATCGATAGCACATGACAGTGCATGGGAGAGGACACCTACCATGGAGAAGGGGAGGGCTGAGACTCTGACCCCTTAAACGGGGCTAGGAGTGGGCCTTGCCAAGGGGACTGAGGAGATGCCTTCAGAGGAAGAAGGGGAGTGCTGCGGTCTAGAGAGCACAACCTCTCAGAAGGAGGGAATTTTCAACAAGACACTTGAATTTTCAAAATCCAGAATCTATATGTGCTGAGAGGTGAGGATGTTCAACATAAATCACATGACAAGAGTGGGTTGAAGAACAGTATGCGAGGCATAATCTCCTTGGGTGTGGGTTTTTGTTTTTTTTTTTGCATATTGAATTGAATATTTCTGCAAGAACAAACAAGAAACTATCAAAAAGAGGTCCTTAAGAAAGTGATCCTGGGGGTGCCTGGGTGGCTCAGTCGGGTGGGCGTCTGACTTCAGCTCAGGTCATGATCTCACGGTCCGTGGGTTCGAGCCCCACATTGGGCTCTGTGCTGACAGCTCAGAGCCTGGAGCCTGCTTCAGATTCTGTGTCTCCCTCTCTCTCTGCCCCTCCCCTACTCATGCTCTGTCTCTCTCTGACTCAAAAGAAATAAAAACATTTAAAAAAAAAAAGAAAGAAAGTGATCCTGGAGAGTCACAGACAGCAGGAGGTGACTGAATCACCACTCTGATGGAACAGTGCACCTCGAGTATGTCTTGTAAGTAAGTTCAAGTCAGTTGAAAAGGGTGAGCGTGGCTGATGGTATCAATGGGGCAGAGAAAGTAAAATCAAAATGTAAGCCATTCATTAGCTTTGCAACAAGGAGATCATTAGTGAGTTGGTGGGAGTCTTCTTAGTGAAATGATTGAAATACATTTACAGATGGTGGCCTTAAAATGGGAGAAGAAGAGGAGAAAATCTGTGTAGATAATTCAATCTAGAAGACTGGTTATAAGAGAAAGGAAGAAATATGGCAGTTAACAAGTAGGGACTGGGGGTCAGGAAGGGGGATTTTACTATGGAGAGTTGAGAATCCCGTGATACCTTGAAACTCACTTCAATCTGAAGGGAGCTTCCGCAGAAGCAGAAAGGGGTGCAAACACTGAAGACAGACAACTCAGAGGAGTCAGAAGGGGTGGGACTTGGAGAAAAGGTACAGGAGGTAAGCCTGGACAGTAGGAGAGGCATCTCTCTCACTGCAAAGAACATGAAAAGCAAAGCGTGAAGACAACACAGTTAAGTCTGTCAGGTTACCAACATTCATATGCACCAGTGTCCTATGCTCCAGAAATTTTTCTGGGCCCAAGAAAAATATAATAAAATTCTACACTGCAGGCCTATAACAGAGGAATTTGGAGTTTCAATATTAATATCTACAATAAAAACATCCTCTCCTTATGTTTGTGGAAGATCTTATATACAATTAGTGCTTTGGAAGGGGTTGTCATTTGTATGTAGGTAAGTTGTATGAATTGTAAACTTTATTTACACCCAAGAAATCATGCAATATGCCAATATTAAATTATTTTACGAGTAATAATATGAGTCTATGTCTTGTTTGTCTTTATGTACTTGTATTCAGCACAGGACCCAGCAAAGTGTCACTGCTCAATTAAGGTTTAATAAACAAATGAAGTGTAATTCTGAAAAAAAGTTGGTGCTTTATTCTGACCTGTACCACCACCAAAATTTTTTGAATGTATCTGTATACATATATAAACTGCCATGCAGACTTTATTACTGAAAGCCTATAAAGAAGCAAATGTGAGACACCTGGGTGGCTTACTCGGTTAAGCGTCCGACTTCTGCTCAGGTCACGCGTGATCTCACAGTTCGTGAGTTTGAGCCCTGCGTCGGGCTCTGTGCTGATAACTCAGAGCCCAGAGCCTGCTTCACATTCGTGTCTCCCTCTTTCGCTGCCCCTGCCCTGCTCAAGCTGTCTCTCTCTCTCAAAAATAAATAAACATTAAAAAAATTTTTTAATAAAAATAAACATAAAGAAGCAATTGCAAGGGTGCTTTGGGAAATGGAAAAAAGAAGTGACTGCAAAAGCTTTTAGCGCAACTGGCCTGAGTATATTTAACTCCATCTTGCTCACTTCGGTGTTAGTCATGACTTCAAAATAATGGCACAACTTAATGCTTTTTCACACCTCAAAAGAAGGTTACACCCCTCATGCCAGCCTGCAGTGCACAATTATAGGAGAGAAACCACAGGGAGTAACCAGTTGCTAACAAGCAAGCCCCAGAACATCCGAGGATCTGTACCAATATATTCACTCCCCAGAGCTGCCCAGTGCAAATTCAATCAGACCTTTCATTTATGCATCCTGATGGCAGACTGCTCCGAAGAACCAGACTGCTCCAAGGATTGCAGCGATGAAGTTTTGTACGTCGAAATAACTGGCTCCATTATTTTTTTTTCTCCTCCTTGGCTACAATTAGAAGTCATTACCATCTGAGGGCTATTTACCAGTCTGTACAAAAGGAGTTAAATTGTTGAGCTAACAGATTGGAAATATGTCCACGTAACACAATTTGCTCTCCCCACTGGCGCACATAATGGCAGCCTAGAAAAAGGGCCAGGAAGGTAAAACACATCACAGCCACTTAGCAGCATCCCAGGTGGGCCAGCTCTGACAGGGTTACGGCAGACTGACCAGAAAGCCATTACTGATCTGAGCTCTCTGATTTTACTCAACAGGAAGACCTTTTGGAAGTAGTAGATTTATTTTTTAAGTAAATTGAAAGGCTGGCCCTCTACACAGAGCAGTCCCCATCTCAATTATAGAGATGGCCACACACTAAGACTGGCGCCGTTCGGTGGAGACATCCCTTCTGAAACCCCAGGTGCTTCATTTTGCTCTCCTTCTCACTGCACACGCCAGCACTTTGACAAGCTAACCTCTAGCAAGGTTCTCTCTTCTGCCAGGCTTAAGAGATTTGACAAGAAAAAAAAAAAAAAAAGAAAAGAAAGAAAAGGACAAAAGGAAAAGAGTGAGCAATGAGGCAAAGTTAGAGGGTGAGCAGGACAGGATAGAGGTCTCCATGTGGGTGGGTGTGACATCTCCGTCCTGGAGAGTGAAGGAGATGTTGTACAAACTCACTTAGGCTCCCCAATATATTCATGAGATAGGCATTTGTTTTTGCTTTGCAAAAGCAAGGAAGCAATCACCTGAAATTTTGTCCCACCTTTTAAGCCTCAACTTCTGCATCTGCAAAATGGGAATAACATATAGATTATGGGAAAGTGTTAAGGATTAAATAAGATCACCAAGCAATGTGTTTGGCATGGTGTCTGGAAAGCACTCAATCCACTGTGATCAAAATTGTGATTAAGTACAGTAGGAATCTTGCCTTTACATTGTAAGATAAACTGGCACATTATCTGGACCCATGAGATACAAGGTTGCTCATCACGTCAACCTCCATGTGAAGTCTTGGGCATTGGACGCCTGGGTGGCTCAGGGGGTTAAGCGACCAACTCTTGGTTTTGGCTCAGGTCATGATCTCACGGCTCCTGGGTTCAAGCCCCCCATTGGGCTCTGCACTAACAGTGTGGAACCTGCTTGGGATGCTTTCTCTCTCCCTCTCTCTGCCCCTCCCCTGCTCGTACTTGCTCACTTGCTTTCTCTCTCTCTCTCTCTCTCTCTCTCTCTCTCTCTCTCAAAATAAATAAAATAACTTAAAAAATTTTAAAAAGGTCTTGGGCATTGATTTATGGCAGTTACCAATGGGATCTGGTTGTTATGAAAAGATGCAAATGATTGAATCATCCTCAAATGCATAAAGCTGCAGCATAGCTGTAAAATGCATGCGCATGGGCATTCTTCCAGAGGCACCAACCCCAGACCATAGCTGGAAGGTCAATGCCCTGTATTAGGCCACCCAGTAGAGCTGAGGCCACCCTGTGGGCACCTCACCTATGTCCCCTTGGCACTAACTAACCCAGTACTTCCAGCTGCATGAACCACGGCTGTTGGGCTGATGACTTTCTCTGGCCCACTCAGTAGAAGGTGGGGCAGGAGGAAGTGCCAGGGAGTTAAGATCTCCTGGAGCATACCTCTACCAACAACTGGTAGAAGTTGGTGGATTGCTATCTCCTTGAATGGAACAACCTGAGACATTTCCATGTGGTCTCCCAGAACTCCTCAGGAGGATTTGCTATGCATCCCAGTAACCTGCTCAATAACACCCTCATTGGCTTCCTTCTCTTCTCTCACTTCCCCACTTTCTACCGGTGTTTTTCAGGATCACCTCCCAAACAGGCTACTTGTCCTCAGAGTCTTCTCCAGTCTAAACCTCCAAAACAGCTCCTTCTTTCAGGGTCCACCGGGAGCTCCTGCAGCTCCTCAGTGCCACCCCATTCCATCATGGGCATTATTGCAACTGCCATTTCCACGTGTGGATTTGTGATTTAGGGACATCATACAGAGCTTTCAAAACAACTTCTGTGGGAAATGACTCTGGTCAGTGTTTCTTGAGAGCTCACCTTGTACCACGCATCATAAAAATCAATTCTCACGTACTATGTCAAACCATCACAATAAAGTAGGCAGCATTATCGTTCCCCCTCAAGACGTGTGGAAATCCAAGTTCAAGGAAGTTACGTCACTTGTCAAAATCTAACAGCAAGTGCTAGGGAGAGGGGTTGGCAGCCATGTTGGTTTGGCATCAATGTCCATGATGCTTAATTCCTCACGCTCCCCACAGAACCTGGTGAGTGGTAGTTCTGGGGTCAGTATATGGATACTTATGCATTAGGCAACTGATAAATTGGGACTTACTGAAACAGTTTCTTCCCTTCCTTATTCTTCCCCATTTGCAACTTGCAGTCTGGTCTGCTTTGCCCCAGTGTTCAATCATTTTCAAAACAGAGTTTAACAGCATAAGTGGTGTGGCAGGAATGGCTATTTATCTCCTCACATTGCTCACTACTCCTTTCCTTTAATAACAGAGCCCTTTAGTTTTAACTGAACCCTTGGCTACTTAGCTAGACACGAGCTCTCCCAACCTGACCTGCAGCTAGATGTGGCCACAAGGATGTGAGTGGAAGTGCTGAAGATAAATCTCAGGACCTACCTGCTTGTGCTTTATCTCCACATCATCCTTGCCCCTTCCTTTGGGAGAGAAATCAGACATAGGGGGGCATGGAATGTCAACACTGGCCAAGAACACAGACACAGCAAGACAAACTAGAAGAAGCTTGAGTCCCCAGCCTGCCACATGGAGCCGACCTGACCAGTCCTCCTCATCACCCACCGGCACATACTGTCATTTGAGAGAGAAACATTTATCTACTTTGAGCCACGTGTCTTTGTTCTACTCTGAGACAGCCAAACCCAAGTCCTAACTCCTAAAAAGAGAGAAAAGAGAATGAGGAGCTAAGAAGAAAGTCAGCAAGAAAAAGGGGGGAAACACCAGAAGGAGGGGAAGGCTCACAAGGAGATGACCTGTAGTATTTTATTTGTTTGGTTGTTTTAAAGTTTTCAGAAACACAAAGAGGAGGAAATCAAAGCCAGAGAAGAAAGGAAAAGCAATGACATTCTCTTTTATCCTGCCTCTTGGGAGGCTGTGGGTGGCAGGAAAACAGAAGGGGAAAGGAATCCTCAGCTGTTATCAGAACGCATAAAAAGTTCAAACTCAATCTTCTACTGCAGAGCAGAAGATCTCACTGATTCCGAAGCAGAGGGGGTCCTGGGGATCAAGTAGGTGCCCACAGAGGCCTTTGCATGTCCAAGTAGCTCATGCAACCCTGGGCCCCCCTCACCCTGGAACAGAGCAAACCTCTTCACGTGAAGGGGAGGGTACAGGTCAGTCACCACAGTTGACCATGTTTGCACTTTCCTCTCACGTATGATAATCATGCGATGCAAATGTGTGCAAATTTCCAGTTATTTTCTAAGAGGACACATGCTTTAAAACATTCACTTGCAGAGTCCACTCAACAGGACATTGTCAGTTATTTACATGAAAACCAATGCAGCTACTCTGAATTAAAGAACACTTTAAAAACTCGCATGCTAATTACCCTTCTAGGCAATGCCTTGCCACGGCCGGCACTTGTGCTAGGGAACATCACCGACTGCCTTGCGGGACTTGGCAAAGACCCAGTCCCACACGAGTCCCACACACAGTGGTGGTGAAGCTGGCTGCCAGACGTCCGCAGCTGATCTGAGCGCTGCTGGTGCAGTGCTTTTTCCTGTGGCACTTTAGGAGCAACACGCAGATCAGGTGGAGAAGCCAATTAGCTTTGGTCAGTGAAGAGCGGTAATTGAGAGGGGAAATCCAACAGCCGACAATGGGAGTCAGGATACACTGAATGTGAAAACCCAGCAGCTCTGGAAGAATATGAATGAGTGTGCACTCCAGGTTTCCTATCTCTTGAGTTGTCATGACTCATTCCTGCCTTCATCACCCCATCTGAGATCCCCTTTTGCAGAACTTCAAGAAGCCCACTCTTTGGACAATTTTCCTCCCTCAACTATTTCTGAATCTTTCTGGAGATACATCCACATGAGTCTGTCGTGACTGTCACCTGCCACCTCTATGAGCCACGCTGTTCTCAGCAACTTAGCCTTTCTGTGGGTCATTACTTGCTGGCTCACAGCTAGTTTTTCTGGTCTCTTTTTCCCTGAACATGAACACCTCCTCAAGAGTGGCTGAGACCAGAATATAATGTCTAACGATAAAGAGGCTAGGGGATACTCAAGGGAAAAAGAATGCAGAGAGAAAATTTCCAATTGGCTACTAGACATCACCCATCCAAGGGTGCACAGGCCAGGCCACTCCTTAGGTGGTGTGACCTACTTGCCTCCTGGTCCTCTCAGGCTTGCCAAAATGTTGTGGGAGAAGAAAAGGCTATCATCCTCTACTCTGACCGAACTTCAAATACTACAAGCCCCCTGGGCATCTCCACCAGAACACGGCTTCCTTTTTGCCCTTGGTCATTGGTTGGCCAATCCCTCAGAAATGCAACTCTGGTCTCAAGAAAGGTGACTTCCATATCGTCAGGCAGAGCTTCTTGACTTTTCATTGTCCTATACTTATTTTGAGCTTTATCTTGCATAAACCAGTTTCAAACTTGAAGAGTTTACTAAAACCTCTCACCAAACTACCAACAGCTTACCAAGAGCAGCTATGTCTCCAGGCCCATACTTTATTCTGATTGAGGGTTCAGAAATATAGGGATTTGAAGAGGCCTGGATTGAACTGTTGGAGAGCACTGATGACATTATAGTACCCCCCAACCCATACAAAATTCAAAATGAACACAATCCAAAACCATCGCTGAAGTACAAAGAAATCCGACTGAATTCTCCTTTTTCCCCCCCTCTGATGATTTGGGAGCTTTTTTCAAATAATTTTTTAGGGCAAAGATACTCTCATTTTCTTTTGAATCCTTCCTTATTGGTACCCCAAGCTCACTCAGCTTTTTGGGAATCCTACCACTAGGTCCAGCATCAGAGCACCCCACCCCCACCACAGCTGCACATGGGGAGATAATCCCAGAGCCCTGCTGACATCAGAGCTACTTGTGCTTAAAAATCTATACATCTTCCTATAGTAAAACACAGTTCTCCTTCTCCAATGTCTTTCTACTAGAGTGTTCCTGAGAACAATGGGCTTTTGCACTCAGCAGACAGAATGAACTGCCCCAAGATTATTTAGAACCATAGGTAGCTGCTCTCTTTCTTTCTGTCCTCTATTTGTTCTGGGGCTTAAACCTGAAGGTTAAAGGAAATCTCATAGGACTCGCTTATTCAACAGTGTTTGTCGAGAGTCTGTAGTAGGTTGAACAGCGCTTCCCCCAGAATCCACATTCACCCATTGGTGCCCCTGGGTGGCTCAATTGGTTAAGTGTTTGACTCTTGATTTCACCCGAGGTGATGATCTCACAGGTTCATGAGCTCGAGCTCCACATCAGGCTCCATGCTGACAGTGCAATGGTGCAATACCTGCTGGGGATTTTTTTTTTTCTCTCTCTCTCTCTGCCCCCTCCCCTGTGCTCACTCACTGTCTCTCTAAGTAAATAAACATTAAAAAAAAAAAAAAAAAGAATCCACATCCACCCAGAACGACAGAATACAAATTTATTTGAAAATAGGGTCTTTGCAAATGTAATTAGTTAAGATGAGGTCATGCTGGAAAAGGGTAGACTCTAAGTCCAATGACTGATGTCCTTATAAAAAGAGAAGAGGACACACAGAGATACACATGGGGAAGAAGGCCATGTGATACTGGAGGCAGAGACTGGAGTGACACAGCCAGAAGCCACGGAGCTAACTCCAGGTAATGCCAGCGACCACCGGAGGTGAGAGGCATGGACGGGAGTGTGCCAGAGAGTCCCCACAAGGATCTGACGCTGCCCACACCTTGACTTCTGACTTCTGGCCTCCTGAACTGGGAGAGAATAAATTCCTGCTGTGTGAAGCCACCCATTTGTGGTAACTCGTTACGGCAGCCAACTTGTTATAGCTGCTGGTATTTTGCAGTCACAGTACCAAGCACAAAAAGTATACGAATGCACAAGACAAGTTAGGTCCCTGTTCTCATGCAGCTAAAGTTCTGGTGGAGAAGACAAACACTAAGCAAGTAACGAAATAAATAGGGTTACTCCAGAAGGTGATCAATTTTATGAAAAAACAAAAATTAATTAAGTGACAAGGCATGACCAGGCTGGAGTTGGGGTGATGCTGCCTCTTGCCATGGGATGTTTCTGGGACATTCACACAGATAGTGTTGACACTGCCCACGAAGTCCCTCTCCAATCCAGCCAGCACTTTCCAGGGAGGGTATCCCCCTTCACCCCAGCATGTTCCTCTCATGCCAACCAGACATCCGGCCTTTCCTCCCCACTCTTCAGCTCAGCCCCTGGGAGTCACAAAGGCAGGTCTGCTTCCCACACAGCACTCTGATTTCACCCACGGAACTCCTTCTTCCTTCACATGCTCCCCAGCTTGAACATGTATCAAAACTGACAAGAATTGCTTTTCTCCCCGCACCCCGCGGTACATAATGGATGTCAGTGTATGCCCTCACCATACTAAGAGAGCAGATCCAATTTGACTTAATTACTGCCAGAGCTCTGTAAACAGCCGCTAGTTACTGCCGAGCCCTGTGGTTTATGAAGAGAACACCACAAATGACAGGAAGCTGCAGGGGGAAAAATAGTCTGAGCAGCCTTTGGCATGTTCATTTCTGACTACAGATACTTCCACTCATCAATGGGGACATTCATGAAATCTGGGCTGTCAAGATGATATTCCAGAAAGAAGCAACAGAGAGCCAAAGCATGGTAATCATGCGGCCATCTCGGAGCAGAAACCCGAGGACAAGAATGCAAGATACCACACCAGAGCCACAGTGAGCCAGACCCTGCACGCCGACCAGAGCGAGAGTTCGGGGCTGCCCACCAACCGCCTTGCCCCCCCCGCCCCGCCCACCACCGCACCTGGCACTCGCGAATCAGTGCAGACCCAAAAGCCCATTCATTTAAGCAGAACGTGGCTTCGCAAGAGAAAAATTTCCACCCAACAAGTGTGTGGTTTCACAGGATGAATCATGCTACCCCACCATCTGACAGAATGAAACTTGCAGCATGAGGACAGAGAGGAAAGGCAAGTAAGAGGGCAGCAGGCACGTCTGTTCTCCTCAACAGGGACACTGGGGCCCTGAGTTTTGGGCCTCTACACACACGGCGAGGGCATGACAGATGTGGTTCTTGGAGAGTGACATACTCAGAAGTGAAAGGGAGGATCTCATTAAAATGCAGATTCTGGTTCCATAGGTCTGGGACAGGGTCCTAGAACTCTGCATCTGGAACAAGCTCCCGGAGACACCCACAGGCTGTCTAGGACCTGGAGAACAAGCTGCTGTGTGCGAAGGGACTGAGGGAGGGAGGGTTCCAGTTCAGAGGCCTCTACAAGTACCTGGGTGTCCAGGTAAAAAGCAGTTCCACTCTGGGGTGGTTCAGTCAGTTGAGCAGCCAGCTCTCGATTTCAGCTCAGATTATGATCTCACGGGTTCATGAGTTCGAGCCCCATATGGGGCTCTAAGCTCACAGTGTGGAACCTGCTTCAGATCCTCTGTCTCCCTCTCTCTGCCCCTCCCCTGCTCACTCGTTTTCTCCCTCCCTCTCTCTCTCTCACTCAAAAATAAACAAATATTAAAAAAAATTAACAACCTTTAAAAAGAAAAAAGCAGTTTTACTCCGCTTCTCGTAGAATAGCCATCTTGTTAGATACAGTCTCTCTTCAACAAAAATAATTCATGAATAATTCACAAGCTTGTAACAATTCTATGTGTTGAATTAAGACAGGCTCAAAGATAACTATGAAGTCATTTTTTAAAAATGATAAACTACACTCCTCATCAGGGAAATACAAATCAAAACCACACTGCAATACCACCTCACACCGGTCAGAGTGGCTAAAATTAACAACTTGGGAAACGACAGATGCTGGCAAGGATGTGGAGAAATGGGAACCCTCTCGTACTGCTGGTGGGAATGCAAACCTGTGCAGCCGCTCCGGACAACAATGTGGAGGTTCCTCAAAGAAATCAAACATGGGACTACTCTACAACCCAGCGATAGCACTACTAGGAATTTATCCAAAGGACACAGGAGTGCTGATGCATAGGGGCACATGTACCTCAATGTTTACAGCAGCACTTTCAACAATAGCCAAAGTATGGAAAGAACCCAAATGTCCATCAACTGATGAAGGGATAAAGAAGATGTGGTTTATATATACAACGGAAAACTACTTGGCAACAAGAAAGAATGAAATCCTGCCATTTGCAACAATGTGGATGGAACTGGAGGGTATTATGCTGAGTGAAGTAAGTCAGTCAGACAAAGACAGATATCATACGTTTTCACTCATATGTGGATCCTGAGAAACTTAACAGAAGACCGTGGGGAAAGGGAAGGGGGAGAAAATAGTTTCAAGAAGAGAGGGACAGAGGTAAACCGTAAGAGACTATTAAATACAGAAAACAAACTGAGGGTGGATGGGGGGTTGGGGAGAGGGGGAAATGGGGTGATGGGCACTGAGGAGGGCACTTGTTGGGATGAGCACTGGATGTTGTATGCAAGCGATGAATCATGGGAATCTACCCCCAAAACCAAGAGCACACTGTATACACTGTTAGCCAACTTGACAATAAATTATATTTTTGAAAAAATAAAAATTACAAGATGATAAACAAGTGAATCTCAAGTTGATTTGCATGTGAGAAACATCTAGAGAATGGTGACAAAGACCTCCGTCCAGGTTCTGGACCATGATCTCTTGGCCGTGTGTGTATAAAGGGAGTCGGGGGGAGGGGAGCGAAGAGGTGGACAGCCCTGAAGGGAAAGAAGAGAAAAATCCAGAACAAGAGGGACTGGAGAGAAAGATGAAATCCACTCATTTCTCACTTCAATTCCCAGTCCTTTCAAATTCCACTTGTTTCTCCCATTGTGAGACTCTCCTTCCCAATATTCTGCCAATCAAAACGTGTTCCATGGATCGATCAGCAGCACCATCAACACCTGGAGCTTATTAGAAACAGAATCCCAAGCCCCTCCCCAGACCTACTGAACCAGAATCTGCATTTTAACAAGATCCCCAGGTAATTAGTGGGCACGGTAAGCTCTGAAAGCAGGGCTCTCCGTGGATCTGAGCCTAAGCTCTTGTGCACAGACATATGCTAGGTACAAAGGCAATCATTAAGCTGCAGAAGCAATTCACAGTGGGGTCAGCTGTTGCTTATATCCCCACCAGGCGACCATAGGAGAGGGTGCCTGTGAACCGGTAATTGATTTACAACATCATCTGGCTGTAACCCAGTGAAAGCCAAGTTGTCTCTTTCCCTATATTGATATAATTACGAACATGAGGGGAAGCAGGTTCTTTCTTCAGATCAAGTAACCTTGTTATTCATCAGCCTGTGCTAGCTCCACTTCTGATTAGCAATTTATTCTGGGGGGTTATTGACTGACCCCACTTGGCTCTCATTATTCATCTTTTTCCCAGTAGCAACAATTATTTAGCCCTAAGGATGACAGAAATGTAAGTGCAGTTATACATACTTGCATTTTCTGTACATTTTTCTATTTTTCTTGCCTGCCTCCATAGATAGAACATTACTTAAGGACCATGATTGCTTTAACTCCTCACAATACCTAGCAAAGGAGCACTTAGTGAAAAATGTAACTGATGCTTCTGGGTGAGGCCAGGAAGAATTGTAACACTGTTCATCTCAATGTTTCATCTCCTGAGATAGAAACAAAATTGTTTTAAAACCTCATTGGAGGGGCCCCTGGGTGGCTCAGTGGTTAAGGGTCCAACTTCAGCTCAGGTCATGATCTTGCAGTTTGTGATTTCAGACCCCATGTCCGTCTCTCTGCTGACAGCTCAGTCTGGATTCTGCTTTGGATTCTCTCTCTCTCTCTCTCTCTCTCTCTCTCTCTCTCTCTCTCTCTCTCTCTCCTCCCTCCCTCCCTCCCTCTCTCTCTCTCTCTCTCTTTAGCCCTCCCCTGCTTGTGCTCTCTCTTGTTTTTCTTTAAAAAACAAGCAAAATTGGGGCAGCCTGGGTGGCTCAGTCGATTGAGCATCCTGCCTCGGCTCAGGGCATGATCTCATGGATCATGGGTTCGAGCCCTGCGTCAGGGGCTGTGCTGACAGCTTAGAGCCAAGAGCCTGCTTCTGATTCTGTGTCTTCCTCTCTCTCTGCCCCTCCCCTGCCCGCACTCTATCTCTCAAAAATAAATAAATGTAAAAAAAAACAAAAAAAACCAAGCCACATTGGAATACCCTCAGTCCCACAAAACCCACCACTTGCCTCCATGTGCCGATTCTATATTGTAATTCAATCATGAAAAGCAGATGCTGCCACCAGCTTAGAAGCTATTCGCAAGAATTCATTTCAGAGTCATTTATTGGAACTTCAAGTATATTATCCCAAAACAATCCCTTCACAGCCAAGGTGGACCCTGGGTGTGGGAAGCCATACTCTTACAATACTATTAATCAATGGCAACAACGTTAAATTAAATCCAAAAGTGCTTTCATTCACTTGATGTTGGCGCCTAAGGAAGATTTTGAATCTGAAGACTACCGGAACTGAATAGATGACGTTACAGATTCTGATAAGACCTTTAAAGATGACTAAGATTAATTTTTCAGGGCAATTTTTTTTTTATTAAAACTTTTGGTTTTCCTTTTTCTTGCACAACATGTAGATGTGCCTTAATTTTTGCACTTATTTTCCAGGAGCATCACCATTCTGTGACTCACAGATGGCCCTTAGATGAGCTGAGAAGAAGGGGGAAAAAAAAAAGTGAAAGAGGGAAAGAAAAGTGAATGGGATCATGGTGTAGAGAGTCAAACAGCAAACAGAATGAAAAGGTTAGGTATATTAATGAGAGAAGGACTGCTTGAAATAGATATAAAATAACCAAATTTTAGAGGTGGAAGGGACCACACTCACAATTACCACACTTTCACTTAGGGCACTATTTTTCAAATGGAGTAAGAAGGGACTTTGCCCCCCCACCCCCCACCCGGGTGACAGCGGGCAGTGGGCAGTGTCTGAAAACATTTTTGTTTTTCACAACTGGTGGGGGAGTACTACTGACATGTGGAGACATCTGGAGCCAGGAGTGGGGCTAAGCACCCTACAGTGCACAGGGGAGCCCCCGAACAAAGGCTTGTGCAGCCCAAAATGTCAGTGGTGCTGAGAACACGAAACTGCCTGGGAGGTACTGCGCAGCAGGTGAAACGATCACGCTCTGGCTGAATAGGGACAGGCGTTCCTCAGACTCTTCTACAGCAAGATTAAGGGGGAGAGGATTGGAGTGTCTGATCTGACAACCCAAGGGTCAGCACAGTTGAGGAGATAATATTGTAGGTCACATACTAAAAAGGAGACAAAAGCAGAAAAGATCCAATTGTTGGGAGAGAGGTGGGTAGGGAGAAACAAAATGCAAACAGTGGGCCAAGGAGTAGTTCCAGACTGAGCGGCTGTGATGCTGTGGAAGGAGACAGGAGAGTTTACGAGAGCTGGATGAGGCTGGTCACCAGCTTCCTCCATGTGGGGCCTGACATCTTGGTTGGGCTTCAAGCTTGGCAGAAGTGGGGACTGGGCCAACTTCTATGCAGGAACTCATTTATATGAACATGGGATGTCTGTAGGGAAGGTCCTTGCAACCTGGTGGGCAACACTGTATGAAATGACCTCCAGGAACTAATAATCTCATTCAGAAAAAATTCACAGATACGTGCTGATGACTCCCAAATTTTCATCTTTAGCCACATCTCCTCCCCTGAACTTCTACAGCACGTATCAAATGCCAACTTCCCTTCTCTACTTAAATATCTAATAGGCATCTCAAATTAGCATTTCTAAAAATATTTTTTTCCAATTTTTTTAATGTCTATTTATTTTTGAAAGCGAGAAAGAGACACAATGTAAGCGGGGGAGGGGCAGAGAGAGAGGGAGACACAGAATCTGAAGCAGCTCCAGGCTCTGAGCTGCCAGCACAGAGCCCAACGTGGAGCTTGAACCCACGAACCGCAAGATCATGACCTGAGCCACCCAGATGCTCCTAAAAGTAAACTCCCAATAATTCCCCAAACCTGTACTTTCTACAGTTTTCCCCATCTCAGTTGCCCAACTGAAAGGAGATTGAGCAGTGATGGCTAAGGGATACTTTAAGGTGATGAAAATGTTCTAAAATTGGTCATGGTAATGAGTGCACAAATCTGTGAATATACTAAAAACCAGTGAGTTGTACACTTTAACTGGGTGTCGTGGATAGTATATCTAAACAAACCTGTTATTTCTTAAAAAAGCATACATATACAGTATCTCTACACCCCGAACTCTTCTCAGTATCTGTTCAATGTCCAACCCTGGCCCAAACCATCACCCTGCCCCTACAGTATCGCAGCAGCCTCTAGACCAGACAGGCTACTGGTTTCTCTTGCTGCTCAACCTGGAACCTTCTCCACACGCAGCCACAGTGACACTTTGAAAATTAAGTCAGATTACATTACTGCTCTTCTCCAGCCCTTACAATGGCACGCATCACACTGGCATGAAAGCCAAAGTGGGTCCCACACAAACTGGCCCCCACTTGGCACCCCAGTGTTATCTTCTGTAACCCCTATCATTCACTGCTGTCATCACCTGCTTCCTCCCTGCTTGGCAAACACACCAGGCCTGCTCCCTAAATGACTCTGAACTTGCTATTTCCTATGTCTTTTCTCCCAGATCCAAGTGTCCTGCTCCCCCACCTCCATCAGTCTTTGCTGTAAGGCCTTCCCAAATGATCCTATTTAAACTGCAACTCCCCACCCGCATATCCCAGCCCTCTTTCCTGTTTTATTTTTCTCTTTAACACTTAACACCATCCAAAAAAGTGTTTATATTACTTAATTCTTTTTACGGTCTTGGGTCCTTAAAATAGAAGCTTCAAAAGAGCAATAATTTTTACCTGTGTGTTCACTACTATATTCCTACCACCTAGAACACAGCCTAACAGTAGATGTTTAATACAGATTTGTTGAATGAATGAAAGCAACAAGTCAATGCAAGATGGAATATAACTAAATGTTAAATTACGTAAAATTGAAAACATACGCTGTATAAGTTTCATAGCAAAATCACTTCATAGCTTTTTTAATAAAATTTATTGTCAAGTTAGGTAACGTAGATGGTATACAGTGTGCTCATGCTTCTTAGATCCCCATGATTCATCGCTTACATACAACACCAAGTGTTCAGCCCAACAAGTGCCCTCCTCAACGCCCATCACCCATTTTCCCCACCTCCCTCATCAACCCTCAGTTTGTTCCCTGAAATCACTTCATAACTCTATATTTAAACCTTGGTACCTTTTATCATAGCCACTGGCCCTATTTTCAAAACAAATAATTAGCAAACACAGAAGAGGAATATATTGTCTTTTGAGAAGCAAAACTGTTAAAAAATAGTAAGAATAATATACCTTTAATAATTTACTGAATAAAAGCATTAGGAGAGGCAAGAAAGGCGGAAGAGTTCCTTCTAATCTGGACATGATCCTCTGGTTACATTACCTTCTATGGATTTTGGCTTAGCCCCCAAAACAAAAAGGCAATTCTCTCATAAGTACTTAAAAAAAACAAAAAACAAAAAACAAAAACAAAAAAAAACACAAAGAGACTATAAGAAAGAGAAGAACTGAGGCCCCAGGCAAGGCTGGAAAAAAAAGTCACCATTAAGAGCCAATAAAACTCTTTGATTCAGATCTGACCACAGGGTTTTGGCACCTCCCAGGGTTACCTGAAATCCTACAGTTCCTCATCTTTCCCCAAAATAACTTTTGAATCAGACACATGACTGTAGAGGAATTACAAGAAACATGTTAATAATCCTGGGAGAAAATCATGATTTCATTAAGGAATCAATAATGATTAGTGAATAACCATCAATTTGTACCCGTTTTTAAGCATTTCTCTCAGCCTTGCTCCAAAATATTTCTGATTTAAATAGATTTTAAAGTAGAATAGTTATACTTAGCCACACTGAGTATAAAGCCATGCTAAATTCTCAGCTCACTGTGCTTTGGGATAGCCTAGAGTCTGGGGCCACTGCATTCCAAGTGTGCACAGGAAAAGAAGAGTGACCTGGAGGGAGCCACATCTACAAATGAGTAATAGTATCACTTTTCTGAAGAAGAGATTTGAATAACTAAGGAAAACTTCATGGGAAAAGGAGAATTTCAGGTAATGGAGGGTTGCATAGGTAAAGAGCGGTGAAAACAGATTTAAGTGAATAAAAGGGAATTCTAGGTAGACAAGAGCAAAGACAAGGCCTCTATTTTGACAGCAGAGAAGTCCCTCTACTCAGACCTCTCAAGGAATTTAAGACACTCTGTGTCCCAAGAAGAGTCAGCATACACATGGCCATAGCTGTCATCTGGAGGGCATGGCATTCCAGAGTGCTGGAGGTGAGAAGCAGATATGGCCAAAAGCCCCAACATTCTCTCCACCTAGTTTTGTGCATAAACAGATATTTTCGGCTATCTCAAATATTTTCAGAGCCCAGGGCAAGAGTATAAATAGAGGTCCCCATGTCATATACCTCAATTATAAAGACCAGCAAACTCTTCAACTATGTTCTATTCTCCTTTCTTAACAGCTACACCTTTCCAACAACCTGAATAGCCAGACTCAGAATAAGAATTCTCAGAATTGGACCAGAACATGACATCAGTGAGTGGCCTCGACGGGAGAAGCAATCCCAGCCTCTGAGCTGTTGACTGTCCCCTTGCCTTCCCAAACCTAGCTCGCTCCTGCACATCTATCCACACATATGTAGAAACCCAGACTGCATATCCAAATTCTGTCCACAGTAGCCATTAATTATCCCTAGGCCTAGAAATTTGCCTATCAGTGGCCCACTCTTCCTTCTGGAGACAGACCTGAAGAAGAGGACCACAGAGGTCTTGGAAGTGGGCTCGGGGCCATCTGGGCAGAGAATTCCAGGGTCCTGGATACCAGAAGGTATGGTCTTGAAGGAGTGGTACAGGCTCTAGGTGGGTGCATGGGGAAAACATGCTTGAACAAAGGCCAGAGAGGACCTAAAAAATATGCCCCTTTTGTCTCAGTGGTGCAGAAATGACTACCTCAGAAATTTCCTCCTGTCTCTTAATGATCCCAAAGAACCCCATAGAAAAATCCAAGTTTCTACTTATACCAAGCAAAGAGCAATGGACCTCTTACTGACTCAGAGGATTTCCATTACATCCACACCTCAAAAAATCACTTGGAGAGAGGGGACGAATCTTTCTCGTAGAAGAATTCAAAACACTGTAAGGAGATATTCCCCCCTCTGGGAAGTAGAGCTTAAATCACACTCTGAGCATGAGCTGGACTCAGTGATTTGCATAAAAAAAAGAGTATAGACAAGGAAAAATAATAACCTTACAGTGGAGAAGCTGGCAAAACCTACTGTAACCGAACGATCAAGGTTAACCTCATCAGTGAAAATCATGTAGATACCATGTGCCCCCAATAACATGTCAAGTGGATGAGGAGGGTCCTTCTCTGTGGTTTTTTTCCCCAAACCCATAATCACAGTCTAAGCATGAGAAACACATCAAACACATGCAAAATAAAGAGCATCAACAAAGCCTGGCCATGAACCCAAGACCAGCAAGGTCCTAAACACCACAGAGAGACTGAGAAACTGTCACAGAGCACAGACTAAGAAGACGTGAAAACCAATTCCAGCGTGGTGCCCCGGACTGGATCCTGGCACAGAAAAAGAACATGAATGTGGAAACTTGTGAAATACAAATAAAATCTGGAGTTTACTTAATAGTACTGTAACAATGGTGATTTGTTAGTTGTGACAAATGTACTGTGGTGACGTAAAATGTTAACAATGGGGGAAAAATGAGTGAGGAATGTTTGGAAACTCTGTGTGTTCTCTTGGCAGTTGTAGGTTTCTACAAACCTAACATTCTTCCAAAATACAAAGCTATTTTTAAAAACTGTTCCTCCGTAGCATCAAAGAATCACGGCATATCCATCATCCTGTCTCTGTGTGGCCTACATTCACTCAGTGGAACAATGGGATGGCATTTCCCAGGTCCAGACGGCTGATGTAGAGCCATTTTCCATGAGATCTCAAAGATACCCATTCTCATGGTCAAAATCACTCTGATCCCAGAGGGTCACATAACCGACAGCTCCTCAGAACATAAGACGTGTCTGTGAACATTCCAAAGAAAATAAATAAGGTTGAAAAGAAGAAGAGAAAAGGAAATTACTTGTGGCATGTTTAAAATTTGGAACAGCATAAAATGGGAAACAAATGACGTATATAAAACTGTTAATAAACTTGAGAAGGAATCCTAAAACAGACCACAGAGACCTTAACACACCGGAATAGAACATTCAGCTGTAAAACCTCCCTCTGGCATGCCCAACTGACTCAAAATAAAATCAACTATAAACGTATGCTTTAACCTGCCTCTACTGCTAAGGAGGGGATATTATGAGTTTGCCAAAACGCGACAGCTCAACTATTTCTAAGAAAAGCGTCTGGTTATCATGGGAAAGCAGCACAAAGATCTAGATCTTGCCATGTACCCAGGTCCATTTTCTCAAAGGTCCAGAAGAAAACCTGTTGAATCTCCTCACCATAAACATAAAGAATTTGATATTGAATAAAACATATGATTTCAAGTATTTTCCAGTTTTAAACTTACTCCAGGCAAAATAATGATATCTTTTAGAATTAATTTAGGTATCCTCCAGTTAGCCCCCTATGTTTTAGGGGAGCAAAATCATGTCACTGTATCACAGCTGCTCTACTTGAAAAGACACTATCAGGAAATTCATCAGTATCTCTTTCGAAAGCCAAATTTTTCTCTTTCACTGGGATTCTTACTACTCAGAAGTTGTTTGAGAAAGTGTTTTCATTAATTGTAGAAAAACTCTAGGCCTTCCAAAATGTGGCAGCAATTTAGAAACACCATTTACATAAGATTAGCTACTTTTGAATAAATGTTTCAACATCCATCTAGGACTTGCTAAACCGTACTTTCTCAGTCACCAAAGCAAGAGAAAGAGAACACATGTGTGTGCTGAGCACAGGCTAGGGACTACGAATTGCATTGCTTGTCTTATTCAACTCCCCACTTTTTCTGTGAGACAGGGATTATCTTTCTTTTACATACAGGTAACCAAGATTGTGAGTGCTTCAGTGTCATAGATAAAAGGTCACATCCCAGGACTGCTAACATAGGGACCTGAACTCAGCACTGTTTTCCATGAAAGTGAAAGACACTGTCATTAACCCATATTGCCCCTGAAAACACTTTGGAAGACAGAAGAGTGAGAGACTGAAAGTGAAAGGGACAGAGAACATGAAAGGAGGGAGATAAGGAGGAAGAAGAGAGAGGGGTGGGAGAGCGGGCCAGTTGGAATGAAGATAATCTGTAGACAGAATGCGAAATGAGCAAAGTTTCTCTGTGTCTGGCCATGCGCTGAGCACGTGCTCTGCCCTCTTCCTTTCCTCTCCTCCTCCACACTTCCCTACCTTGGAAATCACGTCGACAGGTTTACAGTCATTTCAGGTGCAGTTAACAGCAACCCCAGCCCAAAATGGCTGAGAGAGGACATTTTTTAAATCAATTACTAGAAGATCCAGAAATGGGGCAGATTTCAAACCAGTGTCTATCCTGGGCTTACACAGAGGGGTCTCTCTCTGGTCTCTCATTTCTTTCTTTCTTTCTTTTTTTTTTTTTTTTTTCACATTCTCACTGCTGTCTCCATCCTGAGACTGCCCTTTCTGAATGCAGTCCCCAGGAGAAATGCTTCCTAATTTGCATCCAAGGGGAGCTATGTGAGAGAGCAAGATGAGACAGTGACATGGCAATATAGCCAGAATAATACAGAAAGGTTCCAATTCCGCCTTGGCCCAGTAAGCACTGCTCCTCATTCTCATCCCCCACCCCACCCTATCCCTTACCTCCAGCTCTGTGCTTTCCTATGGCAGATGTGCACATAGGACAATGGAAAACCGGAAATAAAACTCCACCTTACTACTTGCCAGGTGCACATTACCCACAGAGTCCCCTGGTAGACATGACAAGACTCGTAACAGAGTCTGAAGACTGCAGGATGGCCTTTCCTTGCCAGTCACCAGGTTAAATGTAATGAAAACTTTCTAATACTTAAACATTTCTGTGAGAAGAGGGAAAAGATCCCACTTACCTGGCAACATGGTGACAGAAGAGCAAGAGAAACAAATCTAGGAAAAAGCTCTTGTTCTAAACATCATTCACATCGAGGAAGCAGCAGACAGCTATGCCCATGTGTGATGCTTTTCCCACTAGAAAACGTGGCTCCTTCAATGTCCTGAAATCTGACCAAGTCACTTCAGCATTACTTCCTCTTAGAAAGGGAGATACATGATTATCAGGCATCACCTCCAAGACTCAGAAGCTACTTCTTCCACAGCTTTCAGCTTCTTAGGTGGGAGGGACGAGTGACATTTGTTTTATGACTGAACTAGGACAGGAAAAGTCACCCAAGGACTAGCTGGGGACACTGCTAGAGAAATGTCACCTTAAGCAGCAGGTCAGCTCTCCTTGATTTTCCCACAGTGAAGCAACTGACAAGATCCATATGGATTTGTAGTGTAGGAATTTGTTGAAAAATGTCTACAAGGTAAGTCCAGGCTTCACAAGAGGCTATCACCTAGTGGGTAACTCTAAACAAACCACCTTCCTTCTCTCTGCTTTAGTTTTCTCATGTACACAGCAGGAGGGGGTGGGATTGACTTTATCTCTGAGGTTTTTTCCAGAGGTCTCAAACATTGAAAAGGAAGGCTATTTATATACAGATGTGGATTCAAGTGTTACCCGTTAAGCAGTAGCACTTATTTGTGCATTACCTTGCTTAACAACAGATGCAAATCTACTATTATTTTTTAACCTCAACAGAGAAGACGCTGTGTCTTTAAATTATATAAAGCGCCTTGTATTCAGAAGATCCAAGGTAAATATTTAGTAATGGTTCTCATGGGGACGGAGTCACACTCAAGAGTCTACTAAAGAAAGAAGATCTTGGTCACCAACTGGGGTATGTAAACTATTCCTATACTTGTGTGAATTAATAGACTCAAACAACAAAACTAGTTCACAAAAAATCATGTATTTGGATCTAGAGAAACATTCTAATAATAGTCTATGTCCAGTTTAGCTTTTGGTTCACCACACAGGTGAAAAATGCTCCTTCTGGTTTGTTTTCTTTTTCATCAAAGACCGCATTATTCTTCCACCCCTCAGTATAAGCTATGTATTCAATATAGCCTTGATTCTGGTGCTCCCTCCTCCATCATCAGTAATTTTAAAAATCAGCCACGCGGTGTGGTGAAACAAGCATGGGACCAAAAGAACTAGAGTCAGGGCCCAATTCCTCTAGGTGTGGGATCTAGGCAACTGACTTCTCTCAGATAAAGAGAATGACTACATTTACCATAGTGGGTAACTGTGAGCATTATTTTTATTTCCTTACAACTCATGCTCTTTCAGAAAGGAGTTAAGACAACCACTGTGAATGTAAAAGATGGCATAAGAAATGGGACTGAGAAAAGACAGAAAAAAAACAAGACGTGATATCAAATAGATTTGGGAATAAAGTTAAAACAGTTCATCACATAAAGACCTCAATATTTGCTACAATAAGGGAAGCCACACACTGGACGGCTGGGAACAGTGAGGGCTATCACAGACAGAAAAATGCCTGGGAAGGTATCATGCGCGGCAGGACTGTTACTTGCTTCTCTACAAAAAGCCCAGGCTTTGAGATCATGCCAATCTCAGTGTGACCACTGGCTCTGTTTTACTTTTACAACCTCTGAGAAACTTGACTTTTCTCATCGCTACAACGAGAAGAATAAATCCCACTTTAGGGAGCTCTGAACTGCCTTATATGTGTCAGGGACCCAGTGAATGTTAGCTTCCTGCCCCTTCTTATCCCCTCCCTCTCCCTCCTCACTTCCAGTTCTCCTTTCTACTTACTTCAGGTAGTAAATGCTCCTGTGAGAAATGTTTTCTGGTTTACTAAATTACCCTCTGTGTGCCATCATTTTACTTCTAATTATTAACAGCAATACAATAGCCACAGAAAGTTCAGAGAGTTGCATACATCTGTATTTGCTAGAAAACTGTTTGCTCTCAAGGTGTCAACAGTAACAACAAAACGGAAAAGTACCTTTAAAAAATTGCCCTGAAACACACAGAGCCATTAATGTCACATACAATATAGGAGAGTTGATTTCTTGACAGAAGGTTAATTAGTTCTCTCCCATAGGATGGCATTGCCATAATTAAACCAATAGCAACAAGGAAAAAAATACACCCCTGGGCAATTGAAGACATTCCGACAATAATGAGAAACGGCAGTGGGCACTGGGTATCAGCGCTGTTTTCTAGCTGCTGCTGTTTAATCATTGTTGGCACGAGAAATCGAGCCCTCCCGTGCCAGATAACGTCTGCTCCTGAGAGAACCCTGTTTTAAACAGAAAGCAGGTATTTCAGCTTTCATACTAGGCTTTCCTTTACAATCTCTTTGTAAATGAAAGCAAGAAGCTCCAAGTGCGGATAAGACCTTGTATGGTAGTTATATGGTACCATAGATCATTTCCCCAGGTAATGATATGATTGATAACATCTGCTTTGTGACCTAATTATAGCCAAATCATGCATATTCATGACACGGTGGGGTGGGGGGTGGGGGGAGCCTACTTGCAGGGGCGGGTTCCCCAAATGGGGAGTGCTGATTAAGACCCCTGCAAAGGCTGCTGTGGTAAGTGCTCACGCTGCTGCCACGGCTGGAGGGTACATTTTTCTTTTCTTCAAGGGAGCATTGTTGAAGTGCACAGTTTCCTCTGGGACGCTTTTCTCAAAACCCTAGAGAGGAACTCACTGGGTTATCCTTCAAAAGGGTTTGGAGAGCTCAAATTTGAAAGAAGAAGAAAAGTAGTACCATGTGGTCACACATGTCCCTATACCACCACCCCCCTAGAGGTTGGATCTGTTGGTGATAATACAGCCGCCTTCTTCCTGCCCATCCAAGACTCCAGTGGGCTGAGAGGTGACCTGGGTGTCCAATTCTACCTTGTCCAGTATCACCTTTAAGGCCTAGCTGAGTATCTGGGGACTCATGGCTCAAAACAACCACGAGAAACAAAACCAAACAAACAGAGATGACTGCCCAGAACATGTAAGAACTACTTTAAAAGTCTTCGATCTAAATTCCACAATGCTGTCTCTCTACAAAGTCTTATCTCTTACCATGACTTTGGAAGGTCACAGGCGCTAACAGTACCCAGGACCTTTACCAGAAGCCTACCATAGAAAAGCTGGTGCTGAAGATGCAAGATCAAAAGAGTAGCAGTACTTCTCAACCTAAAACTTGGCTCCAGGCCATCTGGATATCCTGTTTTCCTTTCCAGAAGCATTTCTGAACCCTCTCTGTCAGATACCTGGGCTCAGCCTAGTTTTCAGGATAGCACAAGAACCAGTGTTTGCCAAGCAAATAAAGAAGTCTGCTCAGAGGAAGCAGGTATGCATGGGGTTATGCTTTCCTCAAAGATCTAAGACATTAGCAGACATTATCAATGTGCTCTGGAATGAGGCAACCTGGGAATGTACCTCTGGTAGCACTGAGAAGTGCTAAGTCAATGTCTTTCCCAGATGATTCCTCACATGTGACACTCAAAAATGTTCACCTGCTCAGAAATAATTTATAGGAATCTTCAATGAGATGTGATTCAAGGCAAGGTGTCAGAATACTTTCAAAAGGCTACAGAGTTCTGTGGTGATTTAAACATGTCCTTAGCCAATTCTGGAGAATTTACTAGAAATGTCAGTTCTTATACAACCAAAACTCTCAAATTATTAAATTTAGAACTGTGTGAGGGCTACAGTGGAAATTGGGCTATAATCATGGACCTCTTAGAGCTTAAAACCTAGGAGAAAAAGATGAGTGATGTAAAATGAACAGCCTTAAAATGAAACAGGATGTGATAAATAACCATAGGATACTAAGAAAATAAGTGCTGATCATATGTAGGCATGGAAAAATAAGAAGGCAAACAAAACCCAGAGATATATTATTCCATCTCCAAATAATATGAAACTCCTTCTACACACACAAAAACATAAATTTTCTCATTCTTCATTGATTGGGTCTTAATCAATACACATTTCATATCAATTATTCATTTTGTGGCCTAATGCTATCATTTTCTCAAGTAGCCACAGCTATAAATTCACCAAGATGACTAGGCCACTTAAACAGATGAGAAGATCTGGTGGCCTCATAAACCAAGAAAGCAAACCTAGTCTTCAAGATAGAAAGCGTCTGACATGTAAGAATTTAATTTTGCTATCTTATATTTAACTGATTGTGCTCATGAGAGAAATGTCAGATTCTCTAAATGAAAAGTTCATTGATTGAATCTAAGCTCAAAGTTTAAAAATATAACACCAAGATGAAACCCCTGGTTTGGGTCTAAAACCGAAGGCCATTTAAAACTGAATTTAGTGCAGGGCGCCTGGGTGGCTCAGTCAGTTAAGTATCCGACTTTATCTCAGGTCATGATCTCGCGGTCCGTGAGTTCAAGCCCTGCTTCAGGCTCTGTGCTGACAGCTCAGAGCCTGCAGCCTGTTTCGGATTCTGTGTCTCCCTCTTTCTCTCTCCTCCCCCACTCATGCTCTGTCTCTCTCTTCTCAAAAATAAATAAACGTTAAAAAAAAATTTTTTAAAAAAAAGAAAGATAGTTAAAAAAAACTGAATTTAGTGCTTAGTAAATATTTATTGGTGACTGAGAAAAGGTCCTTGTCATTCACATATGATATTTTGTCATTCAAGTTTTCCACAGTCAATTACTTATCCCCAAAAATAGCATGGTACATGTGAACTAAGACATTACAGATGGGAAGGGTACGGATCCCAGGGCTCCTGACTCAGATATATTGCGTGTGCTGCTGCTAAAAGCTGAACATTTGGAATGCCTATGTCTCAATACATGTGCTGAGCCCTCACAACTTATAACTCATTTGTGCTATCACATTTGTACCGATGTAAACACAATCACTACCAAGGAACACTGACTTTTTTTTTTTTTTTAGACAGAATGAGCATCTGAGCAGGGGAGATGGCAGAGGGACGGAGAGGGAGAATTTCAAGCAGGCTGCATGCTCAGCAGGAAGTATGACACAGGGCTCGATCCCAGGACCCTGGGATCAAGAACTGAGCCAAAGTCAAGAGTCAGACACTAAACCAACTGAGCCACCCAGGCGCCCCTGCTACCATGGAATATTTAAATAGTAAGTCCCCTTTCCTTTATTCTTCCACCTTCTATATTCCCTCTTTTTACCTTGACAAGGGAATTCCTCTTCAAGACGAATGTGATCAAGCTCTGGGGATGATTGCTAATCTTGGATAGGTCCCTTTCCACTGTGTGGGGAGATAAAAACCAGATCACTTATCTTTAAGTATTCTAATTGAATGACTTCAAGTTTCCTTATGAGGAATGAGTGACTGTCTCCTCTACCTGGGATAAGCCCAAAATGCTAAGAATGCATACCCAGCAGGGAATCAGTCCTGATAATCACCCCATGGAAAGAAAATCCCCAAATCAATCTTTGCATCCTCCATGGAATGGCCAACTTGTCTGCTGCTGCCATTGCCGGAACCATTACTTGGTATTATTGAAATAGCTCAGCACAATCTCTGCCAACTGCTATAACAATGCCAGAACTAAGCATGACAATGGGCATCCCGACAGCTTGATGCAAGATAAAGGTCTTGAGGAGCTGCAGTAATCCAAACATGTGCCCACCAACGCTAGCCTGTCTGTGCCACTCAAGTCTGAGGTCTTAGACACATGTCTTGTCCATTGTTTTCTAGCCACAGAGCCTCAGCCATGTCCTCATAGGTGCAACATCTGCCCCTACTGGTGCTATTGTCACCACCATGACCAACGAGCCTCCATGCCAAAACCAGCAAGGAGAGACTCCTGCACTGGATGGCTGTACCCCCAGAAGCACTGGCTGCTCCAGCTGTTTCCCATCATGACCAGTTACACAAGAAGTGCAGGGGTGAGCAGTTCTGAGATGCCTATTCATAAGGTTGCTTTGAAGACATCACATGTGATGGAGAAGTCACCTGTGCTTGGAGCTTAGTGCTTGGAGCTGCTCTCTGCTCTGTAACACAGCCCCTTGTATCTTTCTCTCCCTCCCTCCCTGCCTCACAACTTCTTAGGTCCTCACTCTTGCTTCCCTGAAATGGTGCCCTGCCCATAAAGCACAAAACTTTTCCCTCAAGCTAATTTCTAGTAAATCTGGGCTAAGATTCCACCTCCGCTGATTAAAGTGAAACATCTTGGTTTCTCAGTAAATGGAGGAAATCTCTCTCCCTACATGCTACACCAGCTCTGTTTACTCTACATCATTGTAACCAGGGCTCCCAACACTACTGTAGTGTGTTACACTATACTTTCAGTACACGCACACACACCCACACCCACACACAATGCACCCATGCATGCACACCTGCACACACTCATACCATTTCCAAGGAAATAGGACACCTTCACCCCAATGCCAGAGTAGCTGGGACAGAAGGAACTTCAATCCTTAACCATATTATGTTGAGACGTGCACTCCCCTCCAACCCCAAAATGTTGATGTCACCTCTGAGCCTAGAAGAGACAAAATCTCTCCCTCCCTCTTCTAGTCTCAAGAGCCATCCTATTTCCTGCCTTAAAATGAATGGCTTCTTTTTTTTCTTCTTCAAGAAACTCTCAGCTTATCACATGAGGTTATGAGAAAATCATGCTCGTTCAGAAGTCTGAGTTAGACAATGGCATGGCTCTCCCTTCCCTGTGAGTCCTAACAGGACATCACAAGGCAGATCATGACAAAGAGATGCCATGACAGGACATCATGACAAGTCTACTAGACTTGTCTAGACTTGTCTAGGCTCTGCTAGTACAAGGCCCACTAGAAAACATTTACTCAGTTGACTTCACTGTATAATTTGAACGGCAAATAAAGGACTTTCTCACCAAAACCAGCCAGTCCCTTTTTCCACTCTTGACATATTATTTTTAATTCCTTTCTTAAGAGCCTTGTAGATGTATCTGAATCCAACATGGATAAAAGTATTAAGTAGGGAAGGTAGGGAGGGGTGTGGCTGTATATTAGCTGGTCAATATACTTGGCACAGCTTCAATGGCAGAAAGCCTGCTCCTAATGTGACTGGATTTCATTCAACTTTTAGCCAACGTATGCTGAGCACTTACTGTGTTCCATGTGCTAGGCAAAGAGAGAAGTAAAAATCCCTCTCTCTATCCTGAAGAGACATACTGGAAAGCGGTGGTGTCTTGTTTTGTTTGCTTTGTTATTACCAATGTCATCATAAAGCTTCCTGTTCTATAATAAATATGGAAACAAATTCACATCATTGTTCATCACTCTGAGTGCATTCTGGAGAGTCATATAGACATGATAAATATCTGTTTACACAGTTATAACCATTGCTTATATTTTTCAATAAAGATTATGTCACGTATATCATATGTTTGCATGAACCTAAGTATAACATTTCAATAGTTGTTTATAACAGTAATTTTTAATCTTTCTGTTTCAATATGCCTTATTAAGGTGACAGCCACCTACCAGGGTCAATGGCTTGTTAGAGTAGTGGCCAAGCAGGCCCTCAATCTGGCTCCCTATTCTGAGCCTCACCAGTATTTAACGTTTCACAGTGATGGGGAACCAGAGTTATATTACTCTACCGATCATCATTTGGATGGTTGTTGTCTTTTGTACATATTTATTGATAGACTTCACTGCTATGGAATTTTTTTTTAACAAACCATTCTTTCTTTTGAGGGGAGCCTATTACTCAAAGCAAGAGTGTAACTATTATTAGTGTGTGTGTGTGTGTGTGTGTGTGTGTGTGTGTGTGTCTCCTTAGCCCACTACGGGTGAGAAGTTATTTCCGCTAACTTAAGCTGTCTGCATTTTCATTTCCTCAATTATTTTCAAAGCTCTGCATTTATTCCATGTGATGTTTGACTTACTAAATTTTCTTCTAGGTAAACTGTGTGTTCAAATTCTTTCACACTTAGAAAAAGTGAGTTTTTATCTGAAAGAGGAGTGAGAAGAGACTTAGGACATGGTAGGGCTTGTGGGCTCTGAGTGGCAATGGTAGAGTCCAAACCATGGGGTCCCATGAGAAAGCGGAAAAGAAGAAGGGAATTCTGTAGCAGGCCAGCCCTGCCTTCTACATGGAAGACCACGCCAGCCAAGAAAGGGAAATTCCCCAGCATCTGTGTCAGTCCCCAAACCATACACTAGACAGCCATTCTACACGAGCTGGCATTTGCAAAGGACTTTTAAAACGAGCCTCAGGGCTCCCACGTTAATCTGACCACCCTCAACTTGCAAAGAAAAGAGCTGAGTCACAGGCGGTTTAGCTGACCTACTCAGAAGGGCCAAGGCCCTTTAGTGGGAGAGCTGACAGCAGGAGGCAAAGCTCCTGAATGCTTGTCCTGGGCTTGGGGTAAAGAGGCCACCCTGCCCTTTAGTGTGTCCGTCAAGAAACAGACAGCCAATTGTGACCTCCCCAAGTTCCACAAAAGAGCAATTTGCCGCTTTGCCAACAGTGGGAGCCGAATAAACTGGCCCTTGTGTGGAGAGTAGGCTGAGCCTGATTCTCTGAATCAAGCCAAGCGCCGCCCAACAGTCTCGCAGGTTGAATCGCATGCAGGTTGGATCCCCTGTGTGGTAGGAAGCCCTCTCATGCAACCAGGAATGGCTTGTTATAAAAAGGGGAGCCAGTTGCTTGGCCATTCCCTTCATGTTCTGAAAGAAGAAAAGGAAGAATGCATAATGCATAAAAGCCCATTTTTTTAAGAGTACATTTGTTCTAATTTCTGAATTAGACATTTGGATTCAGTGATTCTCCAGAAGCTTAAGGATAGTATCAAAACACCTGGTCAATTTCACAGACGCCTCAATTTGCCTAACCAACTTTGGGCCTAACATCCACATAGGCTGTACAATGACATTACTGGTACCCAACAGACCAGGTGTTTGGCAATAAAGGAACATTTTCTTAAAAAGCTGGGAACTCTGAAAACCAGTTCTTCAATGTTATTTTATATTTCATATCACCTGGAAGTGAGAAAAGAAGGCAGACTGGTCTGCTCCCAAACTCACTCTTTCCAACTCAACGCGGCAGTTTGGATGCTAGTCTATTCTCCCATTTAAAACTAAATGAGATTCTATTGTCAGGGTTTTATTTCACTTTCTGGCTATTACTGAATATATATATTTTTTTAAAGGGATAATGGATAATGGAAAGAAGACCAAGATTTTATGAAACCAATGTTCACACACTCCCTTGGAAATTTACTGCCAAATGCATATACTGTGGGCATCTTGTGAATGGAGGCATCTCTTTAAAAGCCCTTCCTTTTAAGTGTTGTAATCATTCCTTTAAAAAACAAAGATTTATTTTATTTTATTTTATTTTATTTTATTTTATTTTATTTTATTTTATTTTATTTTATGTATTTAGAGAGCATGAGCAAGGAAGGGGCAGAGAGAGAAGGAGACAGAGAATCCCAAGCAGGTTCTGGTTCTGCACTATCATTGCAGAGCCCAAGATGGGGCTCAAACCCATGAACCATGTGGTCGTGATGTGAGCCCAGATCAAGAATCAGACACATAACCAACTGAGCCATCCAGGCACCCCAAGTGTTGTAATCATTCTATGCAATTAAATAAAACATCATTTACTCTGAGCAATGTCTACATCCAGAGGCAGAGAGGCACAAAGACTGCCCATGCTCCTGGGGTCCTACGCCAGCTCATCCTGTCTCCTGTTTGCTGCCCTGCTGCTCACAGGCAGACTGTGAATTTATTGCTGGAAAATCCCCCAAACTTTACCTTGACTTTACCTTGAATGTATTCCTGAATTCATTCTATGAGTTTCATCCTCCAGATGTAGGAACCAATAGGGGAAATGCCTCTAATTTGATTAGGCTCCCAACAAACCAGCTCCTGAAAGCATACTGTGCCCAGAAGGGCAGGTGCATGGGCAGCTGATTGCTTACTATGGCATTGGGTACAGCTCACGTATGCCCAGGCTGCTGTTCCCTTTACCTTCCATGGACCCTCGTATAGGAGGCAATAATTCAACCAGTATTTATTGAGAACCATGTGTCAGGCTTGGTTTTAAGCATGGCAGCTAAAAGAATGAACGACAAAGACAGGGTCTTTTCTCCAGGGCGGTTTATTTTCTGGAAGGGGAAACAGACAATAAACAGTAAACTAACAAAGAAATGTGACCACTGCAAGCACTATTAGGGCCCTAGTGAAGGTGAAAGTAGATGACATGAGAGTGAGCAAACTGTGTTACACTGGACTTCAAGGAAGTCCTGTCTGGGGACGTGACAATGGAGCTTCTTGAAAACCAGTGATGAAGGCAGAAGGAATAAAATGCACAAAGACTATGGAGACAGAATGGGTAGATGGCAGAAGTGCTTGTGGCCTTAGAGAAAGATCCATGAACTCTACCATCATCATCTCAGGATGTTAGCCTTACCAGGATAGGTACCTAGGACACCAGCTCTCCTTTGAGATGCAGAGCAGAGGGCCAGCTGTGGCCCTGGAGGCCATCTCACCCAATCCCTTGTTTTAAAATTAGAGGGCAAAGGCCCCAAAATGCAAAGAGCAAATTGCCCTAAGTGGCATGGCCTCAGCCAGGTGTGGAAAGCTTGGGAGCAGGGTGGGGGCTATGGTGAGGTAGTGATATTCCAAACTAGAATTGCCTTTCTAGAAACTCTAAAAACACAGAATACAGGGAAAGAAGACCCTGGATTCTCATAAAAGGTAACTGCCTTCCTTGGTCAGGATAGGCCAGGGTATGATGCCCTAACAAGTAAACTCCAAAATCTGAGCCACTTACAAGCAATGCAGGTCTCTGTCACAGGTGAGCAGAAAGGGTCCCTTTATCAGAGTCAAGTTACCATCTTGGGTGCTTCCCAGAAGGGAGAGCTCTGGAATGTCTCACATTGGCACTGAGATCTTCCAACTGGGAGGTGATACGTGTCCCTTTACTCACAACTCATTTGCCAGGTCTACTCAAATGGTCTCTCCCGGGGCGCCTGGATGGCGCAGTCGGTTAAGCGTCCGACTTCAGCCAGGTCACGATCTCGCGGTCCGTGAGTTCGAGCCCTGCGTCAGGCTCTGGGCTGATGGCTCGGAGCCTGGAGCCTGTTTACGATTCTGTGTCTCCCTCTCTCTCTGCCCCTCCCCCGTTCATGCTCTGTCTCTCTCTGTCCCAAAAATAAATAAAAAACGTTGAAAAAAAATTTTTTTTTAAAAAATGGTCTCTCCCGACCATCAGGGAGCTAGGACAAGCAGCCTACACACATACCCAGGACAGAGAATGAGAAGCATTGGGCAAAGTGCGCTTATGACTGAACACAGTATTCACTGTTCTACAGGCTGTGCCAGCAAACAGAACCCCACAGGACCAAGTGACAGCTCTTTCTTCTTCTGCCCCAGAATTGCTGAGGCTCTACCCAGAATGAAAGCAACCAGAAAACAGGATGAGGAGAGACATACCCAAGAGGCAATCACTCAGTGTTACTGTCAACAGTAGGAGGGATGGGAAAAGTGTGGTTGGCCGAGGACGAAGCATGCCATGCTAAAAGCTGGAAGTCAGTTCCTGGGGCTCTCAGGGCTTTGGACCCTGAATCTAAGACACTCTGTCCAATTAGCAATAGGAACCTTCAATAGGAACCCTGTGTCTTAATACACAGTTAGTAAGTAGTAAGTCTTCATGTTGTTTTAGAAGACAGCTTCAGTGGTGAGCTGGCTCCTGAAGAGAGTCTTGGCTCTAACACAGAATCTGTTCACCTCAAAACTTCTAGGGCTTTTACCCTTGCCTGGTAAGGCTATCCCAACAGGTAAACTCAGGCCTGCACAGTGTCTAGAACAATAAATACCGAAACAATACCTACCCGCATGCTCATACCAACTAGACCCTGCCTTAGAAGTAGGCATACACAGACGTGCTGTCTGTGTATACCTCAGCACCAGCAGCTCACTTCGTCTATACCTACTGCCTCTCCTGGCCTTGGTGATCTTGTACAACCTGAGATGACTGCAGGACTGCTGCATCTGCTACAAGCCACAGAAAAACGCCACGGACATACACTCATACACAAAGCTTCTCAAGTGAGAGCTCACCCTCTCTCGTCCAATCCTAGTGCTACTATCGAGGAATAGAATTATTTTCTGTTCTCTTTTGCTACTGCAAGAACCATGACAAAGACTTAGTGATCTGTTCACAAAGGCCACAGTAAGAAGAGGCTGAAAATTCAGTCCAAGAACCCAGCACTTCAAACCACACAATAGAGTTCTAGTCACATGTACCCCAAGAATGCGTGTTATTTTCAAATTTTCAAAATCTGCCTGCTTTTTCCACATAGCTCACTGTCTTAGAATCCTCTTTACCAGTGCCCCCCTGCTAGAAGGCAAAGCGGTCCAAAATCACAGAAACTTAATGGCCACAGAACTTTTCACCACTTTTCCATGGAAATTGTGCAAAAAACACTGGCTTTAGAGCAGGACGTCAAAATGGCCTCTGCTTGCTGAACTCTCTGTACGAAACACTGGAATTCTTCTTAAGGAAATTCCACCCAGGGACCTTTCTCAGCACATAATTGGAGTGTGAGGTTTTCTTAAGCCCTGTGCTAAGATGTTTCTGGTGTAAACCCACTGGCAATCTGAAATCTCCTGTGATTACTGGAGTTTGCTGTGCCACTTCTTAGAGTTCAAAAGGCAAGCAGGGGAATACTGCTGGGCTTTGGGACACGCAGCACAGATGTGTTTGCCAAACTAAAACGCTTTCTCATTAGAACTATACTAAGTCTGCAATTACTGGTCTATACTAAGTCTGCTGAGGCTTTGGAGAGAATTCCTATACATTTTCTTCACCTCACAAAGAATCTGTAGTTCACAGACCACCCCTACCCTCTGCCCCCTGTCTGGCTCAACTTTGTCAAGGCTTGTTTTAATCGCATTAAAATGTCACATCTGGAGGATAAACTTTCTCATGGGGTCGCACATCTGGCCTTTTGGGGGGACTTTTCATGTTGATTCATGAGCTGTCTTCTGTTTGAGATAGGCTTCTGGCTCGGTTTCTAGCCAGGGCTTCTCTCTCCCACCTGCCCCCTCCTTTCCCCCTCCGTGCCAGCCCCTTACCTCCTTCCCCTGACACTAGGTCTATAGCTTTACCAGTCCCACAGGAGAGGACAAAACTGCTCCTCGTTATGGACCGTGAAGCTCACCTCTGCCAATGAGTCATCCAAGAGCATGAGGTTCACCAGCTAGGAAGTAATTTTTCAGGAGTGGCACACCCTCACCCCTCCAGGCAAGTTCTTGCTCTTTATAAGATCAACTCCCACCAACATAACCCTCCTCGGTGTCACCTTCCCGGTTGCTTATGAGAAATGCCTCTTTGCTAATGTGAAACTGGGTATAGACTCTGAGGTCATTATCACCATCCTGTTGGCGACTAACATTTCTAAGGGCATACTCTATGTCCGGCACTAATAGAGTCCTCTTCCTGTATCATCTCATTCAAACCTAAAAACAAATGCATGAAGTAGAAACTATTATCATTAGCCCTTTTTAGAGATGAGGACACTGAGGGTCAGGGAAAGTTGATAACTTACCCAAGCTCAGGCATGCAGGTAGCAATACAGCCAGGATAAAACTCAGACATTCTGACTCCAGAACCCCTTCTCGGATCAGCAGTCTTTCAAAGTTGCTCCAGAGAAAAACACAAAACACATCTCCCCAGTAAAAGGTTCTCTCATGACCTGTGCTCCACCCAATTTTTGCTTTCTCCTTCTTTCTTTCTGAGGAATGAAAGCACTCATCTGCTTCAAAGAATGCCAGGGATCTCAGTGAGGGAGAAGGTGGCCCAGCTTCAAGGCCATCATATCCCGGACTTCCATACAAAGTCTGTCTATCAGATTCGCATCCGCCATCAGGGTGAAAAGAAGGCAGAAAACCTCCAGCCTTCACAGTCTCGGGCTTCTCTGGGACCTGTCGGGGTCTCCATTTAGCACATAGGTAGGCTTGCACCCCAAGGGAAAGACCAGCCCCCATTTCATGTTATACCAAGAGGAACACCAAAGCCAGTTCTACCTAAGTTCCCACATGACCACTAAACAGATCCAAGACTGAGTCTGAGCTCCAAGCTTGGTAGAGTCAGGATGTGTGTGGTTCAGGGCAAGTGACCAAAGCTCTCTGAGGCTTGGTGACATGGTGATCAAGCTGCTTGAGGCCTGCATGGAACCCATGGGCTAGAGCACAAGCCCCGTAACAGGCCCAACATGGGATGCTTCTTTATCTGGAGACCGCTGCTCTGCCCTCATGGCCTGGTTCTAGGGAGCCCCACCCTAAGGCTCCCCAAAACCCACAGGATCCATGGTTCCTGACTGGTTCTGACTCTGGGACCCCTGACATTCTCTCTGGTTCCAGTTTTGTCTGTAACCTCATCCCCAACCTTTGTTTTACCTTCCTTACTCCTGGTACCACGTTCTCCCTCCCCAATCAACCTCTGCCCATGGCTCAGCCTTGCCAGCCCATCACGTGTGTATGTGTATGGGGCTCCTCCAGGGCACAAGGGTGACAACCACCAAGTGTCTGAGGAGCAAACTCACAGCAGATTCAAGGCAAAGTGACCCGGGTAGGTGATCTGTTTGGGCACACACACCCAATGTGTCCAGTCTGTGCCACTCCTGGCTTCTCTCCTGGACAAATCGTGCCACTGCTTTCCTCACTCTCACATGCTGAGATGTTGAATAATATTTTATGGCTCATGGAATGAAGCTCAAATTCTTGCTGAGGTGCTCCCAAGTGCCCCCAGCCTTTTCCTCGACCCACCTTTGGCTTTATTCTCGCTGCACCTGTCCACAGAGACCTGCTGCAGCCAAGCAGAAGCACTGCCAGCCCCTGTCTGGATAGCACGTCTACACAGCACGCCCTATCTGCTTGTGGCCAACTACAGAGATTCTCTCAATCCCTTTCCCTAAAATACCTAATTCTCAGACATGAAAATGTAGGGGCTCATTTCACAGCAACAGGTCTAGACAGCCATAACAGTTTTTTTTTTAACCTTGCTAAGGGTTACTTTGAGTTTGCATTACCTTAAAAAACTGCCACTTCATTTTTTCTGGCACCATGTCAACCTTTGTTTCAGGATGAATGTCTATCTCTGGCCCCTGGAGTGGCCCTACACTGTGGAATAACAAGTGTCCTCACATCCCTTGAGATCATGCCAAAGACTCTTTAGGGTCTGGAATGACCCAGTAATAAAAACCTCCTAAAGCTAAAGTGGCTGCAAGTGAGAGAACATTTATGAATGAGATTTTTCCCACTGTACCAGTGTCGGGAAGTGAGTCATTCAACTGCCCACCTGCCACAAATTCCTCCCTTCAGATCGGCAGGGCTCACCATCCGACAGTTTTTATATCCAGTGGGAGAACAGGAAGGTAGTCCCCCAATGGTGGGTGTTCAAATAAACAGGCTCTGGCAGTGCGAAGAACCTCTTTTTTCTCTAAGAAGAATCGGAGACAGAGAAGAAAGTGCGTGGACATAACGTGTGGGTTTTCATACACTGTCCTAGTGTGTAAGTCAAAACCCATTTACAAATTATGATGTGAATGCTAATACCTGTTTCTATACAAAGCCATAAACCCTTTTGTTTTGTTTTGTTTTTTAAGTTTATGACACTATTCACTACAGGCTACAAGACAGGAACTGAGAAAAAGCAAACATTAGTGAATTTACAGATGCCGCAGAAACCTCCCAAGTTCTGTTTTTATGAGTTATATGTATTCTTTGCTCAAAGGCAAGCAAGTCCTGGAGCACACTTAGCGACTTCCAGAAACCGCATTTCTCCATGTTTTACTGTTCATGCCTGGAAATGGAGCTCAACTGACACATGAATCCCCTGAAAAGAATCCACATCCTTGCATTTACGTGTATATCTACATTCCTTTAGGAAGGGAACTTGTAAATTTCATCAAACGCCAAAAGGATTTGGAAACCCAACGAAGATCGAGGACTCACAATTGTAAAAGGAGGTCCTCGTTCATCCTTTAGGACAAATAAATCAAATGGAGCCCATATAGATGTCCCTAGGTTCCATGGATTATTTACATCAGGAGAGACTCTAAACAGATGTCTGCAATTTGTACCTTCAATGCTCAATTAGGACCTTGGCTGAATTAAATTCAAATTATCTGGTTTAAACTCAAAAAATAAAAGGATCTATTGGACACCTACTTGTGCCAGGATTGTGCTAAGCATCAGTGATATAATTGGCATGCACCACCACAGGTATGTACGCTATTAAAATATTGAAGCTCTTCCATACTCTCTCACGCAATGTCTCCTCCCTCTGGAACCCTTGGATTTCCCCCAAATCATTCAACTAAAGAGTTAACGTAGAAATGCAGAGGGTCTCCAGGGTCCTACCCAGTGCTCAAGGCAGTGTCCGTGTGGATTCATTGGGCCACAGCAATGGTTAACATTCTGAATATCAAACCTGGATATAACAGCGAGCCAACGCTGGACCAGTTAGTTCCTGCTCTTTTGCTTACAGTCTGTATTAATCAGGCTAGTTAATAGAAGCTGCTGCGAGAATCAATCCCCAAATCTTAGGTACTTAATACAATACAGGTTTGTTCTCATAGTCTCATACAGGCTGGCAGTGTCTCTCTCAGGATCCATGCTTTAACATGGATTCCATGACATCCCATTGGCCAGAACCCAACCGTATAGCCAACTACACTTCAAGAAAGGCTGGGAAACATAGTCTTCCTCTGTGCCCGGTAAACATCTAGCCATCCTTGGCACGTGGTGTGCATTTAAAGCCTAGTACTGCACATGGCTATTAGTCAAACAATCACACAAACAAATGTAAAATTTTACCTGTGACAAGCTTCTTTCTCATTCTGTTAGCAGAGATAACCTATATGGCCCTGTCTATTTTACAGCCATGCTTCTCAAAGATTAAAGATGAGGTGCATGCAAAACCTGGACAGCTTGCTAAAACCTGTTTGGTTAGTCCCCAGCCCAGCACTTCTGATTTAGTAGATGTGGTAGAAGGTCTGAGCAGGTGATTTCTGAGAAGTTCCCAAGTGATGCTGATACCAGGAGAGCATTCTGATTCCCAAGCTAGAGTTTTTCTTACCAGATCAGCAAAGATGGCCTGAACCCAGAGTAACTCTCCCCCTTTCCCAGCTTGTCATGTTGGAAGGCTTTCTCTGCCCTCTCTCAGATTTCAGCTCCCCTGCTGAGATTCTGGCTTTCAGATGGTATCCTCCCCAGGTCAGGAGGTTCCTGGGCCCTTCAAGGCTAATTACATCTTGTTAACAGCTGCCTAGGGCCCCTTCTCTCACTCTGCCCAGGGTCCTTGCCCAAAATCAGATCTCTCCTAAGACAATCAAGGCCACTGAGGCCACAATGTGGGGAAGTCCTCTTTGACCAGCCTCCTCTCCCTTGGGGCTCCCATCCTTTCGTCACTCATAGAAAATCCCTGTGTACAACAACCCTCTCTTTCTTTCAGAATGTTAACTCTGGCCAAAAGGAAACAGACGCTAACAATTTTACTGTAACTAGGAACCAGCAAATCAAATTTGATCCTAAATGTTTACTCTTCAGTTTTTCTGAGAATACTGACTCCCCGTCGATGTTGGTGAACAATGAACACACGCCTGCTGTATCTGTTTCACGTTCATATATCTGTTTGTCTATGTGCCACACGCAGCTAATACAGGATGGGTCAGGTACAGTTGTGTCCAAACCCTACTGCAGTCTCTGGCAGCTGTAAGACCTTGGGTCTCGGTTTTCTCATTGGCAAAATGGGGATAGCCATTGGTGACAGCCAACGTCATGACACTCTCACGGGGGTGAAATCAGCCACGCAGAAGCCCCAAGCATAAAAAGGCTGAGCCCCAATCTGCAGCCTGGGGCGTATTCTTTAGGTATACCATACACAGAGATAAGGAGTCACTTGAGATGCATTATCAATGTCAAGTACCATCTGCACTGAACAGTGCATGAGAATGTGTGTTTTTACACCAGATCCCAACTGTAGTTGTGGTACTTCCAACAAATCACTTAATCTCCAACTTCAGGGCCTTGGCCACCTATAACAAGGGAAATTTAGTTACCATCTTGTTTCTTCTGAAGGCATTCCGCAACTAGATAGGAAAGAAGATGAAATTCTTTGACCTTTGTGTAAAGAAGTATCTTAAATATTCAAATCTATGACCATATAATCCTATCGTATCAAAAAAGGGAAGGAAGTAAATGGACTATTTGACACAAACTTGTTTTTCTAGGTGAAAGATTCGTATCCTAAGAAGGGTTAGGATTTTTTAAACATTTTTTTAAATGTTTACTTACTTTTGAGAGAGGGAGAGAGTGCAGGAGGGGTAGGGACAGAGAGGGGGGAGAGGGAATCCCAAGAAAGCTTCGAGCTGTCACTACAGAGCCCGATGCAGGACTCAAACTCACAAACCACATGGTGACCTGAGCCAAAGTCAGACATTCAACGGACTGAGCCACCCAGGTGTCCCACACCCACTGCAATGTTAAGTGGGAGTTTGGTTTTTGGTACCGGTTTTCAGTTGATTTACGCCCTGGTAAGCCTGTACCTTCCAGTTTTAACCTGAGATCCAATGCCTAAATATTTAGAAAGATTCTATAGCAACCTGAGGATTAAACATCGCTACAGCTCTCAGGGAAAAGCTGACGTCACGATGTTAATCCAGGGCTGAGGTAGCGTTATATCCTCTCTCCCCTCTGACTGCACACAGAGCACCTGAACCACTTAGTATGTGCTCCATCGGCCTCCAGAATCTCAAACATCCAAAAGCAGTGCTGCTGCTGAGAGGAAATTAGGAGGGCTGATGCCATCCATCAGGAAATTGAGTATTTAGCATAATGTGCTTTTCCAGCTTAAAGAACTCTGTGAATGACATCTTTTTCACTCTGTTAATGACAGGAAATGAATCATTCCGTGCTTCAGTTGGCCAGAGATGGAGGTTCCATTTTTTTCCAGCCTCAGGGAGGTAGCCTGCAGCAGGATTTCTCTCTCCTGAGGGCAGCACTACAAAGGTCCCCCAGGATTCAGGATTTCACAACAGGCCTGCAGCAGACAGGGAAGGGGGGTGCAGGGGAGCACGTGAGGAACACGTGCGCCAGGCTGGGAATTCAAAAACGTGGTTCCCTTTGCACACGGTGGAACAATGAGTCATCAGAAATTTGTATGTATGCATGTGTTTCTTTGTTCCCTGTCCCTCTCTGCCTCCCACAATCAGAGATGAGATTTAACTGACTCAGTATCAATCACAATGCATAGTAAAAAGAGAACCTTCCAGCACAGAATCTAGCAAACAATATTCTGTCACCAAGTGGATTCTAGTGAGATTGAGTTCACACGGTTTGTAATCTACCTCCCTCCCTATGCCACCTTCAAGCACTCCTTCCACCAGGGAAGCCTGAGCAGGCCTTAAGCGTGTGTGGAGAAAAATAAGTTAGAGAGTAATTAAAAGAAGAGAAATATCATTGCTGAGTCCCTAAATATGCCCACCCTCTCCTCGCAAGACCCGCTGGGCATTATCTTCTGTAATCTGAACACATCAGTCCTAGGACTCCTCCAGTTCTACAAAGTAATGACTTCCTCCATCCCAGGGTACTGTCCTACTTCTCAGGAGCAACCTTGACATAGTATCACTGATTTTAAGTAGGGACATTTGATTGGAAGCAAAAACGCAGGTCCACAGAACCAGGAAGGACTTCATCACCCCTCTAACAAACAGGGGACCATGGAAGGCTGGCTGGAGAAAACAGTTTCCTATCCACCAGGAAGCCTGTCCCCAAGCCACTGTTTAGCACATATTTCATATCAAACATTGTATCCTAAGTAGTAGTGCAGAGAGAAAACTCACAGGCATGGATATAAGGGGCATGCCTTCTCAGTGAGGAGAGAATACACAACATGGAAAAAATGATCCCAGAGCAAAAGCACAGGACTGTAAACCCAATGAACAATAGCAGTGACACAGAGAGAACTCGAGGTTAAATGTATATAAAGAGGGAAGGAGAAAAGGGAGAGAACAGACAGGAAGAGAGTCAAGAGAAAGACCTATAGCTATACATCAGTTTATGCTATATTTCAAATGACAAGATCCTTTTTCTTCTCTCCAAAGTATAAGCATTCTGCTAGGATTTGAACCTGGGTTTCTAGGGAGTCAGAGCATTTCAAACCCTCAGGCAGAAAAACACTAAACTTTTGCTGTGTATGGGGGAGAGGGGATGCCTAGGTAAGTAGCGTAGAAGAAAAGGAATAAAATCAAATCCACTTTCTTTTTTTTAAGTTTATTTAGTTTGAGAGAGAGAGAGAGAGAGAGAGGTAGGGATCATGAATGGGGGAGGGGCAGAGACAAAAAGAGAGGGAAAGAGAGAATCCCAAGCAGGCTCCAAGCTGTCAGGATAGAGCCCTACAAGGGGCTTGAACTCAGGGATCAGGAGATCATGAGCTGAGCAGAAGCCAAGAGTCGGACGCTTAACTGACTGAGCCACCCTGGTGCCCTCAAATCCACTTTCAACATCAGGGTTGACCAACATCAGGGTATAGTCATCATTCTGCTTATACTTTGGAAAGAAAAAGGACCTTGTCATTTGAAATATAGTATAAACTGCTGTATAGCTATAGGTCTTTCTCTTTTCCTCTCTGTTCTCTCCCTTTTCTCGCTCCCTCTTTCCTTCTCTTGTAAAAACAAATGATTAACTGTTCCAGAGCCCATTAGTGGTCATGATCATGAGCTCTGGAACAGGACAGACCGAGTTCTCTTGATCATGAGCAAAAGACATCTGACCCAGCTGCTTCCCACCCCTGCTCCATCACTTACTGAGTGGTATGATCTTGGCCAAGGTACCTAACCTCTGTGCTTCAGTTTCCTCATGTATAAATAAGTTGGGGAAAAAGTAGTACAAAGATTACTCTGTTGTTGAAATAATTAAAATAAATGGTTCAATACATGTGCAGCAATGAGGGACATAGTATAAACTTGAGGCTGATAGTTCTCATGACATCCAACATATTTATATCGGGATAGATTTTCAAGGAACAGGGACCACAAAGGTCACTATCATCCACACTGTTGTCTGAGGGTGAGAGCATCATTACCCAAAATAGGAACTGCTAAAAGGGACATGTGTACCTATGTGAATGTTGTGAAGGTTTAAAAACAACAAACAAAGAAAAAAAACCCAGAAACCAAAACATAGGCATTCATTAGTTTAGCATTTAGCCATGAATGTTAACCATGCAAAGATACAAAGCAGAAAGAAGTTATTTCATTTCCAACACTTATCTTCCAGGCCCTACTAGCTGAATAGGAGACACAAATATAAAGAAAATCGTGATCCTCACAGTACAGAAAGGCACAGCCTAAAAAAGAAAAGATGCATCACAACGTAATGCCACAAGCACAGGGAACCAGGAGGAATACATGTGCTGGGTCCTGAAAGACAGACATTAGTTCTCTAGGGTACAAGAAAGTCTGCCAAGGGCAAACTGGGACAAGACTATGAAAGGCTTTATGAGAGACTCTGAAGAGGATGAACTTTATCCAGCAGATACCAGGGAACCTGTCAAGACTTCACTCAGGAAAGTGATATGACTATGTCTGTGTTTCAGAAAGATACCTTCAAGGGCAATGTGGAGGACAAGTTTGATGGGGGAGAGGAGGGGCGTGACGAGAGAGGACAGGCAAAAACTCTTGAAAAAGCCCAAGCATGAAATCCTGAAGTAGGACAAAGTCAACAGGGATGGAGAGCTGGAAGATGGCTAGATAAAGGGAAGTAGGAATATCAGGACATGGAGACCGTGTGGATGTCATTTAGATGCCAGACGTCAACATTATTCCAAGGGCTCTATTTTGCACTATCAGCTGGATGGTGGTGTCTGACTCAAAAGACTATGAAGTACAAACAAAAGTTCCAGTTTTGGCTTTGGTGGGAGCAGATATAAGTTCATTTGGGCAGGCTGAATTTGAGAAGCCTCTGAGGTAATCAATGAAGGTGTCCACAGGTAGTTGGGACCAAGTCCTGGAGTTTATGGCAAAAGGCAGGAGTCCGAAACCTAGACCTAAACACCACTGGCATTCGGGCTGTCGTTGAAGACACAGTCAAGGAGTGCAAGTGAAGCAAGGGGAAGGTCAAGGATGGAATCCATGGGCCTGATTGTGGAAGAACTTGGATTCTAGCTGTGGGGTCTCAGGCTAAACTGACTCCCCGAGATTCTCCTTTTCATTATGTATATCGATGAGAGGAGTGTTTACCCCTATCTGATCTCATGATGAACAGCTAAGTAGACATTTGTGAAGAATACAGAGCCTGGAAGGTTCTGGCACTGGAAAAATTACTGATGTCTAATGGGGACACTACTTTCTGTCTCCCTATCCTTTTGACAGCTTGGACTCTGGCACAAAACCATACAAACCCTTTGTACAATATGTCTCCATTGAAGCATTAGCCTTTTCACCCCCACTGTGCCCCCAGAAGTGCCACCCCACTTCTGGCTCTGTGCCAGATCACGTCGGCTACACACGGTATTCTCAGCACTCCACACTGCCATGTGTTGGGTTTCAAAAGATCCATAAGCCTTTACAATCTTCTGAAAGAATCTTGCTCCAACCATACCTTCATGATGGGAATATTTGCAAAAGACCAGGCCAACTATGTATTTAGCGGTTTCAGAAATGTGTAATCATTGGAGTCACATGAATCATAGATTACAATTTTGCCTCTGCCCCTTGCTAGCCACAGGAAATCAGATACTTTACTTAAATTTTGTGATTGCCAGTTTCCTCATCTGAAAAATAGGGATGATCCTTTCATTGGATGCTACAGGGTGCCAAACCTGTGTCCATTCTTCCTTCTTAATAAGACCCCAGTTTTGCCAGGTATCTACCCACTCTCATCAAGCATGGCAGCTAATGCCACTCTTAACTCCAAGAGTGAACCTGACTGAGTTAAGAGTAATTCCATTTGTTTTTTTTCAATGATTGGTTCAGAAAGGGGCAAAATTCTGAAGAATAAAATGTAAAAGAAAACCCACTACAGACACTTAGGGGAATTATTCTCACTTCTGAGAGAGAGCCACACAAAGACACAATCTCACTCTGGACTTCGTGGTCTTTGACTGTGATGTGTGGGACTCCTGCCACCATCTTGCTTCTAGCTTGAGACTGAAGCCAACATACAGGGATGGCATTTGAGAGGCAAAGAGGGCTGCACTTGGCATTCTGGGTCAGTGTGTCAACCAACTTTGCAGACTGCTCTAATTCATGAACTTCCTATCATGAGAGAAAATGAATTTTTTTTTTATCAATTAAGCCTTTGGGATTGCAATTATTCAAAGTGACAAAGCGATGGTGTCCACTTCACAGGATTGTAGCAAAAATTAAATGAAACCCTGTGAAATGCTCAGGATAGAGGAAGTACTCATACAGATACTGCTACTATTGAATTGGTCTATGAATTCCACTTCAATTCATCATCAGGTCAGTTATTCTTTGCAGGAGAGTTCCACCTTTATGGTTCACCTTGGGAGAATATCCTTTGAATACTGCATATTACTTGGTTCTATGGTCTTACAGTTGGTGAACCATTACATTCATAAAGCAGGTACTCTCAGTATCACATGCACTATGCTAAGCACACTTCCCGATTTATCGCATTGAATCTTTACAATAATCCTGAGCCAAGGTCTTGCTTTTAATATCCTATCTAGTAGATGCAAAAAACCGTGGCTAAAGAAATGGACCTGAACCTGTGCTTTTATCTCCAAGCCTAATATTACGATGTTTTGTTTTTGAATGTTGAAATGATCCATTTCACAGACACCTGTGAAGGAACAGGAGGGGTCTCCTGCTGCTGCTTATCCACATATCAAAACTTTTGCAAACGGGCCCTCCTGTCTGAGAAGCTCCCAGTGGGGCCAAGTGAGGCACAGAGAATTGAGGCGGTTTCCACTTAAGTAACTGGTCAAGATGGCATCCTGAAAGAGGGTAAGTAGGGATGCAAATACTGAGAGGCACGTGTCCAAGCTGAGAAAAACAGTGACATCACTGCAAAGGTGCATAGGCTCTGAGAACATTGGAAAGACCAGAGAAAGGTACCAACTAAGTTCACTCTGTCAGAAGGAAAAATACGCGCGCGCGCACACACACACACACACACACACACACACACACACACACACTTCACTTTAGCCTAAACAGAGGTATCAACAATGGGCAGGCATATGGTCATTTCTGGTCTAAACCATGTTATACAGGTATGTGTGTAGCCACACAAAGATGAGTGGAGAGACACAGCAATATTTTAGCAAGGACTTCTCTGTATCATAAGATTATGAATATTTTATTTATCTCCTTTGGATTTGTCCATATTTTCCACATTTCCCAACCACGATTATTTCATATGCATTAATTATGCCACTACAAAAGTCATTATATAAGCAATTATGTGTGTGCATGTGCGCACATACACACACACAGGCATGCACGCACACACATACCATTTATATTAACCAAACTTCGTTTGACAGGTCAGGTCAGCTTTAATGGATTCCTCTCTTCTTTGCCTGCCTTCTCTTCTCTAGCCCTTGCCACCTTTTTGCTCATTCCCTGCTTCTCTTCCCTGAGAAAATGAGCTCCTACCTTGAACGGGGGGAAGCAGCAGTGAAGAGAAGCATTGTGAGGCCACCAATTGTCCTGTTGCAGGGACCACAGAGCCAGGAAGAAAGATGGAACCCTTGGGGGGATGCACAACAAGCATGTCTTCGAGGGAAGCAGCTTGCTATCAGATGACAGCTCCATGATCAGTCTGGGTCATGGAAGTGAAGATTTAAACACCCCTCGTTTCCCAAAACCCCTGGAAAAACCTACTGAATACACACACATACGTACACACACACACACACACACACACACACACACACACACAGGCCTGGAGAAGTATTGGCATTGGCAGGTTTATGGAATTGAAAAAGGATGAGTTCTGCATTGGAGTTGGCATGGGGGTGGGACCCAGGTATGCAAAGATGAGACCTTCCATAAACCGAATACGTTTAGCAGAACCAGACCATGGATCCAGAAGTAACATCCACAGCAATCCTAAGGGCTGATCTGCAAAGCTGCCCTATGCTACATGGATGAAACCATTTAATCCTCATAACCACCCTCTGAAGGGAGGAACCTCTCTTATCTCCACACTGGACACAGAGAAGAGAAGGCACGGACAGGTTGATGAAATGCTGCACAGCCCACACTCAGAATCACCAATCTGAGTTACCTCTCCTGAAGACAAGATACGCCCCCAGGAAGTTAATAACTCTACTGGACTTTTCCTTACATCTTTGGGTAGGGGTGAGTTTCAAGGCAATCTTGTTTATTCATATCTGAAGTGGCAGAAGGGGTCCAACTGACATGTGCGTTAAGGCAATAGAACATAGTAATAATTTGTAGTCACAAACCCCAGTTTTGCTTTCTAACTTCAATGTCTGTGACTGTGTAAAGTTGCCTTCTCTGATCCGCGGTTTCCTCTCCAATAAAGTAATAGCCTAGTGAGAAGACCTGCCTCATAAGATCATGTAACTAATAAATCAGTTAATGAAACTAAAGCACTTTGCTGAGAGCCCAGCACATTAGAGCCCAATAAACAGAGCCTTTTACTTGTTCTCTGCAGTTAAAATCTACACTGATGCTGCGAGCAAACAGCTGGCCAGGAACAAACCTATGCAGACAGTCAGGTGCACCTTCTGGAAATGGAAAACATCTGCTTGACTTCATATAGGCCACTAGGGTTTCAGTCAAAGAAAATAAACATAAGCTTAAAAATTTTTGAGAAAAACATGCATCCAAAAGGTCACTTTAATGCATGCTTGTGTGAACTGAATATTAAAATGGAAACTAAAATGTTCCTGCCACTGTCTGAATATATTGTGATTACTTGCAATCTGAAATTTACACAGTACTGTTTTTCCAACGATTAAAGTTTCTTATTCCAAGTTCAACACATATGTTAAAGCTTTGCTTTCTGTCTCCCACCAGGATTTTTATAGATGAGACTGAATTAAGATTAAACAAACATAACAAACCCATATCACATTTTCAGCTGGGGGGAAAAAGAGAAAAAAAAGAAAGCCTGAATCAGCCAACCTACCTCTATACTTCCGGCTAGACCATAAATGTGAGTTGTTCTACTTCAACAGAAACAGAGGGCCTGTCTCAGTTCTCTATAGGAGCCAAGTGAGATGAGAAACCAGAGAAAAGAGATGATTGTTTCAAAAACTGCAATGTTGGGTGTACTTGGAGTTCTCAAAAAGCAGTAATCGCTGAACACCAAATTTTTAGCTATCAAAGAGCCCCTTTCAAGAGTTAAACCTCGTCCCACAAGAGGGCTTTGATAACATGTGATGTGAATAGAAATGTTTCTATACATGTTTTTTTTTCTTAAAATACTCTAGAGAAAATGCTAAAGCTGGTAAAAGAGGATCATGAAGCAGAAGGGAAATAATGAACAGTCCCGACTTTCAAAACTCATTGAAATGCATCCTTCATAAATAGTGAACTGAACTGTGGGGCCACACACGTTCATGTTGATATGTACCTGAAACACTATGGATAAGAAGTGTAAGATGGAATCCATGAATTTGTAGCCACAAATAATTCCTTTTAAAAAAATGCATTTGACATGTCTTAGATGGAGAAGAACTTCAGGGAAGGAAGGGAGGGAGGGAAGGAAGGAGGAAGGAGAGAAAAGAAATTCCAGGGTTTTCAGAATTCCAATTGGCTTACATTCAACTTGCTATCCTCCAAAAACAAAATGACAGTGGCTTGTAAGAGACACAGGAATGTCTATCACACCCTCGCTCATGCTTTTAGCAACCTGTGCCGAGCACAGACAAGCTAACTTTTAACAGCACTGATCTAGAAGCTTCTACGTCAGCTCACCTGACCCTGTGCCTTAGAACCGGACAATCCCAGGTGCCATTTCAGGGAAACATTTTCCCCACAAATGAAGAAAAGCAAAGTTGTCAATGTCACCTAATAAACAGCAGTTGGTAATACAGGCAGAACTATCTCCACCCCCAACAACCCCACACTCCTACTCCTATGAAGAAGCCCGGACTCTGTCTGTGAACATCCCTGGAGCCTGGTATTGCACTGAGAAGGTCACACTCAGGGCAGAAGACACAGTTCTCAGAATACTCAGCAATCCCCTGCTGGGCGGGGCAAAATCCTTGGAACAAGAAACCTAAGGCACAAAAGTCACGTTGAAAGTGTTTTGAAACAGTGAATTTTGTGTATGCCGAACAGAGGATCATTTGATTGCATTTTGTTTCTTCAAATGCTCGTGGGCAGAACAGTCTGGTGTGCCACTCCTGTGGGCGTTCCCAGCAAGTTCACCCAGGGTGAAAATCTGCCCCAGGAACTCTCCTCTTCAATAAGAACACACCGCTCCCTCTCCACCTTTTTCTACGTGTAGAAATAACTCAGCAGATGTTCCTTCACCAGAGGCGGAGGGTGTCCTAGACGTATTAAAATGTTCGCCTGCTCCAAGATTACTCCCCATTTACCTTTTCAAATGCAGTCAGTCATTTGAAGAAGGGAACGTGGAATGGGCAGATATGGGTGCAGGACAGGAAAGAGGGTGAAAGGGACCCAGCAGCAGCAGGTATAGAGCAGGACCACAGGGCTGCACAGTGGGGCCCGTCTGAGCCCCCTGCTGGGCTGGGATGAAGGGACACAATCAGAAACTGGGAAGATTACAGGGGCTCAAGACTCCCATTTTCTACTTTTTTTTTTTTTAACGTTTCTTCATTTTTGAGAGAGAGAAAGAATGTGAGCCAGGGAGGGGCCAAGAGAGAGGGAGACACAGAATCTGAGCAGGCTCTAGGATCTGAGCTGTCACGTGCAAAGCCCATTGCAGGGCTTGAACACACAAACTAGGAGATCGTGACCTGGGCTGAAGTCAGACGCTTTACTGACTGAGCCACCCAGGCACCCCTCTTACTTCTTAATTATGCTTCCCCAGAGAGCCCAGCAGAGACCAGGCAACAAGAGTGGACCACAGCATGTACCTACAACTCTTCTCAAGTTACATTGAAAACATAACAGGTTTAGGGAAAACACCATCACAGACCCCTCTCAGAATAAACCAGAATAATCTTTAAATCACAGATGTGCCACAGCATGCTCACAGACTGTTAAGATATTTGGGGACCCCGTTCAGGAGTTCTTAATATTTGGAGAGCTGTAGACCACTTTAGGGAATATGATAAAAGCAATGAGCCTTCTTCAGAAAAACGTCCATATGCACAAATACATAACACACTGCCAACTACTTTGGAGGTTTCAGAAGATCTCTGAAGCCCTCTGAATCAGGAGCAGAAGACATCTGGCCCTACCACCTCCCACCCACTGCTACCCCATCATAAAATGAGAAAGCAGTAGCTCAATGGGTAAAACAATACCTCTAATTTTGAGTAGCCAAAATTGCCACAGGGCCAAAGCTAGTCCCATTTCCCTCAATTCCTACAGTAGACTTCTTCCTACTGCTTTGTGAACCATGAAAACAAATTTCTATTCTTTTTTTTTTTTAGTATCTGACCCCCAATGTAACTTCCATAAAAATCTGTACCTTTTCCTGTTCTCAAATCTAACGGGGACACAGGGCAAAATATAAGCGGTCTAGACATTTCAACAGGAGCATCCTTGTCTTTATATACAGATTGCATTGTCTCTTGTGTTTCGTTTTTAATTCTGGGGGAAAAAATATTTTGGTAAGAGCTGCCTTGACACTCTCAAAGAGAGCAACCCATTTGTCCCGGTCAGTCCGCTCCCGTACGTGACTGTGCTCGAACTGTCTGCCACACACACAAGTGTACTCATCGACTGTTGGCTGGACATCTTTTTGAAGTAGCTTCATCTTATTTTCATTAGTGTTCAGCTGAGAACTCTGTCCCCTTTTCCCTCTCTCTATTCAGAACATGGGCTGTCCTTCTTTCCAAATCAAAGGCAAACCTTCCAAGTTGTCATGGGGCCAAACCCCCCACTTGCCACTGACTAATAAATCCTCTTGAAACCCAGGCCTGAAGTGTAAGCTATTTTAAAGCAAAGGGCCCCTTTAGGCAATGAAGCAAAGATCTGGGTGGGCTCTCACACAGAACTCTGAAGCATAGAATATATCTTTATCACTTGGCTTGGGGTGTTAATTCAAAGTTACTATGGACCACATTTTTTTTTTCCTTTGGATCCCTTTCTTTCTTCACTTTGTAAGAGGAAGGACTAGTCCTTAGAGAGGCAAAGATTCTAGGAAAAAGCAGAACACCAGTTGCATAAAAAAATGTTTTAACCAAGTATGCAGAATGCTAATCTTTCCAAGATTGTTCATTATCTCGGGTGCTGTAGTCATTGCCTAATGGGAGAGGCAGCACAGAAAAAGAATGCAGCTCCTTGAGGCAGTGGCTGGGTCTGTCCCAAAGAGGGAGTGTCCTGGTGCCAGGTCAGATCATTCCGGGCCTCCAACGCTGACTATCCTAAGCCTTTGCCCTAACTTGCAAGCTTGCACCCATTTCATGTGCCCTCTCACCCAGTGGCTTTTCACAGCTGGGAGGTGGCACACAGCAAAGCCCCCTTTTGGGGACCCCTTAGGAGACATGTGTTCAACTCCAGAGTCAGATTTGGCTCCAAAGGGGCAGGAGACATGCCCGTCCTTACCACCTCAGAACAGCTTAAAGACCAAAACACTCTGACATCATCCTCACTTCTGATATGGAAGAACCAGGAGACACCATGGCATTGGACCATCTCTGGGCAAGGGCCAAAGGTATCTGTCGCAGGGCTTTCCCAGCAGCACAGGGGAGAAGAGCTGCTCTGCAAGGAGACCTGGCGGTGTGCATTCGAATGGCTCCTGTAGGTGCTGACCCTGGCTCATCTCTCTGGAGCTCTCACTAAGCTGGCCACAACCTCACGAAGGACTTCTTAAAGATCTAATCTGGGGCACCTGGTTGGCTTAGTTGGTTAAGTGTCCAACTCTTGATTTTGGCTCAGGTCATGATCCCGCAATTCGTGGGATCAAGCCCCACGCAGGCTCTGCACTGACAGTGTGGAGACTGCTTGGGATTCTCTCTCTCCCTCTCTCTCTGCACCCCCTCTCAAAATAAATAAATAAACATTAAAAAAAAAAAGATCTAATCCTCAAGTCATAGAGAGCTTGACCTCCTTGAAGATCAACCCCCACCCCCTCTTGCCTTCCCCACTCTGTCTGGGCAACCACCTCCAGTAGTCCCTCTAGATTCAAACTCGTGGACTACCTACCTCTGCCAGTGCTCTCCCAGTGTGTTCATATAGTACAAATCATATGACTTACTCCCTTCAGGACCTTCCCTTTTCATTCTTTTTTAGTCTTTTTTAGTTTGTTTTTCATGTTTATTTATTTATTTTGAGAGAGAAAGAGAGCACAAGTAGTGGAGGGACACACACACACACACACACACACACACACACACACACAGAGACAGAGAGAGAGAAGAGAGACAGAGAGAGAAAATCCCAAGCAGGCTCCACGCTGTCAGCACAGAGTCCAACATGGGGCTCGAACTCACAAACCATGAGATCATGACTTGAGCCGAAATCAAGAGCCAGGTGCTTAACCAACTGAGCCACTCAAGCTCCCCTGTTCCCTTTTCATCCTTAAGAGTCCACTTTTGGCAATTCCACTTCTGGACAGAAGGCTAAAAGAATTGGAAGCAGGGACTCAAACAGGTATTTATATACCCATGTTCACAGCAGTATTATTCACAATAGCCAAAAGGAAGAAGCAGCCCATAACAAAATATGATATATATACATCCAAAGGATTATTATTCCACCTTAAAAAGAAAGGACATTCTGAAACATGACTACAACATGGAAGACTCTTGAGGACATTATGTTAAGTGATATAAGCCAAGACACAAAAGAACAAATACTGTATGATCCACTTATGTGAGTTATTTACAGTCGTCAAATTCATAGAGATAGAAAGTAGAATGGCGGCTGTCAGGGGCTGGGGGGTGAGGGAAGTGGGGGGTTATTATTTAATGGGTAAAGAGTGTCAGTTTGGAAAGATGAAAAAGTTCTGGAGATGGATGGTGGTAATGGTTGCAGAATACTGTGAATGTATTTAATGGCACTGAACCATATACTGCCAAATGCTTAAAATGGTACATTCTATATTTATTTTACCCCCCAGTTAAATTTTTTTTCAAGCGTCTTTTTTTGGAAGCATAACAAAACTGATAAAACATAAACCTAAGTGTCACCACTTCGGGGTTTGTGTGCTGAACGTAGGACTAATGAACTTGAAGACAGACGTCACTTCTTAGGCTTTCCTTTCCTGTTCTCTGCCCCGCTGTGCCTCAACAGATGCCCTGAAGCTTCTGGGGGATCTGAAGGCCATGGAGTCAGTGACAGGGCTCTGGGACCCAGAGCATCCCTGCAGACCCTGGAAGATGTCATCTTTTCCACGTGTTTCTGCTGAAATGGTAAGTATCCACAGCGTGATATTCTGAGAAAAAATTACATAAAAGCAATTTTCCTCAGTACTATTTCTGGACCTTATATGAGTCACTCACTGCCTTCTGAAGTGCTTGCATTGCTAATGAGGGCTTTCAATGCACAATACAGCAAGACTCCTTCAACATTCTACTGGGATCAAGAATAAAAAAAAAAAAATTAAAAAAAAACAACAACTGCTGTTTCATTCTTAAGTTCATCCTGAAAAGGTCACAGATAACTAGATGTCAGAACCAACCACTTACATACACTAGGTTCTTTATCTGCAAAGCCCCCCACCTGGGAAGCACTAACTCTATGCATCTAGAACTGCCCCCACCAGGCCTGCTTCAGTGATGTTTAATGTGTCTAAGAGCTTGTCGTGCCAGTAATGAGTGACCCATTCCTTAGAGATAGGTCCAGCTCACACATGCAGAATGTTGCAGTGAGTAGGCCCAGTGATATTTATAATGACCACCTTATACCTGCTGAAAGTTTGAAGGACCTCAAGGCTGAAAGACTCCTCAAAGATGAAGCAGAAGTCACCCTAGATGGACTAGGACCATAGGCCAAAAGCTTCTCACTGACAGGCTTTTCACAAGACAGCCCATGGGTGCAAATTAGCACCTGCCTTCCTTCCTACCTTCCTCCCCGGTGGAGTGAAATAAGCAGGTCTATGAGACCACTCCGAAGAATACAGGTCATTACCCACACATGCAGAATGTGATCAGTCCCCTTTACAGGCACAAAGAAACAGAGACAGACACACCAAGACGTTAAAGATCATGATTCAAGGCTGCTTTTAGTGTCTGCAAGATTCGCTTTTCCTCCTCTGTTTTGCTTACATTCTAAATCCTCAAAATTCAAGCAACACCCATTTGCTGAAAGGTACTTAGACCCGTTGGCTATTCAGCGAAGGGACACATGGCCAAGACAACAGCCAGCCCAAGAGGAGAATGCCTTTCTTCCCCTCCTGTAAATGACCTGCATGACAGAAGAGCATGTTATCGTGAAATAAATGACCACTTTTCGAAGAAAACTTCCACTCCTAGTTAGTTCACCCTGACAATGGGCTGCTTTCTCCTGGTGTCCAGGTGGACAATGTCTTATTTATGTCTTCTTACTCTTCCCTCTGGATAGTAGTGCCACCCAACAGAACATCCTTTCAGGAGTCATTTTTGCCACTGACCCCCAAGCTATCCTTCCATCCCTCTCCCCCGTGTCTGTTGAATTCTTACACTATCAGAGCAAGAGCCAATACCAGGGATTTGGTCCAGTCCCAGAGAAGTTCAGTAACTTGCCCAGGACTTAATTACTGACTCATCTAGTTCATGGCACATTATTTATTCCCATCATTCTATCCCTTATCTCTAGCTCTGTGTCTGAATGTTAGTCACTCAATCACTATTTGATATAATAACTGAACACTTATCATATTTCACATGGCACCAATCACTCTGCTTCTTGATGCAAGGTAAGATACGGAACGGAAATGCAAACTGTTTTGATTAGGATTCACTTGACCAGCAAATGAGAGGAACAAGTGCGTGGGGCTTCACGTTCTGAGAGGTGCACTTGATCTCAGTATGACAGTTGCCTTTCCTATCACGTGCTTGTCTACGTGCAATCATGCTCTGTGTAGTTTGTGGATGAGCATCATGGCTGGCCTTTGATCTTGGGTGGGAAATTATCAATTATGTGTGTGCGTGAAATTATGTGTGTGCATGCACACGTGTGTGTGCATGGATGTGTTGAAGAGACAAGGTAGGACAAACATGCAGGGACTAACTTTTGCAGGTGGGTGCAGCAGGTGGGGAGAAAGAACAGGGGCATGTGCCCAGAACCACGCTCCCCATGCCACCAAGTCCCTCTGTGGCAAGTAGTGTGGCATAAGCCATCATACCACATTTGCAGGTGACAGTGGAATTGAAGAAGAGAAAATTCTTAGTCGCTGTGAAGAAATTCCGAACCCCCTCAAAACCCCTACACTCTGGACTATGAAAAACCTGTGCCGCACTCAAGGCTGTCTCCACCCACCTGTGAGTGGGTGGAACACACAAAAGCTGTTTCCCTTGTGTTGAAAATGACCCTGAACAGATAACAACCAGTAATAGCAAGAACAGCACAGGTCAAAGAACTCTCTTTGGGGCTGCTGATTGCTTCCCAGCCTACTGGAGGCTCAACGCAGCCCTGGGTTCTGCTGTGTGTCTGAGCAGAGCAGGCTGGGCCTTGCCTGCTGAAGTTCTGCATGTGAATGATAAAGCTTCTGAGCATTATCAGAGGCCAGGTGCCATCTGACTGGAGAACGACACTATGATTTTCGACCTAATTTACTATCAACTGTACTTCGAAATCCTTCACAAACCTCCATGCATGAAAATGGACAAAATTATTTCCTTCTGTCTTCCTCTGCCCAAGACCATCAGGGAGAGGCCACTGCTGGTGTAGTTCTCTTCTCTGCTAAAAGGACAACAAAGTGTTGCAAGCTTATCTTCCAGCTCTTTTTGTAAGGACAGGATCTGTGCAGACAAAGGCGAAGGGAGCCCTTTGTGACCACTCTCACTTTTCTTTACCCCTCAATATTGGTCTTTTATTTGAGGTCAGGGGGCCTGCAATCCTCTGAGCAGAGGTAGCAAAATGAAAAGCATGTTAAAGGTGGCTAAGACCTAAGGAAAACAAAAATGACAAATTGTGGTTAAATTCTCACAAGAAATGTTATCCAAAGACCTTATTACATTTTCAAGTATGGAACCATGTCTGACACAAAGATGTTCAAAAGTCTTTCTTTCATTTAAAGTTTTACAAAAGCAATATATGACAGTGAAAATGAAAAGACATCAGAGAAAGGTTTCCTTCTATGCAGAGATAAGAGCAGAGGAACGGACAAGACAAAGCTTTTAAGTGGACTCCGCTGGGCGCCCGGCCTGGCTGAAGTAGCACGGGCAAAACCTCAAACGGCCCCGTCAGCATGTTGACATTCAGTGACTTTTCACACCCCAAAATCTATGACATGCTTATCTCATTCAAACCACTACAATCCTCAAAACCAACAAAACTCTCAGTACAGGTGGCTAAGAAGGAACAAAATGCCTTAAAACCACAATGAACATGAGAAAGATGGCAGTCAAAAAAAAAGAAAAAAGATGTTTTAACTGGAATACATGGTTCTCTGCAGACTTTGCAACCATTAGTTCATTCCACCAACAGGATGCTAGGGAAAATAAGGATGGCTTCAGAGAACAGATGAGAAAACTAAGACCAGGTCTAGCGATTCTGACCAAATGTCAGGACCTTTTATCTGGAAGGAACCCTGACGCTACCTCCCCTTCCAAATTCCAAGTGACATGCACAGATGCTCTTAGACAAAGTTTAACACCTACAGCCCGTGGGCTAAATACAGCTTACAAGCCAAGAATGTTTTTTAAAATCAAAAGATTATCTTATCAACAGTAAAAATAACATGAAATTCAAATGTTTCAGTGTCCATAAATAAAGTTTTATTGGAACACAGCCCCACTTGTTCATTAACATGTCGGCTGTGGCTGAGTTTTATGTTACAGTGGCAGAGTTGAATAGTTGCAAGAGAGATCTCGTGGCCCAGAGAGGCTAACATGTTTACTATCTGGCTCTATCAAAAAAAAGTTGCCCATATCTATCTAAGATCACAGGAAGGAAAGAGTAAAGAAGAGGGAGCATTCTGAGTATCTCTTCCCAGGACCATGAAGGAAGAGACCTGGATTCCCTATTACAGGTTCTCTTACCAAGGCAAGAACCTGGACACCACCTTGCTATTAGACGCTGAGGGCCTAAGACAAAAGACTCTGTCATGGCATTCTGATCCCGCCGATCATTTCCAAGGTTGTGCAGCCATTATAGTAAATGATTTGTGCATTTTCAGCTCCTGCACTTAAGTCGCTCAGCCCCCACCCCCGGCACTGTCATCTTATGGTAAATAACAGACTGTAATCACACAAACATGTCATTACATCAGCTAGACACTGAGGAGGGGGAAAAAAGGTGGATGGCCTCCCAGTGTGAGGCACTGGGCTGAGTAATGTGTCAGACGTTTCACACGTCCCCCAGATCAGACTTCTAGACTTGTGTATTGATGAAAGAACCTTCCCAAGATGAAAATTCTTTGGATCACATTTAAGGCTGCCCTCTTTTCATACTGTTCAGATCAAGTGTCAAGTAAGTCTGGATCTTGGGAGAGTTGGCATTTATCTACTGACTGCCCCAAAGAGCTTCACACCCAAGCCTTCAGTGCTTCTCAGAGTCCAGAGAATGTTGCCCCATTTGAGGGGACAGAGGGGAAGACAATGTGAGATTGTTTGCCAACAACAAGTTTGATTCATCCCTTTGTTCAAATGCATCTAAAAAGCTGCCGCATCTGTGTGTGCTGTGAAGTCAGCACAATTGCAATTGTTTATAGCCCTGTTTGTTGTGGGTGTTCCATGTGCACAGATTTGGCCAGGGGAGAGATTTCCATATTAAAAGTCATTCTTCTGAGTGTTGGCTGTTTGATTCCCTAGTTACATAAATCTCTCTTTGCCTACCACGCTCCTGGACTTGACAGCCCAGCTTGGAATGATCTGGGGATTGGGATAGCACATAGAGTGGCCAGTGCCTTGAGTCTCAGGATGAACAGTCATCTTGAGATGGAGGGAAAAGGCCAAAGGGGCACGTGGATGTGGAGAACATACGCTGACACGGTCCTACCTTAAGGCTTGAATTGTTCCAATGAAAAGCAATCTAAAAATTCCACTCTGCACTTTGGAAACGCTCAAATTCTAAGTCTCAAAAAGTTTTGAATCTTTTTGGGAATGAAGGAAGGGAAGGATGGAGGGAGGGGGGAGGAAGTGATGGTTTTTTGGTATGTCAGAATGGGTAGGCTAGATAATGAGGACAGATGAGGGGGCAGCCATTTGTAGCATGCACACCCCTTTTCCTAGTTATTCAATCAAACACTAATCTAGGCACTGCCATGAAGGGGTTTGTACATTGAATTAAAATCCCTAACCCAATGACTTTAAGTAAGATTATCTTGGTGGGTCTGGCCTAATCAGTGGAAGCCCTGTAAGGAAGACTCGGGCACTCCCTGAACCCTATTCCAAGCTGCATCTGATCTATGATTGCCCTCCCTTCACAGGAGCTTCCCTCCTTGCCTCCCTTTAACAGCTTCAGCCTGTGCCTGGGAGATTCCAACCTGTTCTTGATCTTTCCTCCCAGACCACCTCCTCATGGACTTCAGGTTCCACAACAGTTAAACCAATCCCTTCTGGTAATATCTGTCTCCTACCAGTTCTGCTCTTCTGATAAAACCTGACTCATACAGAGGGCAAGCCAGTCTGGCCATGCAAATCAGCACAAGATCATAGACCTGTGGCATTATAAAGTCCACCAGCAAAGTTGTTCGTCATTTTTTGCACCCCCACCCTATCTAAGGGGTCTAACACTTTTTTTTAAGTTTATGTATTTATTGAGAGAGAGACAGAGAGAGCACACTAGCAAGGGAGGAGCAGACAGAGAGAGAGGGAGACAGAGAATCCCAAGCAGGCTCCACATGGTCAGCGCAGAGCCCAGCATGGAGCTCGAACTCACGACCCAAAAGATCATGACCTGAGCTGAAACCAGCAGTTGGACACTTAACGACCGAGCCACCCAGGTGCCCCAACACTTTCCTATCAAAATCATTGCTCACTCAGGCTACACTTTTCAGTCAGGCAGTCAGCAGAGGGCTACTGCAGAAACTCGACACTTCCAGCATGTGAACAGGAATTTTCCTCACTTCCAGCATGCGAACAGGATAGGCCTCACCAAGGCATTATTCATGTGTTACTAATTCCTTGAGTTATCTACCCAGTACAGCATCCGTTGAAAACTTTCTTTCTGTATATTTAGATGATATGGGCCCCACCACTCCCACTTGGCCTTGGGGCAGAAGGGAAGGAGGGTACAGGTTTCCATGGTAAACTAAGGGAGTGCCTGGCCATCAACAGCAGCCCATCCTGGGATCCTCTGGTTCCCGAGAGAAGGACAAAGAGGGCCCCTCAGTGGTAGAAGAGGAGTAGGATAAGAGGAGGGAGAGGGATGACCAAGCATGAAGAAGAGCCCCATCTCTTTCAGCTTCCCCATCTACTTTCCAGAAGGCCCATCCATCCAGGGAGGCCTCAGAATCCAGGTGCAGGCCTGTGAAGCTAGAAACGCTGGTGTTTGGTTTTATGCTCATGTCAGGTACAGTCAGATCAGCAGACCCTTGGAAACACAATTTAGGAGGTTTCTGCTTACTGTTTAGGTCAGAAAAGACCAAGAATAATTTGCCACACAAGTAGTGTGTTTTTAATGAAGCACTCATTTAAACTCTTACGTATGATAAGATGCAGGGCACACATTTGCCTATCAAAATCCATTAACCCTATGGTTCTGCATGAGAGAAAGCACAGGATTGCAGCTGACATAGTAATCACCGGGAATAACACATGTTCCTCTTTCAGGATCCCTGCGTGTGTGGACGCCAATGGGCTAAACGTGCTGCCCCACTCAAAACACTATATAAACAATATCGTTATATTTTCCTTGTGAAAATGCTTTCTTTAACAGAATCTTTATCTTCAGCAAAAAGTATTCCTTTGGGGACAAGACTATAGGATAATATCAATTTATAATTGAGAACAAACTTTTGGCTAGGATTGAAGTTTTTTGCTTGGCTGGATCAAGTTTCCGGAAAGTATACTTTACAAAATAAAGAGAAAGAAAAGAAAAGAAAAGAAAAGAAAGGAAAAGAAAAGAAAAGAAAAGAAAAGAAAAGAAAAGAAAAGAAAAGAAAAGAAAAGAAAAGAAAGGGCAAGCGAGCTTATCTGAGGCAAGGCACTCCTTTGTGTTTAGTTGATTCAAAATAAACTTTATATCAAAGGAGGGAGAAATGAAACTGATCATGTAAATACTATTCCTGAAAGGAGAGAGAAGATTTTACCAATTAAAAATAGGTATGTAGAGGCCCCTGGGTGGTTCGGTTGATTAAGCGCTTGACTCTTGATTTTGGCTCAGGTCATGATCTCACAGTTTGTGGGTTCGAGCACCACATTGGGTTTTGAGTGCTGACAGCACACAGAGCCTGCTTGGGATTCTCTCTCTTCTCTCTCTCTGCTCCTCCCCCCACTTGCATGTGTGCTTTCTCTTCTCTCAAAATAAATGTACTTAGAAAAAATTTACTGTATATATGTAAATATATATGATATATATATACATATATATTCTCTTTCACACACACACACATACACACATCCTATGTGTCAAGCTTACCAGAAGTGAAAAAAGTACCATGTTCAAACAACTAGCCTTTCTCATCTTTCAAAACTAAAAAAATGTTAACATAATTACAGATATACCTAAACCCATTAACCTCAATGAAGCTTATGAACTTTCCTATAAAACAGGCATTATGTCTGTTTGTGAACCAAAAATCAAGACAATGCATCTGACAGGTGGAATCTGCACGGAAAAGGAAGACAGTTCCAGGAAACCCTGGACACATGGCTGCTGTAATGATGCCACATGTAGAATAGCACCAATTTTTAAAGTTCTTCACTTATAAGAATTCTGTTCCATTTATTCCTCACATCACTCCTCCCTCCAGGGCCTCAAATATTACTGGCCACACAGCAGGTCTTGATACGCTTGGAAGGTTTACAAAATATTTTTACATTACTTCTTTCATTTAATCATCAGAAGTGCCTTGAAATGAAGGCAAAGAAGCTGTTACGACTCTACATGTTTTCTGGAAGTGCTATTAAATTCCCCATTGTGCCATTACAGAAAAGGGGCTGGAATGTCAAAGGACATATTAATAGTAAGTGACAGAGCTGAAACTCATAAACACTCATTGACTGATTAATGAATTGATTGATTCAAGGAATTGTTGTTACCTGTGTAATTGGCAAGGATAAAAATACAAACACTTTGCTTGTATGGTTAGATGTGCAATCCCAGGTACTTCTGCTTCCAGCACACACAGTGACCCTCTCTGTAAAAGAATTCAACAGTGTATACAAGTCTTTAAAACATCCCAATTTTCCCCCATACCCCAACTCTAGGAACCTTTCCTATATGCAATCCAATGTCCAACAATGGTGGGCCAACTTCTGCATGCATATAATACAGTAGTCTGTAGCCATTAATAATTTATCTTCAAATGATGTTTAAAGACAGAATAAAAAAGCTCTTGATAAAATATTAACTGACAAAATAGGATACGAACCTTGAGTGTAGACTGCATTTTTAAAAATAAGGAACAAAGAAATACAACAAAATGTTAGCAGTAGTGATGTTTGGGTGGCATGTTATAGGTCACTTTTATTTCCCTTTATTCTTTTCTTTATTTTCAAATCTTCCTGTGATCAGGAAATAGTCCCTTTTTCCCACTGAAATCAGAACGGTGGCTGGGGCTGACCACTAGGATCTTGAGTACCAACAATTCCCAGCAAGTGAAATTGTGGCGATAAGGATGTTCTGTGATAAGAAACAGCAGAGATGACATTCGGATGAGAGGCTTTACCTCCCGGGCCGTGGGTAATAAGCAGTGATTGCGGGATGGGCACTGCTAGGGCAGAGAGAGTGGGAGGAGGGAGTCAGTCCCCTGCCTGCCTCCAGGCCAGCCCAGTACATGGGCCATGGAAATGCAATCAGAGACAGTCAGCGGGATGAGCCAGGAAAGGGAAGCTATACGATCCCTAGGCTTTCCTGAGTCTGAACCGCGCATACCCTATGGACACCATCAAGTCAGTGTTCAGAAAAAAGTACAGGGAACAGCAAGTGGAGAAACAGAAGGAGCCTCCTTGAACAGCTCTACCCTACTCAGCTTTTCCAAGCCCCACAGAGGCCCCGCTCTGCAGCCACTGTTCCCTAAACCCCAGACTTTCCCCAGGCGATGACTCCCAGAAAGATACTCATGCTCCTAGGCCTCCAGGCTACACATTCTGTGTAAGAGACACCTGAGAGGAGACTACTCAAAGCTCTTGTCTCTCAGACACACCCCCTCACTAGTCCCTTCTCCACCCACTGATGTGCTGCTTGCCTTTTCGCTACTTCATTCTTCCCTTTCCACCACTTTGTGCCCCTGGGTCTCTATCCCTCCTGTGACCTAAAGTATGTATGGGTTGGGGGTGTGGGTCCTCTACTAAGTACTTCATAGGATTCTTAGCTGCAAGCTCTACCAGCCCATAGATACTGCTCAGTCAACCTAAGGGAGCTTAACCTTCCAGGTCTACAAGCCAAGTACAAAATGAAAAGATTCCACCATCCACTTTACAACTCTGCCCACACTGGGTGGGACCTTTTCCCATGCCACTGAGTGCCAGAAAAGAGGTATTATGGGGAAAGCTACACCAGGCCTCACCCAGACTTGACACATCAAGAGACCAGTGAGGTCCTAAGTCCGTGGTCAGGTGAAGCTGCCCCCACCATGCCTGCTTCAAATCCCTCCTTACAGCATTATTTTGGACAAGCTACTTCATTCATCTAAACTTTGATTTCCTCACCTTTTACTGAAAAAGTACAAACTCTTTATATAGATGGTATGAGAAGGACTATGAGGCAAAATGTATCAAGTATATTTAAACACAGTTTCTAGGGGCACCGGGGTATCTCAGTTGGTTAAGCATCGGACTCTTGATTTTGGCTCAGGTCAGGATCTCACGGTTCATGGGATGGAGGCCTCCCTTGGACTTTGTGCTGAAGACACAGAGCCTGCTTGGAATTCTCTCTCACCCTCTTTCTCTGCCCCTTCCCCTCCCCTCCCTCCCTCCTCCCTCTCCCTATCTCTCTCAAATCAACTTAACCAATAAACAAATAAAAATAAAATAATATGATAAACGATACAAAAGAACATCCAGATGAAGACATACACAGGACAAGGTGTGCAGGAAGGGGTGTGGAACTGCATACCCTGTCCAGGTGCACTACTCTCGCAGCAGGGGATTTTTATGGAGGCAGTATCTCGACGGCATGATGGATCATTAACTCTATTTCCAGCCCCTCTCCCCTGTCTGAAGACTAAGGGGTGGAATAGAAAATTCCAAGCTTCTGATAATGACTTGGTATTTCTGGTGACCAGACCCAATCCAGGAGCCTGCCCAGAGTCGCCTCATCAGAACAAAAGACACTCCTAGGAAATTACAAGGGATTTAGGGGCTCAGGTCTGGAACCAGGGTTAAAGACCAAATATTAGAACAAAAGATGCTACTTTTCACTTACAAAAGATGCTCTTATCTCTTACAAAATTATAAGGGTTTCAAGGGATACAGGAGTGCTAATGTACAGGGCACATGTACCCCAATGTTTACAGCAGCACTTTCAACAATAGCTAAATTATGGAAAGAGCCTAAATGTCTATCAACTAATGAATGGATAAGGAAGATGTGGTTTATATATGCAATGGAATACTACTCACTCGGCAATGAGAAAGAATGAAATCCTGCCGTTTGCAGTAACGTGGATGGAACTGGAAGGTATTATGCTGAATAAAATAAGTCAGTCAGAGAAGGACAGATATCATATGTTTTCACTCATATGTGGATCTTGAGAAACTTAACAGAAGACCATGGGGGAAGGAAGGGGAAAAAATAGTTACAAACAGAGAGGGAGGGACGCAAACCACAAGAGGCTCTTGAATGCAGAGAACACACTGAGGGTGGTTGGGGGGTGGGGGAGAGGGAAAAGAGGTGATGAGAATTGAGGAGGGCACTTGTTGAGATGAGCAGCGGGTGTTGTATGGAAACCAATCTGACAATAAGTCATCTTAATAAAAAAATTACAAGGGTTTTAGGAGCGGTATGCTAGGATTCAGGGGCAGAGACCAATATGTATGCATATATGTATGTATGTACATATGTATGTATGTATCTGTGTGTGTGTTGTTTGTGTATTTTTACTATTTCACAATAAAGAATTGTCATGTCTAATTTCAAGACTTCCTATAAAGCTACAATGCCCAAGATACTGTATTACTGGCAAAAGGATAAATGCACTCAAGGGAATAGGATCAAGTTCAGCAATAGACCTACACATATTTGGTCAACTGATTTTTGACAAAGGTGTCAAGGTAGGAAGAAAGGATTCTCAACAAAAGATTCTGAAACGCTTCGGAAATCGTTATGTAAAAAATGAACCCCAATCCATACCTCATACCACCTATAAAAAATGACTCTCAACAGATCACAGACCTAAGTGACAAATCCCAATTCCATAAAATTTCTAAGAAAACAACACAGAAAGTCTTCTAGACATTAGGTTAAACAAAGATTTCTTTGATATGAGACAAAAAGCATGAAAAAAAGAAAAAAGAAACTGGCCAGACATTACCAAAATTAAAAGTTTCTGTTGCATAAAACAGTTGCCACATACTGTGAGAAAATATGCACAAAATGCTTACCTTATAATAAACTGGTATCCAGAGTACATAAAGAACCCTCATAACTCAGTAAAAAAACAAACCTTAATTAAAAATGGGCAAAAGGTTTGAAGATACTTCATCAAAGAGACACGGAGGGCAAATAAATACCAAGACTCTTAAAACCATTCATCATTAGGGAAATGTACCTGAAAGTCACATTGAAATACCACAAAATGCCTATTAGAATGTAAATGAAACAAAACAAAACAAAACAAAACCTGGCCTTACCAAGAGCTGGCAAGGATGTACAGCCCCTGGAAATGTCTTACATTGCCAGTAAACTTAGTAAGTGGTACAGCCACTTTGGGAAACTCTTCAACAATTTCTTAGAAAGTTAAATTTATATTCCCCATACAACTCATCAATACCCATTTCCTAGGTACTTAGGCAAAAAAAAAAATTTTTTTAAATACATTCACACAAAAAACTATAAATGCTTACAGCATATTTATTAATAATTGTCAAAAGCTAGAAACAACCCAAGTGAATATCAACTGGAAGGTAGATTAATTGTGGAACAGTATTCTAACATAAGGAAAAAAAAAACAAACTACCAATACATAAAACGACATGGATGAATCTCAAAAGCATTACTTTAACTGAAAGAAGCAAGGTACGAAAGTCTCCTATTTTTATGGCAATGTACTAACCTAAGCTTTAAAAAAATTCTATCACCTCTTTTCTCTATATCTCCCCATTTTTGCCCCTTCTTTGCCAACCTGGTCTGTAGCAACATAACATCCAACTTCCAAGTTCAGACTCTTTGAAGCCAGACAGACCTGGGGTGAGACCCCCTTCTCACCTTACCATCTCTTACCAAACAAATGGGTTCCCTCTGAGCTTCAGGGCCTCCCCCAAGGTAGTCTGTTGCTTGGGTTGTTCCCTGCCTCTCACCACCACACCCAGGGGTGAGCCCGCACAGCGACGGAAGCAGAACCACACCAAGTGGCATCAGAGCCTGCTATTTGCCCACCCAAGAACCATTCTCCCTTCTTCCTTAGTCGAAGACACATACACAGTTAAACACTACGATGTGCCCATTTACAAACCTCCCTTACAGATACAGGCAGGAAGTAAGATTTAAGGAGAAGTTATTCAGGATGGTTTCAGGGAAAGATGTTGAAAAGAGTTGATTACGGGTGCCTTTACCCACCTCCTTTCCTTCTTCCTCGTGTCTACAAGCCAAAGTGATGGATGGAGCTCCAACAATCATCTAGTGACAGTGAGGTAACCTTGAACATAGAAGACACAGACTAAGGGTGGAGGAACAAAAAGATAGAAGGAGCCAAGCCTGGTTTCCTAATGACCATGGAGCCCTGTACTCGTCCTGAATTGCTTGCTTCCGTTTTACATAAAAGGGAAAAAAGGGTCTTATTTTGTTTAAGCCACTGTTATTTTGAGCCTCTATTAGTAGCAGTCAAAAGCAATTCCTAAATGATTCAAGGTTCTAATTAACTTTATAAAATGATACTGAAAAGTAGAAAAAGAAGGTTAAAAATAATAATTGTTGATAGCTTGATTTCTCTCCTGGTTTAGCTTTCTGAGAACCAATTTGCAGATCTCATAAACAATTTCTATTAGTTTAATCCACAATGTTTGCTCTTTTTTTTTTCAGTTAAACTGAAAATGAATAGAAATATATAAGTCATACATTTCTGTGTGCCCAGAACTGCATGAAAAAAAGTACCCAAGCCTGTTACTTGTTCCAAAATCAGGACAAAGTTACTTTACCTGCCAAATTACTAACTCTGCCATCCTCTTATATTAATTCTCAATGACACAAAGACCATCAAAACACTTAACTATGTAATTTTCCATTTTGTAGGGGCAGATTTATTTTGACTCTGAAGAATTCAGGCAATGTTGTTTTGATCATGAAAAACATAATTCAATCTACCAACCAGGTATAAGACATACAAGTTTTAAATTCTTAAGATTCATTAAAAAAAAAATAAATAAAGCCCCAAGTAAGAGAAAAGAATAGGGAGAAATGCAGACTGAAGTGATTAACAAAAGACTTATAAAAGAACAGCTAGAATAAATGATAAGAATAATAACAAAAAAGCCTCTTCAGGTTACAAACTAGAAGGGGACAAGCAGCTGGTGTGACTGATTGCCTGTGGGTCTAACTAAGCCTTCTTGGCCTCATTTCTAAGAGCCCCATTCACACCACTTCACAAATCCCCCATTCACACAATCTCACCGTCCCGGGGGAGCAAATTGGGGAGCAGGACTATGGACAGAGAGCATACCAAACAAGATCATAGGCACTGCCAGGTGTAAGACACAAGGCAGAAAAGTTCATCTATCCTGGGCTCCCAACCTAATGTTATCCTCATTTGAATTTCCTTCACCCCCATAATGTTTCTTAACAGGGGTGTTCAAGCCAGTGTGGGGGAAAGCAGAAGTGAAGAGTTTGTGTGGAGTGCACTTGCAGTTGAAAGGAAGCTACTGTGCACACAAGGATGAGACACCATGGAGCACTCCCCAAGGAGCCACACCAAGGATGCTTCCCCAACAACTGCAAACGTCACTGTGTCTGTCTTGTTTACACCACTGGGTAGCCAAGTTGAGAGGAAAAGAGTCACTTCAATCATACTTCAATTTTAGCTCGGAAACTTTCTGAAGAAAACTGAAAGCTCATTCACAGCATGGAGAGCAGTGACTTTGGCTTGATAGGGTGGAAAGAGTCAAGGTTCAGGCATCTGAAGACTTCTACCTGAATCTGCCACAATTTTCTTGTTCAACCTTAGGTTACTTAACCTTCCTGAGTTTCAGTTTCTTCATAAAGAAAATTACATTGACAATACATTTATCCCAGGATGAGGTCAAAAACAATGGCCTGTAGGTGCTCAGTAAAGGCTGATTCATCTTCCCCTTCTTCTATATATGCCAATAGCCCCAAACTGGCAGCCTGCAGAACAAAGCTGGCCCAAAGACATTTTTTTTTGCGGGGGGGGGGGGCGGGGGGGGTGGGGGGGTGGGGGTGGGGTGGTAATTGTATGTGTGTGTTTAAGGAGCCACAATTAAATTTTTTTTCAGTTTTTATTTCAATTCCAGTTAGTTAACATACAGTGTTTCAGGGATACAATGTAGTGATCCATCACTTACATACCACACCGGGAGCTCATCACAATAAGCGCACTCCTAATCACCTATTTCACCCATCCCTCCCCTGGCTACCCACCTCCTCTCATAACCATCAGTTTATTCTCTATGGTTAGGAGTCTGTTTCTTGGTTTGCCTCACTCTTTTATTCCCCTACGATCATTTTTTTTAATTTCTTAAATTCCACCTATGAGTAAAATCATATGGTATTTGTCTTTCTCTGACTTATTTTGCTTAGAGTAATACTCTCTAGCTCCATCCACACCATTATGAATGGCAAGATTTCATTCTTTTTGCTGGCCGAGTAATATTCCATTGCATATACATACCACATCTTCTTTATCCATTCCTTAGTCAATGAACATCTGGATTCTTTCCATAATTTAGCTATTGTTGACAAAGCTATCAACACCAGGGTTCATGGATACCTTTGAATTTGTATTTTTGTATCCTTTAGGTAAATACCTAGTAGTGCATTGCTGGATCATTCTTTTTTTAACTTTAGGAGGAACCTCCATATGGCTTCCTAGGCTGTCTGTAGTGATCAAGACATAATTGTACTGCCATAAAAATAGGCACACAGATCAATACAACAGAATAGAAAACCCAGAAATGAACCCTCAGTTTATCTTGAAAACCTGTAATGGTAACACTGGGCCTGCATTCCTCCATGGTAACATAAGTGCTGGAGATGATTGTTTACACAGGGGCTATACATCTCAATGGCTTCATAATCCAACCATGTTGATTCTCAGGAGTTAACTGCCTGACAACATAAACATTTCAACCTGCCAAATGTGTTAGCAATCACAAAGGTATTCACTCAAACCACCATGTTTTCTTCCCTCTACCACATCACATGTTCTTTTGGTACCCTAGTCGAGTAGTGAAGTTAAACATACCATTTGGGCTAATTCTACTCATCGATGACACATCAATAGATTATATTTGAAATTGAAAGGTTAGTCAATCAATTACATGAAGTCAAGCAATGGGGGAGGGAGGTCAAGGAGACACAGACAGACAGACAGGGGTGCTTGGGTGGCTCAGTTGGTTAGGCATCCCACTTCGACTCAGGTCATGATCTCACTGTTTTTGGGTTCAAGCCCCGCGTGGGGCTCTGTGATGACGGCTAAGAGCCTGGAGCCTGCTTCAGATTCTGTTGTCTCCCTCTCTCTCTGTCCTTCCCCAGCTCACACTCTCTCTCTCATAAATAAAAAAAATTTTTTTTTAATTTTTAAAGGAGACACAGACAGACACATACACATATGGGCTAAGTAAGCCCATGGCAAGGTATGTCTAAGGTATCTCTATGTTGAATGAAGAAGAAGCAGTCTTCCTTGAAGAAAAGCCCCACAAGCCTATTACAAATATATACAATAAACATTGCTTCCCTCCTTCCCCAAAGTGACCTGTGGCTGTTTACCAGGGCAACTGTATGGAAGATAGGGAAATACAGAGATGTCTTGACTTTACACTGCTACCAAGAAATCATAAATGTCATTTGCTACTGTTCTCTGGTTAGAGAAAAGTACAGAGAATGGGTGACAAATGAAATTCTGGTCCATATGCATCTCACAGTAGAATCATTAGTTATTGCTCTACTAACTGAGTTTATAATTGGAATAGATAAACTTAGAAGATGGAAACTTTCACACCTGTTCCCCGAGTTCTGCAGTTAGAGCCTTTATAATAGGGGCCAGGTGGGAGGTCATTGTGACATTTATAGTTCCAACAACTTTGGGTGATAGGTACATGCAAAGCAAAATCAGATAACAACCATTTTCTTCCTGGGCATCATTTGAGGTGAGGCTGAAAGTCCTAAAGACAGAGTTATGTCCTCTGAGTGTGATCTGAGGCACGTTCCACAGGTTTCTGGCCCCCTAAGTATGTCTTCCACCCACTAGTCTATCTTTGCAAAGGAGACAAGAGACAATTTAACAGGCAACGAGTTATACTCTCCAAACCACCCAAGAGCATTTTCTTAGCCTCAACTAGACACTCTCACTCACAAGACGATCACAGGCCACAAGTGGTGTACCCAGAAGGATGTGAGGCAGGACCACAGGTCAAGTAGCAGGACAGCATCAGTGGTTTCCTTCACTGAAAGCCCATATATCAGCCCACACAGCCATTCACCACCGACTTCTCCCCAGGGACAGCTCAGGCACAAGGGATGAGATCCACAGTGGGCAAGTATGGGAGCTAACCTGACTTAAAATCCTCACTCCTCAAAGGGGCCATTATCTCCTGTAACAAGTCCCAGGCATAGCTTCCAACTTCCCTACAGGGTGCCCATCACAAATGTCACCACACTTAGGAAAGCCTAATGCATGGTATCCTTAGCAGAAATTTGTGGTTCTTTATAATTCCACCCACTCCAGATACAGCTCCCCAGTCCAGTCAGGGTTCTTTTTTATCCTCAGCAATATGGTATAGTTTGCATTCCCAAAAAGGTTGCCCAAATAATAGAGCTACACAGTTAAACGAAGATCAGTTCTCAGGCAGAATAAAAAGGCTTGTTTACCCTTTTTACCCATCCATCCTTATATGAAAGAGTTTACAGATTCTGCTCTTCTTTAGGAAGGAGTACTCTAACTACTGAGGTAATCCAATGTCTCTGGGGAAGTTGCATGGAAAGACACAGATGGAGGGAGAGCTTTATCTCTTCCACTTGTTTTTCTGCAACAAGTTCTACTTGAAGTATGAGACCAATGTGTGGTTTGTATTGACTGGTTATTTGTTTGTTTATTTGTTTGTTTCAAATAGGGAGGCTACTGTAGCAAAATCCAGCCAAATCTTAGGGCTCCATCCGAGAGCCAGAGACGGAGATGCTCGGGACTATTACAGCAGGACGTACATCTTACCCACTCTCCACTCTGCCCTTCAGATTACAGGGCAGGGCAGTCTTATCCAGGGTCCAGGAAGTCACCGCTGGAGCCTCCTGGGAGGCTCACCCTGGGTGCATAATCCGGAGCAGATCTCCTTAACCTCTGCAATCCCCACAGGCTCCCAGGTGGACCTGCATGCCTATGACACGGGACCTGGGGCAGCAAGGACCTCTCACCTACAACTGCTCCTTTCTCGGGCCCTGGAGCCCAAAGGCCCCTTCAACTCTCTGCTCCCTTTTGTAGTGCACCCTAGTTCCCTGTCCCAGATTTGGTCACTTGGCTCCATTCCATGTCCCCGGGGATGGGCCCGGAGAGAGTGTCAGGTCCATATGGATGAAGGGCAGAATGAAGGTCAAGCATTTATTTACACAGCAGTCAAATCATTTTCTTAATGAGAGTAAATGCCTCCATAAAAATCTCCTGCTCCATTTTGTTAAAAGTGTTTCTGATTTTTTTCATCCCCCTTTGAGTTACTTTAAGAACTGGTCCTCTTCTATGCTCCTAGCCTGATAGGTGCCATACCCCAGGGGCTGGGGGAGAGGCAAAGAACCCATTCTGCACATAAATGCTTCCAATTTTAGAGAAGCCTGCTTGGTTTGTTCCAAGAAACTGAATGTCCATAGAAAAAAGTTCTTCCTGAAGACCTCACCTTCTCCCAAGGGTGTGCAAGCAGGCACACTCTTCATGGAGACCAGTATTTTCATCTTCAGGTCTCTGCTCGGTCCTCCTTGTGGCCAAAATCTCCCTTTACAGCTTATGGAGTGGCACCTGCCCAGGAGAGAAAACTTGGTTTTTGTCTCCTGCAGCAAGTCAATACGTGTCTTTAATGATTCTAGTGTTGCTTTGGCCAAACGTCCAGAGAGCCAAGAACAGGCTCTGGGGGGAGAAGGGGGGAGATGGCATCTATGGGCCAAGGCAAGTTGTGCAGTGATTCCTTAATGACTTTGTTTAGGAGGAGATGAAATATAGGGCAAAGTCCGAGAAGACAGAGTGGGGAGCTGGGGAAAGAGAACAGATGTTGTAGAAGATACTCTTTCATGTTTCCTGTGCACCAGAAATCTGCAGATGTATGTTGGCAGGGCTACAGTCAGAGAGCAGAGGGAGGCTGGAGTTTACACATCTGGAAGTCATTTGGCAGGGGCAGAGTTCAAACGCTTTCTGCTTCAGCTGCTCTTAGACATACCTTGCCATGCAGGCCATTGCTGAGTGAGGGGCCGGCCGTTCACAGAGTCCCTCTGGCCCCACTCGGGTGGAAGCCCTACCTAAGCTGGTGGGTTTTCCTCTGTATCAGTTCAGTCACATGGAAAAGCTGAAATAATTATAAAAAGAGAGAAGGGGGGCGGGGGAGGGAGGGGAGCAAAGAGGAGAATGCACCACAACTGAGAGAAGCCTGGCTAGAAATCAAGAAACAAAATGTACTTGGACCAAGTCCAGTGCGTGAGTTAACTTGAGAGCAAAGAACACCATTCGGGGGGGGGGGGGGAAGGGGGGGGCCTTCTCTGCAGCACAGTAACACCCAGGGATCATGCTTACACCACATTTACTTTTCTCAGAAATCCCTGTACATTTTGCCTTCACTGATTTTAGGAATGTGGAGGACTCTCTTGATCCTGAGGGAATTACTCCCTTTGGAAGGATTTATGGGGTTTTGTAAAGAGAGAGAGCAGGGTCTCTGAGGGCCCGGTCATCACCCCACTGACCTGCAGCCTCCTGTTGCCACTGTGAGATATGGTCCTCCCTTTCAGAAGGGGGCAAGGTCAGCTCGGGTGTTAGGCTTCCCTCAGAGGAGAAATACATCTACGGAATGAAACTGTGTCCCAGCTCAAAGTTCCTGCCATGAGCAACGACGCAGACCATATTGCTTACAGCTGCTGGCAGCTTTAGCTTGGGGCTTCACATAGCCACGTGTGGTGAGGTGAACTTGCAAGGGGTGGTAACGAGTTAAAGGCTCCGGGGCATCCCCAGGTTGGTTAATGCAGTCCAAGACCTCAGAAGGATCAGAGTCCACCTGGGGAGACAACACAGCACATGAAAAGATGAGGAACAAAATACAACCAAATATAATAAATGACAAGTGTGACATAAAACACGTTCAGACAGATCTCCTCATAATCCTCACCCCCTCAAACCTACTTAACTTTCTATACCCTCTACCTAGATAGATATCTCTGTCATCCCCACAGGTGCCCATGCCAGAAATGTTCACTCCTCCCCCGTCCATCACCTAACGTGTCCAATTTGGCCACAGGTCCCATTGATGTTTTACGCTCTTCAGATCTCCTGAACATGTCCACCCCTAAATCCCAGCACCCTTGACATCTCTACCCGGAACCACTGTAGCTGCCACCACATTGGTATCCCTTCTGGCAGTCGTGCCCCTTGAAGCTATTCTCTGAGTTCCTCCTTGAAATGTAAATTTGAGTGTGTCATTTCTCTAAAAGGTTCAGTGGTTCTCCACAGCTTTCAGGATAACGCTCAGCCTCTTAAGTGTGAGCTACAAAATCTTCATGATCTGGTCTTTGTCCAACCTTCCAAACTTCATCTTCAGTGGTATGCTGAGAAATGTATACTGACCAAACCTCCAGACGACACCACGTGTTATCTTATAGACACACTTCCTCGAGAACAACAATGAACTTTCTACCAACTTCCCGGTCGTACCCTAATCTCTCTCTCACCTGGGTGTCTGCCTATCTTTCTCTCTCTGTCCAGAGACACCCTCTTCCTACCTCCCTAGTCATCCTTCAAGACCCGTCTCCTCCAAGAAGTCAGCTCATAGCAAGTATAGTGGCCATCAAAATGCTGCACCGTAATTGTGCGCTAGGGAGGCCTGCTGCAGGCACCATTGAGAACAGGCATTATGTTTATTTTTGCACCCAGGATGCCTTACACATTTCGTAAAACATAGTAGGTATTGAGTGATCACTGATTCCAAGAATGCAAGCAGTAGTTTTTGATTTACCGCCTATACCCTACCCTCTTGTACAAAGATTCAACGATTTGAGTGCTATAGGCTTTCCGCAAGCATCAAGCCCAGAGAACTACACAGAGTAGCCAAGGAATACTTATTGCAGTAGAGTTGCCAGTTTTAACAATTTAAAATAAAGGATGTCCAGTTAAATTTGAATTTTACATAAACAATGAATAATCTTTTTAGTATAAGTATATCCCATGCAATGTTTGATAAATGCTTATGGTAAAAAAGTATTTGTTTACCTGAAGTGCACATTTAACTGGGTGTCCTGTATTTTATCTGCAAGCCTATCTTTGAGGAGGCTGCCTCTGAGCAAGAATGTGATGAATGAGTCAGACTCAGAGAGGGCAAAGAGAGAAGGGACTGGTTCTTCTCATTGGAGACCGGTGGGAGGGGCAATGAGCAGAAAGCACAGAGAACGAAAACCTGCAAGGAATTTGCAGATGGGTCTGGCAAGGGGATGATGTCTGTGCTCAGGAAGGGTGAACAGCTGAACACTCAAAATGACACCGAAATTGAAGTGACCAAAGAGGAGGGCGTTGTAATTATTCAGAAATTTGTTCAGAGTTTGTAAGTCCTGACCTGGCCCAGAGGTGACTGGAAGAAAGGATGTGAAGAATGGACAAGTTCCTACATGGAGGGGGAACACAAAGGGGTATCTAAGGAGTGCTCAAAGATTTAAGACTCAAGAGAAGAAGCCAGAATGGAAGAGCAAGCAAGGAGGGTGAGCTTCATTTAGACAAAATGACTTTGGTGTGAAATTAGGATGCCCAAGGAAAAATGCACAGCTGAGTTGGAGATGGGGTGTTAGCACCTGGGTGTGACAATGACTGTGGAGTGTCCCTGTGTACATGACTGTGATGGTTTACAAAGCCTCTCTGTTGCTTCCATGACAGAGAAACCTATCCCAGACAGTGGGAGAGTACACTAGCATGCTGCTGTGTTCAAGGACTCCTCATTCCAGAGCTTCTCAAGAGTCCTCCAGGCCACTGGGGAAGCGTCTTGCCCTTTGGCTTCCCGATGGAGTGATTGATAAAGTTCAATGTGAGAACTTTAAGGAGCACTTTTCCAGTAAGTCACCTAAATGTGTTGTTAAGTCCAATGCAATAGAGCTCAAATCCAGTCCTGAACGGAGCTAAGTACTTATGTACGTGAAACTGGCAGAGGCACTCCCTTTCCACTGTGGAAATAACAGGTATGAGAGTGCTTTGAAAATTGCAATGCACTATAGAAAAACATTGCTATTAACACAATATGAATACCCACAAGAGAACTGAAAATAAAATCCTGGATATTTAAAATTACGTCTGTGTATTGCCAGTCATCTGGATATTTCAAGACCATCAAATTCAACCCTTTCCCTAACACTCCCTATGCCCCTCTCATCTTTCTTTTAAATACCACTTATCACCACCCATTATACTCTATAAGTAATACCCTATTTTGTGTTTTCCCTGACTACCCACAAGAATGTATGAGCTTGGAGGGCAGGAATTGATATCTCTTTTGTTCGTGGCTATACCTCTCATGCCCCAAACAATGCTTATTTCTGATAGAGTGAATTAGCTTTGGTTTTCAAAGGAATGGCTGAGCTTGCATACATATGTCTTGGTAGCTAGGAAATGTCCTGAAAACACAAACACGGAAAAAATCTCTGAATCACAGCATCCGCTATCCTATAGCTGGGCATTAAGCTGTCACGCAGGCCTGTTAGGAGACAGCATCCATGTGAACCACTTGATTGTCCTCACAATAAGACAACTGCAGGCCATTGCCTAAGTGCTTCCTGGTGGAGGATACTACAGGCATGCCAGGTGACCCATGAGAGTTAATTTCCCTCCTTGCTAAGCCAGGCTCTTTGATATTTCCTCTCATACCCCAAGAGGCCTCAGAGCCTCACTGCACCCACCCCCCACCCCCCCCCCCACCCCGCTGAGGACTGACTCAACAAAGACACCATGTGGACCATGCTTTTCTCATCCTCCTGGGATACTGTGTTTGTTTCAAATGCCAGGGAAGAGCCATATTTGAATTCAGATTCCAGAGCTCAGCATGTCTATTTGAGCCTATGGTTCTTTTCGCACAGTTCATTCCCCTGTTTCTGTAGCAATCCTAACTGCCTCAGAGTGTGGACTGGACACCGCCTTGCACATGGTGTTCTGCAGAGCAAATGGAAGAGAAAGGATTCCTGCGCAGCTTCCCAGCATGAACTGGCAACCCTGATGTAGACAAACACAAAAAATACACTGCAGCTGAAGCTCAGATGAGCCTTGAAAGACATCCAGCTGCACTCTTCAACCCAGCTGGTAGGCGTCCTGGTTAAATAACGGAACAGACTGGCAAGTCTTGGAGAACCCAGTGCTGAAGTCCAAAAAGCTGTCATGTCTGAGTGTGCTTGCCCTCCCTGGGAAGCAGGAGGCTGCGGGGAGAAAGGATTCAGTAGCAGCATGTTAGAAAAGATGGAGGGGTCCTAACTAAGACGGACCCTAGTAAGGAGCTAACTCTTCCTTCGAGTCTAGTTTCAAAGAGATGGATGGAAATTAACAGTGGCAGGTGGGCCACAAGGCCCACAGGGGGCAAGCCAGGGAACCTGAGGAAGTCATGAGTGGTAGCACCTGAACTCCCCACAGGTCATCGTGATAGGTAACCTCCCGCCCCTCTCAACACTTCCTCTTTTGACCACTCCGTCTCCTCTCTCCAGTATGTCCGTCACCCGACCACCCACAAAGAAGACAGAGAAGAGGCTCTCCTGCTGTCTCTTTCTAACTCGGGGGACTGCCTCCTGCAAGTCCTCCCCTTCCTCTGTAAGGCCATCCAGCTTCACAGAGCCTATCAACCCTTTCTCTTTTCCATTCTTGTCCTCAGTTGATTCATTACAGTATTCCTTCGGCCTCCTAATTACTGCCAGACATGAAGCCGATGGGTTGGGCTTCACAGACACTATTACTGCCAGATCCCCTTCCCTTCATTGTCTGGAAGCCTGTCTCTATTCAAGCCCTAATCCTTTTTGCCATTTTTGACCTAGTTTCCATTATTTTATATTTTCCTGTATTAAGTTAAATAAGCCACTTGTCAACCTGCATATATCTTATTGGATCCAGTTCTTCTTTTGTGACTCAAATGAATGCCTGATGGAAAAAAAAAAAATTCTACCAGCCAGTTATAGAGATTTATCCACTTTCTTAACTTACAGCATATAGGACTAGATGGAAACCCCATTTAAACATTCTGGTGATGTTCCTTAACAAGGCAAAGCAGTGCTGTAACTCATTACCCACCTACTCCCTGCTGCCTTCAGACCGACCAGTGTGTTTAAATATATCAAAACTATGAAATGTGTGTAGATAAAGCTCTCAAGCTCTCCTTACAACTGTTAAATCTATCCATTCCTGAATGAAGAAGTGCTAACAGTTGATGAATGTGTTTCACAGATAAGGAGGAAGAAGGAGTAATTGAACAAGAGGAGAAAAGAAGAATGAGGAATGAAGAATTTAACAATTAGGCACTCATCTAAAAGGCATAACTCTTCCTTCCTCCTTATCTTAAGCCTTATCTGAAGCCCCAGGTAAGCCCCAGACTGACCAAAAGCCTAAGAAGCACTGCTTTGGGAAATATTGCTTGAAACATACATGGCATGACCATAGGTTTGAACAAGGACATGTGATAGATAACCCATGGACTGGTCCCCCGCCCCTTTCTGGACATGTTTCACAAGGAAGCAAATGTACCGTGTTTGTACCACAAAATCTTTGCACCAAACCAAACTTTTCAAGGCTCTCACTATTGGAGCACCTAAGTGGATCAGTCAGTTAAGCATCTGACTCTTGATTTCAGCTCAGGTCATGACCTCACAGTTCCTGAGGTAGAGCCCCAAATTGGCCTCCTGCTGATAGCATGGAGTCTGCTTAGGATTCTCTCCCTCTCTCTCTCTCTCTCTCTCTTTCTCTCTCTCTGTGTCTCACCTCCATGCTCTCTCTCTCCCTCTCTCTCAAAATAAACAAACTTTTAAAAATGTCCATCAACTGATGAATGGATAAAGAAGATGTATGTGTGTGTGTATATACACATATATATATATACATATATATATATACACACACATATATATGTGTGTGTATATATATATATGTATATATATATATGTATATATATATACATATATATATATACACATATATATGTGTGTGTATATATATATATGTATATATATATATGTGTATATACACACACACACACACACACACACAACAGAATACTACTCGGCAATGACAAAGAATGAAATCTTGTCATTTGTAACAACATGGATGGAACTGGAGGGTACTATGCTAAGTGAAATAAGTCAGTCAGAAAAAGACAGATATCGTATGTTTTCACTCATATGTGGAATTTGAGACACTTAAAAGAAGCCCATGGGGAAAAGGAATGAAAAATAAGCTCCAAACAGAGAGGGAGGCAAACCATAAGAGACTCTTAAATACAGAGAACAAACTGAGGGTTGATAGGGGTGGGGAGTTGGGGGAACGGGAAAATGGGAGATGGATGTTGAGGAGGCCACTTGTTGGGATGAGCACAGGGTGTTGTAAGTGATGAATCATGGGAATCTACACCCGAAGCCAAGACTACACTGTATACACTGATTGTTAGCTAACTTGACAATAAATTATTAATTTATATATAATATATATAATATATAAAATAAAGGCCCTCACTGTTGCTTTATTTTTTTTAATATTTATTTTGGGGAGACAGAAAGAGTGCAAGTAGGGGGGGGGGCAGGGCAGGCAGAGAGAGATGGAGACACAGAATCTGAAGCAGGCTCCAGGCTCCAAGCTGTCAGCACAGAACCCAACGTGGGGCTTGAACCCACGAAGCGCGGGATCATGATCTGGGCTGAAGTCAGATGCCTAACCGACTGAGCCACCGAGACGCCCCATTATTGCTTTAGTACGGTCTATCTTGCTTATCCATTATTTAGGGAAACACATAGGGGTGTTTTCAGCTACCATTCTTTGTCTATTTTTCTTTTCCAAAATCAAGTAATCTGACAACTTACAAACTGAAACTGTAGAGCAGCGGGATTCTCAAGGACTGCACCCAGAAACAGTCACGTCCAGGGGGTTTTATAATCCTGGCAAGAAGTGGTAACTGCCTTGTCCTGGCTGGTGGAACTTGCATTGCACAATGTAGAGATAACATTTGGGACAAGTGAGAAATAAGCGAATAGATAGGTTTTGACCCTCTAAGAAGATGAGCTGATGCTTATCCAATCCTCTTTGAATTATACAGCCAATACATTTTATTTTAAAAGAATATTTTCAAATTATTGAGAAAATAGTAATAGTAAAAAGTAAAAATAAATAATTAACAGGACTAGCCATGACAAAAATATGCTATGTGCTTTTCATGCATTATTTTAACACAACCATCTATGAGGTAGGTATTAGTATGAGGTGCATTTTATAGCTAACCGGTATCAAAGGACACTAGACAGATGTGCACAGGTCCATCTGAACATCTGAGCCCACGTTCTTAGCTACAATGTTTTAAAATACATTCACTGGGGCGCCTGGGTGGCGCAGTCGGTTAAGCGTCCGACTTCAGCCAGGTCACGATCTCACGGTCTGTGAGTTCGAGCCCCGCGTCAGGCTCTGGGCTGATGGCTCAGAGCCTGGAGCCTGTTTCCGATTCTGTGTCTCCCTCTCTCTCTGTCCCTCCCCCCTTCATGCTCTGTCTCTCTCTGTCCCAAAAAATAAAATAAACGTTGAAAAAAAAAAAAATTTAAAAAAAAAAAATAAAATAAAATACATTCACAATAGAAACATTTTAAATTAGATATGTAAAAAGGATAGCAAAACGAATTACAATCACATTCGCTCAGAGACCACTTGACAAAACCTCTTCTATACACATTAATACACATACACCCACAGTTTAACAAAAAAGGGGGCAGAGATCATGCTAAACATATTGCTGTATAAGCTTTGTATTTTCATTTGAAATGCTTTGTGGAGGTCTTTCCCATCTATACATGTCTACCACATTATATTTAATTACTGTTTTCCATTGTTATCCCTACACCATAATGTACAATCAATCCTCCTTTGGGACACTTTGGTTCTTACACAGACTGCTGAGATAAATATCCTAATAGCTGACTTCTTACACATATTTTTACATCCTTAAGATAAATTACTAGAAACAAGGCATAGATTTTCCACATATTACTAAATTGCCTTGACAATATGAATTTTCATTCCCATCAGCAACATATTAAAGAGTGTCCTTTACCCCACACCAGCACTGGGTGTTAGCATTTGATCATCTCTGCCAATTTTAAAGGGGAAATAATAATATCTCACTGATCTTTTATTTGTTCTTCCTTAGTGCCAAGGCAGGGCATTTTTCATATGTTTTGGTATTTTCATGAGTGCTTTTGTAAAATCTCTACTCCTGTACATAGCTGATTTTCTTTCAGGGCTCATTATATAGTAATCACTTGCCAAAATAATGTATTAAATATATTTCTCCCAATTTTTTTCTTTTTTTAATTTTTAAATATTTTTCCTTTTTTTAATTTTTAAAAATGTCATCATCATTATCCATAAAAAGAATCTCTAAGGTTTTAAAAATATCTAGGTTTTCTTCTTGTACATCAAAGTATTTTTTACATTTCAATATTTCATTTATCTAGCACTCATTGGTGTAATATGTACTTTATTTCTTATAATTTGTTAAATCAAATGTCCAAACACCATTTACAAAACAATCTGTAAATTCATAACTCATTTTTTAGATTACTTATCGATTTTGTACCCAAACTGTATATTCACTTATGGTCATTTCTAGCATCATTTCTCTACTCCACAGATTTTCTTCCTGATTCCTATGCTACTATTATCTCTTTTAATTATGACAGCTTTATAAGCCATATTAACGTCTCAGAAGGCAATTTTCCCATCATTATTACCACTGTTTATTCTTTCAAATGCATTTCATAATTATTTTATCAGTTCCCCCTCCAAAAAAATGGCATTATTATTAGAATTGTGTTAAATTATTAGAATCATTTGGAAAAAAACTGATAGCCTTACAATTTGAGTAAATTGTTCCTTCTAGGAACAAGCAAGGCATGTCTATTCAAGTTTTATTTTTCTCAATAATGCATTCACTTTCTCCATGTATATTATCATGTGTGCTGTTTTGTGAATAAAATAATCTTCTCTCTGTTACATTTTACAACTATTATGATATTTAGACATAAACATGGAATCCAAGTTGCCCTCATTCTATCAAGGGTAAAACTGATATGCAAAGGCACCCATTTCATACGCAATACCACATGGTATATTAGAGGCAGCAGCTCGTCCCGTTGACTGTCTCCAGGACAGTCCCTTCAATCGATTCCTTGAATTTCAAAAATGAACAAATCATATCACTCCCCCACTTAATACTCTGAGGGGACTCTTAAATCCAAATGTCTTCTCTGGTCAACAAGGCTGTACATGATCCTGGCCCCAAGTGCCTTCTCAACCACACCTCCTACCTGCTCTCCCTTCCCGGTGTCTCCACCACTTTTGCTTTCAGTCAGCAACCCCCACCATCCCTCAGCCTAGGAGCTCTTGCTCCAGACGGCTGCTCCTCTGGCCATCCAAAGCTCAACTCAAGTGTCACCTGCTCAACAACACTGTCCCTGATCATCCATTGCTGTCTTATATCTTCCTGCTTTATTTTTATAAAAACACTGATCATGAAATTTTAATTTATGTACTATGTATGATCTCTCAACCTGTCTCCACCATCTCTACCTTGAAGGCAAAGTCTCAGAATAGTCATCATTTCTGTCTTGAACACTACTGGACTGCCAGAGACTAGGTAAGTACCTGGTACATAGCAGAGGCTCAGTAAAAATCTGTGCAATGAATGAATATGTGGACAAACTCACATTTTTCTGACTCATGGTGAGCCCTGCTGGGTGGAAGCAACATGCATTGTGCAACCAGGCAGACCTGTGTTTGTATCTCAGTCATAGTTAGCTGAGGTCCTGGGAAAAATACTCAAAATCTTGGAATATTGCTTTTTTAAGTCATAAAATGGGGTGATTTGGAACTGCATCATAGGATTAATTTGAGAATTTAATGAGAAAACGTGTGTAAACACTAGTATAATTCTTAGCACATAATAGGTATTCAAGATATGGTTGTTCTTTGCCCATTCCTCAACTTTTACTCACCAACCAGCATGTTTACCTAGGTTGCACCAGGGAAACTAGGGAATTGAGTGCTCAGAGAGTCTCAATATTAGGTTAAATGAGACTTTCAAAGTAGGTACAAAACAGGAAGCACCACCATCTGAGATAGGTCTTTGTTTCAATCTGCTTTCTGAAATTCATAAGGATGAGACAAGACGTTTTAGCAAATTATTCCCTACCCTAAATTGCAACATAAAATGAAAGACAAGGACAGTCAAACAAGTCAACAACAAACTTCATTTTGCTACAAATCAACACAGTTAGGGTCTTTAATCTTAATGCCACATTAGGGGAAAATACTCACGCTCAGATGTCATAGGGCACACTGGGAGTATAAAAGGGGGCAATAAACATACTCCCCAGAGGAGGATCCAGAATTCAAATAAATCGATGATTATGGTTTCCTAGAGCAACTTTACTGAGTTTCCATGAGCCACCAACATTAGGGGAGTACATAAATTATATAAGGCCATAAAGTCTGACACAGTAAAAGTGGTTTCATTCTGAAAAGCGAAATGAATTCTTTGACCTTGACTATCAAAACACCACCGATTTTTTTTTTTATACTTTCCTTTGGAGTTTACAATTGAGAAGCCAATTCACTTTGTTTCCTCTTTTGTTTATACTTTTGGGGTTAAAGCCCATGGATACAAGTTTCCTAAATCTTAGGAAGGGCAGGCTTGTCATTGAGAAGGCCAACAATCCCTGTCAGTGGTACCCTTCCAATCGTGAGTAGCCCTTCTTAGGCTCAGGACTCACTCCACTTGAAATACTACCTGGAAAGCAGTGGGCACAAAATGACATCACATCCTATTATTAAGAGGTTATATGAGCCTTTTTTTTTTTAAAACAAACATGGAACATATGCTTTCCCAAGAGGTACTAGAGAAGAACCAGCCAGCACCAGGTGGAGGAGTAGCAACCAAGCATGGCAATTGAGAGTGCAGATTCCAGAATATACTGCTGGGTTTGAATCCCTGTTCCACATCTTACTAGCTGTGTGACCTTGGGCAAGTTACTTTCTTTTCTGTGAAATGAGAAGGATAATAATAGTGCCTACATCATGGGTTTTAATGAGTTAGTATTTGCACAGAACTCAGTAAAGCCTATTAAAGGCTTTATATAACCCAGTTACAACTCAAGGGAGAACTTTAATGTTTTTGTTCTATGAACTTGTGTCCTCGGCGAGAAAAGAAGGGATACATCCCTCCCCATGGCCTTAGTGGAGTGATGAACGCGGACTCTCTTCACCTTGCCCCCCACCCCCGCTTGTTCCTACTTTGTCCCACAAGGTGGAAGAGGTAAACATGACATGTCCACTCACTTTTATCAGTGAAAACGTGACATCAGTGAAATGAATAAAAAATCGAATCCCACTCGTCTTAAAAATCAAAGGAGGATACAGAAATTGAACCCTAGGTTGTCGGGTTTCCAGGCCTTCCTGCCACATCCTACCAGTGTCGTAACAAGCTGTGACCTATTCTCAGGGCACCGATGCTGAAGGTAAGTAGCCACTGCTTGGCCAAGTACAGAATATCAAAATGTCCACCTTCCGACGGCCCCCAGAGTCAAAATAAGTAAAAAAAGACAATACCATCCTAATGCTGCCAAGAATATACAGCTGTGGCATGAAAGATGACTCTTCCAAAATCTTCAGAGGGTCACTTTACCCTGTATTTAACTACTCACTACCACACTGTCCCACCTTTGCCCCCTGAGTACTAAATGATCTCTTTGAAATCTGACAATAACTTCCAGGACATGCCACAAGAGCAGCCCATCAGCTCAGAAAAAAATTTTACTGAAATGGCTTTTTTTTTTCTTTAACCGTGATATGGGAGTGCTTTTAAATCTGAAGTTTGGAGGGAGAACTGGAACCTAGTCCAGGTGCTCAGCCAAAGAGGGCTGTTCACAGGTATCAGGCCACTCCAGATAAGCTATGGGTCTCCCAAGACCAGTGCAGGTTCTCCCTAACTAGAGGATAATTCAGGAAAGTGAGAACAAAGACAGCATCAGCCCATTCATCATGACTACAATAATGAATTGCCATATTGACAATGGCAGCAGAAAGCAGAGAGAACAAAATGTTTCAAGATGGAGAGGTGGTTAGGAAAACTGCTTACTGCTCATGTTTCTTTAGGAAACACCATGAGAAAAATTAAGTCTTTAACTTCTGATGGCTTCCTGTAGCTAAGCCACAGAAATCTAATTGAGACTATGGTCCACAGAAATCTGCTGTCTGCTCTGGCTTCAGAATCATATTATTATAAGCCTTTGACTCGATTAGTGTAAGAAACAAAGAATTATTGTCACGGCATCATTATATGGATTGTACACCCAAATGATGCTGTTCTCATCTTGGTTTACTAGTCTTTCCCCATTATCTCCAGGGAACAGATAAAGGAGAAACCTCAGGAGACACTGTTTTCTGTTTGGTTCTGGGGTTTTTCCAAGTGCATTTTGTATTTCTGTGGTAGAAAAGACACAGAATTGAGTGCCTGTGTAACAGACAAGAAGACAAGTACTTCCGGGATAGCACTGTGATATTACTGAATTACCACACACCTTTTTGTCTTTGGGGTTAGTAAAGATGTTGCAACCACCTATCTTCTCACAATGGTGTGCTTGCATGCTGGTTATATCTGCCCACTGCACGTTCTGAGACCGTGCAAGTACACCATTCCATTTGTTCACAAAGTTTACTTCTAATAGTGTATGCACGAAATAAACCCCAGCCTAGAACTAGGTCTCCAAGTAGTTTTATACTTTCATTTTCTGGCTAGTGGCGGGTATGAACAATTTGACAAAGCCAGGAGGCTTTCAGAGGAGGGAGGGGCAGCTATCTCCCTCTGTTTCGTTAGAGTAACTTTATTCAGTGTTGCCTTAAACCTCCATCTCTTGTTCATCAGGAAAATCCCCAGGACACACATCACCTCCTTAGGTGGCCTCCACTAGCTCTATCAGAACGGAGAGAGTGGCCCTCACCTTCTCCTACCCAAGCAACCCCCTTTGCACACAGCTTTCTTTCACTTCTCACTTCCAATTACAATGACCTCTCTGCAACTCTGCCTCCCCAGTTTGGCTTTTGAAGCCCTAGCACCAAGCCCAGCGCCTAGCTCTCAGGAAATGTTCTCTGAATATATGAATGGATGAATGAACTAATCAACCAAGGATGACGCTCGAATGGTCAAGAAGCCTCAGGAACATGGGATGTGCCTGCTAGAAGTACAATTCTCTCAGTAGGTACGCAGTTGACACTACACCTGCAAAAACAGTACTGCCAAAGGAGCGTGGTCATGTTTGATTAACCGAAGTACCCAGTACTGGTTGGTTATATTAGCTTAACCTTCTATGGCATGCAGTTTACACGGCCTATGGGGGCAAAATTTAATAGCCACTATATCAGTTCAAGGAAATAATAATGATGCTGCTGCTGATGGTAAGGAAACAACCAGGAAGGGGCGCTACAGGTTAACTCACCATTTATGAGTAGCGGTAAGAGTAGATTTTAATGTTTAAGAGAGAGAGAGAGCGCACGCACAAGTGGGGGAGGGGAAGAGAGAAAGGGAGACACAGAATCTGAAGCAGGCTCCAGGCTCCAGCTGTCAGCACAGAGCCCAATGTGAGGATTGAACCCATGAACCACAAGATCATGACCTGAGCTGAAGTCAGACATTTAACCAACTGAGCCACCCAGGCACCCCAAGAGTAGGGGTTTTTTTGTTTGTTTTTCTGGTGGTGGCCTTGTTCTGGGGTTGGACAGGGACTTCACAGGTGTTCATTATTCTATTAAAAATACTAAACCACATGTCTTCAACTAAAGATTATGATCAATGACCAATAAAATTCTGTGATAAAATAAAATAAGAAATAAAGAGCACAAATCTTCCTACAATGCATAATTCCCAATCTATTACTGTAATTCTCTACCTTTGGATGGCACTTCAACTTAAATAGTGCTCACTGTTCTATTTCATGTAATGATTTAGATTTTTGTCTACAGTTTAATAAAGTCCTTTGTTAATATGGAAAGTGGTAGATAGCACTCTATAACCATAAGTGAGCTGAACATGTGACATAATACTTTAATTACAAGCAGATGTTCTGTTTTAGGGAACACTATAGTCTCAAGACCTATTTGAATCTACACAATAAACTATGTTAAAAATAAATTAATAAATAAAATAGCAGAGTTCTATGATATTCAGACAGAAGGTTTAAAAGGACGTGTGAAAAGCAATTCAATCCTTATTTTCCTTCGTTGGTGAGCAATGCCCTTAGTTGTCATAAAAACTAATCCTGGTTAAAGTTCAATTCAGGGGACAGAATTGAATTAACCAGTGTTCCAACAACAATAACAACAATAAAATGAATAAAACTGAGTGACGACTTTACACTTGCATAAGGCTTTACTGTTTCCACAACGCTGGAACCTGTATTTGTTACCAATGCTAGGATCATTCAGCATGCAGTCAGCAGAGCAGAGCACCCAGTGTGAGGTGGGTAAATATTCATTAGTGAGAGTGATCATGTTAATGAAACTATCTACAGTGTTGTACATCATTCACTCAGGTCCCCATATGAAATCTGACCATAAACGCTGCATTTTATGGTCTGCTTAATACTTACCTACAGAGAGCAACATAATTAACAGGAATGAAGTTAGAATTTAAGTAGAGGGAACATTCTACCCTGTGAGGCTATAAATGGTGCCTAAGCAGAGTCAATTAACTCCAGGTCCAGAACTAACCTTGAACCGAAGAGGGCTGTTTTGTTTTAAAGGCAGCGGCAGCAGGGCGGGGTGGGGGGGGAGAGCTGGGCAGAGATAGGGGAGAGAGAGAATCCCAAGGCTCTGCACCAACAGCACAGAGCCTGACCCAGAGCTTGATCTCAAGAACCACAAGACCATGACCCAATACAAACCCAAGAGTCAGACATTCAACTGAATGAGCCACCCAGGCACTCTGAGGATTTTTAATCATGAAGAAAATGCCATTTTGCTATGTTATTCTAGTGACCTCTGGGTCACAATTTAAATGTGGGCTACAAAGGCTATCGTTCCTGTTGCCTTTACAACTGCTCTAAAGGTGAGTCTCATGGATTGCAACCTGTCATGCACGGACCTTAGAAGAACTGCGACATCACAGAATATGGGTTAAAGAAAGGGCTTTATTGAGGAAAGTGGAGGCTTGCACAGTTAGGCAAGAGGAGAGGAGAGAAGGTGGGGTCACTCTTCACCCCATAGAGAGTGGCCAGGGCACTCTGCTAGACAAGCACTGTGGCTTACTTGTGCAGTAAAGAAACCCAACCCCCTTTCCTCTGTACCTTTGTTAAGGATATGCAGGAGAAAGTGGCCTTGTTGTAGGAAGTGCAGACAGATTCCTGTTGCTAGGAGGGCTGTGTTTAGATGCTAACTTTATCAGAATTGCCCAAGAAAGCCAGCCACCCAGCATCCAGAGATCTTGAGGCCCATGTGGAATTGCAGGCCTTCCTGCCGCAAGAAAAGTCACCCACCCTGTGAGAAGCTGATCTTGGGCACAACATCTCCCCCTGAGACAGGGAAGTCCCCCAGACCAGCTGAATCACTGTCTAGGCAATCCAGAGAAGGGAAGGCATCAAAGGTCGTTTGCAGATACCTATTCCTTGCATCACAGCGTGACCCACAAAAGTCTGTAAAAGACCGAAATAAAATTTTGCTAGCCTGAATCCTTTGCTTCCCTGTGTCTTCTTGACTTGGCCAAATTATAATTCGGCCAACAGGTTGTAGCTGATGCCAAATAAAGCAAGCAATCTGTATCTTCCTATAAGAAGAGGACATCCCTACCCACTTTTCTTTCATTTCCTAGAAATAAGGGTAAATATTTCTCTACAAAGCAATTATAAATCCTTGGCTTCCTTTTATTTTGAAATCCTATTATACCAGTGCCAATTAAAGGAAAAAAGAAAGCTACAGTACAGATCCTGTTTGTAATCAGAGCTCCTGACTCTCACACTGCCTGTCCCCCACCATGTACGAGACCCTTGGGGTACGTGCCCACCTGGGACTCGGCCTGAGGGTGCTAAGCTCCTGACCCAACCCCCTTTTGCCAACAAAATGTACCTGCTTCAGGCCCCATTCTGTAACAATTAATAGTGATTTGATATGCAGATAAATCAACCCTCTTAAGCTTCTCCATGATCTAGTGTTCAGCGCAATGAGTGATTAAGGAATGGTGAGAATTATGGGCACTCAGAGAGGATGTGTTTGTCAGGGAAGGCTTCCATGTTCCTTACTTTCTGCCTGTGGTCCTTTTTACACTTGGCCTCATCTTAGCTTGCTGCCAGACAGGAGGCAGGACTGTAACAGCTGATGAGCCCTCATGGAACATTCTTGAAGTCCTTTGGTTAAGTTCATATTGGCTTTTTGTCCTGACATACATATTCCAGCTCCTCTGTTTCATATTTTGCTATTATTTATTGTACATGTTATTGCTGCAAACCACTAACTTCCTTAAAGAATGAGGTCTTGTGTAAATAAATTAGTAATAAATGTACACTTCAGGTGTTGCTTCCCAATAGTTTTTGGTGTATGTGAATCTCAAAAATGGGGCTCGAGTCTCAAGTTCTTGTTGCTTAGCTATTAAATACTTAGCTTGCTATTAACAATGCCAAAGCAGTATACAGAACATGGAATGCAAAAATCTCAGCTTGATTCCTGATCCTGCATTTGGTTATTTTCCCGAGATTTCCTTTTTCCTCTATTGCTTCTCCATACTGGGGAGGTGTCATTAAAAAAAAGAAATGCAAAAGGTGCACAGGAAATCACCAAAGACCGCCATGTCCTTGGCAACCCTTTACGGCCAGGGAAAAACTTTTAAGAAGAAAAGGAAATATCATATCGAAATCATTTATTAACCGATTAATTACCAAGATAAGTATGACTCAAGTCTCATTAACAAACCGACATGGAGCCAATCCTTCCAACTTTTTCATGAGACCTTTTAATATTCCTTAAGGTAAGTTTCCTCAGATCTAAAACAGATTGCTTAACCTTGAGTCCAAATCAACAAAATAGTCCCAAGTACTCCCTCAGCCCTCTGGGTGAGGGCCTGACAGCTGGACGTGGGCATGACACAGGAAGTGCAGTGTGTGCTACCTGATGCACCCTGGGGAATGTCTGCAGCCGTGGAGAATCAAGCAGGTACCTGTCTGTGCTTCCTGTGGTCTCCAGGAGCTGGGAACTAGACCAAGTCACACCATGTTTCAACTGCAGCAAAACACAAGTGGCAACAGTGCAAGTGCAATACCAGGCAGGAAGCACTTTTTCGACATCAAAAATATTATCCTGAAAACACAGCTAGTAAGTAGTACGCTAGAAGATAAGCCACATACCTTTCTCATAAACAAAACAAAACAAAAAAGTCTCCAAGCTGCCTGCTGATCCAGGTCTTCTGATTCCCTTCTCTACAGTGAGATCCCTTTGTAACATACAGGAATGAAAAACGAGCCAAGAAACAGCCAAATAAATGACACTTCTGTCACTGTTTCCGAACCACTAGAGGACACCATTCAAAACTGCAGCATAAACCCCAGGTCTGCGGCTTGTCAAAATGCTTCCTGGTGCTTTTACTTCTATATTAGTCAGCCTCGGGCTGGTTCAAGATTTGTCATCACAGAATGAGATTCTTTCCTTTTCTTACATATATATCAAACTAAGAATTTAAATCCTTTGTGATGCACCTCTCTGAGATCTATAATGATTTTTTTTCTTTCCAAATACTGTGTCACGTTCAATCCTGAAAGCCAGAGGTCACAGGGCATCTTTTCTCATTTTTAAAAACAAATCATCAAAATATTTGAACATTTTAAGTATGATTGTGTGATGAATACATAAATAAATAATAAAAATAATAAATACATACATACATACATACATAGACAAACAAACCTAAATAAATCACTTAGATTCCCAATATACTATGGGACTTGACACCAAAATCAAATATCCCACATATACAAAATACTATATGTATAAGAAATCGCCCACCTGCTCCAGAATACGCTCAGATAGATGACCAAAGTCCACCTCCTCCATTACACTCCCTTCACACCCACCATCACCCCCACCCCATACAAACTATCTCCTTCCACAAAATTTCCCAGATGGACACACAGGTATCTTTGCAAAATATAGGCTTAATACTACTACCCTAAATAGAATTCAATTATAAAGTCTAATTATAGACATATAATTCTTTCAGATACTTCAAAACAATAAAGAGGATTTTTTATATTACTATAGGCTCAGATTCTGCCAGCATACGGAGTATCTAGCATGTATCACTGTCGTCAGAGTTTCATACTCCCATTAACGTAATTTTTCCTGAAGCAGAAATCAGTTGAGTTCTCTATCATGAATTGCATTTCCAGCTGGGTCAGTGCCTCTGTAGTATGAGTTATCTGGGAGATATCACAGCTACAGCTTTCATGATCAACTTGTAGTGCTTCCCCCAGCTATGGTAAAAATTCACGGAACATGCTTTGTGGATGGTGGGAAATGTTATAGTTATGCTAAGACAGAGATGAAAATTGCATATGAGAAGTAGAAAAAAAATATATATATATATATGTATGTACATGCATGTGTGTATTACTCTACCTATAGCCCTCATCTGGCTGTAGGGAAAGCAGGTTTATTTTTCTTTCAAAGAGATCCACATTATGTGATCAGGCTTTGTCTAAATACAAATTGCAAGACAGCCTAGACCTTTTCCTTTTCATTTCCTTGCATTTCCTCCCTTGAATAATTTCTGAACTCAACTCCTGATTGTGCCACACGGTGGCTTTGTGACAGTTGACAGGTTACTTAACTTCTCAGAACCTCTCTTGAGAATGGAGATATTAACATCATCTGATTCAGAGAATTGCTATGAGGATGGAGTAAGGGAACATCCATGTATAGTTTGGGTGCTTCTACTCACTTGTGTTAGATAACTTTCCACTCCTGCCTTTGCTCAGGAGTAAGATGATCTGGACCATTATATGAACACCTTTCCTTCAAAGTACAACCTTGAAAAATATCAGCTTTTCATCTCTCTGTCCATCAGTAAATGATACTCTAGACAAACAAAGAATGCACAAACATGAAAACATTCACTTTTAACAACAATAGTAGTGGCATCAAGGGAGTCGCATAATAGACAACACGTTTTAAAGTAAGGAAGTATTTTCCAAGTACTGTATTAACTTACCCTCTTTCTACACACCAAGTTCCCACAGCAGTCAAGAACATTTGAGACCCTGCTAGCCTCATGTTTCCCCTAATGGAGCACTAATTGTTTTCAAATAAATGCCCCTAGTGTGCAAGCTCTCTATGGAGAAAGCAAGTAGATTAAGCAATGGTGAATTTAACCTATCATTCTGATGTCCACAATGTCATGCTGCAGAAAACTCCAGGAAGGACCCAGCTGTAATTAAACATACTTAAAAAAACCCAATAAAAATATTTACTATTTGAATTATGAGAGTATCAATCATTAAACACCTCTCTCAAAAAACAAACACAATTCTATCACTTCTCCCCGTAACGATTATATCTTCAATACACATGCACGCACAAATAACATCACACACGCTCACTCCACTCTTGTGATACCAAGTATTTTCTTATGAAAGGGTCTTTAATTTTGTGTTTTCCTTCTTTATTTGCAACCTTTTTTTAGGACTTTAAAATGAGGTGTTTTAACAGCGCCACCTTGTGGTAATGAGCCATTTCAAATTCATCTGCCCACTGGCTCTTCCCCCACCTTTTCTAGCTTCTGTTTTGAGAGTGGTTTTTCATTTGTATTCATTAATCATTCGTCAACGTTGGTGTTACTGAAGAAGATAGGATTTCATCAAAACAAAGTAGGCCATTAAAAATACTAACAAAAAAGCCATAACGTGAGCAGAACAATAGAACCTGTACACTGAAGAATATGCCACTCTTCAGGGTAAGAAATATAGCTACAAATCAAACAGATTTATTAAGAAGGGAGAGAGAAAGAAATCCCAGATGGGCTTTAAAGGGGAAGCTAACCTGACTTAAAGCACTTTGGCTTGTTTTCTTCTTATATCCACCACATTTTCTGCCCCGTTGCCAGTCTGAGAGCCAAGCAGCTTAGAACAGCAAGCAAATGCTTTCCAGCCACAAACAATGGAATATTAAAGCCATTGATATTCTTCTCACAGCAGCAGGAGCCACAGCCAGGTGCTAAAGGAATCAGCTGTTTATGAAGAAATAATCAAATTCCTGCCTTCCTTCCTTCCTCTTCATTTCTGCTTCCTCTCACATAACGACCAACATCCCTTTCCCTAAGGGCCAGAGTGCTACTTGGAGAAAATAATAACAATGTGTGATTTTTTTTCCCCTAAAACATTTCAACACTAAAAATTTAGACCTCCATTAAGAGCTTTTATGACCAGTATCCAGTGTGGCCAACTGATCATCAAAACAGGTAATGAATGCATGTACTTTTCTTTAGTATTAGATCATTAAATCCGTTGAAAAAGTCATCCAGCCTCTGAAAGCCCCTCCTTCAACTTTGAAACAGACCATGATGTGGATCCATCTGATAAAAAATGAGAAGGAGAGATGACTAGAGAATGACAGCCAGAGAATACCCACTCATGAATCTAACTGAGGGCACCAAGACTGCTGAAGGAGCTTCGCTGAGCAGAGAGGCCCAAGGGGAAGGTGATCTTATAATTTGAAGGTTGAAGTCAGATGCACGTACCCATGTGCACACACAGGGACACTCATCCAGTCCACTGGCATAATAGGGTTCAATCCCAGCTCCTTGCATCGACTTCTGCAAAGACATTTGTCTTCCAGGGCCTCAAACCTGGGACCAGATCCCAGGGATGGGAAGCACGGGGTATGAGACTCAAAAGCCATGTTGTCAAGGTTTGTGAAAGATAAAACTGAAAGAAGGCAAACTGAGTCTACTGGAGATTTTGGTTGACAGAAATAAATCTTAGCATGGGCAGATGACACATGAGGGTGAAATACTGGAAGGAATCATGTACCTGACTGTGAGGAGGAAGGGATGGCCGGAGCAGCCAAAGGAAGCTCTGAGTGTGCCATTGTAATCACCAAAGCCAAGGTATTATTCCGTGAGTGCAGAGCCCTGGAGGCCTGCCAAAATCAGACATGCATCCTAACTGACCTTTCCAAGTCTGAGTGACTCCCAACCAGACTGAAGACTGTGACTGAGGAGTGAATTCCTTTTCCTTCCTGGTGACCCCACGTTACTTTCCAGTAAGTTCTCCTGTAGTACAATTGTTCCTTTATCTGCACAGGAAGGGTATTCGTGATTCTTTCTGGAAACTGGAGCACCGTGGGTGCCAGGCTCACTGTCTTGGCTGCTGGCTCAGAGTCTGACCATACACAGACCTGGAAGGAAGCCCAATCACGTGTGTGCTGTGATGCAACAGCCCAGCTCACCACCAGGCGGGGCGGCGGTTTTAACTCTCCCGGACCCATTAGCCTTTTTATGACCAACAAGTAGAAATCACTGTAACACCAATGGTATAAAACAAGGAACAGCAAATGATAGCCCTCAGGCCAAATCAGGCCTGCCATTATGTTTGTAGATAAAGCTTTATTGGAACACACGGCATGCTCATTCATTTCAGTATTCTCTATGGCTGCTTCCACACACTCAGTCTTGCTCTGTTTCGCAAAAGTGAATAAACGTTAAAAATTCTTAAAAATTAAAAAAATAAAAGAAAGATCCTCAAGAAAAGGCAGTGTGGTGTACCACAGGACCAGGAGAAGGGGACTCCAAAGGCCTAGGCTGTGTTAGAAATTATTTGGGTCTCCAGCTCTGAGTAACGCTGAGTGTCTCTTCTAAGCTGCAAAGGATACAATAATTCTGTAATTTACCCACTTGGTAATGCACAGGGTTTCAGATGCCAATTTTACTGGTTAATAATTTGCATTTTTCAAAAAAAAAAAAGTATTTTTTCTATTTGTAATCCAAGGATTGTGATATTTAAAACAGGAGGTTGGAATCCATACCTTGTGCTTAAAAAAGAAATACATATGAACACATACACACACACACGCACACACACCAGAGCAAGCCATCCAGCCTACTGGTATTAGCATAGAGTTTCACATCCAAGTTCCTTACGCTGACCTATGGGAAAGGCGTGTGTCTTCCAGGGCCTCTCACTTGCTCAGAGAAAGCTGCTGTGTCTAGGACCTCACCATCTGTAAAGCTGTGATCAAAACATCACTATCAGTTACCACCTAAGACACAGCTGTAGAATTACGGAGAAGTGTTTTTACAAAACTGAACAACTGTCTTAGTCTGTCTCCTGATTGAAGGAAATAAGAATCCCTAACTCACAAAACATCACATACTTTATAGCACATTTATACAAAATTCAGGGGGTGCTATCCTATTTATTTGTATTCCATACCATCTGGCTACTTTATGAGACTTGCAAATAGTCTCCAAACATCGCTCAAGCTAAGAAAAATATAACATAGTGAGGCTGGTTTTAAATCAGGGCTCTGACTTAGTCTGGTTTCCTCAAAAGCAGAGCCTCAGACAAGATCATTTTTTGGGGAAGTGATTCCAAGGTACAGGAGTAAAGAACAAGGCGGATTGAAACAGGGAAGGAGGGGAAGCCAATACACGGACCTTTTATTGAAATAGTCACTGGGATGGGCAACTGAGGCTCCTTCCTCCTGGGATACTTTGAACTGTCTTGCAGAATGAGCCCCCAGTGTCTTCCTGAGGAATGCGGGGACTGGGTAATATTTACCCAGCAATTACCACCATTGCCCCATAGGGTTTAGATCACTCCCACTTCCAGTGTGAGCATAGGGTAGAATGAGTGGCCTGGCCTCTGCAAGCAGAAGCATCAGAGAAGCCCTAAGTCAGGAAGCAAGAATTAAGTGGTGCAGGTGAGACAAGGAGTTGATGGGTCACAAGTGCACACAGTTGTCACAGCAACGGCTGGAGTCAAAAGTTAGGCTACGAGTACATAAGGAAGGACACAAGAAGTGACCCATATGGTATGTAATATGTAATGCTTGAATTTTACTACTCCATCCTCTCAACACACCATCAGTTAGGTTAGCATGATCATTATATTTTTTCATCCAAAATCAGAAGAGTACCTGTCTCAGGCTAGACACCTGGAATAAAGAGATAAAGACACTCTCTTTCTCCTCAAGGAGAATTCCAATTTAAAGGTGGATATTACTCTGAAAATAAGCCATTTTAATGCATTCAGAGCAATACCACCAGTTAATATGCCAACACAGATCCTCCAGCCTCTATTGGATGGGTAGCAATGAATGGAGGTCAATACAAGGGAAGTCTTCTTGGGGATTAAGGAGGGTACTTGTGGTGATGAGCAGTGGGTGAAGGATGAAATTGTTGAATCACTCTATTGTACACCTGAAACTAGTTTCACCTAGTTTCACCTGAAAACAGTACACTGTATGTTAGCAATACTGGAATTAAAACCATTTTTTTAAATTCTTTTTAATGTTTATTTATTTTTGAGATAAAGAGAGACAGAGCATGAATGGGGGAGGGTCAGAGAGAGAGGGAAACACAGAATCTGAAACAGGCTCCAGGCTCTGAGCTGTCAGCACAGAGCCTGACGCGGGGTTCAAACTCACAGACCGTGAGATCATGACCTGAGCCCAAGTCGGATGCTTAACCGACTGAGCCACCCAGGCGCCCCTAAAACCACTTTTTTTAAAGGGAAGTCTTCCTAAAGAGAGTGATGCCCAAGAGATTTGAAAGGACCAATAGGAGTTTTCCAGGAAGCAAATAGAGCAAGAGAAAGAATCACCTATGCAGAGTCATGGTAGTTGAAGTCAGAATGAGTGCAGGAAAATACAAGGACCTTAGAAAGGACGAAATTTATATAACATGGGGGAAGATGGTCAGCCATAAAGAAGTAGCAGGGCCCAGACCATGAAACCCTGGGCCCCCTTTTAAGCATCTTGAACTCCATCATTCTACTGACAACAGAGGGAACATGCTAAGATTGTGAAAAGGAATGGAGTTATTCAATCAGAGGTAACTCTGATAACATCATAGAAGGGAGTATATATCATCTCAAAGGAATTTCAGAGGTAAATTAAACTTTGTGTATCCTGATGATCCCAAGATTAGAATAATTCAGCTTTGTCAAACATGTCAATTCATAGAACACACAATAACCTATTTTCCTGTAAATATACAGAACATTTTTATGGCTAAATTTAACACAAGACTTAATGAAAACCATTGCAACCCTTTATCAAAGCAGAGACTTTTGAGAGAGAGTAGGTGTGTTACTTATTAATGTTCCCAGCACTGTAATGCAGGTCTAGCAATAATATAAATCACTGGTCATTTCCCTGGCCCTTAATTTCTGCAAAGCAACATGAATATTTAGGAAGACTAACACCAGGACTCAGCCCAGAAATGTAGGTTTTTCCCACTACTCGGACAAGAAAATCAGTCAGTTGGGTTTTTTGTTGTTGTTGTTGAAACCATAAACAATGAGTATCTGCTAAACAAAGGTGACTTCCTCCACTTAAATTCAGCAAAACGGTAGCTCTAAAACTCCTTCATGCCTCTGTGTGCCAAATATAAGAGGCAGAGTCCTATCAATGAAGAAGGCAAAAACAGGAAAGTGAACATAAGGGACAGACTCAGAGACCAGAGGAAAAAACTTAAAGGACCAAAGAACTCGCTCCCATCAGTTTCCTCATTGCCTAGAAAGAGCAGGTAGCCCACTTCTCCATATGCCAAACCATCACAATAAATGATGTTGATGCTGAGGGGCTAGAAATAGGCCCTGTTTCTAAAGAGGTCTCCAGGAACCATCAGCTAATGTTCAAGCTCCTCTACCCCCGTCCTTTAGCCAAGGCCTTAATGCATTTCGGAGCCATGGCCCACTCAGACAATCTGGTAAGACCTATGGACCCTTTCTTATTTCTATTTTCTAATGTACTCGAAAACATAAAATTATACTGAAACGCAATGACCAAAATATTAAGAACAACATTTGTGATACACTAATACGTGTGCTTCTCCATCAGCACTTTCAATACCAAGATCTAATGGTGGCTCTGGTAACTAGCATGACTTCAGTTTAGTTGATGAGCATGAATGATATTTTGAAATGTCTGTAATACTGTGAGGTGATACGAAATATTGATAATTTCTGTTGGTGACAAACTCTCGTGTGCTGTGTGAGAGCACAAGTGGAATGTGTCATGCTGCGTGGTCCATCGCCTACTAATGATTGATACATACGCTGAAATTTCACTGGAGGCTGACAAAACGAAATATGTAATTCACAAATCCCCAGATGAGTCTGCTAACCACACTTCTGAAGGTGTGGCCTCTGTGTTTCAATCCTTTTCCTAGAAAATAAGCAACTCTGATCTCAAAGAATTCCTCAGATCTCCATATGACAAAAGTTGTAATTATTTAATCAAATGATGAAACAGGTATAATAACTAAAAGCTACCACAACTTTAGTTACTTTACCTTTGATAAACTATAGGCCCATCTTCTTGTATTAGATCTAGAACAGTGCCCATATACCCGGATGTAAAAGACTGTGTATTTATTCAGGCTACAGACAATGTATTAAGCTCATAAGAATTTACAAAGCTGTGTTTTAACATAACTAATGTCTGTTTTGAAAAATATATAATCTCAAGTATAAGGTATAGACTTTGGCTTCTTTGCATAAACCCTGAACATACTAACTCAGTTCTCTCATCTGTAAAACGGGTATTAAAATTATACCGACTTCATAAGATGACTGTGAAAAGTGAAGTGAACTAAAGAAGAGTTTTTCTAAACAATGGGTTCTAAATCATTAAGCAAGACATAAAATCCATGAGCATGTCACAATCAGCATTCTTAAAATGAAATAGAATACAATGGGAAATAGCAAAGTGTATCACATATAGTAAAAGTGTTTTGTGAAAGTTTTATTCCAAATATATAAGTACTGCTGTACAACATTAATTTTTTAACAGTGAGTCATGAAAGCATTTTTCCCTTCTGCAGAGGAATCAGACGAGCCTTACCATGGCAAGAGGAGGAAGTAAAAATGGGACTCTACAAAAATACAATACAGTTTTATTTAGCTTGCCTCAAAAGACCACTTGATAGATCTTATCTGGTCATAACTCATCATAGGACCTCACACAAGTTATTTCACTTCTCTGGACCTCAGCTTTCTAAAACTTAGGATAATAATAATAGTTACCTCCTAGGTCATTATGAGAATTCAATAAGTTAAATGTAAAAAGTGCTTACCATGCCTGGCACACAGTAAGCACTCAATAAATGTTAACTGGAATTACAGTTGCTAGTATTATTATTATTACTGGACTGAGAATACACAGAACTACAATTCATTTTTCTACTTCCCCACTTAGCTTCAAATGACTTTTCTCTTTTATTGTTATTCCTACAGCGAACAAAAGACTTTTTTAAATCAAAGACTGTGAAAAACTTCATTTTTAGGAAGTCCTTTATACATTACCACCTACATTCTTCTTTTCTCTGAGATCTAAGTTATTTTTCCAGAGTTATTTTTTTTTTTTGTCTTGTGTGGCTGACACAGGGTGTGTGTGTATATAAATGTTCACATCTTAACCATATGCTGACATTTTATCAGGAGACCTGAGGTGCTAATCCCAGCTTTCTGGATGCACTACTTCTTACTTTCACATGGAAAATACCACATGGAATTGATGAGACCCATGCAAAGGGCAACTGAACTTTTCTAACATTTGCAGATATATTGGCCTCTGGACTAAATTTGGGATTTAATATACCACAGGCCAATCCCCTGACAGTGCCTGGTAAGCGCCTGACTGGAAACAGACTTTCTGGATGACTGCTGAGTTTCTAAATCACATTACCCTCTTGTCAGGCCACACAGCAGGTAAACAGCAGAATAATTTAGAACCACAACATCAGAGAAAACACGCACTTCAGAGAGGAATCAGTCTCCCCAAAGCTACATTTCTTCTTTGTCCTCCCCATGCATGGAAGTGTCTTAAAACTGGGAGGCACGCACGATCTGTCCACTGAGAGACCTATCTTGTTCAGGATCGCCAGCCAAGTGTTTGGAGTACCACCCACAAGATATCCCATCCAAATCCCTACGCTCCATGTCTCCTATAAGCCTTCAGAGGTAAACATTTCTGATCCAAAGTAAATAAATTGCCTACGGGGCTAGGCAGAATCTCATGAGAATAAGTAAGTGCAACCAAAAGCAGAGCCAAGAAAAATGGACAATAGCAGAAAGGGTTTTTCCCAACTTTTCAAAATCAAAATTTTCTAAAATGAAAGTTGACAGACTAGTACAACCAGAATCTATGTACAGACCACACAGATGCAACAATGGTTTATATTTTGGTATTATGTATGTATATATGTATCCATTCAATTGTGTGCGTGTGCGTGTGTGTGTGTGTGTGTGTGTGTATGTATGTATGTGTGTTGAATCATTTCAAAGTAAGTTCCTGAGACACCTCAGTAGCTCAGTCGGTTAAACATCTGACTTCAGCTAAGGTCATGATCTCATGGTTTGTGGGTTCAAGTCCCCAGTTACATTCTACACTGACAGTAGGGAACCTCCTTGGGATTCTCTCTCTCCCTCTCTCTCTGGTCCTCCCTGACTCATGCTCTCTCTAAACACACAAACAAACAAACTTGAAAAAAAAAAAAAGTTCCTGGTATCATGACAATTCACCCATAACTACGGCCTCTTTTCAGAATGAGGACATTCTCCTACATATTCTCCCATTCTATTGATAGAATAATCACACCTAAGCAAATTAACAGTAACTCCATGATATCTAATATTAGTCCATATTCCCATCTCCCTCTGCATCCCAAAAATTAAGGCACTGTGGCTGCTATCTGTAGGCCCTTCTAACACACAGCAGTCCTCCTACTTCTTATTTCAAGGACATTGGCTCCTGCTGCCCATGTCTAGCAAGGACAGCAAACTGAACTTTCCATCACACTCAGAGTGGAGGACAAACTCCCAGCTTTGTCCTCCCACCCCGCTAAACCCTCAGTCACTTCTCTGGGGCCACGCTGGTCCCCTTGCTGCTCCCAACGTGCCAACACGCCCCATTCAACATCTTGGCCCAGACTCTTCCCTTGGATGGCTCTTCTCCCATATGTCTTAATGGGTGCCCTCCAACTTCCGGCAGGTCTTTGCTCAGTAAAACCTTTCTTTTTTTTTTTTTTTTTTTTTTTTTTTTTTTTTATTTATTTATTTTTTTTTGGGACAGAGAGAGACAGAGCATGAACGGGGGAGGGGCAGAGAGAGGGAGACACAGAATCGGAAACAGGCTTCAGGCTCCGAGCCATCAGCCCAGAGCCTGACGCGGGGCTCGAACTCACGGACCGCGAGATCGTGACCTGGCTGAAGTCGGACGCTTAACCGACTGCGCCACCCAGGCGCCCCAGTAAAACCTTTCTTAAACATCTTCATTAAAACTCCAAACCACCCTCACCACCGTATTTTTTCTTTCCAGTGTATTTCACCATCCAGCTTTTTACGCATTTTGTTTCTTTTGCTGACTGCTGGTCTCACCACCTGGAATACATGCACCTCCAAGACAGGGGCTTTGTGTGATATGGTCATTGCTGCACCCCCGGCTCCTATATTAGTGTTGGGTTCTGCTCGATCACCAAATCTTTTATTAAGACCCACTGCTATGCTCCAGACACTGGCAGGGCAGCAGGACCTCAGATGCACTGCTCAAAGCTGACACAGCCTGGCTCTCCAGTCCCTGACGCCCCAGAGCAGTGGTGAACCCACTGCCCAGCATTGAGGACAGCTCTCAGAAGTCAGGTGAGGCCCGGCGGCTTCACAGAGCAATTCCTGAACCCTGCCATTTGCGTGGAGCGAGGGCTGACCATACAGCTGGTTCCTGATGTCCCACTGCTCCCCTCATAGATCCCATGGCTGCCTATGCAGGCCTCTGATGATTCACCTGCGCCTAACAACTCCACAGTGTGTTCCGGTCAGGAAAACTTGCCCAAACCCATGCCCAAAGGACCACTTCACCCGCTCCAGTCACCCATCCTCCCACTTGTCCACCTTGAGGCCACTGCACTGATCTAAGACACAAACACGGCCAAATCATTACCTCAGCTCAAAATATTCCACTGGCATTCCTCCTTGCCCAGGATAAAATATCAGCACCTGGCCTGATATACACACAAGAGGGTGCTTATTCTGACCACAACATTTGACACCACTATGTTATTTTTAGTAGTTTCTGGAATATCCATGCTCTTCACACCATGCCCTTATTTATCCTGATGTCCAGCATGCACCTCTGTGCCCACCCCATCACCACCAGTTTGTGGTCCCAGCAAATGTCTACCCTTCATCTGAAATGCTACCACCTCTTGGAAATTTTTCTGACTCCATAGGTGAACTTGAACACTCTCTTCTGTTTATACTCACCCAGGGCATTTTGTCTAAATAGAAAATCACGTTAACAATGACACGCCACAATTACTAGTTTCTCTACCTGCTAGGTAGATCTCAGTGCAGGCCTGGAAATCTGTCTGACCCTACGAAAGGGCTTGGGCCTTTGCATCGTCCTATCCAGACAGTCTTTGGCATAATACTAGGTGTTAAATAAATTTGTATGACTTGTTGTAAGTAGCTGTTTTGACCTGGGCAGAGCTATGTTTTCAGGGTCTCAAGAATCAGAGCTAATGACCCTGATCTTCCCCATTCTGGTTTTATGGCTCAGGCCAAGAGTTAATGGTAAATGTCCTCATTGTTTCGGTTTGCTGAAACATTATGTAAACCCAACATCAGGCGGCTGTTTGACTGGCGACAAACAATTCTGCATTCCAGAGCATGCTGACCCCAGGCCAGTTTGTTTTGTTTGCTTTTCACTGACAAAGAGGCTCTCATTTACAGTCCTGAAAGCTAAACCACATTGGATGTTCCATCGTGCACTCCCTCATACAAATATGAAATTGTGTGTGTGTGCGTGTGTGTGTGTGTGTGTGTGTGTGTGTGTGTGTGTGTAAGAGAGACAGAAAGCCATGAAATGGGCCTGGCAGCTACGCTTCAAGCTAACTCTTATGCTGTAACCCGAAAGGAGGATTGTCTAAAGCACATGGGATGAGGCATCAGGTCCAAAGGCACCATAGTGGCTTGTCACTAGACTTAGCAGACCACCTGCTTCCAAAATGTTAACAAATATGGACAACATCTTTGCCAGTTCTCCACTCCATTTTATTTCCGTCTTAGAGATATTATCTTTTTCACCCACTTGAGTCCACACAATTATATGTACCTAACATTATGGTCAGGGTCAATAGACAATAAATGGCAGTGTTAGGATTTCTCTAATTTTAGACTAATTTTGCACAACCTAAGATTCTTCTATATTGTGAATATGCTTCTCTCATTTTTAAAAAATGTTTATTTATTTTTGACAGCACCAGCAGGGAGGGGCAGAAAGAGAGGGGGACAGAGGAGAAGCAGCAGGCTCCCTGCTGACAGCACCCAGCCGAGTCGGACAGGGGGCTCAAACTCAGGAACCTATGAGACCATGACCTGAGCCAAAGCCAGACACTCAACCTACTGGGCCACCCAGGTGCCCCTGCTTCTGTCATTTCTTTTTTCAACGTTTTTTTTTTTTTATTTATTTTTGGGACAGAGAGAGACAGAGCATGAACGGGGGAGGGGCAGAGAGAGAGGGAGACACAGAATCGGAAACAGGCTCCAGGCTCCGAGCCATCAGCCCAGAGCCTGACGCGGGGCTCGAACTCACGGACCACGAGATCGTGACCTGGCTGAAGTCGGATGCTTAACCGACTGCGCCACCCAGGCGCCCCATGCTTCTGTCATTTCTATCTACCAGATGTTCACCTAGCTGCAATACCACTTAATGTTATTATTTATAAATTTGCAGCCATCATTCTACCCCATAGAAGAACGGTTCTGCATGGTTCTATGCAGTGACGGAGGGCACAAGGACTCAAAGGCTGCTCACATACTCGTGTTTATACTTTACGGACTTCAGGCTGAAGGTGAGTAGGCATTTCCGGCGGGGTCTTGAGACTCCTTCCCTGGCTGTTAGCATTGTTTTAGTTTGTCTGGTTTGAACCAAAGCCAGCTGAATCTCCTCCAAGTTCCAGTTTTGGTCAGATCTCAGGAGACAGCCTGTCTGGTCATTCAAAAACAAACATCTGCTTGCACATCCACCCCAATCTGATATCAGGCAGATCGCTGATGCCATATCACCCCACCTGTGTCCCTAGTCTGTGCTGGAGGGGAAGGGTAATGACATTAGGTGCTGGCATCTCCAGCAAAGTTTGAACTTACGTAATAAACAAGAGGTCCTGTAAGCAGACAGTGAGGATACAGAGCTGGTTACCCTCTTACACAACCAGCCTCTCCCACCAGGCACCCATGATGTCTTCTTTTTTCCCCCTGTTTACTCATGGACGTCTCCTCTCATGGCCTGAAAGCACGTCTGATTGTCTGGCATGAATCAGTGAGCACACGATGGGTCTGACCCTGATCAGTTTCCCAAAAAGATAGGAGAGAACAAGAAGAGTCTTCACTCCCAAGGAGTTTATAATCCAGAGGTGTAGACAAAAAATACACCAACATTGAGCATGGAAGAGAGAGATGGGATTACTGTATTGTACACACATAGAAGGGCCTTTTGATCAATAAGTTTTTCTTCAATGAGTGAGATCACCTTCAGAATCACAAGACCTGTCCATAAAGGAAGCAGAGGTGGGGAGATTGGATTCAGTGCTTTAATTAATCCACCTTCAAGATATTTTAAAACATTTTGGAATTCAATTATGGTGACTTCAAATATTTTTACTTTATCCCAATTTGACTTTTTTAGTGGAAAACTCATCAAATTTACCATTTAAAATTTTTGCTTAAATACATAAAAATATGTATTAACATAAGCTATTCACCTCTCAGTCTGTGCCAATCTCTCCATATCTATCTACCTACCTACCTTTCCATGTTTCTCTTCTACCAGGAAACTCAGACAAATTCAAATGATAATGCTTATCTCCAAACACTAATATAACAGAGATATATGGAAATTAATATTATAAACAATTCAGTAAGGAGGTAGGTAGGTGTGGTGGAAAGGGCTTAGGTATCTGAGAAAAAAAAAAAGGCATTAATTTGAACCTGCTCCTTTCTCATTATGTGAACTTGGAAAAGAGTAATAATCCTTATCTCACAGGTTTTTATAATGGGGAACATATTAATGTTCGCAAGAGATATAGCACAGTGTTACATACACTATTTTAAGCTGCCTGGTATATTTTGGGAATTGGATACAAATTATTAAAAACCATAATAACTCCCTGTTTTTAAAAGTTAGTGTTTTCAAAGACACAAGAAAGAGGAAGTGTTGGTGAGGATGTGGAGGGGAAAAAAAGTCGCTCTTGCACTCTCGGTGGGAATGCAAAGTTGAGTAGTCCCTGGGGAAAATAGGATGGAGGTTTCTCAAAAACTTAAAAACAGAAGGGGCACCAGGGTGGCTTAGTCGGTTAAGCGGCTGACTTCGGCTCAGGTCATGATCTCGCGGTCCGTGAGTTCGAGCCCCGCGTCGGACTCTGTGCTGACAGCTCAGAGCCTGGAGCCTGTCTCAGATTCTGTGTCTCCCTCTCTCTGACCCTCCCCCGTTCATGCTCTGTCTCTCTCTGTCTCAAAAATAAATAAACGTTAAAAAAAATTTTTTTTTAAACTTAAAAACAGAATTATCATATAATCCAGTAATTCCATTACTGGGTATTTACCCAAAGAATACAAAAACACTAAATCAATAAGATATATGCACCCCAAGTTTACTGCAGCATTATTTACAATACACAAATTAGGAAAGCAGCCCAGGTGTCCATTGATAAACGAATGGATAAAGAAGATGTGGGAAGATGGTGGAACAGCATGGAAGCTTTTTGTGGGTCTTGCGTCCATGAAATACAGCCAGACCAACACTAAACCATCCTACACACCTAGAACACCAACTGGAAGATTAACACAACAGTCTACACAACCTGAACCACAGAATTCAGCAGGTACGTGACACGAAATACTGAACTTGAGGAGCAAGAAGCCCCGAAAGTTAGGAAACCCCTTTTGTGGGCGGAGAGAGGACAGAGACTGGAGAGGGGGGAGCATACAGGAAAAGTACCCCTCCCCAAAAGCAGCTGGAGAGAAAGTGGAAAATTGGAAACAGCCGCAGGGACTAAACTAAAAAGGGAGAAAGGAGAAAGGAGAGGTTTTAAATTCCATTAAGACTGTAAACAAGGGGAGCGCAAAGGCTGCAACTCCGCAGCTCGATACCTGGCTGTGCTCTGGTGGGAAAGGTGAATCCCCAGGAACAGAGTGGGGTCCGGGAGGTTCTCGGGCCACACGGGGAAAAGTGGTTCCACTGCAGGAAGGACATTTGGTAGAGACTGTTGAAGCCACCTGGTCCCAGCAGACCCCGCAAGGCAGCTGGTGCTGGGGCAAGGTGGTTGAGGGTGAAGCCTGGTGCCAGATGTGGGTTGCAATTTTTCATGGTCCCTGAAATGCTGAGGCTACACTGTCTTGCGATTTTTTTGGGGGGTGGGCTGGCACCTGGCCGCAGTCTCGGGGCACCGGCAAAAGCAGGGTCCAGCGGGCGTTCCTGGGTGCAGCCGACATTCGGCCATTGCTCCGTGAGACCCTCCCTCAGAGGGGGGGAGCGGGTCAAAGCCACAGTCCTTCGGAAGTAATGGGCCGGGGAAAACAGCCGCATCTGAGACAAAACTTGGGAGGGAGGTACTGCCTGGGGCCTGGTCACGGAGAATGGAAAACCAGGGAGTGGACGAGAGCTGAAGACGGAGGACTGGTGCACGATTGCTGATCCAGAACAAACGGAGTGGCTGGTTGACGCCATTTTTCACCGCTCCCGCGTATGCGCATGCGCACCGAGGAGCATCGCAACAATCCACCCCAGTAGGCTAGCAGCGCCATCTAGGGGAGAGCAGAGCTGTTACACCGAGCCCTGCCCAACTGGGCCAACTTCGCTCTTCAAGAACACAAACCTCACCGCCGGCTTAATTTATGGACTATAAAGAGTCACATGGACTGACCTCTAGGGGAAAAAGAAGCAATTTCAGTCCTACTTCAATCTGTTAGCAGGTTCATCTATTCAATTTTTGTTTTCCTCTTTTTCCTTTTTCTCTTTTACAATTCTTTTCTTTTTCTTGAATACAGAAAGAGAAAAAACTCATTTTTATTTTCAATTTTTATTAAAAATGTCTTTAATTTTTATTACTATATTTTTTACTTTTGTGTAAATTTTTTAAAATTCTACTTTACTTCCGTCATTTTATTTTAGTCTCAGTGTACTCACCTTTTCAAATTTTCAAACAATTCCTTTTTTCTTTCTTTCCCTTTTTCTCTCCTTTTCGTTTCTTTTCTTTTTCTTGAATGCAGAAAGAGAAAAACTTCATTTTTACTTTCAATTTATTTTAAAAATATTTTTATTTAATTTTTATTACTATATTTTTTGCTTTTATGTAAATTTTTTCAAATTCTATCTTACTCCCATCATTTTATTTCAGTCTACTACAGTGTATTCACTTTTTCAAATTTTCAAATGATTTCTTTTTTTGTCTTTTCTTTTTGTATTTTTTTCTCTCTTTTTCATTTCTTTTCTTTTTTCTTACATACAGAAAATGGAAAAATTCGTATTTCTTTTTAATTTTTATTAAAAATATTTTTCTATAATTTTTTCTACTATATTCTCTACTTTTGTGTATTTTAGTCTACTTTAGTGTATTCATTTTTTCAAATTCTCAAACGATTTCCTATTTTTTTCTTTCCCCCCCCTTTTTTTGTTTGTTTGTTTCTCTAATCTGTCAAACCACTTTCTACACCCAGACCAAAACACACCTAGGATCTAGCATCATCTATTTGATTTTTGTGTGGGTGTGTTTTTAATTTTTAATTTTAATTTTTTTTAATTTTAATTTTTTTATTTTCAATTTTTTTACCTCATTAATTCCTTTTCTCCCTTCAAAATGACAAAACGAAGGAATTCACCCCAAAAGAAAGAACGCGAAAAAACAACAGCCAGGGATTTAACCAACACAGACACAAGCAAGATGTCTGAACCAGAATTTAGAATCACGACGATAAGAATACCGGCTACAGTCGAAAATAGATTAGAATCCCTTTCTGCAGAGATAAAAGAAGTAAAAAATAGCCAGAATGAAATTAAAAATGTTATAACTGAGCTGCATTCATGGATGGATGCAGCAGCAGCAAGGATGGACGAGGCAGAATAGAGAATCAGCAATATAGAGGACAAACTTATAGAGAATAACGAAGCAGAGAAAAAGAGGGAGATTAAGGCAAAAGAGCATGATTTAAGAATTAGAGAAATCAGTGACCCATTAAAAAGGAACAACATGAGAATCATAGGGGTGGCAGAGGAGGAAGACAGAGAAGTAGGGGTAGAAGGGTTATGTGAGCAAATCATAGTGCAAAACTTTCCTAACCTGGGGAAAGACACAGACATTAAAATCCAGGAAGCACAGAGGACCCCCATTAGATTCAACAAAAACCGACCATCAACAAGGCATATCATAGTCAAATTCACAAAATACTCAGGCAAGGAGAGAATCCTGAAAGCAGCAAGGGAAAAAAAGTCCCTAACCTACAAGGGAAGACAGATCAGATTTGCAGCAAACCTATCCACAGAAACTTGGCAGGCCAGAAAGGAGTGGCAGGATATACTCAGTGTGCTGAATCAGAAAAATATGCAGCCAAGAATTCTTTATCCAGCAAGGCTGTCATTCAAAATAGAAGGAGAGATACAAAGTTTCCCAGGCAAACAAAAATTAAAGGAGTTTGTGACCCCTAAAACAGCCCTGCAAGAAATATTAAGGGGGACTCTCTGAGGGGAAAAAAGATGAAAATTTATATATGTATATATGTATATGTATGTATATATATATACAAATATATATATATATATGTATATATATATATATATATATATATATATATATATATATATATGTAATGTGTGTGTGTGTGTATATATACCCAAAGCAACAAAAGATTAGAAAGGACCAGAGAACACCACCAGAAACTCCAATTCTACAAGCATCATAATGGCAATAAATTCATATCTTTCAGTACTCACTCTAAACGTCAATGGACTCAATGCTCCAATTAAAAGACATAGGGTAACAGAATGGATAAGAAAACAAGACCCATCCATATGCTGTTTACAAGAGACCCACTTTAGACCTAAAGACACCTACAGACTGGAAATAAGGGGATGGAGAACCATCTATCATGCTAATGGTCAACAAAAGAAAGCTGGAGTAGCCATACTGATATCAGACAATCTAGACTTTAAAGTAAAGACTGTATCAAGACATGCAGAAGGGCATTATATCATAATCAAGGGTTCTATAGACCAAGAAGACCTAACAATTGTAAACATTTATGCGCCAAATGTGGAAGCACCCAAATATATAAATCAATTAATCACAAACATCAAGAAACTCAATAGTAATACCATAATAGTAGGAGACTTCAACACCCCACTCACAGCAATGGACAGATCATCTAATCAAAAAATCAACAAGGAAACAATGGCTTTGAATGACACATTGGACCAGATGGACTTAACAGATATATTCAGAACATTTCATCCTAAAGCAGCAGAATATACATTCTTCTCCAGTGCACATGGAACATTCTCCAGAATAGACCATATACTAGGACACAAATCAGCCCTAAGTAAGTACAAAAAGATCGAGATCATACCGTGCATATTTTCAGACCACGATGCTATGAAATTCAAAATCAACCACAAGAAAAAATTTGGAAAGGTAACAAATACTTGGAGACTGAAGAACATCCTACTAAGGAATGAATGGGCTAACCAAGCAGTTAAAGAAGAAATTGAAAAGTATATGGAAGTCAATGAAAATGATAGCACCACAACCCAAAACCTCTGGGACTCAGCAAAGGCTGCGCATATAGCAATCCAGGCCTTCCTAAAGAAGGAAGAAAGATCTCAGATACACAACCTAACCTACGCCTTAAGGAGCTGGAAAAAAGAACAGTAAAAACAAACCCCAAAACAGCAGAAGTCAGGAAATAATAAACATTAGAGCAGAAATTAATGCTATCGAAACCAAAAAAACAGCAGAACAGATCAATGAAACCAGAAGCTGGTTCTTTGAAAGAATTAACAAAATTGATAAACCACTAGCCAGTTTGATCAAGAAGAAAAAGGAAAGGACCCAAATAAGTAAAATCAAGAATGAAAGAGGAGAAATCACAACCAACACAACAGAAATAAAAACAATAAAAAGAGAATATTATGAGCAATTATATGCCAATAAAATGGGCATTCTGGAAGAAATGGACAAATTCCTAGAAACATATACACTACCAAATCTGAAACAGGAAGAAATAGAAAATTTGAACAGACCCATAACCAGTAAGGAAATCGAATTAGTAATCAAAAATCTGGCAAAAAACAAGCGTCCAGGGCCAGATGGCTTTCCAGGGGAATTCTACCAAACATTTAAGGAGGAGTTAACACCTATTCTCTTGAAACTGTTCCAAAAAATAGAAATGGAAGGAAAACTTCCAAACTCTTTCTATGAAGCCAGCATTACCGATTCCAAAACCAGATAGAGACCCCACTAAAAAGGAGAACTATAGACCAATTTCCCTGATGAACATGGATGCAACAATCCTCAACAAGATATTAGCCAACTGGATCCAACAATACATTTAAAAAAATATTCACCATGACCAAGTGGGATTTATACCTGGGATGCAGGGGTTCAATATCCACAAAACAATTAACGTGATTCATCACATCAATAAAAGAAAGGACAAGAACCATATGATCCTCTCAATAGATGCAAAGAAAGCATTTTATAAAATACAGCATCCTTTCTTGATAAAAACCCTCAAGAAAGTAGGGATAGAGGATCATACCTCGAGATGATAAAAGCCATATACGAGTGACCCAATGCTAATATCCTCAATGGGGAAAAACCGAGAGCTCTCCCCCTAAGGTCAGGAACAAGACAGGGATGTCCACTCTCGCCACTGTTATTCAACATAGTATTGGAAGTCTTAGCCTCTGCAATCAGACAACACAAAGAAATAAAAAGCATCCAAATCAGCCAGGAGGAGGTCAAACATTCACTCTTTGCAGATGACATGATACTCTATATGGAAAACCCAAAAGATTCCACCAAAAAACTGCTAGAACTGATTCATGAATTCAGCAAAATTGCAGGATATAAAACCAATGCACAGAAATCGGTTGCACTCCTATACACCAACAATGAAGTGACAGAGAAATCAAGGAATCTATCCCATTTACAGTTGCACAAAAAAACCATAAAATACCTAGGAATAAATCTAACCAAAGAAGTGAAAAGTCTATACACTGAAAACTATAGAAAGCTTATGAAAGAAATTGAAGAAGACACAAAGAAATGGAAAAAGAGTCCATGCTCCTGGATAGGAAGAACAAATATTGTTAAAATGTCGATACTATCCAAAGCAATCTACATATTGAACGCGATCCCTATCAAAGTAACACCAGCATTCTTCACAGAGCTAGAAAAAATGATCCTAAAATTGTATGGAACCAGAAAAGACCCCAAATAGCCAAAGCGATCTTGAAAAAGAAAACCAAAGCAGGAGGCATCACAATCCCAGACTTCAAGCTATACTACAAAGCTGTAATCATCAAGACAGTATGGTACTGGCACAAGAACAGACACTCAGATCAATGGAATAGAATAGAGAACCCAGAAATGGACCCACAGACGTATGGGCAACTCATCTTTGACAAAGTAGGAAAGAATACCCAATGGAATAAAGACAGTCTCTTCAGCAAGTGGTGCTGGGAAAACTGGACAGCAACATGCAGGAGAATGAACCTGGATCACTTTCTTACACCATTCACAAAAGTAAACTCAAAGTGGATGAAAGACCTCAATGTAAGACAGGAAGCCATCAAAATCCTCAAGGAGAAAGCCGTCAAAAACCTCTTTGATCTTGCCCACAGCAATTTCTTACTCAACACGTCTCCGGAGGCAAGGGAAACAAAAGCAAAAATGAACTACTGGGACCTCATCAAAATAAAAAGCTTCTGCACAGAGAAGGAAACAATCAACAAAAATAAAAGGCAACTGACAGAATGGGAAAAGATATTTGCAAACAATATATCAAATAAAGGGTTAGTATCCAAACCCTTTATCTGGTTTGGATATCAAACTCAACACCCAAAAAACAAATAGTCCAGTGAAGAAATGGGCAAAAGACATGAGTAGACACTTCTCCAAAGAAGACATCCAGATGGCCAACCGACACATGAAACAATGCTCCCTCCACATCACTCATCATCAGGGAAATAAAAATCAAAACCACAATGAGATACCACCTTACACCTGTCAGAATGGCTAACATTAACAACTCAGGCAATAAGAGATGTTGGTGAGGATGTGGAGAAAGAGGATGTCTTTTCCATTGTTCGTGGGAATGCAAGCTGGTGCAGTCACTCTGGAAAATATTATGGAGATTCCTCAAAAAACTAAAAATAGAACTACCCTATGACCCAGCAATTGCACTACTAGGTATTTATCCAAGGGATACAAGTATGCTGTTTTGAAGGGACACATGCACCCCCATGTTCACAGCAGCACTATCAACAATAGCCAAAGTGTGGAAAGAGCCCAAATGTCCATCTATGGATGAATGGATAAAGAAGATGTGGTATATATATACAATGGAGTATTACTCGTCAATCAAAAAGAATGAAATCTTGCCATTTGCAACTACGTGGATGGAACTGGAGGTTATTATGCTAAGTGAAATTGGTCAGTGAGAGAAAGACAAAAATCATATGACTTCACTCATATGAGGACTTTAAGAGACAAAACGGATGAACATAAGGGAAGGGAAACAAAAATAATATAAAAACAGGGAGGGGGACAAAACAAAAGAGACTCATAAATATGGAGAACAAACTGAGGATGGCTGGAGGGGTTGTGGGAGGGAGGATGGGCTAAATGGGTAAGGGGCATTAAGGAATCTACTCCTGAAATCATTGTTTCACTATATACTAACTAATTCGGATGTAAATTTTAAAAATAAAAAATAAAGTTAAATTATAAAAAATATATATATGTAAAAAAAAGATGTGATGTATATATATACAATGGAATATTACTAAGCCATTAAAAAGACTAAATCTTAAGATATGCAGCAACATGGATATATCTAGAGAGTAAAAGGCTAAGGGAAATACATCCGTCAGAGAAAGACAAATGCCATATGATTTCACTCATAGGTGCAATTTTAGAAACAAAATAAACAAAGAAAAAAGAGACCAACCAAAAACCAGACTCTTAACTACAGAGAACAAACTCGTGGCTGCCAGAGGGGAGGTGGGTGGGGGATGGGTGAAAGAGGTGAAGGGGATTAAGAGCACACTTACCCTGATGAGCACTGAGCAATGTATAGAAAAGTTGTACTATGTTATATAGCTGAAACTAATACAACACTGTATGTTAACTACACTCGAATTAAAAAAATTTTAAGTTAATAAGTGTTTATTAATTAACTCTACTATCTTTAAGGATGAAGTTGTGCTCTCAGGTCTCAGATACCACGTCATGCCAGTCAGAGTGGCCAAAATGAACAAATCAGGAGACTATAGATGCTGGCGAGGATGTGGAGAAACGGGAACCCTCTTGCACTGTTGGTGGGAATGCAAACTGGTGCAGCTGCTCTGGAAAACAGTGTGGAGGTTCCTCCAAAAATTAAAAATAGATCTACCCTATGACCCAGCAATAGCACTGCTAGGAATTTACCCAAGGGATACAGGAGTGGCGACGCATAGGGGCACTTGTACCCCAATGTTTATAGCAGCACTCTCAACAATAGCCAAATTATGGAAAGAGCCTAAATGTTCATCAACTGATGAATGGATAAAGAAATTGTGGTTTATATACACAATGGAGTACTACGTGGCAATGAGAAAGAATGAAATATGGCCCTTTGTAGCAACATGGATGGAACTGGAGAGTGTTATGCTAAGTGAAATAAGCCATACAGAGAAAGACAGATACCATATGTTTTCACTCTAATGTGGATCCTGAGAAACTTAACAGAAACCCATGGGGGAGGGGAAGGAAAAAAAAAAAAAGGTTAGTGCTAGAGAGAGCCGAAGCATAAGAGACTCTTAAAAACTGAGAACAAACTGAGGGTTGACGAGGGGGTGGGAGGGAGCAGAGGGTGGGTGATGGGTATTGAAGAGGGCATTTTTTGGGATGAGCAGTGGGTGTTGTATGGAAACCAATTTGACAATAAATTTCATAAAAAAACAAAAACAAAAACAAAAAAAACAAATGCCTAGCATTTCAACCAAACTTCCTTATCAGTTTCCTAACCATGTTTCATGCTCAAATTCCTGAAGCCACTCTCCTGCATGAACTATCTTCCCTTCCCTCTAGCAAAATCCCAAATGGCAAGCAAAACACTTTTTAAATGTCCCCAAATGCCTCCTGACTAATGCAACCCTTCTCTTCTCTGAAACCTCATAATCCTGTATATATTCTTCTGGCCGAAGTTATAACACTGGAGCCTCTGTTAGAGTTCATGGTACATGCGTTGTCTCTAAGACAGTGGGCTCCTTGGAGTGGCAGGCTTGGGTCTCATTTGCCTTGAACCTCTCAAAACACTTGCACAGTAATGTCCATCTATGTATGTGAGGATCAGATGACTGGGCCAAACTTCTGACTATCTGTAGAAGTGGTAACAATCACATCATAGTGGGGTTCAGTCTAGTCATATGACAAAGTGAGGTGGGCTAATCTTGCAGGCTGAGGCAATCTTGGAATCAGAACAATATATACATCGCAGGAGAGTTACAGGTGCAAAATTGCACATTTAAGTTTGACAGTGATTCATGTCAAGTGAACTTTAACTGCTATTTCCAATTCTCCCTCCAATTTGACTTCGGAGCTATTGCTTACAGGCTTCTTTGTGTCAAAACCATCCTCCACAAACCTCCCCCCTGCAACCTGCCCCTGGTACTGTAACCATTGTACCACCTTGCACTTGTCCATCGCCAGGATTCAGCCCTAGCGTCTGATCCACAAAGTTGACTTGGACTATAAAGTTTCATTTCATTCTCCTTCAAAATAAATGTATTTTTTTATTGAAACAAGAATACATCACACATGATTAAAAATAATTCAAACAGACCAAAAGTTCTGAAAAAAGTACTGAATGAAAACTCTCCCTCCCACACCACAAGTTCTCAGTTGAGGAGTCTCTCAGTCTCCTAAAAGGCAACCACTATACCATTTTAGGAGATACCCTTCCGGTAGATTTCCCTCCCCTGCAAATATATATACAATATAATCATTTCTTATAGGAACAAAAGAACACAATGCATACTCTTGGGCAACTTGCTTTTTGTTAACATAGTCAGTAACTTGTAAATCTAAGCTAATACATGCAAAGCCCTGAGAATGGTTCCTGGCCCAAAGCAAATGCTAAATAAACAACTGTTGACATGGAGTTTATCAGAGGACATTCCAGCATTCTAGAGTTTTATATCAACTAGACCCCAGGAGCACACGTGCACGTGCGCACACACACACACATACACACACACACACACACACACACACACACACAAAACGCTGGGGTTCTGCTGTACGAGAGCTCAGAAGTGTTTCTCCCCACTCGCATTCCCAGAGACAAGCTCCCTGCAGACTCAGCTGTTACCTCTCCCTGTTGTGTGATATTTGGAAGAAATGGTGTCACCAGAGCCCACGCTCTCCTAAATAAAATCACACCTACCTCCCACTGACCCCACCAAGTCTAAATAGTACACAGAAGAGTAAAGGCTTCATAAAGGGTTTTGCTGCAACCACTTTCAAAACAAGGAGAAAAACATCTTCTCACACTTTAATTTGATTACATGCTAAGCAAAGCTAAATTCAGCCAGATACGATGAGCTGTGTTGAATCAGCGCCCCAACAGTTTGGCCCAGGCTGGCTCAGCTCTGCATTAGTTCACGGGATGTTTCTAGAAGGTGGAATCCCTGGCATTTGGCTCCGGTCCCAACCCTTCTTGAGTCCCCCAATAAGAGCACAACTCACAGGAGCCGTGAATTCAGATGTTACTCTGGGGAGCGCAAGGCCATATGTCCAGAGGTTTCGAGACATGCCCAAAGACCTCTCCGTCCCCCTCATGAGCAGTTTTTGAGTCAGATGACTTTGAAAGCTCTAAGGAACACACACCTCTTTTCACCATTTTCAGCTCCCTAAGCAGACGACTGCAGCACGTCCGGTTCATTTGCATACCCGAGGGGCCTTACGCTCCCCCTTCCAGGATCTTTCCACAGCCTACCCAGAATGCATTTTGTCAGACTGGGCACCAGGTGGGGGAGGGGCAGGGGCCATGGGAGCAGGGCAGGCAAGAGTTGGGTGAATACTGAGATATGGGGGGGCAGGGTGGAATTTGGAAGAGCTTGTGGGTGCGATTAAGGGGAAGCTGGCAAATTAAACACTGACTGCTCCTGAACAGTTGGGAGTCAGTTCAGTTTAGTCCCCCCAGAGACTTCTTTCCAAGAACGTGTACATACGGGCTCATGGACACAGGTGCACACACAAACAGGATCCTCTTGCCAACTGAAAAGCAGGAGAAACAGTGACACTCCTGAGTCTCATGGGGGAAGACACAGGAGATGCTTGACCCCTTCGTGTTACTTGCTGAGAGGCTTATGTGGGGTGAGCGACTGGGTCAAAACAAGGTCTTAGACAACTGTTCTTGCCACCGACTCTCCAAAACATTTCCCAAAGCCCTATAGCACCCGATACGCATACCCACATAACTGCACATATGCAGGGAAAATGAGCCTTCTCTCTTAACAGCTGCAGCTTCTTAACGGAATGGTCTTTTCACCAAGCCTGTCATATAAACTAGTCCAAAGCCCCATCAATGAGAATATTAAAAGTCCAGGAAGAAATTGAGTAAACAGGGCATAGTTACCTCAAATGGCACTTGGCCAGGCCACCTGGGCCAGCAGAGAGTTTCGGGGCTACTGAATGACCTCAACTGTTCTGGAACAGAACAAGGAGAAACTTTTCTTTGCAAAATAATAATCAGGCCAACCTCCTGGAGCCTTGGGTGTGAACACAGAGCCCAGGGTCAAAGGAACACCACAGTGTCAGACCAACCTCAAGAGGAAGTCCCAGGATGCACTGCAACAGTGTGTCACAGCTGGAATGTGGGCTGAGCATTGTGCTGATGGCAAATTGACCGAGTCCCCTGTGCACAGATGTGACAGAAAGAGGAGTAGGACGTAAGTTTAGGGAAGGGATCAGACACTCTCCAGGGAAGGATGGATGACAACTCCATGCAGCTGTCTGGAAAGTTCAGGGCTGTTGAGCTGTTCCAGTGACTTTAGGGAATTAAGATGTTTGGGGTAGGAGTTCCAGACAAAACTCTGAATTTAGTCTAGCTTCCAGTTGCTCAGACCAAAAATGTTGGTGTCATTTTTGACACACATCTCCCCGTCCCCCACCCTCCCGCCAACATCCAGTCTATCCAGAAATCCTATGGGCCTTATTTTCTCAATATAGCCATTTTTGCCCATTTCTCACCACCTCTGCTGCTACCTATCACCCTGGTCCCAGTCACCATTATCTCTCACTTTGATTACTGAAATAACTCCCCCCAAGGTTTGTGTTTGCTTCCTTGCTCACCTACAGTGCACACAGCAGAGGGATACTTTTTTAAGTGATGAATCACTAAATTCTACACCTGAAACACTACACTGTATGGATTTTTTTTAAGTTTATTTATTGTGAGAGAGAGAGAGAGAGAAAGTGAGGGAGGGACAGAGATAAAGGGAGAGAGAGAGAGAATCCCAAACAGGCTCCATGCTGTCAGCGCAAAGCTCAACATGGGACTCGATCTCAGGAACCATGAGATCATTACCTGAGCCGAAATCAAGAGTTGGACGCTTAACCAACTGAGCCACCCAGGAGCCCCTATTACGCTGTCTGTTAACTAACTGGAATTTAAATAAAAACACAAAGAAAAAAATAAATATTTATTTGAGTAGCAAGAATAAACAAAATGTCAGTCAAATGCAAGTGTCCCTTCTCTGCTGGACATCCTGTGATAGCTCCCTTTGCACTCAGAGGAAAATCTGAAGTCCTTCCATGGTTTTACAAGGTCCCATGTAGTGTGGTCCCCATAGCAGTTGCCCTCACCTCCATCTCCTCTCAGCTGCACTCACTCAGCACAGCCACACTGGCATCCTCCCCGCCCCAGAACTAACCAGGACCACTCCTGCCTCAGAGACCTCCTCAAATGCAGTTCCGTCTGGGAAGCTGTTGCCCCAGATATATTCATGACTCATTCCTTCAGGTCCTTGAGGCCTTTTCTCAAATATCAACTTCTCATGAAGCTCTACCCCTTGTAAAATTGCAAGGGCATGCAAATCCCCCTTAAGCTGCTCTATTTATTTTCTTATTTATCACTTTCTAATGTTATATATGAGCACATTTACATATATCGAATGCATTTATTATATATTTATTACACTTCCTGTCTTTCCCCACACTAAAATGCAAAGTTCCATGAGCACAAGGAGTTTTACATAATTTGTTAACTTGTGGATTCTTTCTGGATTATCTGGCATATAGAGGGCTCTCAATACAAATAATCTGAATAAACAAATACATTCGTTTAGGTCAAGAGCCATTGAATGGCTCCTTTGCTGGATTCAGAGCTCCTCCATGGCAGGAAATGTGGCATCTATTCATTCACACATGTGATAAGTATTTACTGAGCACTTGATCTATACCACACACTATGCTAGAGTTTAAATATAATGATGAACAGGGAGTCCTGGGTGGCTCAGTTAAGCGACTGACGTCAGTTCAGGTCATGATCTCACAGTTTGTGAGTTCAAACCCTGCATTGGGCTCTCTGCTGTAATCATGGAGCCCATTTCAGATCCTCTCTCTCTCTCTCTCTGCCCCTCCCCTACCTATGCTGTCTCTCTCTCTCTCTCTCAAAAATAAACACTAAATGAATAGAATAGAATAGAATAGAATAGAATAGAATAGAATAGAATAGAATAGAATAGAATTCAATGATGGACAAACATGTACAAGCTCCCGCCTTCATGGAACTTATAAATTAGTGACTGTTGACAGATTCTCTACAAATAACTGCACATGTGAGTTATTTATAAAATTTATGAAAATTCATAAATAATGGAAATAATGCACATAATTACAATTGATATAGTGTGCCATTAAAATAGTCAGGAAAAAACTTTATGTTTTATATGGGGTTGGTGGCAGAGGAGGTGGAAAGAGCTGAGCAGATTAAAGATTATTTAGAAAATAGAACATAATAGGAGTTGTAAATGGATTAGATGGTGTTGGGGAGAATTTATGACAAAGGTTAAGTCCTAAAGTTCTGGTTTAAGAAACCGAGTGGATTAACATGCCCTTTGCTAATGTAGTATAGTAGGCTGAATAATGCCCCCCCCAAAGATATCCATGTTCAAATCTCTGCAACTTGTAAATGCTATCTTATCTGGAAAAAAAGGATATTTGCAGGCATGATAATTTAAGGATCTTGACAACAGGAGATTATTCTGGGTTATCTGGGCGGGCCCTAAGCGCAATCACATGTAATCACATGTATCCATATAACACACGTGTCCTTATAAGGAGATAAAAAGACACACACACACAGGAAAGGCAATAAGAAAACGGAACAGAGAGAGATTTGAAGCTGAAGATGCTGGCCTTGAAGACTGGAGTGATGGGGTCACAAGCCAACTGTGACGGCTAATTTTATGCATCAACTTGACCGGGCACAGAGTGCCCATACATTTGGCCAAACATCATTATGGGTGTGTCAGTGAGGGTGTTTCTGGATGAGATTAATATTTGAATTGGAAGAATGAGTAAAGCAGATTGCCTCTCTAATTTGGTGGGCCTCAGTCAATCAAGTGAAGACTTGAATGGAACAAAAAGACATAGTAAGAGGGAATTTCTCCTGCCTGAGTAATTGAACTAAAACATTTGTCTTCTCCTGCCCTCAGACTTGGAACTTACACCATAGGGCCTCCTGAGTCTCTAGCTTACAGATCTTGCAGCTTCTCACCCACCATAGTTGCATAAGCCAGTTCCTTATAATAAAACTACACACAGGGTGCCTGGGTGGCTCAGTTAAGCATCTGACTTTGGCTCATGTCATGATCTCATGGTTCGTGAGTTCAAGTGAGCTCATCGGGTGAGATTGAGCCTGCTTCAGGTGAGCCCCACTTCTCTCTCTCTCTCTCTCTCTCTCTCTCTCTCTCTCTCTCATTCTCTCTCTCTCTATCTCTGTGCCCTGCTGACTTGTGCTCTCTCTCTCTCAAAACACACACACACACACACACACACACATACACACACACACACACTATTGCTTTTGTTTCTCCGGAAAACCCTCATGAATACACCAAGGAATGCTACAAGTCTCCAGAAACTGAAAGGGTCAAGAAACAGATTCACTTCTAAAACATCCAGAGGAGATACATTCTTACTGACACCTTGATTTCAGCCCAGTGAAAGTGATTTTAGATTTCTGGCCTCCAGGATTGTGAGAGTATAAATGCGTACTGCTTTAAGCCAATCTGACCATAGTGATTTGTTACAAAAGCCACAGGACACTGATGCAATGGGAACCACTATAAGAAAAGATTCAGTTGGGAACATGTAATCTGAGAGACCTATCACACACCTGAGGGAGAGGCAGGCCAAATTGGGATTTAGACATGCAGGTATGGAACTGATGGAATGGTCTGAGCAGGTATAAACCCCAGGGGTCCCAGAGACTGGAAAGCTTAAGAAAGGGAGTGAATTGGAGTGCCTAGATGGCTCAGTCATTTGGGCATCTGACTCTTGATTTCAGCTCTGGTCATGATCCTGTGGTTGTAGAAATGGGACCCACGTTGGGCTCTGTGCTAAGCATGGAGTCTGCTTAAGATTCCACCCCCCCTCTCTCTCCCTCTGCCCCTCTCCCAGCTCACACACTCACACACTCTCTCTCTTTCATAAAACAAAAGATAAGAAAAGAAAAGAAAAGAAGAAAAGAAAAGAAATAAAAGAAAAGTGGAGTGAAAAGGAAGACAGCTGAGCACCACATCCTGAGGAACTCTAAACAGTGAGAGGTCAGGAAAAAAGATAGCTTAAGAAAGAAACGGGAGACGATGGGGTCTTGGAGGTCAAGGGAGGTGAGTATTTTTGAACTACATTGTTATCAGCTGGGGAGCAGAAACCAGCGTGGAGAAGACTTAAGAGTGAGGGGCGCCTGGGTGGCTCAGTCAGTTAGGTGTCCAACTTCAGCTCAAGTCATGATCTCAGGGTTTGTGAGTTTGAGCCCCACATCAGACTCTCTGCTGTCAGCAAGAAGCACGTTTTGGATCCTCTGTCCCCCCTCTCTCTGCCCCTTCCCTCCTCATTCTCTATCTCTCTCGAAATAAATGAATAAACTTAAAAATAAGAGTGAAGACAGAAATAGCCTGTGTGGACAACGTATTCTTGAACTGTGCTTGGCTTGGAAAGTAAATAGAGTAGATAGCTGCTGGGAATATTGGATCCAGGGAGGACTTTTTTGTTCTTAAGTAGCAGAGCGTAGGACATTGTGTGTGACTTAGAAAATGAGCCAATAGAATAGAAAAAATCGGAAATGCAAGTGAGAGTGCGGTTGCTGGCTGAAGCCTGACACGGCTGACAGGGGAAGCATGCAGAAAGCAGGTCTCAATCGGGGCTGTCATTTAGGATTTCCTGGGGATAATTTTAAGATCTTGATAACCAGCCTTCACCCAAGAGAAATGATGTCAGATTTCCTGAGCTGGGACCCAGACATCAGTCTTTGTCAGTGTTTCCCAGGTGATTCGAGTGCATGGTCCAGGGGCTTCGGACCATACCTGGAAGTGAGTCCAAGGGGGATCATACACAGGTGCAAGTAGCTTTGAAAGTTTGGTGAGTAAACGTTAGGGAGTTGCCAACTTCATCTTTGTATTTTCAAAATTCAATGCAATGAATGCACAAGACAATGTCATGTGCTAAGTATGTGCTAAACATAGAATGGAATAAAGGGGAAGCTGAGGAAAAGGGGAAAAAAGACAACATAGTTCATACTGAGAGTGGAAAAGGGAAAATACCCCGACTGGGTAAATTCGGTAAGAGTGCTGAAAAGGGCCGTGAATTTATAGCTATACCATCCATCCATCCACCCATCCACCCATCCATCCATCCATCCATCCAACTGCCATCTGTCAGAAAGACAGCAAACTAGGCAGTAAGGATAAAACAAGCAAGACATGGTCCTCACAGATTTCACAATTCAGTGAAGAAGGGAGGCATATAAGTAAACAGAATATTGAGGAACTATAACACAAAATCAAAAGGAGAGTGAGGACTCTAACCCTTATCAGGACAGCAGTCATCTCCTTCCATCACAATACTTGGCACATAGGATGCTCCTGAGCCATGTTCACTGGACTCCAAGAACTTTATAAACTGTTGTGGGGGAAGAGAAGACATGAAATTAACATGAAATGACATTTCAGCTTTCATTCTCCAGGCACAACTAAAGTCGCGGCAAAACTGCACAGTGTCACATGGTATATCTCCAGGCAGGACAAAGTCTCAGAGCTGTCAGAAGGGGCGCCAATGCAGAGGTCAACATGGAATTTTCTACACGGTAATCTCCACGTGGCATTCAGAAAGCGGTCACTAGGTGGCAGGATTAACATTTGCAAAATAACTGCCAATAGCCGGATACTATGTAGGAACTAATGAGATACCATCTGGTGCCCAAAACCAAACTTCTGGCCTGCCCAAGAAGTTTCCACGTTTGCTGGCCCAACGCGACCAGCGAAGAGAGGAACAGTAACTAATGATGGTATTAGGTCGTATTTAATGTGAAGTGATGAACCCATGGTTATTTAGTGTTGTGTATCTCTAGCCTCTAAAACTATGCTGCCCAATACAGTAGACACTAGTCACATGGATCTCTTGAGCACCTGAAGTGTGACTAGTGCAAATAAGAAAGCAATATTTATTTTCTTTAATTCATGTAAATACAAAAGCTCATACTCTATTCAATTATTGAAAAGCTTTCAACTATTGGAACCCAACTATTGGAACACGTTGGGTATGTCAATCTCCCTTTTCAACTATAAATTTTGTGAAATCTACATACAGACCAAGAATTTCAAATGAAAATGTACTGTGAAATTGCGATGTGGTATATGTGTAAAATACACACTATGAAAAATAAAAGGTAAGTATCTCATTATCATTTTACACTGACTACAAGGATGTATATGATGCATGGAACTCTAACATTTTGATATGTCAGACTAAATAAAATACATTATTAAAATTAATGTCACCTACATTTAAAAAATTTTTAACGTGGGTGTCTTAGTCTGCTATAACAGAATACCATCAACTAACTGGTTAAACAACAAACGTTTACTTCTCACAACTCCAGAGCCTGGGAACTCTAAAATCAAGGGGCTGACAGATGCAGTGTCTGGTGAAGGCTCTCTTCCTGGTTTGGAGAGGACTACCTTCTTAGGCTATTTTCACTTGGTGCAGAGAGAGATCATCTCACTTGTGTCTCTTAAAATGACACAAATCGCTTCACAAGGGGTCCATCTTCATGACCTAATTACTTCTCAAAATCCCCACCTACAAATACTATCATAAATTTAAGGAGACACCAGCATTCGGTCTGTTGCAGTAGGCTACAAGAAAATCTAAAACTACTTGCACGGCTCCGATCGTTTCTCTCGGGCACTGTTGTTCAGAAGGATGTGTAGAGTTAGCCTAAGCAACGGGACTTTTGTTTAATGAGATAGCATGGGATTGGGAGAGCACAGGACAATAAAGTGGCTAGGGAACAAGGCTGACCTGGGGTCACAGAGCAGTGGGCTGGGATTCCGCCCCCCTTGCTCTGCTCTTGAGCATGAGACCGTGATCAACTGGTCATTTTTCATTTCTAGCCCAAAGAGACAGTGGATCCAAGTCCTGGGGTGACAGGGTGGCTGGGCAGAATCTTTCGAATTTCACCCCAATCCTTCTCCATATAAAATCCCTCAGTGGAAAGGTGGATCCCTCTCTGTTCTTAGAGGCACTGGTCTCAGTTCAGATCCTGTCCTAAGAGATTTTTCCAAGTGGTTTGGGAGCAGGGTTAGAGAACAAAGTTCAAAGTTTTCTATAAAGCATCAGGAAAACTCAACTGCTCAGTTTTTTGGTTTTTGTTTCTTTTTTTCTCATCTTCAGATTTCCCTGTCACTTTACTTCTACTGTTTTATCTCTGGCACCAGACTCCCTAGGTTCAAGCCCCATCTCATACACATCACTGAATGACCTTGAGCCATTTATTTAGCTTTCTTGTGTTTCTTTACCCACTCTCTACTCAGAGAGTAGTCATGAAGATTCAAGGAAAAAAATATCTGTAAAGCACTTAAAACAGTACCTGGCAAAAATAAACACTATGTGCTAGATATTATTACTATTTTCTTGTAACTTTTCTTCAAACTTCCTTATGAAAGGGATAAAGAGTTAGCATTCTAAATCATAACTTAAAAAAAACTGAAAAACAAAAATATTTCCAATCCCAATTTTGCAGTTGCAAGTGTAAAGAAAATATTGACAAGCCAACAAATGTTGTTCACAGGTACATCAATTCTGGAACTGTGAACAATGGTCAGGCTATTGTCTTGGTAGATTTCTACATTGGGAATGAGCCACCTCCTGCCCTGGAAGGCACTCAGTTCATCAGGGATCCAGATTCCTCCTCCATCTCCTGCAGAAAAACAGCCTGATGCTCAACCAGCATGTGCAGAACAACCTGTCCTGGGTCTTGATGGGGGCAGTAGCTCAGTCATTCATATCAGCACACATGGTGACATCACAGCTGACTTCTCCAGAGATTACAAAACTGCATTGCCCCTGTCCAGGCCCTATATCTTTCTTAGAAAACCATACCTTAGGATAGCTCTACAATAATTCCAACAGTGGCTGTGACATTATTGACTCATGAAGCAAACATTTTTTTTGATCATTTGTTTGGTTTATTGCTGGCTCTTGCATACTTAATGGGCATATGTTTCAAAGCTACAAGTCAGCTACACTTTACACAGCAGAGACATGTATTGTTAATTTTTGAAAAATCAGGTCATCAAAAAACGTACTAGATTTGGTTACAGTTTAAAGGAATGGGCAGTGCAGTCATGGATAAACCGGGTCCTTTGTTCAAATAAACCTCTCTATATTATCAGTGTAACAATTTCAATTGTCCTGGTACATATGATACGTTTAAAATGAATTAAACCGATTTAGAAAGTGAAGGGGAAGTTTTAGAATTTCCTCTTTTTCTTCTTCTTCTTCTTCTTTTATTTTTTTATTTTTTGGTTTGATTGTTAATAATAGACTGCCACAGGAAGGAATTGTGTTCCAAAGAGGAAGACTATGTTAAAACAGAAGCTATCATAATTTTCTCATTCTTGGCCACTGTTGATTGTATCTCCATGTGAAGACATTTTTTTGTATAGCATTGATGTTTATCTATGGCTGATCTGATCACAATATATGTTTATGCAGAAATACAATACGGGGTTGCCTGAGTGGCTCAGTTGGTTAAGCATCTGACTTCGGCTCAGGTCATGATCTCACTTTTAGGGAGTTCGAGCCCCATGTGGGGGTCTGTGCTGACAACTCAGAGCCTGGAGCCTGCTTCAGATTCTATGCCTCCCTCTCTGTCTCTGTCGCTCCCATGCTCATGTTCTCTCTCTCTCTCTCTGTCTGTCTCTCTCAAAAATAAATAAACATTAAAAATAAATAGAAGAAATATAATATGGATTTTCTCTCTCTTGTTGAAAATCCCAAGACCAGATCTTGACTTCTAATTTTCTTCCCCACAGGCTCCTCATGTTGTGTCTCATTTGAAAAATAAAAGGCCAAAAGCTGAATTTGTACCATCTTGGAGGTGAATCGTCTACCATGCTGGTCAATGTCAGGGCTGTGGGGCATGGTGCCTCTCAGGTATTCAGGACCCTCTATGCCTTGATTTATCTCCAACCAGGCACACATCCCATTGGCCAGGCTCAGGTGACCAGTGGGTCCCAGCCTCAAAAGTGGAGGAAGCTCAGAGCTGAGATGTGAGGCGGCTTTCCTTTACACTGTGCTGGCTGCTGACCTGATCAAGCATCTGGGCAACTCTGCAAGGTCATGGAAGAATGGGGCCTACGGAGAGAAAGCAAATGGGCACTGTCTCAGCCTTCCAGACACCAAGAAACATGATGATCCCACAGGAAAAAAAGGTCTTAAGAGTAAGGGCTTAAGCGTAAGGGCTACATGGGGTGCTAGGATGATGAAAAGCCGTAAGTAAAGATGAGGTTCAAAAATAAAAAGAAATATAAAATCCAAGAGGAAGAAAAGTTAGAGGTAAAGATGATTGAAGCAAGAACGGAATGCTAACAAAACTGACAAACCTTACAAGAAAAAGATTTTCAGAAAGGGAGTACAACAGAAATGAAGTGGGAGACAGGTAAGAAAATAATCGCAAGGCCCTTTTCCTGACTACAGGAGCCAGATGGACACAAGGCTTGGACGACTCTCTATCTGAACTGATATTCTCCTACTACTGGGTGTGGTTTTGTCTTCTTTTTTAGGTCACAGCCAATAGTAGCTTGGTAAACACTTAGAAACATGACATTTTTCATTATTTTGAAATGAAAAACTCCCGGGGCACCTGGGTGGCTCAGTAGGTTAAGCAGCTGACTTCGGCTCAGGCCTTGAACTCACGGTTCGTGAGTTCAAGGCCCATGTCAGGCTCTGTGCTGACAACTGAGAGCCTGGAGCCTGCTTCAGATTCTGTGTCTCCCTCTCTCTCTCTCCCCCTCCCCCACTCTTGCTCTGTCTCTCTCTGTCTCAAAAATAAATAAACATTAAAAAATAAATGAAGAACATAAACATTAAAAAAAAAAAAAGAAATAAAAAGCTTCCCAAATGTAAACTGTCCTAGACTAGCAAATCTTTCCCCCAAAACCAACAATCTTCAATATGTTCCATCTATGCAAGACCTAAAAGAGACCTATTTGGAGTCTAACTGGGGAGTCTAACTGGGGCCAATATTGCTTCTCTGGGGGAGTAAAAGGGGGGAGGTTTGTCCCAGCCCTGCCAAATTCGGTAGCTTTGGGCATTTATTGGAGAGAGTCAAGCTGTGCTTTAAAATAGAAGCTGGTGTGTGAGATTCATCCCTTGAGAAACATGTGCAAGTGTTCAGATGTTGCCACAAGAAAAGCTCTCTGTGCAGAATCTTAACCTTTCACTTCTAGTTCTTCGGTTCCTCCCCAAAGCCCTCTCTGTCCTCCACCCAGGGCACCCACAGGCAGGCTGATGGCTCAAGACCTCATGTGATTAGAGACAGCCTCCCTCACAGGAAGAGGCAGCAGTAAGCACAGATCGGGTAGGCAAACCTGGGGAGCCCCCTTAATTAGCCTCTTTGTTTGTATAAATATTTCCCCTTGGCCCTACTTACCAATCGGCAGCCATGATGTGCCCTAATCACAACAATAAATTGGGTCTGGGGCAGTCACCTCCCACTCCATCATTAAAGAGGACTATTTACAGTGGCCTTTGCAGTCAATTCATCTCCTTAGCAGTGGAAAGCCACTGCCTCTCCAAGTAGTCACTGGTTGTGAGCAGGGAAGCCCTTAGTAGTCAACCGCACCAAGCCTTCAGCAGCCCCAGCAGTAGCTCAGAGCCGTGGATTCTGCACAATTAAGAAAATGCATCTGTGTGGAGCAAGGAGCTGCCCACAGGCCTGGGGACCAAGTCAGCATGTCCTTGGCATTTACTAGGTCCAGATGTCTTTATCTTCTGGGCAGGAAGTCAGAGTGTGTCCAGATGGCATCTTGATTGCTTTTAGCCCAGCTGATTTAATTTCTAGGGCTGACGTCTCTTCCAAATACACTCTCCGTCCTATGAAAATGTGGTTGTCAAATAAGTGCCAGGAGAATCCCTGCACACAACAACAAACTAGGAGGGCTCGAATTGGAACCTGACTGTCTGAGACATACACACTGTGCAAATTTCCTGCCACATGGCTGGGGTTCTGGAATTCTTTCTGTTACAAGCAAGGGAATTTCTGGAAAGGCAGTGTGGTGAGGTGCAAGATCATGAAGCTGGCATCACACGGAGCCAATTAAAAGTATGGATCCTCCAAATTCTGACCTGTGACCTTGAGCGTATCCCTGAACCACTCTGACCTCAGTTTACTCACCCATAAATCTAGGATAACAACAGGACCTTCTTTGACAAGTAGTTGTGTCAAAGATTTTTTGACATAATGCATGTCAAGTGCTTACAAGAGTAGGCGGCACCTTCCCAGTAAGGGTTCCTTGCATATATTTTATAAGGAGTCTTCTTTAGTTTTGCCCCTCACTTTACTTTGCCTTCAGAGGACCTGCTTCTTAGAAACAGAGACCTGAATGGGGGCAAGGGACCAAGGTGGGCACCCACGCATGCCTTAAGCTGGAAATAATAAACGATGCCTCATAGTTCTTTATGGGTTAGTCTTTTTTTCACAAGCACGATGCTTTTTTAGAAGAAGCTGAGACCCTGAAAGGCTAATGACTTGTCGAAGGTCACAAAGGTAGCCGAGTCCAAAGATGGAAACCCGTCAAGGCTGCGGAACTCTGATCTGCTGCTAATCCCACTCCGTGAGGAAGTCAGTGTTGCACATGGTACAGAGGAATGAACAAAAGCTTCCCTCAAACCACCACCATCCCTCCCTCAACAAATGCTTCTCCTCATACCAACAGGACTTTTCTGGGGTCCACTAGAATGAGGAAAGGGTGCCATCTTGCCATTTAGAGAAATTGCCTCTCGCCTCTCATTCAGCAAATCTGTTCTTCCAATGCTTCACTGCAAAGAGCTATGGGAATTTAATCTAATATGGTGCTCATAGTAAAAAGCCTGACAAGAGACAGGATGTGAAAAATGTTCCAGAAGGGCTAAAAGTAAATGGTTGAACAATAATATGAATAATCTCAACTCTTGGGAATGTCACGCTCATGTTCTTTTACAATCTTAGATTCAAAAGAAAAAATGAGAGGGTTGGATTAGATTATGTTAAAGCTTATTTTTAGCTTTAAATGCTTGATGTTAATGTACCACTATTAAGACCACTTTCTTTCAGAGTTAAGGGTTTATCTCAGAATCCAGAATCCCAATTCTCAGTCCTATTCTCTAGTCCCTGTATCCCAGTGCCTGTTAATATATTCATTTAAAGCTGGAGAGGAAAACCCTAAGGATGCCTTTAACACTTATGCCTTTCTAAAACACACCAGACAAAAGAAAACTTAGTAAATGGCACTGAACTTATGGTTAATTGGAAGTTAAAACTTGACAAATATTCTAATATGTTACACATATTTCCAGAACCATGAACTGCATGTGTAACCAGATGACCACCGATAATAACGAAACATAGATTTGGGGAAATGCCAGTTTAAGACATCAGTTTTTAAACTGCTATAAGCTTAAAATGTTATAACCTTTAAATCAGTTTAAGTGGTTGTAATTCCAGGGGGTGGATATTTCCGCTATCGGTCATCTCAGAAAGGAGTGAACCCTGGGGCAGGAAATGCAAACCGTCCCTGGACTGGGCAAGAAGAACTCCCCCTTTACCTCTGAGTATAGCAGCCAAGAAGGCCTGGGGTGTTTCTGTGGAGGAGATGGGATGCCCCGGGCGGTCAGCTTCACAGGCCATATGAGGATAACTGTGTCTGCTTTGTCACTGGTGGTGGTGAGGAAGGCGACAGCATCATCAACAACAGTGCACAGAAATAGGCAGTTCTGGAACAGGAGGATCAAGGGTGGCATTGTGAAACCAGCAACACAAATGAGCTTGAACTCAAGCAGAATATGAGGAGAGTCAGGTCTCCTCTCCAGGTGGGAAAAGAGCATCAACAGTGCTTGCTCTGGCTCGCCTGGTGACTTCACAAGAACCATCAACTGAAAGGCAGCAGTGTAGAGCAGGACACGAAGCCCTGAGGACTCTGTTCTGACGTGCCCACAAGGCAGCACCCCAGGAATCCCTGGAAGAGAGGTGGGGATGACTTAAAGAGGACTTTACTCCAGGCCTTTGCCACTCTAAGCCTTAATAGTTTAGTAAAATGAATAAACAACTATGGAGAAACATAACAACAAAGGATAAAATTGATCATAAAAATGCATTAGAATATTCATATGTAAGTAGAATTTTAGACGCAAGTTGATTTAACCATCTGGGGGTGGGAGAGGAACCAGGGGGAAGGGCAGGCATGACCCAAAAGCAGAACAAAAACTAAACATGGGTACAAGAGAAAAATGGAAAAGGACAGTTGTACTCCACCTGGTGTCCATAAGCCACAATGGAAACTAAACATCTAGTTCTTTGCTAAAGTTGGATCACAAAAGCATCTCTGGGCTTGCAAACCCTTGAAAGAAAGTATATTAGCTTATGGGTTGTCGCTAAGAAATGGCTTGAAGACCCAAGCAAGGTATCCTAGGACCCCAAGTCCCTCCCCAGGCTATAATCAAATGGAAACACAGGCAAGTGAAAGCATGGGACTCCCAGACATGAAAGTAGGCAGGTTTATGGAGTTACCTATGGGGTGGCAGCTGACCCAAGGGATGAAGTGCATGGAAATGTGATGTAATAAAAGCGTAATAACTGACCTGGTTACTGGCCAGTAGAAATAAATGAGTTTCTAGGGCCTTTTCTCACCATCTGCTTTCTCTTTCCAGATCTCTGCACACATTGGGTCTTTTTTTTTTTTTTTAGGTTTATTTATTTATTTTGAGAGAGGGAGAGAACCCATGGGAGAAGGGCAGAGAAAGAGGACAGAGGATCTGAAGCGGGCTCTGCGCTGACAGCAGGGAGCCCGAGGTGGGGCGCGAACTCACTTACAGTGAAATCATGACCCAAGCCGAAGTCAGACACTTAACGGACCGAGCCACCCAGGTGCCCCAGAACTGGTTCTTTTTTTTTTTTTTTTTTTTTTTTTATTTTTTATTTTTTAATATATGAAATTTACTGTCAAATTGGTTTCCATACAACACCCAGTGCTCATCCCAAAAGGTGCCCTCCTCAATACCCATCACCCACCCTGCCCTCCCTCCCACCCCTCATCAACCCTCAGTTTGTTCTCAGTTTTTAACAGTCTCTTATGCTTTGGCTCTCTCCCACTCTAACCTCTTTTTTTTTTTTTCCCCTTCCCCTCCCCCATGGGTTTCTGTTACGTTTCTCAGGATCCACATAAGAGTGAAACCATATGGTATCTGTCTTTCTCTGTATGGCTTATTTCACTTAGCATCACACTCTCCAGTTCCATCCACGCTGCTACAAAACGCCATATTTCATTTTTTTTCATTGCCACGTAGTATTCCATTGTGTATATAAACCACAATTTCTTTATCCATTCATCAGTTGATGGACATTTAGGCTCTTTCCATAATTTGGCTATTGTTGAGAGTGCTGCTATAAACATTGGGGTACAAGTGCCCCTATGCATCAGTACTCCTGTATCCCTTGGATAAATTCCTAGCAGTGCTATTGCTGGGTCATAGGGTAGGTCTATTTTTAATTTTCTGAGGAACCTCCACACTGCTTTCCAGAGCGGCTGCACCAATTTGCATTCCCACCAACAGTGCAAGAGGCAGAACTGGTTCTTAAAACAGGTGACCATCCTTTAATGGCAATGCAATTAACCAGCAACGCAGCAATCGTGATGTCCATTGTTCCAGCCAAAGCCGTCTGTGTTTCATGTTTGCCAAGGAGCAAGTGCACCTGGAGCAAGTGTAACTCCATTTTACGGGCTCACGCCAATCATTGTTATGTAAGGAAAATGGAAATCACTGTTTTGAAACAGAGAAATGGGATTTTTAAGATGAAGATGACGAAGTGCCTTACAGTCCAACTCCACTTTACAGAGGAGGACATGGAGACACACAAATTAATGGCAAACCTAGAGCTAGAATCGAGTCACTGCTCTTCTTGGGAGACTTGGAACATATTCAGAGAGATTGTTAGGGATTTATGATGCATGAACGTATATCACAGTCGGAGGAACAAGAAAATTTTAATCTGGAAAAGGGATGATTCAGGGGCATCCTAACTACTGCCAAGTAGCTAAAGGACTAGCAGATAGATAAGGGCTGGAACTTGTTCTTTTGGCCTGAGGAAAGGAGGATCATTGGAGAGAAGTTTAAGGGTTTCAGTTTTATACAGTTAAATTTTGCCAAAACAATTTCTTGGGGGACAGCAAATTTTCTGTCATCTGAAGCTTTTCAGAATACACTGGAAGGGGGGTTCCTGGGGGGCTCAGTCGTTTGAGTATGTGACCTTGGCTCAGGTCATGTGATCTCATGGTTCCTTGGTTTGAGCCTCGCATTGGGTTCACTGTTGTAAGCGTGGAGCCTGCTTCAGACCCTCTGTCCTCCCACTCTCTGCACCTCTCTTGCTCATACTCCCTCTCTCTCAAAAATAAACATTTAAAAAAATAATAGACTGGAAGGTAACATAGTGTGTAGTGTGTATGTTTTGTCTATGGAAAGTGGTGGGGCAAGGGGTGTGGAGGAAAGAATTCAGGCATGAAAATCATTGGATGGGGTGACCTTTAAGAGTATGTGATTCTTTACAACCTGGCACCAAATCAGGGTTTCACTCTTGCCTTTGAACTCTAAAACCTATCTTCCCATCTGTTTGCAAGTTTAAATTTTAATCTGTTTCATATTTCAGGGTATTATGCCCCGAATATTTGATTTGAATGCTGTGGCAGAAGGTCACTCATATTCATTTATTTTCTTTTAGTCTTATACACTTGCAGTGAGTCTTCTGAATCCATTATGCAAACACATGCAAATCATATGCAAATAGTGTGGCCTCAGAAAATGACAAAATCCTATGGCCTTAACTGAGCCATCAAACCTTTTTTTTTTTTTTGAAAAGAAAAGTAATATACCTTTTCAACATCTCTGGGGCAGGAGACAATTTCCTGATAGAGGTATTTACATGACATTGGAACTGGTTAATCAGAGGAGTAACACCTTCTTCGTATTTATGTAAGGATTAAAAGTCAAGAGAGCATTTCCACATGTATGATCCCATTTGATCCTCATAATTACCCTGTGAGATCGGAACAGGAAGTGCACTTCCTGTTCTAGTTTTCAGATGGGAAGCAGACTCACTTAAGTGACATGACTTGCCCAAGTTCACTCAGTTAACAACCAATGGATCTGAGGCTGAAAACTCCCCTGCTTCAAGACCAGCTCTTGCTTCTCGTCGTGATTCAGGCCTTTAAAGCAAGACAGCTGTCATCAGCCTGGGTTTGCTTGAACCATGTGTTGCCAAAAGCATCTTTGGAACTGCTTCTATTGATAAGGATGGCGTTTTAGGGGAGACTAGGAAAGCCCTAGCACAGTGCTGGGGCCATAGTTTCTCCAACCCGCTCGGCTTTTTAGCATCTGCTTTGAAACCTTCAGATAAAGAACTTTCTTTATCTCACCCATTCTTCTCTCCTGCAGGAAGCAAAACTCTTTCTAAAACTCTGGAGGGTAATGGCACAGTCTCCACAGTGAGACAGTGGATCTGAAGCCTTCATCCACCATTTTCTAGTCGTGTGGCCTTGGAGAGGTCATTGAATTTCTCTCCACACCAGTTTTTACATCTATGAAGTGGGTGAAATAACAGCATCTCTCTGGTAGAAAATGTGATAAGGGTATGAACACATACAAAAGAATCCCACCTGGGGTCTGATGTACAATAAGGGCTCGATAAATGGTAGGTCCTACAATGACTTTATTAGCAGAAGTAATACAGTAGTGGTAGCAGTATCTCAAGTTGTTCTGAACGCTGATGCTAAGACTCTTGGAAATGACGTGGAAGAAAAGCAATGCCCAGCAGGCCCTCTATGCCAGAAGGTTGGGAAACAACGTCTGAAGTAGCTAAATTCAGCCCAGGGAGGAATGTTTGAAAACTGACCTTTTTTAATAACTACCACATCTTGCACCATGATGAGGGCAAGTGCAATCCTGCTTCAAGCTATTTCCAAGGAGAAAGAGAGCCAAGGCTGACATCCTTAACTCTGCTCTCTCAGCCAGAATGCTCTGGATACAGCAGTGTCCCCTGCTTCCCTGGGTCGGGTTCAAAGGGAAAAAGAGGGGACTCCACCCCAGCTGATTTAGCCGGCCTGAATCACAGGGTCTAAGGATGGATGTGTCCTCCTTCTGGACCAAGACCAGAGGCAATACGAACCGGGTGGCCGAGGCAGAAGAGGAGGTGCAAAGAGCGGGTACAGCCCCTTTCTGGGGATGGCCCTTTCCCTCCTGCTCCAGTACCCACCTCAGCAGGTGCCACTGCAGAACCCGGTCCTTCCATCTGCCCCCAAGGCACACCACTGCACCTGTCCAGGTCACTCACCTAGCACAACTAACAAAGTGGCCTCCTTTGTGAGGACAGCTTCCTGCTTCTATAGTCTGTCTCGCCGAAGAGACCAGAAGCTGTTGGAGTTAGCCAAACTCTTGAAGCTGGCCTAATGTCCATAGAAACCATCCCATTGAGAGTCCGGGTGACCGGCCCCAGAGGGGTGCTCAACTGATTCATATTTGCCAGGAAACACACTGGGCCATTCTGAGGCTGGGTTCTCAGCTATTTTTGGCAAGGAGGATCGGTGATATGCAAAAGGGACTTCCTTTTTTTTTTTTTTTTGCAGCACAGAACCAGCTGAGCAATCAACAGCATTTCTTGTTCCCAGGTCACCCTTCTGAGCACTTCTCTGCCTGCCGAATAACTGAGGCCATTAGAGTTTGATTCCATTTCTCTGCTCCAGGCACAAGATAAGCCCACCAAGCTGGGGTGGCCTCATTCAGGTGATGGCTCCCTGTGCCGGCTGCTTCCTGTTGGCAGTGATGTTTTCTGCCAGCTGTAAAGCCATCACCTCCTCGGATCAGATGTGCACTGAGGTGAGTCCAAACTGTTTGTCTTTATCCAGATTAAACTGCCTGGAAATTTTGAGATTCAGCACGCAGTCCTATCTGAGCCTTGGCCTCCCTATATTCACTGTCTTTAAAAGGGTGACAAGGTACGGAGAAAGGTTCTTCTTTAGAATGAAGAAGGAGCCATAGATCTCAGCCAGGGGATGATCTCAAAAATTATCCGTTGGAAGAAGTGAGAGTTTTCCTCCTCTACAAACAATTCCCTTGAAACGATCTTAATTGAGACATAAGATACCAACAGGGTCTTGGTACAAAGAGCAGCCTTCCAAATGTGCTTCCAGAATGGAGGTGCTGTTTGTCCAACATCCCAGCATATGGCCACTAGTCCACAAACAGTTTTTTGGTTTCCTGGAGATTAGCGAAGATGGCCTGTGCCAGGTTTTAGAGCATATAGAGATCACTCTGAATGAGTCTGGCTTTCTCCTCGAATTGGACAGCCCTCCATCTGTTTTACTGACCCACAGGAGTAACTTTGGAGAACAGAGCCAAACTGCATCTTCTGTTTTGGCCTTAACAATATTTACCAACTCGTGGGAAGTTCTTGGAGGGGGTCCCTTGCCATCTTCTAAAATGCTGCAACCTTCCTCCCACTGAGAAACTGCTCATAATTCTGGGGGCTAGACGTCTAAGATCAGGCGTCAGCAAGGTTAGTTTCTTCGGAGACCTCGTTCATTGGCTCTCCCTGTGTAGATGGTCATCTTCTGTGTCTTCGCATCATCTTCCCTTTGTATGTGTCTAATTTATTCTTCTCATAAGGACACCAGTCATACTGTATTAAGGCCCATCCTAATGATCTCAGTTCAACTTAATTACCTCTTTAAAGACTCTTTTTTCCAAATAAAGTCACCTTCTGAGTACTCGGGTTAAGACTTCAGAATTTGGGAATGACACAAAGCAGCCCGCAACAGAAGGGGTCAAGTAAGAGGTTTTTATCAGCCCCAGAAGGCTCTCTCTTCAACACTCAGGTCAGAAGGTCAATTACACACATACGTGTAGGTAACATGATAAGAGGGTAGGAGTGGGAACACCACCTCCTCAGTGACCAGGTAGGTATGCTACCCACCATCTGCCAACATCCTCAGGTAGGATAATATCACCCTTAAATTCCAATTCCCAGCTTATTGGGAACCAGGCTATTTTAAATACCCCACTCTGAAGCTTACCAGTTCAACTCTTAAATCCCTGCATTGCTGCAAAGCCCGCACAGCCGTTCAGAAGCCCACACGGGAGTCCTGGGAGATTCTGGAAAGCCCATGGAAATGCTGGACCAGTCTAGCTTCCTACTGAAGACATTAGGTTCCAGAGTTGCCAGTTGCTTTTTGCAAGTGGCTCCTGCTTTGGCAGAGTAGAGGGGAGAGAAACAGGGACCACGCCCTAGTCCTTTTGTTGCCTGTTTCTGAGGCCTCCCTGACACTCAGGTGGCAAAAGTGATGCTGAGGGTCCCAGGATCTCCAGGCCTGTCCCTATGTGGCAGTAAGAGCTTTCCTTTTCGGTTAAGTCAGGTGAGACTGAAACCTCTGCAGGCGAGACTGCAGCCCTCCCTCTGAAAGGACTGATTTTAAATGCCTTGGAACCAATGCAATTAACATTGGATCTATACTTGCGTTTATATCCTCTATCGTGTCTGAGTTCTCAGCAGCAGGATTCTCAGGCTGTTTACCAGCCATCACTCTATGTGTGTACTGGGAAGTTCCTGGGGGTTACCAAGATGAATGAGAGTTTGTTCCTGAAGGTAAGGAACTTCTGGGCTGCAGAAAGTGGAATAAAAATGGAAGTGGTGGAAGAGGAAGCTTTGGGTTGAAGGGTCTGGCCCCTTTTCAAATGCACATTACTCTAGCCTGCCTGGCCCTCATGCTGGCTTTCCTTTCCCTCTTTTGTTCTCTCCTCCAGTTGAAGCAGAATTAACCACATACTGTCTGTGTGCTCATGTGGCCCCCACTAGCTTATCAGGCCCTATCTTGAAAACAAAGGTGGGTTTGTTTGTTTGTTTGGGTTTTTTTTTTTTGCTTTGTTTTGAGTTTAGTAAACCTTTTAATGAAGTAAAACATACATACAGAAGGTTCCCCAATCCTAAGTGTACAGTTTAATGAGTCTTTACCAAAGCGAGCACATCCGCGTGCCCAGCACACAGATGAAGAAATAGCACCTTCTCAGCAACTCAGAAGCCCCCTCATGCATATTCCCAGTCAGTAGCCCGCAGGGGCACCCGGTACTCTTAACTTCTATCATCAAAGAAAGATTTTGCCTCTTTGTGAATTTTATATACCAGAGACCGCATGCTGTATAGTCTTTTGTGTCTGGCTTCTTTTGCAAAGCAGTAAATATGGGACATTTACCAAAGATGCTGCATACAGCAATCATTTGTTTATTTTCATTGCTGAATGGTATTCGGTTGTACTAGTGAACCACTATTTATTTATTCATCCTACTGTTAGTGGCCATTTGCACTGTTGTCCATTTCTTGGCTATTATAAACGCTGCTGCTTTGGACATTCATATCTCTGTCTCTAGCGGACAAATATGCAAATCTTTATTAGGTGTTTGCCAGGGCGGGGAAGTATTTGGTCATAGGGTATACATATATTTAATTTCAGTAGGTATCGCCAACCTGTTTTCCAAAGGGTTAGTACCCATTTATACTCATTGGCAATGTATGTGAATTCTGATTACTCCCCATCTTAATATTTGCTATTGTTTGTTTAAGAATGTTAACAATTCTGATGGGTGAATAATGATATTTCATTGGGATTTAATTTTTGCTTTCCTGATGACTGAGGATATTTTCAACTTTGTTAGCCATTTGCATATCTACGTGTGCATGTGTATATGAGAGAGACACAGAAAGTTCTTAACTTTAATGCAGCTTGATTTATAATTGTTCCTTTATTCTCAGCACATTTCTGTCCTGTTTAAAAAAGTTTGCCGACCTTGAGGCCATGACAGTATTATCCTCTGTTTTCTGGAAGTTGACTTTGTATTTATCTCTATTGTTAGGTTTCACATTTAGAGCTATAACCAACTGGAATTGTTTTCTGCATACAATGTGAAGTGGGAGTCAAGATGAATTTTTAGTAAAACTTTTTGTTTGAAAAATATTTCTAAGGTAGACAAGCTCTAAAAATATAATGAGCCTCCATAAACACTCCATGTGGCATCTTCCACTGTTATATTCTACTGTTGTTTTCTTCTGTATGTGTGTGTTTCTTGTGTTATATTCTTCTATTGTTTTCTCTGTATGCATGTGAACCATAAGTAACAAAATTAGAGCCAGGACCAGGTCTTTGGAGGCTGACAGATGTGCAAAGCATAAATGAAATATAGTGTTCTGTGATTTGAATTCTGGTAACACTTTAGATACACTCTTGAATAATTACACTGGAGTGTAGACATGCCTCTTCATTTCAGATGGGCTCAATGGTGGCTATCCTGTCCGCTCAAACCTATGGGAGGAAGACAGTCCTTCTTCAGTCCTAGGTAGGGGTGGGAAATGCCTAGTGGAGCTCCTTTTTGGAAGAACTCCAAGTTCACAAATTCACGGATACAGAGGCTTCTGAAGAGCTCTAAACAATGACATGATATTGTGATGAACCAGTAAAACACAAACTCCTCTTATGAGTGCTCAGCATACATGGTCTCATTAATCCGCCGAGTTGGCCCACAAAGAAGGTTATCCCCCACCTATAGGCGAAAAAGAAGGCTCAGAGAATACAGTTTAGTGGTTGAAAGCTGGGATCTGAACCCAAGCAGTCTGACTCAAGATACATAGAAAATGAACTGCATATAATTGGGATGCCCTTTGCCTGTAGGAGTCAGGTTAACAATGAAATTTTAGGACTGTGCCCTCTTGGGAATATTTTGTTTTATTTTCAGAGAGTAATTGTTACTCTGGGATTTGATGCAGTCACACTGCTAACTCTGGAGGGAGGCTCAGTGTTCTGCATGCCAGACTCTGTGCATGGGGTCGCTGGCTGTGGTGTATGCCGAATGCGGAGGAGACGTTGGAAGGGTGGGAATCAGCACTTGGTGAAACTCAAAAGGTTCAAAATTAGAAAATGATTTCAACACTTTCGAGACGAGAAAATACAATGGGATAGCAGAGAGTTAGAGTTACAGCAGAAGGAAGCAAAATAAGATCCTGATTGAAAAAATGCAAATGAATTACCTGGAAGGAAAAGGGATTGCAAACACAGATTTAACACTTACGAGTCCCGCTCTGTGGAAAAAGGACGGTTCTGATATGAAGCTGGAGACAAAGTGGTTGGTGCAGGTCCCAGTGCACAGCAGGTCCTGAGGAAATGGCCCATGACTTAGGACCGGGGGTAGGCACGGGGTTGTTGTGAATGCCGTGTCTCCTTGCACAGCCCTCCTGGCTGCACGGGTTCACATCAAGAAGGGACCAGCAAAAGTAGGAGAGGGAGAAGGTGATTTTCGACAATAACCCCACACTGAGGGCTAGAGAATGAAGGCTGCTTTGACAGGAAGTAGTCACGTGGTGCTCAGAGGACCCACGGGGGCTGCAGAAGCAGGGGTGGGTATCTGCCTGGAGGAGCAACTATACATGTGACCCTGGCAGCCAGCCCAGTCCTATATTCCTTCTCTGCATCCTGTCCCTTCTCCATTGCAGGGTCATGCTGCAGTCCTAGAATCCTGTGCTCTACTCATCACGACTCCCTCTCAAAAAGTTTGTGAGGATCCTGGCAGTGAGAAAGACACAACCTCACTCATGTAGTATTTCTACCAAAACTGTATAACCTGAATCAAATCATGAGGAAAGATGCTTCAAGTGAGGGACATTGTGTGTGTGTGTGTGTGTGTGTGTGTGTGTATTATTGATAAATATATCAATGCCATGAGAGACAACAAAAGGCTAAGGAATTGCCTCAAACTAAAGACACACAAAAACTAAATGCAATGTGTGAACGTGGACTAGAAAAAACAAAATTACTATAAAGGATAATATTAAGACAATTGCCAAAATGTGTACACTGTATAATAACATTGTATCAATGTTCAATATTCTCAATTAGGCATTGGCACTGTGGTTATAGAAGAGATGTCCTTGTTCTCAGAAGACTTAGGGGTAATGGGTCATGATGTCTACAATTTACTCTCAAGAAAAAAAGGAATGAGAACTACAGTGTGTGTGTGTGTGTGTGTATGTGTGTGTGTGTGTGTGTGTGTGTGTGTGTGTATACTTCCTGCCTTAAAAAATTTGAGAGACTATTAAAAAAAATTTTTTTTAAGGGGGTGGGGCCCCTGGGTGGCTCAGTCGGTTGAGCGTCTGGCTTCGGCTCAGGTCATGATCTCACAGTTTGTGAGTTTGAGCCCCGCGTCGGGCTCTGTGCTGACAGCTCAGAGCCTGGAGCCTGCTTCAGATTCTGTGTCTCCCCCTCTCTCTGCCTCTCCCATGCTCTTGCTCTCTCTCTGTCTCTCAATAATAAATAAAAAACATTTTTAAAAATTTTAAAAAAATTCGAGAGACTGGAAACCATTTAATGCTGCTTGAATGATTCCAGAGCATGGGACACTTCATGTCACCATCTGTGATAGTAACTATGAGTGTACAAGAATATGAATACGAGAGCCAAAGGGGAAGGGTCGCATGGGTGGAGCTCAGGACATTGTCCAAAATGTGCTTGCTTTTTAAATTCTCTTATAAGCTGCAATGCTTGTCATTTGCCTCGTTCTCCCAGGAATCAAGGGCAGAGAGTTCATTGCAGTTCATACCTAAGTAGAGACTAATGTATGACACCGGCTTATGGTGGGTTTCTCAGAACTCTGTGGTAATGTTATCCACTAGTTCTGTTTTTCACCGGGATAAAATTGAGCTATTTCATTTATCTGCCTTTCCATTTGCTAGAAGCTCCCTCAGGCCACTGGCTCCATAGAGCTCCTGCTGGATTCTCAACTTTCCGAATCACATTAATGCAGTAAAAGTGCTTAGCAAAGCACAGAAGAGGACTAATTTAGGTGTCACGGGCGCTTATATATTCAGGAGAAGGAGGGAATTGCCAGCGTGGCGCCTTTTGCTGTAGGACCAGAATAGCTCCAGACAAATTGAGGAAAGGTCCCTTTCTCCAAGTATATGTGACATCAGTTACGCCAGTGCACGCCAGAAAAAGGGAAATGTCTTCTCAAAGCTCCTCCAAACCTTAGCAGCTACTGGGGAAGATACATTCATTTCCTCTTGGGGCCATCCATGAGCATGGGCACAAGGGGGGGGTCTGGCAACATGTGTTTTTCCCACCAGTCAGCTATATCCTAAGTTTTAAAGGCAAAGTGTGAATTTCAAGGACATTAGGTGGATTTGTGGCAGTGCCTGGAGGACGTTGGGTCTATAAAATGAGGAATGAGTTACAAGGAAATAAAAATATGGCATTTTCATCAGTAACACTGATAATATTATCACAATATAGAAGAAAACGTGATATCCAGTAGGTGAGCATGCATACGCTCGCGGTACCCACAAAAAGTGCACCACTACGCACAAGTTGGAGTAAAGCAGAAAGCAATTAAAATGTGACATCTCTAAAACATCAGGCTTCATAGTAAAGGAGAACGTGCTCAGTCTTCTGTTCCCAGCTAAGCAGGACTCTCTGCAACTGAGGATGGGGACAGAACATTTTGAAACAGATACAGAAGTAGTTACAAGGAGCCTCCATGTATATATCGACGTTCGACAATCACTGATATTTTGCCTACTGATTTCATGTATCCCCTCCTCCCCTCCTTCATGCCCAGAATATTTTAAAAGAAATCCCAAACATCAAGTCCTTTTATGCAGAAATACTTCAAAATGCATTTCAAAAGAATAAGAACATTGCTGTTATCATTCAAAAATTCCTAATTCCTTAATATTCTCTAATATCGTGTCCTCAAAGTTTCTTGATAGTCTATAAAATGTCTTTTCCTGATGCTTCATGTGAATCAAAATCAAAACGAGGGCTACTCTGTTGTTGGTTGTATCTCTTAAAGAGCTTCTATTGCTGTCTCTTTTAACAGGAGCAGTCTCCTCTTGCCCCATCCACCTTCCTCTCTACTTCCCCAACACCATTCACATGTCAACAAAACAAAGTCAGTTATTCTACAGGATGCTCTGCCTTGGGCATTTGGCTGACAGCTACCGTGCAGGCTGTTTTAACTTAAACCTCTCGTTTCATTTGTAGGCTGTAAATTAAGCCTAAAGTCTTGTATTCAAATTTAATTTCTGGGGGGCAGGAATCTGTCTCCATCAGAAAGTGTGAAATGTCTGATTGTCTTGTTCTGTTGATGCTAATGCACAGTTGATCTGTTTTCAAAATGAAATAAAACATTTCCATGCATCCAAAATCAGAACTGTGAAAGTATAATCAAGATAAGTCTTCCTTCACTGCTTCTCTATCTGGTTCCTTTTTTCCCCTTCAAGACAATGAATGTGGGGCCTTCCCCCATGGCTTCTCTTTGCAAATGTAAGAAATACACATACAGTATGCTATATGTGACATACCATATACTGTATATACTATAAGTGCATTCTGCACCTTGCTTTTTACACCTTACAATATGCCTGGATGTCACTCCATATTAACATGCAGAGACCCTACTCATTCCATTTTCAACTGCAGAAGATTCCATCTTGTGAATGGACCATATTTTGTTCAACTAGTCCTACAGTGATGAATAATCTGGTGACTGCCTACCTTTTGGTATTACAAAAATATACTAAAATAAATCTTATGCACAAGTCACTTTGGGTATTTGCAGGTGTGTATTTGGTAAGATTCCTAGAAGTGGGATTGCTGTGCAAAGGATAAAATATGTGTAATTTTGCTAGTCAATCAAATTACCAACTCTGATATTAATTTCCGTTGTTTCTCTTGTCAGAAAGAAGCCAACAAAACATATAACTGTGAAAATTTAGGTCTCACAGAAGTTCCTGACACTCTACCAAACACAACAGAATTTTTAGAATTTGGCTTTAATTTCTTGCCTATAATTGAAAATACAACTTTCACCAGACTCATAGATCTTATGTTTTTGGACTTAACAAGGTATGTATCTGAGTTCCTTGTGCGTGGCTGATGTTTTACTTATGGAATAATACAACTTGCATTCAAATTGTTTCCAGGACCTTCTTTTGGGAGCACAGGGGCATTCTACCTATACTGTGTGTTTACTCTTCCCCATGAAATATTTTTATGCAGGTGAAATGTTGTATTAATGAAACCCAATAACTGAACAGAAGAGTGGATTGTTTTCAAACGATGCTGCATCAACAGTATTGTTTAAGAAGTTTTAAGGAATACTAAAGACAAATCTTTCATTCAGTCAGATGCCGTATTATACTACATGTTAGTGTAGTTTATTATTGGGTGATAACATTTTAAGAAACATTTACAGAAGAAACACATAAGCCACTAACTTTTTCCCCTGTAAGTTGGGAAAATAGTTCCATCATTTAATTTTAGAAGCAGAGTCAGGATTCCAAATACTGAACCAGTGTTTGTGAACCAGAAGGCAGAAGTATTACAAGAAAATAAGAGAAGAAACCAGAAGGGAATTGCAACATGATTGTGTGTTTGTGTGTGTGTGTGTGTGTGTGTGTGTGTGTGTGTGTGTGTGTAAGAGGGGAAAGGGCTTTGCATGTGTATGAGGCGTGTATCCCTTGCAGCAGCTCTATTTCTTAGGTGGTTCGGTTTCAGCTTCTGCCCAGGGTAGTAGAACGTTCACATCCGTAAGACTATATTCATCTTTATAACCACCACTGGGAGGTAGGCATGCTGAATATTACAGTCCAACTCATGTTCGATGAGGAAATGAAAGCTCAAGGAGATTTTGTGAGTTTGGTTAAGGTCACAAAGTAAGGCAACTGGGTCTCTGCTCTGCTGACTCTCAGTCCGGAGTCCCCCAAATGACCCCAGGCCACCTCCCTGGCCAAGATTCCACTGATTGCCTAGCAACACTTCACTGAGACAAAGTCTTGCCCTTGGAGATAGGGACAGAGATTACTCTGCTACCTACCTAGTATGCCCCCAGGACATTTACTTGCCCTCTGCTTTACCACTTCTCATTTTTAGATGAAATGGATTTGACCACATTTTGAAGGAGTGCATGGGGCCATGACAGCTTCTCTAGATAGAAGACTCTAAGTTTCCTCTTGTTATTTTCGAAAGATGATAAAAAAATATGACCTCATACTTCCTAAAATCCCTCTCCTTAGTCCCCTAACCCCTGCCTTTTATCTGGCCACAAATCAGATACAATTTTTATTCTTTTAAACAGCCACCATTTCTTTAGCTCTACCAACATGTTTTCTGGGGTTTTTTGCTCATTCTTCCATCTTGCTTTTCAGACTTCCTCTCTAGAATAATTTTTCTTTTTTCCTGAAGTACATCCCCCAAAATGTCTTTGGGGAAACCTCTTAGGATTAAACTCCCTCGGTTTTTGTTTTTCCGAAAATGTTTTTATTTTACTCTCTTTCTTGAAAGACAGTCTTTTCTGGCATGATTGCAAGTGACGGTTTTTTGTTCTTAGTTAGCCCTTTGATGCACCATTCGCTTTGTGCCTTCTTGCTGTTAGATAGTCAACTGTCTGTCTAATCATTGTGCACACGTAGGTGATCTTTTCTCTCTGGGTGTTTTCAATGGTTTCTCTTTGTCTTTGGCATTCTGTAATATCACAGGGCTGCACTGTGTAGATGCTTGGGCTCCCTGAATCTGTGATTAGTGCCTTTCATCAATTCTAAAATAGTCTAGCCATTATTTGTTTGAAACTTGGCTTGCTCCTGGTCACTCTTTTATTTCTTCTGGGTCTCTGATTAGATTTACATTGTGTCTTCTCATCCATCCTTTGTAACATCAATATATCTTTCTTGTTTTCCACCTCTTTGGTGTTTTGGAATATATTCTAGGTAATTTTCTCGTATCCCCTTTTAGTCCATTAATACCCTCTTCAGCTAATCTCTTGTATAAACTATCCATTGGCTTTTCAATGTCATTAACTTCCTATTTCAATAAATTTCAATGGCTTTTCATTTCAGATATATCAGATCCGCTTTAATAAGTTTTTCCTTCTTCCTATTATTGGTTCACACTGTTTCCTTTAAACATATCAAATGCATGTTTGATCTAAATATATGATATATTCTGATAATATATATCAGGAATATCACATATTCTTTCCAAATCATATATGTATTATGAGATATATCTGATAATTCTGGTATCTGTTGTTTCTTTCACTTAATTATGCAGAACATACTTATAATTCTTTTTAAGTTTATTTATTTATTTTCAGAGAGCACATGCACACACAGGCAAGCAGGCAAGGGTCAGAGAGAGACAGAGAGAGAATCCCAAGCAGGCTTGTGCTGCCAGAGTGCAGCCCGCCCCAGGGCTCTATGCCATGAACCGTGAGATCATGACCTGAGCTAAAATCAAGAGCTGGACGTTTGACCGACTAAACCACTCAGGTGTTCCTGTAGAACATTTTTTTAAAACTGATTTTGGCTAACGAATTGCCCTTATGTATTCAGTGAAGTTTTATTTTGAGCTCATTTATCTTTTGGAACTTGATGTAAATCTTTGTTTAAAATACTTTCCTGGGATTAGACCATGGCATTATGGCTACAGACAATAAGCCTAAATATTTCTGGAGATGCATAGTGAAATATGTTCGGGATGTCTAGGATTTGATTTAAACCACTTCAGGAGGGAGAGGAGGGACTAGAACAAGCAAGGAAGTATATATGGCAAAATCTTGAGAACTGCTGCACCCGTGTGGTATATGAAAGTTCATTGTACTACTATCTTTACTTTAGGTTTGCAAGTATTTTTTATTACAAATTAATTAAATAGGTATATCACTCAAAAAGAAATTTCTATTCACTTCCGTTGCTCTCTGAAGCCATTACCATTCTGGAGCCATTTTAAACTCAATTTTCTACATGGGCTCCTTTTGGGAGGTCCACAGAGGTAGGGTCAGTTCAGATCCCAGCCCTTGTGAGTGGAAACTTATGGTTCGAGAATCCCAGGGGGAGACTTTTCTCGTTGTTATCCTTGTTGCTCCATCTAAAGCCATGGGCCAAGATAAACACATATCCTCAAGGTCACCCTCTATGAGCCTTCTTTTTTTAAGGTGATCCACTGAAAGGATCCCTTCTGAAGATCTTGGTGGTCTGTAGGTTTTTGATAGGACCTCCTACCCTGCTTGGACCCCAAGCTTTGTCTCCTGCCATGGTACATGTGGCTCATTTTAACTCAGGCTTTAGGCTATCAAAGACTGGCAGATATTGGCAAATATGACAAGTGACCAGGGCTCACTTGGTCCTAGGGATTCCAGCTTCTTTTTCAGAGCTCCTTTAGTGTGTTTCTAAGGAACTCCCTTAGTGCCTTCCAGGGTAGCTGTGTGTGTGTGTGTGTGTGTGTGTGTGTGTGTGTGTGTGCAAGTGCGCGTGCACGCACTTGCATGCATGTGCTCACACATGCATAATCCAGTATTTTCAGGTGCATTACCAGGATGACACCTGTACTGCTCCATATTTCTATGGAGCATTTTCATATGTATCATTTGGTTAACAGCCATTGCCTAAAGCACTCATCACTTCTTTACTTTATAGATGGAACAAAAGTTTGAGAAAATTTGTGACTTGTCCTGGGTGACACAGATACATATATCACATATCATTTGTTCTATAGTATACATTATATACTACATATTGTATATTACTTACAACAGTAAATAATACCTCCATTTTCCCTAAAGTCAAATGACTAACTGTTCCCTAGATTCTATAAACAAACCTCTGAGAGTTCAATCCAAAGGGATAAGATTTCTGGAAAAAATTCTAAATCAGAGTGTTCGGAACTGAGGCTAGTCATTAATTCGACAGGTAATCTGTTGGTACTGCAGAAAATTTTTAATGTTTTACCTCAAAAAGCGATACGTACTGTTTTTACTCTACACAAAAGATGGCTTTGTTAATACTAGTCACTGTGACAGAGTTTTTCTTTTTTCTAATTAATTATTTTAAAATAATTTTTAAGGTGCCAAATTAACTGGGTACATGAAGACACTTTTCAATACCAGCATCAGTTGAACACAATTGTATTGACTGGAAATCCCCTGATATTCATGGCAGAAACAGCATTTAATGGGCCCAAATCGCTGAAGCATCTTTCCTTAATCCAAACAGGAATATCCAATCTCGAGTTTATCCCAGTGTATAATCTGGAACAGTTGGAAAGTTTGCATCTTGGAAGCAACCATATTTCCTCCATTAAGTTCCCAGAGAACTTCCCAACACAGAATTTGAAAGTCCTGGATTTTCAGAATAACGCTATATACTATATCTCGAGTGAAGACATGAATGCTCTGGACAAGGCCACCAACCTAAGCCTTAATTTCAATGGCAATGACATTAAAGCCATTGAGCCTGGAGCTTTCCATTCAAAAAGCTTCCAAAGTTTGAAATTTGGAGGGATTCTTAACTTGTCTGTTATATTGAAAGGTCTACAGAACTCCACTGCTCAGTCCCTCTGGCTGGGGACATTTGAAGACTCTGACGACCAAGACCTTACTCCAGCCATGTTTGAGGGACTTTGTGAAATGTCTGTGGAAAGCATCAATCTACAGAAGCACCATTTCTCTAATATCTCATCTACCACATTTCGCTGCTTCACTCAACTTAAGGAATTGGATCTGACGGCAACTCACCTGAAAGCATTGCCCTCCGGGATTGAGGGTATGAATGCTCTCAAGAAATTAGTTCTCAATGTAAATAATTTTGGCCAATTGTGTCAGATCAATGCTGCCAGTTTTCCATCCCTCACAGACCTCTCTATCAAAGGCAACATGAAAACACTTGACTTCGGTGCTGGGTGTTTGGAAAAACTAGAAAATCTTCAGAAACTTGATTTAAGCCACAATGATATAGAAGCTTCCGACTGCTGCAATCTGCAACTCAAAAACCTGCCCCACTTACAATACCTAAACCTGAGCTACAATGAGCCTCTTGGTCTCCAGAGTCAGGCATTCAAAGAATGTCCTCAGTTAGAACATCTAGATTTGGCATTTACCCACTTGCACATTAAGGCTCCACAAAGTCCTTTTCAAAACCTCCGTGTCCTACAGGTTCTGAATCTTTCTCACTGTCTCCTGGATACCAGCAATCAGCACCTTCTAGCAGGCCTGGTGGATCTCCGCCATCTAAATTTACAGGGGAATCACTTTCAAGATAGGCGCATTGCAAAGACCAACCTACTTCAGCCCTTGAACAGCTTGGAGGTTCTTAGTTTATCCTCCTGTGACCTCCTTTCCATAGACAAGCAAGCATTCCAGAGCCTTGGAAAAATGAGTCACGTAGACTTAAGCTACAACAGCCTGACGGGCGATAGCATCGATGCTCTTAGCCATCTTCAGGGGATCTACCTCAATCTGGCCGTCAACAGCATCCATGCCATCCCACCTCTTCTCCTCCACACCCTGTCCCGGCAGAACACCATTAACTTAAGCCACAATCCCCTGGACTGCACTTGTTCGAACATGCATTTTATAACATGGTACAAAGAAAACCTGCAGAAATTTGAGGGTGTGGAGGAAACCATGTGTGCAAACCCTTCATCTTTAAAGGGAGTTAAGCTGTATGACGTCGAACTGTCCTGTGGGATTATGGCTGTGGGCATTTTCTTTCTTATAGTATTTTTACTCTTCATTGCCATTCTGCTCATTTTTTCAGTTAAATTCCTCCTCAGGTGGAAATATGAGCACATTTAGTGCTGAAGCTTTCTGGAGATGGCAAATGAATGTGTTTAGGGAAACTGCCCCAAGTAAAGGAACTGTTGTCTGTTGTTGGCTGTCAGAATTTTCAGATTGGTTCCTGCAGCTGGACAGGACTTGCTGTGCTTTTCTGAGTCCCAGAGCTAATGAACCTTCCTGGAATGTAAACTGACTAGGACCAGGGGACCAAACAACAGCTGTGAGAGACACAGAGCCATTTGCTCACATGAAAGGTGGTTGGAGGACCCGTGGCAGGGAAAGGCCAGGAGAGGAATGTTTGAGGAGGTGATCTTCCTTCCACTCATGGACACTTTCCGAAGCAGTGCCTACCCTGACCCTAAAAGGAGACCAACAACCACAACTTGGGGGCACTGGTGACCCCAGTCCAAACTCTGTCTCCTGCGGCTTGGGCATCGTGCTTGGCTCTGGGTCCTCAGTAAGACAGTCATTTGAGAAACTTGTTGAGGATAAAGTCTCAATGCTTTTTTTTTTTAATGAAAAAGGGAATACACAATGGAATTTAAAAGAAGAGGCTGAGAAATGAATCGTGACATCAAATCAACTTCATTTATCTCCTTAATTCTAAGTCTCTAAGGTCTCTACAATTCCACTAGGGTGTAAATAAGTACAAAAAACCAAACCAAACCAAACCAAAACAAAACAAAAAAGAAAAACCAAAAAGCAAATACCACCCCACCAGTCCCCCAACCCCCAATCTAGGATTTTTGCTACATTGGCCACTCTCACTTCAGAACCACGGAAGTTTCCTACCGATCTTATGTGCTTGGTCTTATATTACAAATCCTACCTTACACATGGCTGTGGCCCAAATGTTCTCATTTGAATGTCTGGTCCTTAGAAGCTTTTTTCCCACAGGAACTATGAGATAAATGGTGGTTTGGTTCCCAGGGCATCTCTCAAAAGTCTATTCACCTGGGATAGCAATCGAGCTAGTGCATTTGCAATGAAAACCAGTGGAAGAAAGCATCACTGTGCTCTAGCTGTCCACAACACAATACTCTGGCTCAGTGAGTTTCTGTTGAGTCTGGGGTGTCAGCAATGATTGTACCAGTGGAAAAGATTAGACAGGACCATTGAATGTAGAGAGAGAGAGAAAGGACAGAGAAGAGGAAAGTGTTAGGATTTAGGCCTTGCAAGACCCAAAGGGTCCACTCCTATAAGGCTTGATTTTCTGTGGCCTGGGATGGTGGACAAGAGCTGAAATCTCTTGTATTCAGGGTGTTGCATTCATAGGACCTTAAGTTCTGTAACAAATTTTAGGCTAGAGGTGGTAACTCAAGTTATGAAAATCTGATTGGAATATCAAAATAAAATTAACTTTCATATCCAATCAGAATTTATTAGCCCTTATGTTGGGGGTCTAACAGTGGGACATATTAACAGAGTGGAAACTTGGGAACCAACCTCTCTTTACCGCTAAGTCCCTCAAGAATGGCAAAAAAGACAGGAAATAGTGAAGAAATGCCATAAACCTCTCCTGCAGTTGCTCTGCTTGTCTTGTAGTCTTGGGGGATTTTTTGGGGGTAGTACTAGGTGGGAGGCCAAGTTTTCCCAGAAAATCTTGGTTAACAACACACGGTAAAGGGACAGAGGTGCTTGCCTTGGGCACAGAATCTAAGTGGGAACAAAAAAACCTCAGTAATCAAGACAAAAATATTTTAACGCAATATTTTAAAAACTTTTGATTAATGAAAAAAATCTGTGATAAATAAAACAACAAAATTTTTAAAAACGGCATCCAAAACAGTCCCATGCTGAACCATGTTAGGGCCTGAGGCAAAAGGAAAAATCAGTAATACTGATCCTGCCTCTGTTTAAAATTTTGGTATTTTGTTCATGGTTGATATTTTGCATTAGTCTTTTTTAATTTAATATTGCATTAAAATATTATCTTCATTACTGATTTCTTTGGTGCACCCTTAAATTTAGCACCCAAGGTGGGTGTCTCACTGGTCTCACCCTATTCCCACTGTGAGAAATACTAAGAAGTAGGTATCCCAGTTAACTCCCAGGCCACAGTTTACCCAGGGCCTATTAGCAGGCATATTATCTCAAAGTTATTCTGAAGGGCCTTTCCCTTCCCCCTTACTTTCTGGAAGCAGGTCAAAGTGTCTGAGAGCTTACACCTTCACCTTCTTCCGCATTCTCAGGTAACTCCCAACTCAAAGGCATCCTTCCTTCAAAGTGGAGAGAGGTGGCAGAGATGAAAGGGTACTATATCCCCTTGAGCTCTAGGTGGCCCGGGGAACCTGGTGAGTGGGCACAGGCAGAGCACCACTCTGCTAATGCAATGAAACAGCACACAATTAGCTGCTTTAATTACCTTGAGTATCAGTGTTTGGGAAAACAGGTGCCTGAAAAGGAAGTTTTCCTCAGCTTTCCTGAGGGAGCCCTGGAGAGGCAGTCACTTAAAGATGTGTGTGGAAGAAGTAAGTGCTAGAAATATGAGGAATGGGGACACACCCATCATCCCCCTTTCTTCCTTCCCTGGCCCTAAGGAGGGTGGAACAACATTCCGAGAAGGCCAGTTTGAGCCACTGCTGTACTGGTATTGGCCTTGAGTCTGGCAATGACCGAGACTTTTTTCATTGAGTTTTGGGTTCAGAAGGGACCTAAGGCGGAAGCAGGCATGGCTGCCTTGGCCAGCCTCTGTCAGTGTGTGGAACAGGCAGCTTCCTTACTGGTGCTGCACCAAAGACCCCTCTTTCTAGGGACGTGAAGGCAGTGTTAGTTTATAACTTCAGGCAGCCAACCCTCCCGAGTCAAGAGAGAGAGCATCCCTGCTAACTACACCACCCCATGCTGCCCACTCTTGTGCAAGAGCCATTCACCTTTGAGGATTCAGGCAGGAAGGTAGCAGGACACATAGTTCATTTGTTTTGTTGATTTCATTAATTTGCTTGTACCAAATTAAACGATCAGCTCTGGAAACTCTGGGAACTGTTCCTGGTAGTGACCACAAAGATGCAAAAACCATGCTGTTTCCTCCTTCTCTCCCTTTTCTCTTTATTTCTCTTTCCTTTTTCTTTCTTTGCTGTTTCTTCCCTTCTCTCCTTTTCTCCTTCTCTCTCTGTGCTTCCCTCCTTCTCTACTGGTTTCATGCTTTCCTTCCTTCTTTCATCCATATCATACAGGATGAAACTCAGCACTCTATTAATCCAGTCTAAGACAGAACCAGAATGCACTGAGTTCCCTCGCATTCTAGCAAATTTAAGCTCTTTCTTGACTGCAGGATTTAAGCTGTAGAGACGATATACTAATCGCTGTCTCTACAGACACTCTATAGCCACGTGGTTCTCCGTAATGGTTAATGTGTTAAAACAGAAACAAAAGTACTCTGTGGAATATCTGTGATGCAGATTGCATCACACGATAGATGGTAGGGTCCTAAGCCCTAGCAAAATGTAATTGCCCATCTTGCTTTCATTTATCAGGGGTGTGCCCCTTCCCTGTAATGCAACTTGCTATTCTGTAACTGCACACTGATCTAGGGCTTTGTGACAGCTCCTCTGTTTTAAGCAACAGTAAATTCACCCTACAAAGTCAGAAAGGCAGCTTTTTGATAGCTGCTGTCAATTTTATTGCTTTATCCTGGTTACTAGGATAGAATCTGTAGACACGGTGTGTTTATTGGTTTTATGTATCGTATGTTGTTACTGCTCTGACAAGCTATTCCTATAAAAATGTGTTATTATTGCATGTTGTAGCTCAGTGAGCTGACCCTGCATTTCAAAGTGTACTGAAGCAAATAGCATTGAAGTCCATAAAAGTTGACTGGCCTCCATCACAGAGGACTCTCTGTGTGAGCTGCAATTCCCACAATCTGGTAGCAAATTATACCTTTCCCCAGAGCCAGCAGCCATCACTGCTAACTGAACATAACACAGACACAAACACAGGCATGATCAGTAAAATTTCAAGACAGGAAGCTGTCATACCATTCCTACTTGTCCAATTCCTTAAGAAGTGTCATTTGTAATTTTGAAGTTTACAAAAGTATGAAATAAATGGCTTTTCAATGTTTTTGTGTATTATTATAAGATGCAAGAGGGGTGGTTGACCTTGTTTCTATCTGTCTTGAATGCTAAAGAAAAAATTAACGCGCGTTATGGCAAGAAAGAAGGGATTGGTTCTAAGCAAGTCACAAGTGGGGAACCTGGGTATTTAACTAGAATCAGTTGCCTGGAATATGAAGAGTTAGAATGTCTGTTAGGGGGTGGGGGAGTAAGCTTGAAGGCTACAGGAGAATGGGACAGGCAGGTGTGGCTCCTAGATACTGGTTTATCACCAGAAACATCTGGGCATTCATTATCAAACAGATTCCTCTACCCGCCGCCCTGCCCCATCGCCAGATATTGGAATTTGGTTAGACTGGGGTTGGCACTGGATTCTCCTCCAAATGATTTCACACAAAATATACTTCCTTAAACTTAAGTGTTATCAACCAATGGCAGAGTCATATATAAGGCTCCATGCATCAAATGAGTTGAAGAACTGCTCCATTTTCTATAAGAGGAAATTTTGTAACAAAATGGGTATAAGGGGCTAAGAAGCCTTCAAATCCAAGGGTGAGACATCCCGGGCAGAAAGCCTGTTAGTCTCTTGCCACAACTTCCAGGCCACAAGACTCTGCTGCTAACCTCCCCTGCTCTCCCACCTATGCCCTGTCCCCCACTCCCATTCCATCCCATTACTTACGATATGAAATCATTTACTGGATATTGCGTATTTTAAAAAAGGAAAGAACTAATCTACACAGACTATTTTTAAAAGCCATTATGAAAGACTGTTCATGAAAGATTAAACAGTGAACTTCAGTGAACTTCCTCCTCTCATCCCCCCAAATTTTGATAATATCCTCTAAGCATTTGACTGTTCAAGACAAGGTATTAGAGCCACAAAGGTAAGAAGACAGGTGGCCATTGGTGTAGCCATCTGTCTACTCCTTCTCCCTTCGTGTTCTTTCATGGGCTTTATAAACAGCTTGGGTCTCCCTTTTTTTCTTTATCTGGTCTTTGGAAACAACCTAAATAGCCAACAATAGACACATGACCAAATAAATTAGGGGATGATCTGAACAAATGCAGGGATATTCTATATTCTTGGGTGGGATAACAACATTAGAAACCTGTTGGTGTCACTAGGAAATCGAGAAATATAACTTAAAATGAGATAAAGGTTTCGATCTGTTAGTCTGGCAAAAAAGGAAGAGCTGGATAAAAGCACCGGTGGGATGTGGGGTTGTAGGAACTGCATGCATGGCTTACAGACATAGACTAGTGTAGCCATTCTAGGACCCTCTGACAACAATTAGTCCAGTTAAGTTTGTGGCCCTCGAATTCTGCTAGGGTATATTTCCCAAGAAAATTTCACATCTCCACAATGATATTTAGTGCAACATTATGGAGGGGGAAGTTCAAAGCAGTTTGAGTGTTCATCACAAGGAAAATGGGTAGATAAGTGTAGAAGATGCCCACCATGGGTATGATACAGTAGTCACAAGCAATGGATTAGATACAGCTATGGCAATGTACTTGAATCTTAAACATACAGTGTTGGAGGAGGTCATCAAGAGGACAGGACTACTGGTTGACACATGAGCAGGATCTGGGCAATCAGAGGCTCCTCATGCCCTCCCCTGTCCTTGGAATGTACACTCTACCCCCCATTCCCACAGTGGGAGCTGGTTTCCAGAAGCAGCCTTAAGAAAGCAACATTCTGTTGATCTGGATGGTACACGTGACTGAACCCAGTTATGGCCTCTATATATAAACTGTTAAGATTCTAGCACATGGGTGTAGCGATCTACTTGTCTTGGGGCCACCCAAGGCAAGCCTCATATGTAAGTTTCCTTGCTTATTAAACCTGCCACCTACCAATCTGGAGTGGTCTGCCACTGTCTTCGGTCTCTCCTCCCCCTTCAGGTACAGGGGCCAGTTTCTGGGCCAAGAGAGAGAGCTTGATGGGGAAAAAAAAACAACCCAAAATGACATATTAACATAGCTTTTATAAATTAAAAATACACGCATACAAAACAATATACCAGTATTTTCTAAGAACACAAAAAGATAAACCATGAATTAACATGGCTGCCTAGAGGGTGGGAGGGGGGATAAAAGGAAGTGTGGGGATAAATTAAATGAACTCAGGCATAAGCCGGCTGAGAATTGGTGGGACGACCCAATCGTCTGCATCAGAGGCTCTCGGCTATCTATGCACGTGCACGTGAATGAAAGCAATATAGCACACCCATAAAGTGAAATGCCATGAAGCCATTATGAACAATATTGCACAGTGTATTTATAGACATTGAAATATATTTGTGATTCAATACTAAACAGAAGAGGTCAGCAAACCTCACCTCCATTATTATTTCAGGTTTTTGAAAAAATTAAAAACCTATATAAATTGAAGAATGATGAGCGGCTGGTTGGATGGCAGGGATTCATTTTTCTTCTCTTCTGTATTTCTAATTCGCCTTCAATGACCATGTTATCCAATGAGTTTTGCTGTTTTTTTAAGACTTTTTTGCTTTTTCACAAAGGTGCAAGAAGAATAAAGAGGTCACTGGATGTGAGAATTTACAGATAGCAAAAAAGGAGGCAATCTTTTTCTAAAGCTTTGTGTTTTTATTTTTACTTTATTAAAATAATTTTTTTAGGGGTGCCCGGGTGGCTCAGTTGGTTGGGTGTCCAACTTTGGTTCAGGTCTTGATCTCACGGTCTGTGAGTTTGAGCCCCACATGGGGCTCTGTGCTGACAGCTTGGAGCCTGGAGCCTATGTGTCTTCCTCTTTCTTTGCCCCTCTCCCACTCATGCTCTGTCTCATTCTCTCAAAAATAAATGTTAAAAAAAATTAAAATATACATTTTTTAATTTATCCATTTTGAGAGAGAGAGAGGGAGATTGATTGATTGGGAAAGCCAGCAGGTGAGGGGCAGAGAGAAAGGCAAAAAGAGACTCCCAAGCAGGCTATATGCTGGCTGCAGTGCAGTTCGAACTTATCAACTGGGAGATCATGACAAGAGCTGAAACCATGAATCAGGACGCTTAACCACTGACCCACCCAGGTGCCCCAAGGCTTTGCATTTTTAAATCCAAACGGTCAAAGCCAAGCTTCACCAGTTGCTCTTTTTCTTTGAGGTCAGACAGCTTGTTCTAAGGATGTCCATGTGAACAGAGCAGCAGGCCGAGGAGCTGGGACTTGCACTACAGGGACAGCATCACACAGATGATGTGGATGGGCACCTAGTCCCAAAAAGTAGAAATCTGTCTCCAGCCTGGGAAAGTCACTTTGGCACAGCACTGTGTAACACAGCGCGTGTATTCCAAAGCGCAGAATTTTCAGGCAAAGGATTTTTCTGGAGACAGGTTAGAGCTGGAGGATATGGTGATGCCAGCCTGACATATGAAGACGCAGTAAATGCAACATGCTTGCTTCAGGCATCGTAAGCATCTTCATTCTTCACCTCCTGGCTACTGACAGCCATCTCCGGGCAGTGGGTAATGAAACAGCAGATGAGAATTTGTGAGAGGCTTTCCGCTTTACAATGTTACCAGACTTTCTGTAAAGTGGTATGGGGCAGTACCTAGTAATCATATACAACATATCTTTCTTTTCTCTGTGTCTGAACAGACTTGACTGGCAGGTCACCAAATACATAGGGAACGACAGATTTGGGAGCAGGTTCCCTTTTTGACGTGCTTGCCTGCATCCACGTGTTGGGACAGAGTCCCGCGGCCAGCCTGTGACAAGAGATGGCCATCTTGTCTTTTGGAACACACACCCCTGAAATCAGTAGGAGGATGCTGCTTTTCTGTGAGGATTGCTGCTAAGATTCCCGTCCCGGGTCCAAGGAGTCGGAACTGTCAGAGAACTTGAACCTGAGCCAGACTGACTGACTTTCCATATGCAAAAAGTCATGAAACTGACTTTCAACAACGCATTCTGGGCATTTCTAGCTTTTGTAGATACAGAAGATGTAATATTCACTAGGGTAGAGGTAGAAGACAGGAGGAACACAAATGATCACTTTGAGCCATGAGTTTAACCCATACCGATAGACGGGTAAATAGATTTAGAGTGTTGCCTGACCATTGAGTTCCTTAAGGCCTGGCCGATACAGAGGAAACAAATTTCTATAGTTAATAAAGCTGCACTTTTTCATGTGACATTTGTGTTATGAATCCCCAGATGCTAGATGGAAAATTGCCTGCTGATGAATTAGAATTAATAAAGGAGCCCTACTACAGAGAATAATTAGCTTCCTTGGCTCGTGGTTTCCCACCGATCACCAAACGTGTAATTTTGCACCATATGATTTTTCTGCATGTAAAGAAAGAGACAATGAGATGGCTTAGATCATTCACAGAGGAGCCTAGATCTGAATTCAATTACATGACACCTGGTAATGTTTAGAAAGGTCAAGAGCTTTGCAGCCAGAAAAAATCTGGATTCTAATCCAAATTCTCTTTACAGGGTGTATATTAAACAAACAGCAGAGCCTGTCTGGGCCTGCTTCCTCATCTGTAAAACGGGGATGCCACTATCATCTGGTTTGGGGCTCAAATGAGATGGTAGCTGAAAAGCATCTTGCCCAGCACTATGCACATATTTATATATATAAGGCAGAAAATAAATGTTAGGCTGCTTCTTTCCTTCCTGCCAGTTTCGGTGATTTTTGATGACGAGAAAACACACAGGAAAGGAGGAAATGCAAGATGACAGGGCACAGTGGTAACTGATTGGTAACTGATGGAGGAAGGTAATAGGAGATAATAGGGGAATTGAAGGAGATGGTTTCACTGAGGAAGAGACCGTAAAAAAAATAGTGACCTTGGTGTGGAAGCTGGTAACTTCTGCGGCCAAGGAATAAGGTTGGTACAAAACATAGGAAGGCATTATAGGGAGGCTTAATCTTCAAGAATAGAACATGTTTGTGTAAGCTAAAAAAAAAAAAAAAAAAAAAAAAAAAAAAGCAAACCAGTCCAATTAACAAAAAGCAACCTGCAAAAAACCCATGCTTCCCATAATACACAATATTCAGTAACACTTTATAAGAAAAACATTAGTCATTATCTTTTCATGCTAAATTTTTATTTCAATGTTATGCAACTGCATAAGTATAAATATTTGTTCAATATACAACAATTATGACATCCATAGGGAATTTCTTAGAGAAAATAAGACTGCAAACACTTTATTGCACAGATCCTAACAAACTTTTAAGCTGGTAAATCTACAGCTGGGAGTACTACCAAGGAGCACATCTTACAATCACAGGAGACTGACCAAATAGAACACAGGAGAATTTCTACCAGCTGATTGGAGAGGTTTACAACAACAGACAGGTATTACATGAATGCAACCTTAAGTACTCTTTACCCATCCAAAATGCAAAAACATATTTGGCCAAAATGATAATACACTATACAAAATATACATAAAAATATCATCTGTAAACAAGCAGCTAGTTGTGCTTTAAAGGAAACTGGACAGTTAAAAAGCAAAGGCTGTAAACCATGAACTCCCTCCCCGACACACCTGTCGTGATGTCTGAGTACAGATGATTGGGTTATGACAACTGCCAAACACAGATATGAATTATAAATGTTGAGACCACTTTGGAAACCCATTTAAGTTCTTAAATATGCGTTTCTTCTACCATTTCACAACGTAGTGATGGGGAATGGCTAAAACTACACGGGGGCGGGGGGCGGAAAACAGGGGCAAGGCGGGGGGGACTTTTTGTTCTGTTTGCCAACTCATTTTACAAGGAAGGACAACCCAGCAGTCAGTTAAGTGATGCCTTTGTTTTTGGAGCAGGGTTTACAGCCCTGCTAAATAATTTACAATCCACAGGCTGTGCTTTAGATGAATGATTTAGATACTAAGACATCCGAGGGGGTTTGGGTGCTGAATTTGTGTTTATTGGTAATTGTTTTCCTTCTTGAAAAACAAAACAGAAAATCCTGCTATGGATCCCAAACATCTTATAAATACTTATCTGTGTGTATTTTCTCTTAGTGCCTTAGTACTTAGGTCAGCAAGTGCCGTCTTACAATACAAAACAAGCCTCCAGGACAACTGCAACAAAAACAAACAAAAACCCCCTCAGCACTAAAATGATTTGACGAAGTCTACATATTCCATGGTATACAAAATTTAAATAAGGCTTAGCAAAAGTAAAAAGGACAGTCACATTCAAGCACCAAATAGCTCCACCAAGTCTTTTTTGTTAAAAAACGCTGCTCTTTATTAATACGGTATTTTTTTTTTGCATACAAATAAAGAGATCATGTTATGAAATGTATGGAGCTACTCGATGCATCAGAAATGAATGTGAAACCCAGGAACTTGCTAAAAACAGCAAGCTTCATCTACAACATAAGGCCCCAGCTATGTATTAAAATGTATCTGATGTCCTGATTATTCATTAATATATATGCTATGATGCCAAAATCCACCCCCCTTTCCCTCAAAAATGCAAATTTAAAACCTCTTCCAATGCCTGATGCTTATTACTCAACTTAAGTACTATTGGATCTGCGTGTGGCCAGTAATTTTTCTTTTTGTTCAAGAGCAGGGCTGGCACAAGACTACTACAAAATGTGTGCTTCTTGGACTAGTGACTCATAGCATCAAGGCCTGAGTTTAAGAGCGTGAAAAGAAGGGAAAGTGAGAGAAATAAAGCTGACGTGTGTTTATAGCCTCCACTACACCCAGGGTGAAGACCTGACATATATACCCACAGACAAGGATAACTGGCCTTTCAGACAGTTGGACCCAAGATCAAGTGTCCACTGCGATGACTGTGACATGAATATGGTTAGCTCTGCTTGTTCCGGCCATTCCTAATGGAGGAAGAGTCCAAATGCAGTGATTAGAGTAGTTCTTGCTTTAAGATCTGGAAATCTAGGTAGGCAGATACAGTACTCTCAAAATCTTGGGTGAAAAAGACACACACAAACTCACCATCTACTGTATTTAGGGTTTTCTTTCATCTTGAACTCTACTCAGAATGTTTTAACTTAGAAAAATGTAGTCTTGAAATATTCTCTGAAACCATAGACCAAAACATGTGGGTGGATGTGTATATACACACGAGTATGAGTGTATCCATACTTTTACATACACCCGGTTTTAACCATTTTGCTTCATTACTATGTGATGATAAGTGGTAAAGCAAAAATCCTACTGGAAAAAAAAAGAAAAGAGAAGAAAAGAAAAAGCTGTGGTAAACAACGCCATCAGCAGCAAGGTATCACTCTACATCCCAAACCAAACACATTGCTAGGTATTTACAGAGAAAATCTTTATCCTCAACAACCCTCCACTGTAAAGGTGTTTCTTTATTGTTGTTGTTTTCGTTTTTCGTACAAACCCTCTCTGGTAACAGTGTTATGGGTTACAATTGGGAAGGCAATTGGAAGAAGGTCCCCTCTTTCTGTCTCTCTCTCCCTCTCCCCCTCTGCCTAGGGGCTCCAGGCTCTGCCCGGCGGGCGTTCCCACACAGTGCTGGCTTCACAAGGTAGTCAAGACTCAGGTACACATTCAGGTCGGGTCTCCCCAGTCCGGCCTGGGGCCTGCCCCGTTACGAGGCCTTTTTGTGCGGGCTGCTACGCAAACTCTCTTTCCCCCGCCTCTGCCGCACCACAAAGTCCTTCTCAGAAGAAAGGGCGATGGGCCGGTCAGGGTTTGGAGCTGGGGATGCCTTGGTCACTTCTCTGCCCACGCTCTGTTTCCTAGTCTGAGAGGGCGGGGCTGCGACAGGCTCTTTGCCTTTGGTTTCTCCTGTGGTGGCAGATACCGACAGGGCCCTGTCCCGGTGGCCGGCTCCCCCTGCCACAGGCGGGCTGGGGTGGTGCAATTCCAGGGTGACGGTGGAGCTCCGAAAGGATGGCAGAGAGTCGCTCTTTGTCATGTGGGTTCTGCCATCGCCCCCGGGCAGGGTCTTAGCCGCAGCCCCGCTGGCCTTGGCCAAAGACGCGTCACCGCTAGCTGCAGCAGCCTCTCGAGCCCCGGGTCTGGCCTCAGGAAAGCTGGAGGAGGAGCTCAGAGACTTTTCTGGGAGGGCAGTGGATCGAAAAGAACTCTGTCCGGTGGCCGAGGGCGACCGTTTCATGCCGCTGGGCTTGCCTGCCTCAGTCAGCGGCTTCTGGGGACTCAGCACTTTCCCCTTGGCCTCTGGCAAGCCTTTCCCCACAGCAGCTGCCGGCCTCTCTGGGCCTTTTGGCCGGGCCTCGCCGGGTGCCGGGGAAAGGCTGGCCTCAAGCTTCCCGCTGTCTGCTGGAACGTAAAGTGCTTCAGTGCATTTCTTCCCCTCAGACTTCCTGTCCGTGGCGGTGGCAGCCTGTGAACTTGGACTCCTGTCTGTCTGTCTGCACACAGCGGGGCAATCTTTCACAGTGGATGGTTTGGGGTGCTTTGGAGACACGTTTTGCTTTTCACTGACAGGGGCAACTTTCTGGTCCGCCGATTCACCCCCTCCTGGGTGTCCTTGCTGCGGCAGATGCGTGGGCTTCTCTGGTGCCTCTGGGGACCGCCTGCCACTGGTGGCTTTTATCTTAGGGTCTAGAGGACCCCCTTCGGTGAGCAGCGGAACTGAGGGTCCACTTCCTCCCTGGCTAATCGCATTGGTGGCTGTGTTCTGGGAGCCTGGGAGGGCAGGGAAGGCCTCCAGCACACCCTTACTGCTGTCCTTCCCCTCTCGGCTGGGGCCGAGCTGCGGCTGGGCCGCAGCCTCTCTGCCTGCTGCAGGCCCAGCGCTTGGCTTCTGGGAGGAGAGGGCCTTGTCAGGGTGCTTAGACTTTGCGGGGCTGGAGTCGGGGCCAGGCCCAGACTTGGGGCTGCTGCTTTCACCATGCACTGCAGCGGGCCTGGGAGGGCCCTGGAGGCCCAGGCTGGGCTCTGTAGTACAGGGCTTGCCCCCCGGCTCTCTGCCTGAGGAGTGGCTTGGGGAGCTGCAGTGCTGCTGAGTGGCCAGGCTGGGCAGTTCTTTGGTCACCAGCGGGGGCTGAGAGCTGCTGCTGACGTGCTTCTGTAGAGGCTGTTCTTTCCTTTCCGGTTCCTTGGGACCGTCTTTCGGCAAGGATGGGAAAGCAGAGAGCTGGGCTTCCTTCCCACGTTCAGTGCCCGGTGGCTGCAGGGACCACCGGCTGGGAGGAGCTTCTAGCTGGGGTTCCGGGCCACCTCTTCCTCTGCCCAGCTCCCTCTCACGAGGAGTCCCTGCTGACTTCAAAGAGGAGTCCTCCCTCGCCAGGGGCCTCACCTCATCTCGGCCATCTCTGTGGTTTGTTTTCCCACAAGGTACCCATGCTTTCTCCAGGGCTTGGGTCTGAGTGTAGGAATCTGGACGGGTCCTTTCCCCAGAGGGGAGATTTCTGGAATTGTCACTGGTTTTAGCAGCTTCTGGAGGATACAACTCCACAGAGGTATCCCTGTGGGAGTCAGGTCTCACAGCGGACCGCTCGCTTCTGGCCGTGGAAGGGCCCCTTTCAGAGGATTCCCTCCCACTCGGCTTCTCTCTTGAGGCGGTACCTTCAGGCAGCAGCAGGCTGCGTGACCTGGATGGGTCTGCGCTGTGGGGGTTCAACCCCAGGGAGGGGAGGAGTTTGGTGTCAGGGCTATGGTTTTGGTGTTTGCTGGGGCCCCCCTCTCTCCGCTGGGGATCGCTTTCCATGACCGTCACTGTGCTCTTGGCTGCATGGGAAGCTTTCCTATCCCGCTTTAGCTCTGGGTCAGAGCAAGGCACGGGAGCTGCTGGTGAATTCTGGAGACCCCGACTGGGGGGTGGGAACCGGGGCTCCAGCAGGTAGGACTTATTAATCCTGAAGCCAGCAGGGGAAGGCTCCCTCGGACCCGCTGTCTCACCCTTCTTGCCCCCGGTGCTGGGGAGAGCCGGTGGCACAGAGGGCCTCACATCACTGGCCGGGCTGGGGCTCTGTGCAGGCTCCGGGGAAGGCAGCTCTGTCTTGGAGGCCTGAGGTCCAGACAGGAGAGCAATATCCAAAGTGCCCTCAATTGGCTTCAGGCAGGACACAGACCTACCTTCCAGTTTATACTCAGAAGGGCTTTTCCGGACGGGTGACTCAGGAGCAACCAAGCCCGGCTTCTCTACTCCACCGTCCACCCGCCCAGCTAGTGCCTTGAGAGGGACAAAGGAGACAGTGCTGATCTGAGCCGTGTGGGCACTGCTCATGAATGCTCGGCTCTCAGAGGCCACTGGGGCCTCCTGCTGTCCACCCATGGACCGGACGGGGTTCCCGGGCAGGCTTTCGTGGGCACTAGACGTCAGCTTGGGCTTGAGCACAGTGCACAGGCCGTCATCTTTGTCTTCAAGTGACATTTTCTTTCGGAGGTAATCGATGTTGGCCAGTTTGCTGTCTAACTTCTCACATCGGAGACACTCCTTGGCCTGGGAGGACTTCTCCGTGTTTTCACCCTTCCCAGAGCTGGACCTATCAGCCGAGTGGCAGAGAGTGTCCTGGAGGGTGCCAGGAGCAGAGGTGCGCTTGAAGTCACAGATGCCCTGGCTGTGGTCCCCAGGTGCCGGGCCATGGCCAGCCGCTGCCCCTTCCGAGGTCACTCCCTCGCTGGCCCGAATGCTGGCCTGCTTGTGAAGAGCCCCTTTCAGCAGGCTGCCCACGGATGGGGCCTCCTGCAAGGCCACTTTGTTATCAAAATGATTTGACCTTTCTAAAGCCTTTGGATAGATTTTCTTCTCTCTCTCTTCCAGCCTAAAAGTAGAGAGGTTTTCTAAATCACTCCCAAGTCCATGGGATTTCTGGTGGGGTTCTTGTTTCTCTGGGAGACCATCTGGCTTCTTCACCACCACCTTGGCCTTGAGCTTCTCTCGGTCCAGTTCATCCACAGACTCCTGTCTTCCCAGCTTCCGGGAGACAGGACGCTTCAGGCAGCCTTGCTCCACAGGCCTGGCGCGGCTCAGGGAAGGGGCATCACACACATTCTCCTCCAGGCTCTGCAAGGTCACTTCCCGCGGAGGCTGTTCCCTCGGCACCTCCTCCTGGGTCACCTCCAGGCTGTGTTTGCGGGAACACAGGTGCTTCTTGTCGCTGCCATAGGAGGGAGACAACTTCTCCTCTGACTGCACGCGCTTGAGCAGTGGGGACCTCGGGGGCTCTGCACTCTTGGGCCTCACAATATGCCTGACGATGGTGGGAGGGGAGTGCATTTTGCTGGGAAAAGCTTGAGCGATCTTGGAATTGCCAAGAGAGTGTCCCAACAGAGGGGATGGTGACCGCTGAGGGGAGGTGGGCTGTGGTGTTGGAGAGGGGGTCCGGGCCAGTGGGGAGAGGGGGATGCTGCCAGCCGACTTCCGCCTTCCAGAACGGTAGCGCTGTCCGCTGAGTTTGGGGGCCAGACCATGTAGGGTGCTGGGCCGGATGTGTCCTGACCCCGCTGGGGAATTGGGAGCACTAGAGCTTGGGGAGCTGCTCTGAGAGGAGTTAGTACCTGGGGGTGGGAAACAAAAAGCCATGAGCAATGGACTCCATCCCTTTTCTTTCCATGCTTCCAACCCAAATGGTTGTAGGTCGGGTCAGATCAAGGTCAGCAAATTGTCTTAGCATCTAACTCTATTGAAAAAATGCTTTTCAGGTAAACCTCCCCCCACATCAGGGTTCAACCCCGTATTTCCTGCCTTAATGGTCTAAATAGACGTATCTTATGACTATCCTTTCATTTACACCTTCTTTCATTACGCTGGAATAAGCCTCCCATCCCTCAGGAGCTCGGATAGTGACTCTGACCTCCTCCCACCTCTCCCCTACTGTCTGGGCCAGAAGACTCACTCACCTGATGGGAAGTCAGGGGTGGAGCGATAGCTGGGCGTGGGGGACCGGGGAGACAAGCTGTGCGTTGGGGAGCCTGGGAGGCTCTCCCCTGATGACAGGGACCGGTTCAAACAGGAGAAGCTTCGGCTGGTGTGGAGTAAAGGAGAAGGCTGCTTGGCTAGTTTTTTAAAAAGGGATCTCCTCCTAGAGCGGAAATAAAAGCAAAGGAATCAGATTCTACATAGAGGGCCCCTCTGTCTCCCCACAATGTGGGTGTACTCAGTTTCACACCTCTGTGCCAGCACAGTGACACGGTGCCAGACCCCACACTAAGGTGTAGGTTCCCACTCCCATATTAACAACCTTATGACTCAGAAAAGAAGGGTCTTTGCTAATGTACAACGGAAGCTCTCTTAATTCCGAATACTTTAAGAAGAAGCGACAAAATAGGAAGAATAGAAAACATAGGAAATATATATTCATTTATTTATCTGTCAGGGTTATGAGGAGGGTGTTTTGTACCCACAGCTGTTTGCTGTGCTTATTCCACTGTGGGTTCTTGAATATTCCTAATGACCATGTAGGCGGTACATTTACATAGAAAAAGCGACAAAGGTGAACTGAAGCTTATCATATCAGCAGGGCACCACACACTATATAGCTGCAGCAGAAGCAAGTGAGTATTTAGTGCTCAACAAGCTTATCTTAAAGGGGGGAAAAAAAAACTTCTGATGACTTAGAAGTACACGTGGCTGTAGAGAGCTCTTTCACCTTTAAGGTCAGGCAAGCCTCACTCCCCGCCAGTGAGCTTAAGCAAAGGTTTACATGCTGCTACACCCCTTTGAAACAGTGTGTTCTGTTTAACTTAAAGCACAATCAAAATCTAAAGCACACTTTAAGAAAAGTGTATGAATCAGTCATTAATACAAAAGACCACACCAAAGAATTCGTGTGTGTGCTTTATTTGAGTTTAATAAATGCAATAAATGTACTTGGGTTAAACAATGAAATCATTTTATCAAGTTCCTAATGACAGACAGCAACTCCCCTGCTCGGCCCTTGGCCCACTTCCCAGAGAAACCGCTTTCTACTCCTTTAGCTACTTCTCCTATTTGTCTGCATATTGCTAAGTTATCTCGTTAAGTTTTCGTTTTTCAATTTTAGAAACGATCTACTGATTTCCTAGGACAGAAGATGAGAGTTAGGCTCTTACACAACCCCCTTCCACCTTCTGACCAAATACACTTCCCCCTTTTCTATGCCTCCCTCTAGAGCTAAAACAAAACTTTCAGTTAGAAAAGAGGCGGAGCTTTTCTTTTATATTCTAAACACTGTTCACAGCTAGGCCATGCGAAGCATCATTCCATTTCCTTTCTTGCAGGACTTTGTCTTTCCTGGAGTGAATAAGCACCCCTTTTTCATTTGCTTCTTTCTCCACATTTCTGTCATCAAAACCCCTCTTACTACAATCAGACACATTAGATCCAAGCGGGCCAAACGGGGATGCTGCTGTGGTGTCACATGGGGAGCCCATCCAGACAGGTGCCTGGCAAGAAATGTCCCCACCAGAAACACACACACACTCATCTTGCCGGCGTCTGCAGAGAGTACAAAAGGACTCACAGCACCTCCCAGATCACAAATGTGTAAGCCAGTTACATCTACAGTCAGTAAAACAAAAACCTTTATTTTTAAGCTTATGTGGATGCTTTTTAGATATAGTTATTTTAGAGTATCTGGCATTTAAAAAAATAGCAATTGTTAAAAAAAAAAAGCAATCGTTTGTTCTCAGATAATGTAAAAGACATTACTGAGTGTACATTTAATGCTAAAAACTGCCTGAAGGTCTGGGGCCTCACATTCAACTCACCTGAAATCCAACAAACAGCAAAGCACTGGTCATGGTACTCATACAGGAAAAAAAAAAATGCAATCTGAATTCTTCTGCTACCTAACTATGTAAATCTTTTCACTGTGAAAAATGCTGTTATGAATGTGAACTTTAATGTATTAATATTTGAACCACAGCACCAAATTTCTCACAGAAAAATGAGTCTTTCCCATATATAATTGTTTAAATTAAGGAGTAACTTTCGTCCAACATGGGCATATTAAAACCCCACAAAAATCCTGCTTTAACTAACCTTTCTAGACTTTCTTTCTTCTTAGATTTCTTGCTCCGCCTCACCATCCGGCTCTTACAGCTATTTCTCCTGGCTGGTCCCGTTTTGATGGATGTGTTTTCAAATGGGGTGGTGGTGATTGAGACCTTATTTCCACTCTATAAAAAAAAATGGGGTGCTATTAAAGGGAAAATCTGGGAGCACACAGGATCAGAAGTGGGAAAGCACGTTCAAAAACAAATAAAGATACATAAGGACATACATACAAGAGCCTTCCATGTCTAAATAGCCTTTTAAGCAGTGGCACCCTGAGAGAACACGAAGGCAAAATGTCCGGATTCTTTGAGAGGGCAGGCTCTGGACTCCACAGATGTGGGTTCAATCCAAGTTCTATGCCCTGAGCAGGTTGCTTCTCCTCTCTGTGCCTCAAACACTTGCACTATCCAGCAGTAGAATCACACCTATCTCACAGGGGCTCGTGCGTGGATTACCCGGGATGGAGTTTGTAAAGCCTGCAGCACCAAGTATGACAGAGGCAAAGGACTCTATAAACAACAGTGATCTTCATCCATATGTAGTTAAGTATAAATGAGTCCAGGGGCTGTCTGTTGTTGGTTGATTTATTTTTCTTTTTTCTCCTTTTTGTGTTTTTCCTTTGACCTAGAAATCATAGACCAGCAAAACTGAAAGAGACTTTTATTTTTAATTATTTTAAAAGATTCCTTTGCTGGCACCATAAAACCTGTCAGCTTGCAGAGCTGGGAAGTTTACGCCAGCGAGTACAAAACAGCCTTTCTTTAACCAGGTCATGTATGGGGAGGTAACTCCTGGTAGAATTCTGGGACTTTCACTCAGTGCTGGGACAGGGCTTGCCGGGCAGGCCCTGGAGGTCGACAGAAGAGTGGAGTCAGAAGCTAGGCTGAGGGGCGCCCTGGGCAGATGGTAGAACTGATCCCCTTTGCTGCAGCATTAATGACTTCTTCTTGAATTTCTTAATAACCAGGGGAAAAACATGTCCTTTCAAAGTCACAGATGGCCCCGATTACCTCAAAAAGATAAGAAATATAAGGAGCAGGGTCTTTTAAAAGTTCTATACCCAAAAAACGCCTAGCAATTCAGCTGTAAGTGGTACTAAGAGATGGGGAGTTAAGTGTGGTGGGGGCAGGGACCAAACCAATGGGGATTGATTGTTTTAATGTTAACATCTACCCCCACCACCAGCTCCCGCTGCTCCAATTTGGGAAGTAATACATGACATTATAAGAAGAAATTGTAAAGTATAAGTAAAAATAAAAATCATTGAGAAACTTATTGCCAGCTAACACTGGTAATACTTCAGTATATTTCCTAATCTTTTTTTAGGCATGTATGAATTACGCATGCACACAGTCATACGTTGTCAACAACTTTAATCTTAATTAATCTAATATTTAGTTTTATGTTGTTTTTCCATTTCTCATTATAGAACTTGAAAAACCTTCCCCACATCACTGAATAGTCATTAAGAACATAATTTTGGGGGCATCAGGGTGGCTCAGTTGGTTAAGCATCCAACTTTGGCTCAGGTCATGTTCTCATAGTTTGTGGGTTCAAGGCCCATGCAGGGCTCTGTGCTGACAGATCGGAGCATGGAGCCTGCTTCAGGTTTTGTGTTTCCCTCTCTCCCCACCCCCCCACCCCCCACCATTAGTGCTCTCTCTCTATCTCTCTCAAAAACATTAAAAAGTTTTAAAAAACTTAATTTTTTTTTTTGCTGTATAATATTCCATGAGATGGGTAAATCAAAATTCAACTATTTTCCTACTACTATTATTTCCTACGTTTCAGTACTTTTAAGACTTGCCATAAATATCATCCTCCATAAATCATTGTCCTAGTCTCTGTCATTTCCCTTAGATTACATATGTGAATCAAAGGGTCTATCCAAACTTTTAAATTTTTTATTTTAGAGAGAGAAAGTGCATGAAAGGGAAAGAGGGGTGGTGTGGGCGGGGAGAGGGAGAGACAGAAAGAAAGAGAGACAGTGAGAGACAGAGAATTCCAAGCAGGCTCCACACCCAGTGCAGAACCTAATGTAGGGTTCAATCCCATGACCCTGGGATCATGACCTGAGCTGCTATCAAGAGTTGGACGCTCAACGGACTGAGCCATCCAGGTGCCCTAAACCTCTTAAAGACTCTTAGTATATACTAATACACTATTTTCCAGAAAGTTTATGTCAATACATACTTTTGCTGGCAGCACATAAAGACTTTTCTTACCACAGGTTTGTCAGAACTGAGTATTAATGTTAAACACATTACCAATTTTATACGAATAAATTGCAACGAGTTTTAATCTTCATTCTTTGACATTGTCTCATTTATTTTGGTCATTCCTATTTTTTTTAGGAAATGACCTGTTCATGTCTTACATCCACTTTCGTGTCAGTAAGTTTAGTATTTTATGAATGATTTTAGAGGTTTTTTTGTGTGTGTATTTAAGAACATGTAATCTCACACCTAATGTCGTAATTGTAAAAAAAAAAAAAAAGATTTGAGCTGGAACAAAAGAAAAAAAATATTCTGCAAGAACAAACTGTACGTTCTATATGCAAATGCCAAAAGTTCGAAAATAAACCCTTATCTGACAAAGATTGATTCCATTTCTTGTTTAAACAGAACATTCAGCTTAAAAGCATGAAAGGCCTATGAACGGAGGTTGTGTGGAAGGAGATCTTCTCTGCACAAATTGAGGGAGGCCATACTACAATTTCAGTTTCTCCTATATGCCTTAAGTGAATGAAAAAGTAACAAATATGGCTGGAGTTCATCTTTCACTGCAATTCTTTCAATCCTTTTCCACATTCATACACAGAGTAGACACAGACAGCCATCATATGTCCACTGGGGCTGTCCCACTGTGCACGTCACTGAGCCTGAATCCAATTCCACCCTTTCTAGCATAATTCACCAATGGTTTTTCTATCTTTATCTATAAGAGGCTAACAAGGCCATTCAGGCTTTTTAAAGCACATTTTGAGCATTAAAGCATTATTTCCATATATTCTGCCACTTTATTTTCACCACCAAATTATGAGGGCTGTTTTGTTTTGTTTTTGTCTTTTTTTTTCTAATACGACCTTGTGAGGTGAGAATGGATTGTTACCCTTCATTATAGATGAGGAAAACAGATTCAGGGATGCTGAGTTTCCTCTTTCTCAGGGTCACAGAGCCCATCTTAAGAGCCCACACCTGGCTCTCTGCCCCTCACCCCCACTGCCTGCTCCTCACAGGCATGGCGTGACCTGATCGTCCGCCACCTTTCCTGCCCCTGGCAGAGTAGATGGCTTAGACTTAACGGGTGGTGGCAAAGGAACCAGGCTCTGGACAATATAGGGAATGATCGATGCATCAGACTGTCAAGAAGAAACGGAAGACATATAAAAATAGCATAAACGTTGTAGGAAATAAAAATAAATGATGAACAAATCTCATCAGAAAAGTTACAGCCAGGGTTTTTAAATCAGAGCACATCACTGCGTTCTGTACAAATGTTCCCTTCCCCTATTAAAAACCAAACCCAGTTTTCTCTTTCTTGTTTCTATATATGGCAGAGGACAGTTTGCTTGACCTATACACTCAGAAAACTTCCCTAAGGAGGAACTACAGACACTCAAGATGCAGAGTGCAAATATTTCACTGAGAGCATTAACGATCATGCAAATGGTAAATGACGGGAAAAATAACTTAATCCACAATAGGGTGAGAATCGTAAAGCCTGCCACCTGGTGGATCCATCGGCTACATAGAGGGCTGCCTGAACTCAGTGCAATGTGTCTTACTGGGTCAATTTATCCTCAATACATTCTTCTGAAGGAGCGAACTCTTGTAAGAGAAATTCTGTGGCACTTGTTTAAAAAAACAACAACAAAAAATGGTGCCGGCGGATTGTTAAGTGTTCAATTTGTTCACTTTTACTGTAAACTGTTGGTATAAACTGTGCACGGTGCGAGGGAAATTATTTTAAGCTGGCTGAACTGAATACAATCGCAGGCTAACCATCTCTTCCTCTCAGTCTGGCTCCAGGTTAACTTCTCAGTTGGCCTTGGATAGACTATTTTTACATTCCTTTCTCTGCGACATGCACATGGGGAATGTCACGCTTTCTGCAGGCCTAGGTCTTTGCTGTGACTCACATCCTCCACAATCCAGCCCCAGCCAGCCTGCACACTCCATCCCATATACAAACCCAGGCTCCAGTCACTCTAGTTTGATTTGTGTACCTCAAGCACTCTGAGCTTTCTTGGCCTTGCATTTGCACACACCCTCTTTGTTCTGCTGAGCCCACCCTGCACTCCCTTCCCATACACTAACTCTCCACCCATCCTTCACAGCCCTGAACAGATAACCCCTGTTTCATCCCCCCTGGGAAGCCATCTCTCCTTCAGAATGTGGGCTAGATTTACAGTCGGCTCCTTATGTTTAACACTTTGTAGACTTGGTTTCGCCACTGGTTTTCCACGTACTCTGGTGGACTCATGCCAAGTACGGGCTCCAAAGCCACACTGTGGGGTGCAAATCCTCTTTTCTGCTCCTTCCTAGCGGGTAGCCTTGGGCTGCTTTGTTAAATTTCTGCTGCTTTCTTCATCCGTAAAATGGGAACAATGTTGTTTACAGGACCTGCTTCACAGCAAGTGAGGATTATAGGGGTTCAGCTACGTAAAGCACTATTACCTAATATTCTTATGTGTTGTCTCTTGTGCAACTGACCTTTCAGTATCTAACACAACGCTCTGCACGTTTTTAGGACTTGGCGAGTATGTAAGGATGGTCATAATGACACTATTTGATGGCCTCCATTTTCACATCTAAAGGCTCCCCAGAGTTCATAGAAAGGAAATTCGTGAAGCAGGGACTAATGAAGTTTTAGGGCTGCTTTTATGTGCTGGGTATTTAAACTAATACTATCCCAAAAGAGCAATCTGGTTTACTTGAGAGTTTCCCAGATTAGAGAGGTTAAGCTGGGCATGTTATCATGTGTGTCAATACGGACTCCATCCATCGCTACAGTGAGTGCACAGAGATTTCACTGCTCTTACAAAGTTCTTTTAGAAAGCTGCCCAAAAGCAGAAAGGAGGGGATCACCTCCTTGCGGCAGGACCAGTGTGAGGCAAAGCTGAAGGAGCACACAGGAAGGGATTCTCAGAGCCAATGGGGAAGTGAACTGGAGAAACACATTGATTCTGTAATTCCATAGATCTATGATGAGAAGTGACTTTGGACAAGCTTCCCTGTGGATATGAGTTAGTGCTCCCATAGCAGGTCTGCTTGGAAGGTGTGAGAGTAAACGAGACCACATGTGAAGACGTCAAATGTGGAAAATGCTTACTCCGTTTGCAATCTGAAAGATATTGTACTGCATATGAACTTCTAAACAGATATACAGCAGCCTCAAGCGATGGCTCTTCCACCTTTTTCCTAAGGTGCCATGACATTTCATGAAGTAGTTCGCAAGTATAGAACACGAAATCAAGAGGGGTGCTTGGGTGGCTCAGTAGGTTGAGCGTCTGACTTCAGCTCAGGTCATGATCTCACAGTTCGTAGTTTGAGCCCAACGTTGGGCTCTGTGCTGACAGCTCAGAGCCTGGAGCCTACTTCGGATTCTGTGTCTTCCTCACTCTCTCTCTGCCTCTGCCCCGCTTGTGTGCTCATGCTTGCTCGCCCTCTCTCAAAAATAAATAAACATTAAAAAAAAAACAACATCGGGGCGCCTGGGTGGCGCAGTCGGTTAAGCGGCCGACATCAGCCAGGTCACGATCTCGCGGTCCGTGAGTTCGAGCCCCGCGTCGGGCTCTGTGCTGACAGCTCGGAGCCTGGAGCCTGTTTCGGATTCTGTGTCTCCCTCTCTCTCTGCCCCTCCCCCGTTCATGCTTTGTCTCTCTCTGTCCCAAAAATAAATAAAAAACGTTGAAAAAAAAAAAAAAACAACAACATCAAGTAAACAGTATCCGAGAATACCAAAATATAGCCACTACCCTGATGTTCCATGAGTGATGTCACGAGGATGCCCAGTGTTGATCCTACTCCCTTTACATGCTGTCCAAGAACCGCTGTTTAAATTTGGAAGAAAGCTGCATGATTACACAGTTCACTGGAAAGATAATTAAATCCCTCGTATCCTTTTTGTTTCATTACATTGGTCGCTCCTCTCGAGTGCTTCCTTTATGAAGCAGAGGCAGGACCCTCTGCTTGGCTCTGCGACAGAACAGGCCATGGCTCCGGAGGGTGCCAAGGCTCTCCAATATGGCTTGTTTACACAGTTTCAGAGACACACTGACTAGATCCAGGAATCAAGGTGCTCCCTAACCAGAGGAGGACAAAACTGTATGAATGGGATTGGATTTGGCTAAGACACTTTGCCAGACACCTTCAGGAGAAATATACATTCAAATTTCACAGAAGCAGGCTTTAAAATCCACGATCATATCTAACACTCCATAAAATAAATTATGGAAATAACCAAATGTCTCAGCAAGATAAACAAATGCCTATTTTCTAAAGATATATACACTTCAGTTTATTATTTCTTCTTCTGATTTTATGAGCAGACCCAGGAAGTGATAGGAAGATAGGCTGTGGATGAAGCGATGTTGCATGTAACATAATACTGTTACAAAGAAGGTAGAGAGCCAAGCTGATGTTACCAATGAAAATCCCTTGACCTTCTTTTAAATGCTAATGCGAAGACTGGAAAAAGCTCTAGCAGGATGAATAACAACTAAGAAAACCTCACTGTAATACACAGACTTATTATCTAAAAGAAAGGGTGAGCTCCTAGAACAGATCAAGGAGCGTTTTAGAGACAAACAACACTTGTGTCTGCCTACTTCGGAGGAGCCTAACCTACTTCAGAGGAGCCTAAGGCATGTGTATTGGATATGAAGACAGAGGGAGGGAAAAATCCAAAACAATCTTCCTGGACTCTTACTCACAAAAGGTCAAGGGGCACCTGGGTGGTTCAGTCAGTTAAGCATCTGACTCTTGGTTTCGATTCAGGTCATCATCTCACGGTCTGTAGGTTCAAGCCCTGTGTGAGGCTCCACGCTGTCAGCACAGGATTCTCTCTCCCTCTCTCTCTGGCCCTTCCCAGATCTCACGCTCTCTCAGAATAAGTGAATAAACTTAAAACAACAACAACAACAACAACAACAACAACAACAACAACAACAACAAAGGGGTCTATCTGTGAGCCAGCAATGGGGCACCCCTGGACCATAGGAGCAGGTACTGTGAGAGAATCTGCTGGTCAGACTCATGAGTCTTTATAACCCGTCCAGAATTTTGTCTTGCAAAGCCCGAAGTACTATCAGGTGACTTTCACAGACAAGGGATCCCAATGCCCTGCCTCCCATTTCTTGGATTCTTACTATGAGAGAGTTGTTCCACACCAGGTGGACAAAGAATATTACCAGGGACAGATGGTGATCTAAACTGAAAACCTCAGGTTGTACCCACGGTGTCAACTCTTTCTGTTCAATAGCCATACTTGAAAGTATAGACTAACCCCAGCCCTTTCAAGCTGACTGACAAACTGAACGGCCTGCATATTAAGACATGAGTCAAGACCAACAAAAGTAGAAGTGGGGTATTTGACCCCTTCCATGGTAACTTTTGGAAAGAAAGCAAAAGAGGACCCCAGCATTCACCTCAATTCCACGAACATTTATTGCATACCCACCTGTATATCCCAGGTATTGGGTAAATGCTGGAACTACATGGGAAGATGTCCCCTGCATCATCAACCGGTAGGTATGAATGACAGCAAAGTCAGGCGCCACCCCCTACAGACTTTGGTTTTGAGCCCAAGACCAAAATTTAATTAATAATGTGAATTAATCAGTGGCAATAACTTTCCTACAACCTGCTACTTCACAATGGACCTCTGAATATGCCTGCTATTACTACTCTCAGAACCTAAGCCAACCCTAATCTTTTGAAAAATACGCTCATATTAGCTTGGGGAATGACAGAAAAGGAGAAAAGTCATTTAACTGCACTTATTTTTGGAAGGCTTAGCCCACCCACTTCTTTGTAGTGCCTTCTAAATTTCTAATTTTCTTTCCTGTTTCAATTCAATGAAATTTCTCTGTGATGTCTCTCCCCACTCATAGAATATTCTCTCCAAAAGTATAACATTCCTCCCTCAGCGACAGTCCTAAGTTAAACTTCATCTGCTTCCATACATCTCCTATATCTCCCATATTTCTCAAAGGCAAGGACTATACCTTCATTCTTGTGTTACTAATATGTACTATGGAACTGGGCTCAGTGTGAGTGCTCTGAAAAGAGTCTGAATGTACATTTTCTAAATGGCAGGTACATATTTATGTTCTGTCTCTCAACAGACTGTAGTTTATCTGAAACCATGGTTCACACCTCTCTGTATACAACTCCCTTACAGCCCCTTTCAGTGCCCAAAAAGCAAGAGATCATCCATAAATCTGATGATTTGTAAAATAATCTTACAATTAGAGACTCTATTTCTGATCACTGACTTCTTTTTCTGAACAAATTTAAAATCAAGTACAAATTCGTCTTTGTTTTTACAAGAGACATATTTGGAGCTATTACTTTATATTCTACCGTCAGCAGGTGACACAGCAAATAAGAGAACTGAAGGATCAGTGTAGATTTTCTCTCTCCACTCACATTCACGCATCTTGTGATCTTAACTCCATGGGCTTTATTCAGCTTACATTCAAAACAGAAAATGTTCTATGTTCAAAATCATTTGTGTGAGGGCCTAATGATTACTAGAACCCCTTCCTCCATTGCTACTTACTTCTGTCATCTACAGTGTATGTGTATATATTTCCATTTCTATTTTTCAAAGGAAATCCAACTCTCAGACTGAACCTTCAAATCTGACCTCATTTTCATACCACTTCATCTTCCATTGTACTGGAATAAAACTTGCTGAATGGCCCTGAAGAAAACCATCTTTAGGATAGGTGACTTCCCAACAGCTTTTACTATGTAAGGCTCATAAAGTGAAAAAGAACTCTTGTTATTCGTAATTTAGAATAAGAAGTTAAATTCAGAAGTGATTGTGCAGACAGAAGGCCATGTTTTTTCATGATATATAGAACCAGCAAATTGATATTATCTGTTTCTTCACCTTTTATCAGACTTTAAACCACTGAATACTTCCTCAGTAATAAGACTGTTTATGCATGCATCATAGAGAATTCTAGAACTTAAGGAGAGAACTCTTGGTACCAGTTCTTTCTGATGACCTTCACTTGTGTGGCATGGGCATAAAAAAGATAATACCTTTAGCAAAAGCTCTATAACTTCCGTGTGGACAAGTCCATGCACTGGTTCTCCATTGATGTGTGTGATCAGATCCCCAGCCTTCAGTCCTGCTTGGCATGCTGGACTTCCTTCTTCAACATTCTGAAGTCCAAGAAAAGAGTATAGATTGATCAGCCAACAAATGGCAACCTTAACATCTACTGTTTCTTCTGGGACAATATTCTGGGTTAATTAGCAAATGATCCTAAGCTTCTAAGAGGAAATCAATAAGGCATGGTTATTATTCCTTTTCTGACATCATCCTAAAATAGGACACTTACTTACAAAATTTCAGGTGAGTGGGAAAGGTAGTTAGTTTTGTTTGTTTTTTAATAAAAGAAGGCCAGGAAAAAATTAAAAAGAAGGGTGACAATAGGACCATCTTTGACAATTTCTACCATGCTGGTATGCAAAGTGGACAATCAAATATGAAAACTGGACAGAATTATGAGAAGTTATTAGTTTTTTCTCAATTCAATGCCACCATATAAAGGGAAAGGGCATGAAACAGGTCCCAAAAGCCAGCTTAGCAGAAAAACTGTTTGCTTATAAATATGCCTCAGCCAACTTATTCATTGTCCAGTTTGGCTGGGAATGAAAAGTAACAAGGATGAGAGGCTGTTGATCTCACCCAAACAATATGGTGCACTGTATAGATGTCGCTGTCTCCCACATACACCCGGATGGCTCGGATGGTAAAACCGTAGTTTTTCCCTGAACTGTGGATCACAATGGGCTGATGTGGACTGGCAGAAGCTCCTGAAGAATCTCGGCTGGGAGAAGAATCTCGTGAAGAAGAAGGGTCCGAGGACAGGGAATGGGGGGACATTGGACTTCCCAGTGGAGAAACGGCAAACATATCTGCAACACAGAAGCCAGTCGTTAGAGCCGATGCTGATCACACAAACATCCATGCAGCCAGCCCGCACTGCATGAGCCCTGCAATGATGGGGAGCTCAGCCACACAATAAATCCATTCATTTCTCATCAAGAAATAATATAAAAATATTTATATTGCTAACTAGGATGGCTTTCCAAACAGGGGATATTAAGAAGACTTCGAAAGTGTCTGTACTGCAACTAATTTTTCAGTGAATTCTGTGAGGTTAGAATTTCTTCATTCTCTATGCTAATTAAAACACACACAAAACTTAGTTCCTACCTGGCTGGGATAGCTTTAGTTGGTATATTTTGTTGTCCTTAAACAAATCAGAGATGCACAAATTTCAAGTATGTCTTTACACAGAGAAGAGACTTTACACAGAGGAGACTATAGTAAAAGATTCTCAGGCTCCAAATCAACAAATTTAACACGGTCCTTTTCAAACATACGTGATTAGGAAAACAATCCATCAAGTTAACAGTTCCTTTTTACAGTACTACTGAACTAGTACTCAAGTGATTTTGATCAAGACAACAGTGAAATGTCAATTTCTTTATGAAACAATCACTCCTAATTATTATGAATACAACTGACCGCTTCATACAGTACCTACAATTCTAACAATGATTCTCAAAGATAATACAGGTGAAATAGAGAAATTTTAAGAAAACTTAATACCACAATACCAATTCTGTTCTGTTTTTGTTTTAAAAGCAAACACGCTTTTATTGTTGATATCACTGTTCCATCCACGTGAGTCTAAACGGATCTTAATTAACTGGTCACGTGAAATTGTGTGTGTGTTTGACAAAAAGAATGATCCACTAAAGATACTGAAGTTTAAATGTGAGCTCAGTCAGAGGCAGGCTACTATGTGCCCAGCGTTACTGAAGACTCACCAGGTTCAGTGAGCACCAGGGGAGCCACAGCAAACTGCCAGTGCCCACACTATCATTTCTTCCGATTCTTAAGTCTGTCAAAGTGGAACAAAGCTAGGTGGATCATTAGCGATGTTCCTTCACTTTGGGACTGCATGTGGCACTCTTGGTACTCTTTTGCTGGCTATCTTTTGTCTAAAGATCACAAGGCCAAGTGAAGAGACACATGCTGGTGGGCAGGGAACTTGTAACCATGTGAGAGGGAACTGGACAGAGTGGAAACACATACACACATCCAAAGTGCTGGAAAGCCAAGTCCCCATCCTTTGTGGCATGACAGTTTCCCTTATCGCCCTGTATTAAACAACTGCTCTACCTTACCAAGACGTGGGCTTTCTCACCAGCTTTCAAAAGTGGACTTACCTTTCCAACTGCCGCTGCTTTGGAGTTACGAATAGTCACTCAAACTAGGGAGATAGATGGTTACTTTACGGTGCCGAATGGGACGCCTCCCAGAAAACAGAGTGGGCTAGAGTGAGCAATACCCCCAAATGAGCATTTGTTTGTATCAAATTTCTTTCTGCACAAACAGGAAATTTTGAAACTGTAAACAATTCCTTTTATACAAGGTCTGTATTCCTCCAAATGCAAGCCATCTGCAATATAATTCAATTGCCACTTCCACTCTCGGGCTGTCATTTGAGTGTTAAGTCACAAACACCAGGGTGTATGTTTTCTCGCTTCTGGGGGAATTGCGTAGACTTAGTGATTTCTAGAGGCAAAGCCCAGGTGTACAAAAATACTGCAATTCCACAAAACCATAATTAAGCCCAGTCTTCCAATACAGGGGAGAAAATGACTACCAGTAGGAGGAAGCATAACTCAACAGACAGGGTTGGGAAAATTTGTAAATTTCAGGGCTGTCTGTGACTCTCTGCATCCCCAGAAATGAAAAACTTATGTTCTCCATATCTCTCTCCTCATTAATTAGAAGAGGAAAAACTGTACTTAGCTTTCCAACACATATGCTATAAACAACTCAGTAAAGTACATAAATGATGCATAGTCTAGGGAAGAAAAATGATTCAGAGGAGATAAATTTACCACTTAATTTGAGGAGGGGGGAGCAGAAAAGGAAAGAAAACAAACAAAAGAAATCAGGCTGTGTGGGAAGGAAGCCTGCCTCATCTCCTGATGCAGAAAGAAGCAAGAAGCAATCAGTGACACATGCTGTCTGGGAGCTCCGGAGCTCCCGCAGGGAGAAACTCCGGAGAGATGCGCTGGGTACCGCCCGTTACTGCTTCTAGCAATCTTGCATCTCGATCAGCATTCCAAACTGGGGAGAGGGGGACACATGCACAAAACCACACAATTTCATGCGAGTAGATGTCTCTCTACCTCCTGGGATCATGAGGGACAGAGCACTGGCAGAAAGGGACTTTGTGACTTTCCCCGAGATTTTCTTTTTTTCTGTGCTTTCTAATCGCTGCCGAGCCATGTGAGAAGCGGGTTCACTGGGTGGCTTTGAGGAATTATCTGTACTGTCCACACACTCGCTTCGTCCATTTATCTGATCCAAGTGCTCTGAAAAACTGCCAACTGTGCAAAGAAGAAGGGATAAACACGTTCAGGGAAATCGGAAAGGAGAGGTGGAAAGAGGGAAAGAGAGAGAAAGAAGGAAGAACAACCTGGGAAACGTACTCCCATGTGGCTCAACAATCCATATGGCGCCAGGCAAGCATTAAAATCACATGACTGGTTTGAGAAAGGTGATGGGGAAGAGAAGGGGATGAAAGACATGTCCATCCAGGTTTCATTCTCCTTGTACCTAAGTCTGCTAATTCTCAATGACTCCGCTTAACTACAAGAGTCACTACTTTACAGAATTTCGATTTTAGAACCCTTGTAGCGACAACTCCTCCCCACTGCTTCCAACCACGGAAGGCTCTGAAGCAAACACCACCTTATGAACACCATGACCACCCACTGTATACTAAAATGATCTTGTGATATTAATGGTCATCGTTAGCAATGCTGTGAATAATGTGGACATGTGGATAATGCTGTTTGGGACATGTGGACATCATCTCATTTCTTCACGTAGACTTGGGACTGTGTCATCTCCTAGTGTCTTCCTGGACTGCACTAGACTGCACGAGGTTCACGTATGTAACTCACAGGAGAGTGCCTCAAGCATCACCTGTGACTTCTCATGCCCTAATTCTCCTTGCAAACCTCCCAGGACAACAAAGGACAGTACTCACTGCATTCCACAATGGCTTGCTGCACCTTCCTGGTTTTTTCTCTAGACAGTGTATCATCTCCTGATCTGCCCTGAGGTTACTGGACCAGCGGTAAGATCCTTTCCCGTCTCAGCCAGCCACGCCTTCTTTATTTTTAAGTTTCTTAGCCCTTAACAGAAAGGTGGGTTTTTGTTTGTTTGCTTGTTTGTTTTAAAATAATTAGGACTCCCCTCAGCAGAGGATCACAAGAGAATCACGTGGGAGGATGCAAAAATGGAAAATCAGTGATGTCTGCCTGGGTGACCACACAGACCAAGAATAAATAACGTTTCTGAGCGGAAATAACATGTGGAGTCCCCCAGAGGAAAGGCGAACAGCCACCCACTTTGGGTTTTTCCTACTCTTTCACAGGCTATCAGTTCTCTTTCTTTCTTTTTGTAATCACTGACAGTTTATCTTTGCCCATCCGGAAAAAGTGATGCTCATCTCATTTTGACTTCTAAATGCTGTTACAAGCCCCCTGTGCTTTAGAAACCATCAACACTATCATCACCTTAAGATATACAATCCATGCAGAGAATTTAATACCATTATAAATGATCCTTTGAAAGACCAACCAGCACATTTTAAAGCCTAGGAAATAGTTAGGCTGGATAGGACTTAATTCACAATCCCGTTCTGCTGCTGAATCCACTACTCAACTTCACAGCTCAAGTTTGGCCTCTGTGCCTAGGAGGTGACAGAGACCCTACAGGCAGGGACCTTGGTAAAGGAAGCTTGGGACTTGAGAGAGCGCTGTGGGTACAGGAAAAGGGCCGGACCTCCAAGCGACACCCATGAGACCCAGGAAGACAATCCTAAATGAAGTATCAGCAGCCTTCCTACTGCTATATTCCAAACTCAACCTCACTTAACTCCATCTACTCAATTCCCTCTAAATCAAGAAATCAACAGCTCAAGGACTTGATAAAAACTGCTTCGCGACTCACACACCTCATCTCCAAAACCTTAAGCTTACTTTGGGCTAAGTTACACACTCTTCTCCTTGCTAATCTGGTAGGATGGGCTCCTTGACAAATGAAAAGCCGAATCTCTTCACAACGAATAATTGGTTGACTCGAGCACTACACCTAAGACTTCGAGACTTTTTACTTTTCACTGATTCAAATGCAACACGATCGTGAAAAAAGAGAAAGACGTATGAAACTGTACTTCCCTAAATGCCCGAGTGCGAATAGGTGCTGTTCTTTTTTAGCATCCCTGCCCCCTTGCCTCTGCCACCTCCTTTCAGAGCAATGGATAGAAGTGCACGTTTCTGTTCTGCCAATAGTGGATAATGTCACCTTAATGTTCTGTAAATGTCAAGGGTTCTTTCTTTTTGATGGTGGAGCAATATAAAACTCAAGAAATTTAATTTTACTACAGTCACGGTTTTCAGATTTCCTAATTACCCTTGGCCGTAAGCAAATCAGTTCATCTCTCTATTCTGTGCAGCCCCCAAGGTCTTTGATTATTTTTAGTGTGTATATGGGGGAGACAGAAAGGTGGTTTGAATCAATTAATCAAAATGCATGGCAGGACCTAAGCAGTAGTTTTTTTTTTTTTTTTTTTTAATTATGAAAGTAATCAATCAACTGCTTAGATACCATTTCCCTCCGACACTGCTGATGGGGACCAGGGCAAAGAGACTAAGTGATCACCAATGATTCACCATATTTAAAAAAAAAAAAAAATTAAATAGAGGTGAGTATATTCTATTGAGAGCATAATAAACTAGGAAACAGAGACCTTAGTAATGAGAAAAATAAAATACTGAGATACTTCCATTTGATTTATCAGGATGAACTAAACATAATTAAGAATTTTGGACCCCAGGTTGTTTCCACACTACTTCTACAATGCTATTCTCTTGGTTTTATAAAAAAGGAAGGATAAGGGCAATTATCCTACATGGCAACAGAACTTAGAGGAAGAGAGAGAAAGGAAAAAAAAAAAAAAAAACCCACATTATTTCCACAGAGGCAAACTTTTCAGTGAGGCTGAAATAAACCTAGCCTATAAAATGTGTTTCCTTGAAATGATTTTTAAAAAGTTACACTATGAATATTCAGTTAGTTAAAAAAATGTTCATAAAAATTCCTGGAATCATTCAGCGTTATCAATATAGCATATCGAAGAGAGCTTAATGATGACATTTATCACAGCAACCCTAAGCCATATCCATGTTTTTTTTTGTTTTTTTTGTTTTTTTTTTTCAACGTTTTTTATTTATTTTTGGGACAGAGAGAGACAGAGCATGAACGGGGGAGGGTCAGAGAGAGGGAGACACAGAATCGGAAACAGGCTCCAGGCTCCGAGCCATCAGCCCAGAGCCTGGCGCGGGGCTCGAACTCACGGACCGCGAGATCGTGACCTGGCTGAAGTCGGACGCTTAACCGACTGTGCCACCCAGGCGCCCCTCATTTTTTTTTTTTAAAAGCATACATGAACATTGCTCTGTAGAAGGATATGCTGTGCATAAAACTGTTATAAACCAAGTAATATTCTAAGTGCACTTGGCTTGGTCTGAGGGAAATTCAAGTTTGATCACCTAATGAGGACACCTCCATGATTAAAGGCCAGAAAATATCCATGATACATTAAGCCTTTTTAAAAACCTGTGAAGATACTGTCACTCCTGTCAGGAAGGTTACTTTTACACAAAAGTGACATTATAAAGTGTTCTCAAAGAACAGGCCTAATCCAGGGGCGCCTGGGTGGCTCAGTTGATTGAGCGTCAGACTTTACCTCAGGTCATGATCTCATGGCTTGTGGATTCAAGCCCTGCGTTGGGCTCTGTGCTGACAGTTGGGAGCCTGGAAACTGCTTCAGATTCTGTATCTCCCTCTCTGTCTCTCTGACCCTCCCTGGGCTCGTGCTTTTCCTCTCTCTCTCAAAAGAGAAAAAAAAATTAAAGAAAAAAAAAGAAAAAGAGAGAGGCCTAATCCGTTTAACTGCTTCCCAAACAGTGAAAGAGGTCTCAGGAGTTTCTGTACTCCAGTTACCCAGAGACTAGAAAGGTAACATGTCTATAGTGGAGGCTCCTCATATGCACATAAAATACCAATCTGAATTGTGCTGGTATTTCTCACTCACTCCTCCCCTCAGTTCTGGATGCACAGACAGCATCTGGGAATCTCACAAAATAAGCATCGTGCTGCACTCACTACGAGTCCAGCGTGAAGAGGTAAGTTGTTTGGCACAACATGGCCCCATAACAAAAACCACCTCCTTTGAAGAAACCACCATCCATTTTGACACAAGAAGGAGAGCTGGCCTTACGCTGTACCTTGTGGGTGATTTAAGCCATTTTTGAGGGTAATTCGAGCATGTCACTATTTGGTACAGTTCCTTACTCCTAACTTTCAGTTAGACACTACACTGTGAGACCTGCTTTTGCATCAACAACAGAGAAAGTGGTCCTTAGTGTGGTTCTGGTTGCTGACAAAGAATCCTACTGAAACCCAGTCATGAAAGCTAAGGCTGGCTCTTGGGTCAAACTGAAACAAGAAGGGTTTACTGTATGGGGACGCAAATAAGGAGGGGTCTGAGACACTGGACCTCAGTTTGTAAGAGCTGATCCCCCGAGCCTTTGACGTGGGGCCATGGATGGAGTCTAGCAGCACAAAACAGCCATTGCCACCACCTGGTTAGGCCAGCCTGGGACTCAGAACACCAGCCACCACTTGTCAACGTGGTGGGTGACGTGTGGACAGCAGGCACCACACACGGGCGCTTACCTGACAGGGTGGAGCTGCTGATTGTACTGGCGGGAGTGGTGACCTCGGGCTCCTCGTGCAGGTCCCTGGGGCAGGGAGCACCTTCATCTTTTTCTGCCTCTGTTGAAATAGCCAGTTTGGGAAGTGGGCCAGAACTGAGTTTATGTCTGTTGCTTTCAGTATCTGAAGAGTTGGATGTGGATAACTGTTGCCTTAATTAAAAACAAAACAAAGTCATGTATATATCCATACTAGGAAACGGTGTTCAAGGAGAATTCTGGAGGAAATTAGGTAAAAACAGAACTTGGATACACCCAACCAACACATGTCTAGCACAGTGGTTCTTACAGTGTGGTCCCTGGGCCAGCAGCAAGAGCATCTCCTGGAACTTATTACAAAGCCTCCATCCCAGATCTAGTGGATCACACACGCTGGAATGGGCCCAGCAACCTGTGTTTTGACAGGGCTTCTGGGACATTCTGATGCACACTCAAGCTTAAGAATCACTGCTCTAGCAGCAACTGCACATGACCCTTCTCAACAGACGTTTCACATACATTTCCGAATATTCCGAACTCCAGCTGAATGTTTCTGTGGATGGCAATGTTGTGCTTTTGGTTTTGTCTCCAGGCTCTTCCTTCTCTTCTCCTGGATTCTGAGTTATTCGGTCTATGCTGCTGAAAACCTGCGAGGTGAAGCAATAGGGTTTATTAATATCTTCTTGAAAGAGTCTGTCAGAAAAAAAACAAAAACCCAAACCCTGGGAGTAAAGCCCAAGAGTATGACTAAAGTTTCAGTTGGGACCATGTATTTAGAAGGTACTTTCCGATACTGTTTATTTGAGTCCTGAGATGTATGGTCAATGTATGTATTTTTTTTTCTTCTTGGAGCAAAAGCTATGAATTCATCACCCTCTTGCCCTGTCTTGTTATGGACTTTGTATCTGCAAACAAAATCCATAGACGTGTTGGGGTTTCTAGGCCGGGGGATCAATGCACACCTTAGATTACTTTTTAACCATGATGTCTATCAGAAAGAGAAAATCACAGAGAGAAAGCTTTAATGGCCACCAGTCAGGGGTGGGAAGGAGAAAAATGAATTGGAATTGAGTGCAAACAGAAGAATAAATTACCTGGTTCAAGAAGTGTGTGGGGGGATGCAGTACGTATATGGTTATGAGTCAGAGGTCTCTGGCTTATAAATCACATATACAGACACACAACTTGGCACTGGCATTTCTGAAAGGGATCAGAGCTCAGGCAAGCCTGAGACCTCTGTGGTCCCACAGGAAAGGTGGAAGGGAAAATACAGAGCTGGGAGCCCAGTGCAGGAAGCAATCCTTACCGTGCCATGCAGCCACTCACTGCTCTCATGGGTGGGGTACCCTTAGATGGCCCATTGGTCTACTAGGGTGAGGACCAGGCTGGCTAACCAACAGAAGACAACAGGAAGGAAATGGAGTCCAGGGCCTGGCTTGGATGGGCCAGAGAACAGGCACTGGGGAAAGCCTACACTCAGTGTGATCAAAGCTTCAGTCCTGGCTCTGGGTAGGCCGGCCACCACCTCCTCCGGGGAAACCTCACCTCTCCATGGCCTTCCTATAAACAGGGCGGTCAGTGCCAGCCCACATGCAGATGTGCTGTATCTAGGGAGCCACATAGAAAAAGGTATGAACACTTTATCAACCCTATGTGTTATAGAAAAGCTGAACATCATCATGCAAAATGCCATGGCAACAGAAAATGCACAGCTACTGAAAATATCACAAGGGAGGCAGGCAGGGGGCCCTTTAGGTTTGTTTCCATTTTCCTAGGGCTCTTCCAGTCTCAGGACTATCAGGTTTCTTCGTTTTATTTGCCTGTGTGTGTGTGTGTGTGTGTGTGTGTGTGTGTGTGTGTTTTAATCTTACCACTATCAGTAAAAGCATCCATTTCAGACATCGATTTTATTACCTTCTCCCATTTCCAAAATTCAAGCTTGGCTTCCTACAGGCTTTTTCATATAACTTATGTTTTCTGTCATTGGTTACCAGACTTTCTTATTCTGCATCAACTAATCCCCAAGGGTCCTAGCTGATGTCAGGGACTCAGACTGCTCCTTTGTGTTGTATTCCATGTGATACTAGGAGGGGGCTATGCACACAGTGACCTCAAGCTCAATGTTCTTCATTAAAAGATGAGAGAGGAGAGCCTAGGTGGTTCAGTTGGTTAAGCGTCCAACTCTTGATTTTGGCTCAGATCATGGACTCAGTTTGTGAGATCGAGCCCTGCTGTCAGGCTGTGCACTGTTGGAGGCTGTTTGGGAATCTCTCCCTCTCTCTCTGCCCCTCCCCCACACATGCTCTTTCTCTCTCTGTCAAACCAAATAAACAAACAAACAAACAAAAAGGGTCAGAGAAAGGGGAGGATGCCTCCACAGTCTGGCAATGAACTAAACCTAGTCACACAGGGTGAGGTCAACATATATGGCTCTCGTGTTCTCCATAGGTAATACTGTGAGTGCAAGTTTGCATCTCCAAGAAAAAAGATATCCATTTGTGGAGAGTGAGACAGGCAGGTAGGGACTCTGAATTATCAAGATGGTGGGGTCACTGTTCCTAGGCTAAAAGGAATTTTAAGCACAGGAGACCCCAAGCACTAAAACACTACAGAGGTGATTTTTACAATCTTGTTCGCCTATTTAGAAATGCCAACTATCTGGCCTGAGGGAGATTCTCCAGAAGGACTCTGTAGGTTTCTGCCATATTTCACTTACTTTTGAAAACCTGTGTGAACAGGAGGAAAACTGCCTTATTTCCACAGTAAAGTCTTCATCATTTGTGTCATCTTCTTCCTCAGTCTCCATGTGATGATATTTCTCTGACCGAGCTGCAGAGAAATGTTTGGTAACAGTTCCAATCACTCAGAATTTCAGCTTTTAATTTAGATATGTTACTAAGAGTTTCTATATCAAAGCATTATGTTTAAGAACTCATAGGCTCGGGGCGCCTGGGTGGCTCAGTTGCTTAAGCATCTGACTTCAGCTCGGGTCATGATCTCGTGGTCCGTGAGTTCAAACCCTGCGTCGGGCTCTGTGCTGACAGCTCAGAGCCTGGAGCCTGTTTCGGATTCTGTGTCTCCCTCTCTCTCTGACCCTCCCCTGTTCATGCTCTGTCTCTGTCTCAAAAATAAATAAATGTTAAAAAAAAAAAAAAAAAAAGAACTCATAGGCTCAAGACTAGAAACTTCTATCATGAGCAGAGATAATTTTCTACAAAGTAAAGGTCAAACAACATTTTATGTCAGATAATTCACGTACTATCAAAATAACTTGTGTCATCCTCAGATTCCAGTTGGGGAATAAATTCTGCCTTCTGTCTCAGCAAACTGTTCCAGTCTAAAGAACGGAAGAATCGATGCTGTTTGACTTCATAGGCGCCACCTTGGGGTGCAGAGGAGAGGTAAAGAACAGAGAGGAAAATATTAAACTACCCTCACAGCAAAGCTTTTGACAACACCTCCCCCTGCCAACACTTCAAATCAATAGAGAAATAAATTAAAGAATCATGCAAATCTTACTTTTTCATTCTATGACAACCCCTCCCAACCCAAATTTTCCCATAATTCATCGGAAGACGATTTGATTTTGCTAACAGCAGTTGCCATGGCACAGTTTTCCTTTGTTAATTTTTCTATGACTTCCTCCATTTTTCAAAGGTTAATGATGCGGACACTTAAAATCACATTATGCTGAACCTGGGGATGTGCACACACGTTGGCCCAAAGGAGACTTGCTCATTACAAAAAAAAAAAAAAAAAAAAAAAAAAAAAAAAAAGAAATTCTAACAAGGCACAAAATGTGTTCACAGCAACATTTCCGCCGGAGATAAGGTTAATAAAGATGAATTTTTCCTGAATAGTATATAATGGTTTCCATTCAGTTTTATTGGATTGCTCATTAACATAGGTAGGACTTCGATTCTGTGGATCACAGATTCTTAGGTAAGAAACTGGCAAGCCTGTTTCATAGATTTATAAAGCATGTGATGAAAATCAGGTACCATCCTAAGTTTTAGGCTTTTTTTTTTTTTTTTTTGCCAATCAGCATAGTTATTTAGTTCATGATTTTATTTTTTTTAAAGTTTATTCATTTATTTTGCGAGAGAGTGAGTGCATGCATGAGGTGGGGGAGGGGCAGAGAGAGAATCCCAAGCAGGCTCTGTACTCTCAGTGTGGAACTTGACATGGGGCTCAGACTCATGAACCATGAGATCATAACCTGAGCCAAAGTCAAGAGTCAGACGCTTAACCGAATGAGCCACCCAGGCGCCCCTAATTTAGTTCATGATTTTATTGAGGGTTTGAAAGGGCAGGCCCCATCAAAATATATCATGCCCCAGGTAAAGGGAAATAGGTACACAGGTTAGACAATCAAAGTGTGAGAATCAGGCCTCTGCCCTTACACACACACACACACACACACACACACACACACAGACACACACACACTGTCGAGGAGGGAGGTAAGGAAGAATCAGTCCCCAAAAAATACCACGAAGGAGTATTTCTCACAAGACTAACACAGGCTCTCATCACCTCCCTGCCAGGAGATGCCCTGTAGGTGTGACGTAAATGCCTTTCTCGTGAAGTTGTCACCATGCTTCCCACTCTGTCCTCAGTGTGGTACCAAAAACCAAACAAAAAACAAAACAAAACAAAAAACCAGGATGAGAAATGCAAACTGAAGGAGAAATGGGCCTGAGTGTTGGGGTGGGGGACCTGTCTGTGTGGCCCAGGGACGTGGCTCTGCCGGTCAGGTTACTACAGCACAGGGTGCAGACTGGAGCCCCAAACCCAGCCAGGGCAAGAGCAAAGTGGGAAAGTCACCCCCAAAAAGGAAGAACAGATTCTTCTTTACTAAGCATTTGATTGGAATCTTTATCCAGGATGCTACATAGGCATTCTCTGTGTTTCTGGCACACAGTGGAGTCTGATGTTGACCACAACAGCAATAGGAGTAGCAGCGGGCAGAGGAGGGCTGACTTGGACAAGCACTGCCCAAGACGCTAGAAGCATCCAGTTCTCTTCAATTAAATCACTGAAAGCAACCCCACAAAGCAGGCATTGCATCAACTCCATGCTTGGATGGGGAAAGGGAAAGAAAGAGCGCTGATCGTATCTGGAGCTCCTATTACATATTACGTTAATGTACTTGGTGTCTTCATGAACATACTGAATTTCAGTCCTCGCCATAATCTTGTGAGGTATATAGCATGCCCACCTTCCTAGATTAGGAAATTGTGACCCAAGTAAAGAAGAAGCCACTCAAGACCTCCCAGCTGGTACACGGGTGGAAGTCCATTGCATCTGAGCAGCTGTAAAGTCTGACAAACCAGGCTGCCATTCAGTACTTCACGAGTTCAAAAGTCTAGTTCGAGGAGGACAAGTTTCCCAACTGCAAGTTATCCTTTGCCCTAATGTTCTCCCTTGAGGTTCTCTCTCCTTTCATGGAAGTTTCTTAAACATCCATTATGTTCTTCACACTCTTTTTCTCAGCCTCTCTAGTCTCTCGGGCAAATGTGAATTTGCACATTTTCACGGTGCATTATTTTGCCCGCTAAATATGCATTAAATCCAAAATGCTGTCATTGGAAGCAGCATGGCAGGCCTGCGGGATTCTCAGCCTCGTTCTCTGGACCCTATGGGATCTGTCACATGGGACCTGTCTGTTTGGCACGTACTTCTCGACAATACCGAGAGCTGGGTCAGGGCCTTTTAAATGTCTCTTTTGAGCTCCTGCTAGGAGATTCACTTCTCAAATTGTCAAACCCTGAAAAGAACCCAAGTAGCAGTAGCAGGGAGAAAAATGAGCAGAGAGGTAACGCACAGCGTATCACATATAAACATGGATGCGTGGACCATCACCATAACCCTGTTTTGTCAAATCCAGCCCAGTCAAGTTCCCAAGTATTCTCAGAGGAGGGCAGCAGGCAGAAGACTCCGTGAGGACACTCTCCAATCCGACCCAAGAACACAGAAGATAAGTGGGCTCTTTGGAAGGGATGTGCCGATTCTAACGTTGTCTTTAGACGTATCTCAGGCCAACGCTTCCCCGGGACAGCTGACGAGCACACGTAAACAGATATTTGCAGTGTTGCAGGCTGTCTGAAAATGCCGCCACTTCTCCTATTTGGCTCGAGCGGAAATCACGCCTCAGAACTCTGCCCTGCACGGGCCTTGACACCCATTCTTTGACACCTACTCACATCCCTGGAGCCAGAAAGCAAATGTGACTGCAGGTCACAGAGGGCAGGGAGCAACGAGTTTGCTAGTTACTCCAGACAAAGGAAAATCAGATAGGGGGGAGGGAAGAAATATAAAGTACTCTGTTCAAAGAGTTCGATCAGCTCAAAGACAGGGGCGCCACCGCCATTTCTGTATCTTGTATGTCCAAAGGGGGAAAGTGTGAGATTATATGGGCAGAACATTAAAATGGCAATACCAGGGCCAGCAGTGTCACACCTGGTTTTAAGAGCCACGGTAGATGATCTTTTATCCTCATGAAAAGGCGGGTACTTCTCTAAGCTCCATTTTACAGACGGGGAAATGAGGCACAGAAAGGGAAACATCCCTGCCCACAGTCACACAACAGAGATTTAAATGCAGGCAATCTGACTGTGGAGTTTGTGCCCTTAACTTCCATTTATATTGTCTTTCCTACTCGAAGGCCCACTCATCCACTGCAAAAGGCAAAAATGCACATGGTCCTCCGGTAAGAGGCTCAACTCAAAGAAGTCTTCCCAAGTGAGCCTGCAGTTTGAATCTTGCTTGATTCTCTAATGCAGACCATGAGAGATGTTTCTGCAAAAAGCCGAATAGTAAATACTTGAGGCTTTGTGGGCAGGTTTGATGAGTCAACTCTGGTACTCTACCATGAAGGTAGCCATAAACAATGCATGTGAATGGCAATGCTGTGTTTCAATCAAACTTTATTTCCAAGACAAAAATATGGCCCACGGGCTTCAATGCATTACCATAAACTCTAGTAGCCGAGCATATTTAAGCAAGAATGGAGCCCTCCAACTGGGGAAGCTGTGGGCAAAAATGGGGAAAAATAGAAGATACGTATTTGGAGCTGCTGCAAATTATTTTTGCCTTGGGAAAACGGAGGGAGAGAATGATTTCTTCAGTATTTTCTGATATTTCTATTACAATGAGGTAGAATGAAACAGTTCAGAGTAAAAAACCCATCAAGACAAAAATTTTCACAGGTGAAAATTATGGGAATTGTCTACTGTGTTTTGTACTTATATTTAATATTTAGTCCCATCTAGATAAATTTACATACTAGGGCAGGTTGGGACTCTATACTGGGATCACTGTCCATTCAGAATATTAGAAAAGGAAAATGACTGGCTGAAACATAACTTGTATGGGGAACAGCTGGGAAAAAATAATCGGCAAGAAACAAATCTATTATCTCCTTAATCTTGAAAGCCAATAGTTTTAATCCTCTTTCTTGGGCTACGGTATGATCACCATGATGAGACAGCATGGTTCAAACCTCTGACACTCATTTCCAGAAACTAATTAGTTCAAGGACTGATAACCCATTTTAAAGCCTATAGACGGACGTGCTGGGTCAAATCCTTCTAGGAATATATGTGTTACAAAAAAAGCTCTACATCTCGAATCATCTATTTTAAATTATTTAAGATGCATGCTTTTCAGGACAGAAGAGTTACATGTGCCCTTGAGGTTTTCTTCCAGACAATTTTATTTATTGAAACAAATAACTTTTGCTTTGCAAAAAAACCCCAAAAAACCAAAAAACAACGAGAAAAAAAAAAATCAAAGACACACAACCACCAACCTTCCTAGCATACATATTGCTCTGAACCAGAAAAAAAAAAAAAAACCCAAAATATGATTATTATAATGTGTTGTAGTCATGTCCTACATCAACCAACAGATGTTTCCTAGGCAAAAAAACAAAAACAAAAACAAAAACAAAAACAAAACACAAACAAGAACCTCTTAATGTTCCACAAAGACATTATTTCTTGCATATTAGCAAAATTAAAACATATGTGCTCTAACCTGTTCCCAGTCTCTCCAGGGGATTCTGCCTAAGAAGCAAGGTAATCAGATCCTGGGCATCGGGGGGTGGTGCCTCATCCTTTTCCGGCCAGTTGATCTCATCTAGAAAGGAGACACAGAGCTTACAGTGTCATTGTTCAAATGGCAGTCCGGGTACCTACAGCCTGGATGTGGCCTGGGAGTTTGTGAGAAAGACAGAATTTCAGGCCCCATCCCAGACTGAATCAGAATCTGCATTTTGACAGGGATGTCAGTTGGGCATAAGCAAGTTTGAGAGGTACTGTTTCATGAGATATAAAACAGTACAGCTGTCAACAAGGCAGGGAGAGAATATTTCAACAAGCAGCACCTTCCATTTCCTTTTTTGATTCTTTGTATCTTTTTTTTTCTGTGCGTCAGAACTGGCTCACCACAAATTGTTCCTTCCAGTCACTAAGAGGACTTAATATGAGGGAAACCCTAAACACCTCTGTTTCAGGTGGTTGCTTGTACAGGGTATCAAGACAGTAAGATTTTTCTCTCCTACTGTCCTTTAAATGAGAATTTGGCCACAGCCATAGAGTTCTTCAGCTTTGAGAAGCACGAAGTTAATTTTGCAAAAATAACTATGTCTAGAGACAAATCAAAGGCCAAAGTGTTAAGCTTGAAGACAAAGAAATCCAAAGTAATCATAGTAATGGAAGTATTCAAAATCTGCCATAAATATGAGAACATGTTCTACATTCCACAGGAGTTTGCCTGAAGATAAGGTGTGTGTGCTTGTGTGTATGGAAATGCAATAAAAACATGAGTTATTTCTGTGTGTGCCTGCCTCCAGCTTCCTCTGCTGCAGTTTAAATCTGATTTGGAAAATAAAACATGAATATGCATCTGAGCCGTAAGGCATTGAGAACAAAGCCAGCATTTGCTGCTTGTGTTAATTAAACAGTTGATTCCTCCTGCCATTCAGGCCTTGGTATATCAGCAAACAGCCTAGTTATAAATCCATAAACATCTCAGATATTGAAGAAAAGGGTTATACACTGCAGGCAACGCACAAATCTACTTTGTTAAAGTTTACAAATATGCCTGGCTTGCAAGTCAACGATAGAGAATAACGCTGTGATTAAGGGACTCCTCGTACCGACTCGCATTTTCCCTCTCTTTCCACTGTTGGGCCCTGTAGCACAGTCCAGACGGTATCCGAGTGGGTGATGGAGGTGTCGGTGATGACTGATAAAACTCTGAGGAGGAGAGGCCTTTTTGATATGCTTCGGGGAAATTTATAAAAACAGCAGGTAGGGTACTAATAGGGCCTATTTAATTATCATTTAGTTTTGCCACAAGCCGCGTAACAATAGCGAGGGTCAGCGTGCAGGTTAAGATCTAAAGGTTATTGAATTTTAAATGAAAGATGAACAGCTGTTACAGAAATAACATTACACCATAACAACCACCAATGAAATCATTAACAGTCTGTGAATTAAATTTGCTTCCTTCCCATCCTCATTATTTATTATGTGGTAGACATTTGTTTTAGGGTTTATTACATTTTTGTTAATTTCTTCACTGTGCCATTAGCTATTTTCCCCCCATTTATGTAAATGTGACCCACATTAACCTTTTCTTCCCTGGTGCCACGTTCCTATGATGGAAAGGAAGACTGGACGGAAAGGAAATAATTTGCAAATCCCACGTGAATTTCTTTTGCAGAAAAAGCACACCATAAAAATCGGTTACACCGCCAGCGCCGTGCCAGATTCCATGTTAACGAAACTTCCTCAGATCAATTTTCAACACAAATTGATCTCCTGAGATTTGTCAGTCAGTTATGGGCTATGATGAGTGAGTTCTTTTAATGTGTTGGCTAAACTGTTTGGTAAAGGTTGACATTTTAGTAGTGAAGACGGCAATACTCCGCAGGATTACATTAAAGAGCTGCTTTCCAACAGTCGCTTGAAGATACTTACCACTGATGACTTGTCCAAACAGCTCTTCTGGAGTGTCCCCAAAGAATGGCACGCATCCAACCAGAAATTCATAGAGGATAATCCCCATGGCCCACCAGTCCACTGGCTTCCCATAGCCCTGCCTCAAAATCACTTCTGGTGCAATGTATTCAGGTGTGCCACAGACCTAAAAGATGATTGCAATATTAGAATAATTGGAATATTAGACATGAATCAAAATGAACACGATAGCTAAACACCAATTAGGTTGCCCAGAGTGCACCTGCTCAACCACAGGGGCAGAGAACTTAAGAACAGCAATTATTAAGTCAGCATCCATAACCCCAAAGGCAATGAAATATTTAAACAGCAAAAAAGGGAAATTTAAATGCCACTTTAATGTTAAACTATGCATAACGTGCAATTTCAAATTGAGGGTCTGACCCCGTTTGGTGGTTCTACTTATTCCACAATATTAAAAACATTTTTAACGCTTAAAAGAATGATGCATTCTTCATCTGTTGCCACCAGAGATAGTTTTAGTATTTGTATGACCAAAATATATTCACATCCTGGTTACTTTATCAAAGCCTGACAGTTGAGATGTGTTTACCTTAAGTAACTTTACAATGAACAGATTGTGGGCACATGGTAATGAGGCATGCTTAAAGGGAAATGGGCCATGGCTGGGATTTTAGCACCCGGGATTGTACAATGCATCATGAGTTTCATGAGTACTCTACTGAGACTCCTGAATTCCTTACAAAAACAGTTTTCCATTTGTCTCTCTCACGTTCTCACTTGTGCGCAATTACATTGTTCGTCTTGCTAATAGACCATAATGCTGGGGGAGGAATGCGGAGGAACGGACAGTTCAGAGAGGCCCAGGGAGAAAAATGGAGGCAATTTGCACTTTATTAAACATAAGGCTTATACAGACATCTAGACGCCCAGCACTAATGTGAAGCTGGCTTATACAAGTTGATTCGGAATGTCACTGGCAATATCATACTTTGTATTTCCCTCTAGAACTGGGCTGCGTGCAAGCTTACCTGTTTGTCCAGGAACTCTCGAGCATCCTTCTCGATATGACCTTCATATAGATTGGTAGTCATGCTCATTAGTCCCACCTTGGATAATCCAAAATCCGTCAGCTTTATGTGCCCCATGGAGGTGACCAACAAACTATGAAGCAGAAGGACACATATTATAACGTTTGCTTTTAAGTTCTTTTCTTTTCTTTTTTTAGCTTTCTCCTTCCCCTATCAATTCCTAAGTCTATTTAGTGTAGAGGTATCAATCTCAATATAGAACCCAGCCCGGGAAGAGATGAAATCACAAGAGCATATTACACAGGGGCATCTGGCTCATGAGTGTAATTCACAAGGGAGGGCCAGACACTGGGTCCAGCTAATCTTTGTTGGAGCGGCCACATACAGTTTCATTTATAGGTCTGAACTCTTAGAAAAATTCTAGTGTGGGACTCTGACATCTATTTTCAGAATAATAAAATAATAAAGGATTGATTACCAATAATCCCACATCAATCTGTCCAAGGTTTAAGTGAGACATAAGATAAAGAACTTGGACAGAAAAATGTACTATTGTTTAAGATTTCAACTTATGGCTCGAATTTAAATTTCTACTTATTAAGCACAAAATGTAAATTTCTTATGTATGCAAACGATTCACATTTGACAGCTTTATGAATTTAAATTAAAAAAAATTCATTTTAAGGGGAAAAACCAAAATTTTAATTAATTTAAAAAATTAAAGAAATAGAAGAAGTGTAAAGAGAAAGAATATCTACTGGAAAGAAATATTCCAAAGTTCTAATAGTTGTCTTTGGTAATGTCATGGATGAATTTTTAAGTTTTATTTTATTAAAAAAATTGTTTTTATTTATCGTGAGAGAGACAGAAAGAGTGTGAGCACAAATGGGATAGGGGCAGAGAGAGAGGGAGAGAGAATTCCAAGCAAGCTCTGCACTGTCAGCACAAAGTCCAACGTGGGGCTTGAACCCACGAACCATGAGATCATGACCTGTGCCAAGATCAAGAGTCAGACGCTTAACCTACTGAGCCACCCAGGTGCTCCATGAATGAATTTTTAAAAATCTTTTTCTGTACTTCCAAATTTTCTGGAATGAGCACGAGTTAATATTATATAGTTCTCAGCACACTTAGAATCTTTACATATTACATGTAATGCTTATAGAGCTGTCTGAAATTAGCGGAGAAAGCATAAAAAATTTAATAAATGGTGTCAAGATGAAGAATAGTCATTTGGGGGAAAAAGTCTATGTGTATCTCAAATCAGACACTAAAATGAACGTCACATAGGTTTAAAACTTTTACATTAAATGGTGAGATACTATATAATATCAAATATATCATCTTGGAGTAGGGAAGGTTTATCTAAGTATATAATACCAAATGCAAAAACCATCCAGAAAGCAACTTGTAGCATTCTATGATTCAAAACTTAACATAATGAAAAACAAACTTTTAAAAATTTAATTAACCCTGGCTTTATCATCATCTTTTTCTTTTGTTCCTTAGAAGCTATTATTATAAGCCCCAGAACCTTTAAAGTACTATATAAACATTACCATATATAGGGCCAAAATAAGTCATATGGGAACATTACAGGACAATTTTAAAATGTGCAAAGCAGCATTAAAACAAAACATTTTTATAGACATAAGAAAACTTTCTGCATGGTGTGAAAAAAAAGATCTGTTTCCTCAGTGTGCATACTTGTCTGGTTTCAAATCCCTGTGTACAATTCCATAATTATGTAGATATTCCAAGGCCAAGACTGTCTCCGCAAAGTACATCCTTGCCATGTCAACAGGGAGAGGACCCATATTCTTCATCAAGGTAGCACAGTCGCCTCCTATAAAACACAGACACAAGACTTAGCAGGTATAGTATCAGCTAGGATTGAAGATGACCATCAGTGCAGATTATAGAATAGCATCTACCCACAGACACAGTATACCAAGTTCCTAAGTGGGGACTGTGCAGAGTATTCCCATTTTTAACTAAGATGTGATATGGATAAAAAACATAAACATAAACATACACATACACATACACATACACACAAATATCTATTTTTTTTTTTTTTATGGCAGCAGTTCTCCTAAGAGCACATCTGGCTTCAAAGTGGAAATGAAATTTGAAGAACAAAATACACCAGTATAAAGCATGGGTTCTGGAATTAGGCTCCTGGAGTTCAAATCCTGGCTCCGTTACGGGTGGAGAGACCTTAGGGAAGCTAGTCTTGGCACCCTTCTCTAATATCATGACAGTAAGACTGTCACCCCTTGTAAGATTATTAAGTAGATTACATGAGGTGATATATGCAACGAATTGAGGACATTACCAACACTTATTAAATGTGTGATAAATGTTAGTTATCATAACCACAATGAAGGTTAGTAAGGCCAAGTGCTGGTGTGTGTGGGGGTGGGGGGAAACAGGTGGAAATCAGGCACGCTACGCTTTTGTCTTGTGTCTACTAGTAAAGTATCTAGTAAGTCTCCCACCTCTTGGGTTTCAGTTCACTCATCCGCAAAATGAAAAGGTCGAACTAGATGATAGTTAATGTTTCTTAGAATTTTATAGTTTTGGGATTCTGCTCAAACAATTACAAGAGCTTAAATTAGATACTTTTGAAGATTGTTTTGGCCTTTCCTCATCTCTGCCTTTTATTAACTTTGTTTATCTCAATAAGTCATGGCCAAACGTGCAGAAATTGAATGTAAAACTGATGGAAATAAGAACATTTAAAAGGTAAACCATAAATGTCAAAAAAAGTAGTGCTAGATTTTCCTGACTTGTATCTCCTTTTCCCCTAAACTCGTTTTTAATTTCATACTGTAGACCACAAAGAATGCATTTTTAATTCATTCTTTAAGAAACTCAGTGTCACGAATGATTTTATGTTATTTAATGAAAGTAGGTAGGAAAAATTCCATCACCTATATCCTAACTGTAATGACCAATTGAGAGGAGGTAGTTAGGATTAAAAGCTATTAAAAAAGCAAAACCACCATTTTCCAAAAAGCACTAATTTTCCCTTTGTTATAGTAGAGCAGGCACTTTACAAGCAATTATCAGAAGATAATGACTGGGAAGACAGCCATCTCAGTGCCTGGCTTCAGTTCCTAGGTGGATACAACATTGGGTAGCACAACAGGGAAAGCCTCAGCTGCACAAAGGAGCAAGCAGCTTCTGGATACAGGGGTCACGTTCTGTGTGTCAGAGGCTGATGTACCTTCCACATATTCCATGACCATGCAAAGGTGGCGCCTTGTTTCAAAGGAGCAGTACATGCTGACAACAAAGGGATTCTCTGCAAAAGTCAGGATATCCCGTTCCACAAAGGCCTGCTGGATCTGGTTTCGGAGGATGAGGTTCTGTTTATTGATCTTCTTCATAGCAAACCTCTGCCGGGATTCCTTATGCCGAACAAAGTAGACTGCCCTGAAAAGGAGCATAAGAGTTGGAGTTCACGGGAGGTGAGGATGCTTCTGGGTACAGGAAACCACGTGATCGTCAACATTTTTTTACATTCACAAGGAAGTTGGAATTCAGCTCACACAAGCTATCCTAGCAGCTACATACATTCCATTCCAAGGCAAAAGCTTACAGCTAGGTTTATTTATTTCTTAATCTTTCAATAAAGGTAATCGGCTGTACATAAGGCACCAAATTCATCTTCATGGCAAGGATGGAAATGGACAGTTTCCAGAGTGAGCTATTTCCCAATAGGTAGCTGATGTTTTCAGTTTTTCCACAAACAAAATTCAGTATTTAAGTCAGAACAGGAAAAGAATTAACAAAAGTACACACATACCATGACCTACATCCTTTCTGGCGTTAGATATATGTCATTGACTATATGACTAAAACAATAATTTTCTATATGATACCAATGATATCTGAAAAAAGGACCAAAGCTTCTTAGGGTAGGTGGCTTCCAGTTTGAAGGTAATTTACTCCCCATGACATTTCCAGATAAATGATAAGTGTGTACTAGGTCATAAAGAGGCTGTCCTACAACGAAGAGACCTCAGCATGATTTACACCTATGCCTGTTTTAACAGAAAATTCCTCTCCCAACATAAAAGGGGACCAATAATACACTGCATTTCCTTTCCGTCCACCCCATGGCCAAGGTGACAGCCAACTTTACTGTAAAATGACGCTGCACCGAATTTCTGCTGCAAGACTCACTCAAACACTCTAGAGAACCAATTCTGGCTGGGGAAAGACAATGGACTCCCTGAACCTTGATGTGGAACAAACAAGTAAAAAGAGAGGAGGAGGCTTAAAACCTCACCTGGAAATGATAAGCAACAAGAAAAATGTCTTCGATCAGCTCATTTTCTCTTAAGTTACTCCTCACTTGTCATTATTGTGGAAGAATACATTTGAACTGTTAGGAAATGCTCAAATAAGTAATAATTTACCCAAACAGCAATCATTCACAGTAAAGTATTCCAACGTTTGCCTCCTAAAATGAGGGATTATTCTGAGATGCCTATCTCACTATTTTCATTGTTCCTAAAAAGAGAATGTAAGGGCGACTAGAACACTCTAACTCCCTGCTGAACCAAGATGTCAGGGTAATCCACTTCTGTAAGTCTTAGCATATTCAATCTCAGTTTAACTGGTATTCACGCATTTCGCTCAAGTGTTCAACTAGCAAATCGCTTTTCTGTCAAGTATGTGTACGTGTATCTTTGTCTTATTCTATCCATCTTTCTCCTTCACTTGCAAAATCACACATCATTTTGTCTCTGTTCAATTTTTTTTTTCTTTACTTTTTTTTACTCCTTATTATTTCTTTGGTCTTCTCTTCCTTCCTTCACCATATACAGAAAATCTCTTTTATCCACACGTTAGATAACCAACCCAAGGAACAATCTAGTGCTGTTATTCCCGCTGTACAACAAACTAACAAGGGAGCTGGGCAGCTAACGCCTTCCACAGGGGCCATGGGTCTTCTTCAGGACGCCAAATGCTGGGGCTCCCATCAGCTGGGTTTATCTCCACACCTGTTTTTCTGGTGAGGCCTCATATCAAGATTAACTAATTTCAACAAATATTTAAACTGATGAAACATGAGTGTGAAAAGGAAAAGCTCTGTTGTTCATTAAAAAACACACACACACACAAGTGGGATGCTTTGGAAAGTACGGATAAATGTGTTAAACATGAGTTACCAAATAAAATTCCTATTTTAGTATGGGTGAGAAGGTTTTCTAAAGTTGACAAAATAATACAAATCTAGATTCCTACATTCAGATTGCTTCAAGTTCTTACATTACCTTTAAAAGCAGTGAAAAGTGGAAAACAAAAATGATATATTACAAGTGTGGTTTATATAGGCTATCTTAAAAAGGCCTTATATCAAAAGACTAGTAGGCTTGTCTGGGTGGCTCAGTTGGTTGAGTGTTCAACTCTGGATTTTAGCTCAGGTCATGCTCCCCGGGTCATGGGATCGAGCCCTGTGTTGGGCTCCACATTGAGTGTAGAGCTTAAGATTCTCTCTCTCTCTCTCTCTCTCTGTCTCTCTCTCTGTCTCTCTCTCTTGGGGCTCAGTGGATTAAGTGTCCAACTTTGGCTCAGGTCATGATCTCACAGTTCCTGAATTTGAACTCTGCTGATAGCTTGGAACCTGGGTCCTGCTTTGGATTCTGTGTCTCCCTCTCCCTCTGCCCTGCTTATGCACTATCTCTCTCTCAAAACTAAGTAAACATTTTTAAAAAAAGAGAGATTCTCTCTCCTTCTGCCCCTCCCACTTGTGTACACGCACTGCAAAATTAAAAAAAAAAGACTAGTTAATTTACACATATTTAGATTACGTTAAATTAAAATGTTTACAGAGTGCATCTTTTTAATTTTTTGGTGTTTATTTATTTTTGAGACAGAGAGAGACAGGCATGAGTGGAGGAGGGGTAGAGAGAAGGAGACACAGAATCCGAAGCAGGCTCCAGGCTCTTGTCAGCACAGAGCCCGATGTGGGGCTCAAACTCATGAACCATGAGATCATGACCTAAGCTGAAGTCGGACGCCTAACCAACTGAGCCAGCCAGGTTCCCCTACAGTACGCATCTTTTTAAAATGATTTCCTACTCTGACTGACTTCTAAATTAACTAACCAACGACTCATTCTTTCTAGGTCAGATTAAAGGCTTTTACAGTATTTTTCTTTTCCCAATGCTGATTGGGTGAAATCAAGATCCTCCTCACCCTCCCTAAACCTTGAGCTTCTCCTAGAGAAAAGCTGGAAGGAGGACAGACAGATATTGAATCAGATATAAGGGAGCACAGAAAATAACCTCGTTTCCTCAGAAATAGAAGACAAGCAATGGTGAACACATATTGTTATGAGGAGGAATTTTTGAAACAGAATTTACTTTTTAAAATGAAAATTAGAATTTGAAATGTTGAAACAAATAGTATGTTTAGATAAGCACTTGCCTATGACTGACAGTCAAGTGGAATACAGCTTACTTTCCCTTTCTTCTTTGAGTATTTACTATTGAGTAGCTATAGTGCTGAGGGTCCTCAGACATGATACTATGAACTTCACTTTAGACTGTCACATAGCTGGCATTAGATTTTTAATCAACCATCACCATTTCTTCCATAAACAACTGCTCAGCAATATGTTTATGAACAGTAGGAAGTGGAGAAGGAAGAACAGAACTGTCTAAGACTTAATGAAAGAACAAAGTAGCAAGATGCCTCAGGTCTAATTTGACCAGCATCCAGACCAGGTTTCTCAGTGGTCCTATGTGAAAAAGGACTCGTATCTTTATTCCCAGATTTGCAATTTGTAAAACTTGATCTTTTTGCTTTCCCTTGCTATGATGTACTTAAAACAATCAGTTAATCCCTAGGAGAATTTACCTAAATCAACTGAAATTAATCCTATAGGTAGCTTGAGACATCACTGCCTCAGGACACACATATCTTGATCAAGTTGCAAAAGTCAACTAGGCTTCTTAATTAGAATTTGCTGTAGCTGGATTTCTGCTTCTCTTATATTATTCAGTTTTTATAATACCATACTGCTTTAGGACTATTACTCTTAATGCTGAAATCTATAAATCTCTTTGTTTAGTACTAACTGTTGTCTCTCATATACCTTTCCTCCTTTCCTGTAAGTTCATATTCCAGATCTACTTAAGTCAGTGGAGAGGAGAGACAGAGACTGAAAGAGACAAACAGCAGCCAGCTGACAGACATCTAACGCCGCTAATCACAGGTGTAAACCAGCCAAATTCTAACACTGGACTGAACTGATTCAGCCCCACATTTCCTCGCTTTCTTTGAAAAGGCTGCTTCTGGGTCTCTTTTCCTACACCGACCTGCTTTTAAAGTAAGAAAACCCAAGGGGGTGAGGCAACTGTCCTCTGTGAGCCAAGCTTTACTCATTCCACCCATGCAGAACTGAGTAGTGAGAGGGTGGGGAGAAATGGAATCAGAAGCTGAGGGATCTAGAGCAGAATGAATCAGTCCTCTCGGGAGTGTGAATGTCTGATGCGTATAAAATTATGCTTAAGTCTGAGAGGCAATACGTGAATCCGTGCGAGCAGATCTGTACGTGGGAACAAGAGTGCACGTGTTAGAAAAAAGGCTACAAGGAGAGAGGGGTGGCCATCAACCCGCACACATGGGTCTCATGGCTTTCTTAGGTAAATGACCCCATCTTTTGAGGGGTAAAACAGACTGATGCACAGCAAAGCCAGAAAGTAAAGCAGAGTGGGAGATGTCATGCCTTTCAAATTTAGTCTTTAAAAAAATTTTGTTTAAATGTTTCATTTATTTTTGAGATAGACAAAGCACGAGAAGGGGAAGGACAGAGAGAGAGGAAGACACAGAATCCAAACCAGGGTATAGGCTCTGAGCTGTCAGCACAGAGCCCCAAGCAGGGTTTGAACCCACGAAATGCAAGGTCATGACCTCAGCCGAAGTCGGATGCTTAACCAACTGAGCCACCCAGGTTTGGACCTCGTTTTTAAAAATCTTTTAAGTCAATTTTATTCTTTCACTTTGAAAATATTCAAAGCTGTAATTGAAAAATCCAGGTGGAATCACGAGAAGAAGGCCTTCTATACCCAATGAACATGGCTCTAAGTTGTAACAAGAATACTGAGAGAAGGAAAGAGCACTGTTTAGAATTAGCACACCTGTGGCCATCCATGCATCCAAGCTTCTCTTTCCCCACATCTAAATGGAAATAATATCGACACCACCCAGGGCTCTTGCGAGAAGACAGTATATATAAACCAACACGGTGCCGGGCACACGGCAAGTGTCAGCTCTCTACGAAGTGGAGTTGGCGTGAAGGGACATCTAACTTCCAGTCAGGGATCCGAAACACGTAACGTGGAGAGAAGGAAACTGGATGGTATCAAATTAGCAGGTTGGCTTCATAACATGAACCGTCACTAAGTATGATGCGGAGAAAATGCTGATGTGTTAGAGCCCCTCCTAATGAGAGGGTTAGTTCCCAGGCCGGGCAATTTTCACAAAGTCGAGGCATCGGTGTCACTCTGAGCCACGGATGCTGAGTGGCAGACTGTGACACATGTCAAGGAAACCTCCAAAAGCCCCAGATCATCTACCCAGTGTTCCACTGGAACACATAAGCTTACAGTCAGTCTCCTGACTGGGTGGACCAATGGGTAGAGCCCCATTCAAATTTTGAACTAAAAATAATTAAAATGAAGGGGAAATCTGTCAGAGATGTAATGAGAGATTAAATCTGAGAAGAGCAAAAGAGGAAAAAAGTTTTGGCTGATGGGCAGAAGCTCCCACAGGCAGCTTGTAAGCCCATTAATGGCTTGGCCTGCATTCTGGGTGTTTAGTGATTCACAGCTTGTTTAACTTCTTGTATATTCCCAGCCATTCCCTGAAGTGTGATATACCTCATCTACTATACAGTGGTTTAATTGCACTACAAATGAGTTTACTCAACCAATTAGAACCCCAAATAGTGCTAAGATATATGCCCAAATTTTATACAAGTGGTGCTTCACAGATCATCTTATTCTAGAATTCCACTGCCAATAAAGTCTACCAGGGCTCAAACCCATAGACTCATTAAATCTAAATTCAGTCTTTTCCCTAATGAAGGAAGAAATCCTCACATGATCTTGAAAACTAAAACGAACTAAAACCAAATAACAAACAAATGAAACTCACAAACAACTCTATACCCAAATAGTTTCCTTAGGGGGACAAGTTTCAAAGGACTGTTGAACAAAATAAAATATTCTAAAAATAAAATATCAGAAAACATTTATAAGCGACATCAGGAAATACACCATTTGACATAATCCTGAAAATAAATCAGTGAAGCACAGGAAGGACTCACAAATATTTAAGCTCTTCACTAAGTTAATGGTGTGGAAAATATTAGGTAAAAAAAAAAATCGTAAGGAGAAACATCCCTTGTGGCGTAACAGAAATCGCTTTTATCTCATCTGCTCATATGTGTGACAAATGGCAATAAATGTCTATGGGATTGTTTATTGCTCTCCAAATACAGATGGAATTGAGATTAATACTTAATTAAACTAGAGCTCTTGGGCTGTCTAAGATGGATCAGGACACAATATGTGTATTAATTACCCTTCCTGTTTCTAAGGAACTCAGAAGGATCTTGTCACCATTGACCCTACACTGTGAGAAGAAAAGCTTATGTCTATGAAAATGAATCAAGAAAGGGGCACCACAAGGGCGCCTGGGTGGCTCAGTTGGTTAAGCGTCTGACTCTTGGTTTCGGTAAGGTCATGATCTCACGGTTCGTGAGTTTGAGCCCCACATTGGGTTCTACGCTGACAGACGTATGTTTAGAATTCTCTCTCTCCCTTTCTCTCTCTGTCCCTCCTTTCCTCTCTCTCTCTCTGTCTCTCAAAAACAAGTAAATAAAACATAAAAAGAATTAAAAAAAAAGAAAGGGGCACCACTAATGTGATCAGAGTACGGACATCAACTGAAAAAAAAAACAAAACCTTGATGTGATATAAAGACTAAAGGAAATGAACTGCTCTAAGTTTTCAAGCAGTCTTTTTACTGCAGTACTTGTCTCACAAGGTTGACTGGTGGTAAGACTGCAAAGTACTGGTTAATTCTTAAGTAGTAATGCTATATAGGAGTGTAAATATGTTTAGAGATAAAGATTATATATATCCAGAGGTAGATGCGTGTGTATGCCTATTTACAACCAGGAGTAGGCACGACAGCACTCAAAACAGTGGAATAAAGGAGGCAGAAACAGGAATTTATATAAAAACCTTCCATGACTTCATAAAGCCTCCTTCTCCATACCTCTAAAATAACTCCAGGTCACTTGATACGTTTTCTTGATGGAGTATCCAAATGAAAAATGATTTTGGCCGCACATTATAGCCACCAGTGAAGGAGCGGTAATCTGAAAATTCAAGTCCCTAATGACATCTATTTGGCCTAAAATAAATGTGAAGAATACATTACTCAGGTGTGTTAAGATACAATAGAGAGTTTTCTTGAATTACTCACCCATAGGCTCCATTGCTAATCAATTTAATCGTTTCAAAATCACTTTCCCGAGGTTTCCTTTGAAGTTTCAAGGAAGCATTGGAGCTCTTGGAAACAAAATATGGAAGTTAGAAAATACCTGAAAACTCCAGACAATGACTTTAACAGCAACATAAATAATATTAGCGTGATATGCTCCAGTTTTTTAAAAAATTTTTTTAAACATTTATTTATTTTTGAGAGACAGCGTGAGCAGGGGAGGGGCAGAGAGAGAGGGAGACAGAATCTGAAGCAGGCTCCAGGCTCTGAGCTCTCAGCACAGAGCCTGACGTGGGGCTCAAACTCACAAGCCATGAGATCATGACCTGAGCCGAAGTCCGACGCTCAACTGACTGAGCCACCCAGGCACCCCTAAACTCTGGTGTTTAATACGCTGAAGTGCAGTATTGCAGCCAAAGGAACCTGAGAGACAGCTTTAAAGATCAATGCCGCACAGCAGTGCTGATCCACTACTTCTCATGACAGAGCCTCAGTCTCATGTACGTGAACCCCCATTTCTGGGAGATGAAGGCACCAAGCTTTTGAAAATTTCCAAGTTTAATTTACCTTTGTAAACTATTCTTGTCAGCCTCATCCTGGTGTTTTCATGTTTTGAGACTTAAGTCCAAAACGTCAAGCCTTAATTCAGGTTTCAGTCACCCGGGAAAGAACGGGCTGTTGTGGCTCTACATGAGCTGATGGATACATGAACTCTGGTCTGTCCCTGGCCAGAGAATGTCTGTGTCCTTTCTGCGGTACCTTTTGTTTGGAAAAGATAGTCGGCAACAAAGACGCTCGAACAGACAATCCGTGTGCCTTTCTTTACTTCCCTATCATTATTCTTACGAGGCTTTAAATATCTATTTTCAAAAAGATAGCTCTTTAAATGTTGAGCTCAGGGGCGCCTGGGTGGCTCAGTCAGTTAAGCATCAAACTCCCAATTTCAGCTCAAGTCATGATCTTGATCTCCTCCTGGTTTGTGGGTTCAAGCCCCTCACTGGGCTCTGAGCTGTAAGTGTGGAGCCTGCTTGGGATTCTCTCTCCCTCTCTGTCTCTCTCAAAACAAGTAAATAAACTTCAGGAAAAACATAAAATAAAAAGTTGAGCTCAAAGGAAAACAATAAGCAAAGTGTTATGTTTTAATTCTCTCATACTCCATGTATCTGAGCATTGAGAGGGTGAGCAGTGACAGCCTCTTTGCGTCTCCTGTGGAGCCCAGGATTCCCTTCCTATTATTTTAGAAGAAATCCTATGAGTCTAAGGTACGTGTCACCCTCTCCAAACCGAGGCTGTCATGCGCTAACATGCTGTCCCATTCATCTTTTGGAGACTTAGGTACATAGCTTTCCACCTTCCTCTCTGGTCGAGTTCTCTCACCATCCTGGATGACTTCCGTGTCCCACAGGTAACTTACCCAACACCCTGGCCTCTGGGCTACTTTAGTTGGTCAACCCAACAACTGTTTCTGTCCTCTATTTCCCCTTGGCCTTTGGCACAAGTCTTAGGTCCAGTCATCACTGTTAACACCCCATCACAGAAAATGTAATTCGGGACAAGGACCATGCACTTGTTCCACTATTCCACTCTGATGGGTCCCCAAGCTTTGGGCTGTTCAAAGCCCACCTGTCTCATTAACTTTTCTGCATGCAGGTGACCTCATTCATGCCCACGGATGATTCCTATGTCATTCAGAACTCCACCCAAAACTATCCCTGAGTGTCCCAAAATTCCACACCATATATATAGTTGCTAGTTTGATGGCTCTTCGTGACTGTCCCCCCCAAAAAAAACTTAAATCTAAACCAATTCAAAATTGTAACAAATATGATAGAATTAACAAAAATAATTATTGGGACCCCTGGGTGGCTTAAATGGTTGAGCTTTTAAGTGGTGATTTCATCTCACACTTCTGAGACTGAGCCCCAAGTAGGGCTCCCTGCTTAAGATTCCCTCTCTCCCTCCCTCCCTCTCTCTGCCCCTGTCCCCACCCCATAGGCACTTTCTGTCTCTCTCAAAAAACAAACAAAACACCCGCCAACTATCATTTATTTAGCATTTAGTAGTGCGCTGACCTAACCATCTAACACAAACTATCTCATTTAATCTTTTATCTTTTTTTTACAGAAGAGGAAACTAGGCACAGAGATTCCCACAGCTAGCAAGAGGTACGGCCAGCTTTCAAATCCAGGCAATGTTACTCCAGAGCCTGGGTTCTTAGCCCCCAGGCAATACAGCTACCTCTCTTTTCTGACCACCCCCAACTCGCTCCAGGCTGGTTCCCAGGATGACGGCATCCTGAAACTGTCACCTGTCCCACTGCATAGTCTCCTGAGTGGCTTCCCTGTGGTCACCCCTGTGTGTTCCCCTCACCCCATCTACTGTCTGGACTGTAGTCAGAAGACTGGAAGCCATGACTCTGATTGGGTCATCCTCCTGTCTACTTGTCTCCACCCCACAAACACACCCATTTCCTCCAAAGTTCACCTGCTTCCCACTGTTCCTTGAAAGAAAAGATTTGACAAAGATGAGCAACAAGGACCTGTATGTCAGGTTTTTACCCAAGCTCTCCAATCTTTGTGGTCTCCTTGCCCTTGCTCTCAGATGCACTCTGCTCCCTTGTGGCACAGTTTTTGCCCAGGATGTTCCCTGGGCCTGGAATGTTCCCTCTGCTCCTTCTTATCCTAGCAACTTCTCATGCCCCATCTCCTGCGCCATTTCCTTGGGAGATCTTATTGGACTGGCAAGACTAAGGTCAATTTCTGTATGTTTAGTAGCACATGGCCCTTTTTCATCATTGATCTTATATTCAAGTTTAGCATTTTTCTTTTTTCATGCATGATTTCTTTTTATTAATTTTTTTCTCTTTGAAAAAAAGGACTAAAATTATATGCTTACTGCCTTGCACATAGAAGCACAATACATGCTTAGTGAAGAGACAAAGTAATTAACACACTCCAAATCTCCAGATGTTGATAAACAGAAAAACCAACATATTTCATCAAGAAAGACACTTACACTCACTGATTCATCTGTTTCTGGTGTTTCTGCTGTCCCACTGTCATAGTTTCCCAACTGAGCCATTTCTAAATTAAAAACAAAACAAAAAAAAAGCAAAGTTTAAGAAAAATACAACAATTATAACTAGATAAGAAGTAATATCTTTGATATTAAAAACACTTTGCTCTCTACTTCAATATACCCATGGGAAAATCTTAATCAAAAATGGTAAGAGCCACCAGCTGCCGTTTTTGAAATTGTTCATTATATGCCCTTCTATAGAACCCTATTTCTTATGAACACCTAGACACGGGTACTTGAGAGCTGGGGTTCTGCTTCAGCTAGCAGGATTCAGTAGTCGACACAATCACCATGGGGTGGGGTTGGGGCAGGTGTGTGTGTCAATGATTATTCTTATGATAGGATTCTCAAGACAGGCAAGTCTTCCCAGGCTCTGAAAGGCATCAAAGATACACTGACCACAGCTCAAAGATGATTCTCAACTTATGGCTGAGCATTCCTTGCTCCATTTCTTTCACATCCACTGAGCAATATATTATATATATAATAACTTATACATAAGTTATAGTTTTTAGTTACCTATTTTTGTATGCATCTAAAAGGAGTGCTTAGGCTCTCATTTCACGTATTCATATTCTTATAATTATAATCATCCTTTTTGGGAGAGATTACACATAAAAGATAGGAAGCAAAACAACAATGGAGTGTTGTCTCCAGATAAAAATTAATAAACTCCAGAATCTACACTAAGTGAAGACTTAGTGTAGACTTCGGCTACCAGTAGCCGAAATTCAAGACTAAAAATGAGCTCAGTACTAACTACGTGCTTCCTTGGTGTCATTCCAGTGATGTCAACATCCTCTCTGACTAGGACCTTATATTGTTGGACTGGTAGGTGAACCAAAATGTGTTCAGTTGGAGGGATTCTCAAGGAAGAGACTGACTTGAATATTGTTGGAATAAAAGGGCAATAGTAGCTAACATTTATTAAGCATTACTGTATCCTGGGTAGAGAAATAACTCACATAATCCTAAAAACATCTCTATGAATAGGTACTACTACCCTGGTCTCAGGGAAAGAACACTGAGGCACAAAGAGGCCCATCAACTGCATGGTCAAGGTCACAGCCTGCAGGGCTGGTCCCGGGGTGCAGACCTGGGCATTCCCACTCCACACCCTCACTCCAGACTTTCAAAGGTCAGGCTGTAGGCCTGTTAGTGCAGATGCTGACAAGAAGGGAAACAAATGGAGACCAGATTTTGTAATAACAGCAGGCTAAGTGATATTAAATCGATTAAAAATGATCCTCAGATCTGAATCAAGAAAACAAAGTGTCAAGAGTTAAAAACACAACTCCCAGTGATAAATTTGCATTACTAAACATAAAACTGGTCCAAGATCACTATTAAAATTTATTTAGAGTCTCTATAAAGGTACACAAATGGGCCTCAGATTATTCACCTACCAAAGTTCAGCCTACAGTGTTATTTCCCTCCAGGTAAGAAAAGTGTGAAGTGCTCACTCGCTCTACAATTCAAGGGCTGAAACAACCTTAACTCTACCAGCGTGAACAGTCACTATAATATACTTTGACAGCCTCCCCACTCCAATTATTTTCATAAAAAAACAAATTAAAAGATGGTTCTGTTTTAAATAGGATTTCTGCTAAATAACTATTATCTGAGAAATACATATTATTTGCAAGCAGTGGGTAGTAATGGAATGGAACCAAGAGTCAGCTTTTGAAGCAGGAAGCTAAGGCATCATTTTGTAATGCCTGAAGAGATTTTTAAAACTCATCTAAATACCATTAAACATCTGCCCTTTTTATTTCATTGATTTAAACCATTTCTGAAGACTCATGATTCAAAAAGGTAAAGATGGTAATTTAAAAGCCATGGGGAAAAATCTCTCCCCAGGGAACTTTTCAGAAAAGCAGCCACCAGTCTCTGATAAGTGATGAATCTGTTGTGGTATTGCTTTCAGTACAGTATAAATTTATCTGGCATTATCTCCCAGTAATGCATGCATCATTTCACTGGAAGCAAAGATCGGATGGCCGTAAGAGCAAACAAAGCAGGGGAAATAGGAGAGCAGGGCAGAGAGCAGCAGGTTCCCTGGCTTTAGATGGGAAAATATCTGTGCCAACAGTCACCATCATTACAAACAATTTAGCAAGATAAACACTGTTTGCAAATTCAATTTAATGAACCAGGAAGACAATTTTGAATAGAGGAGCCTATGATTGTTTTTGACTCTTTTTAGGCAGTATGTAACTCAAGTGTTTTAAATGACCACCCCAACAGTAACGAGTAGGAAAAGGTAGGGGGCTGCGGGGTGGGGGTGGGGGGTCATTTACCAGTATTAGATTTTTTAAAGAACCGCTAACAGGGTGCTTAGTCTTGTGTGTATTTAATAGCATAAGATGTATTTTTTCATCTGAACCGACCACAAATGCTTTCATACGCTTTAAAAAACATTTCCCCCCCGACGGACATTCCTGTATATTATCATTTTTTTCGTGATTTTTTTTGTTACGTGCAAAAACAGATCTACCAACACTGCGCCCGATCTATATCTATCATCAGTTGCATTACTCCCCAATTCCTTTAAATGTCACTTTTAATTTAATTATAATTAATTTCTTTAGCAACATCTTCAAAAGTACAAGTGCACTTGAGGAGAACCCAACGGAGCTTTGCTGGAGAAAAAACAGAGAAAGCTGAAACCGAAACCCTTTCAGGACACTCTGGCATTGTCAGGCTGACAGGCCTCTAGGATTTCAAGGCCTATCCCTATACTGCAGGTACAACACAAAATAGGTCATGTTCACCTTTTCTTGTGGCAAAAGTAAAGAGCTGCTAAGTTCTTGTATGAAGTCACAGAGCGTAGGCAAGTAAAAGGCCAGCCCAACCCAGGGACTCACCTTCCAAAGGATCCTTATTGAGCCCCAGCTGGCTAATGATGTACCTGGGAATGTCAGTTTTAATACCCTGTCCCTCTTTGGCATGGCCTTCGGCTGCTTCCAACAGGTAGTAAAATTCTTCAGGATCAAATTCCTAGCAGAAGACAAACACAGATGGAAACTAACTTGAGCCAAAATTCTCTGAGGTTTTAGTGCATCAATTCCTTTCACAGTAACATTTGCTGGATATACATGGCTGTGGTTTGTGCAGAAAGGAAGCAAATGATTTTAAAAAGTATATAATTCTCACCTTGTATTTGAAGCCTTTCATATTCTGAGGCAGTACATTTAAGTCCTTGGTAACTCACAGAACGACCACTTCCAAATTCCTCATAATGTAACTTTGGAGGTTCTGTATATGCTCCATTTAAGAAATCTATCTCATTGGAAATGAACAAGTCTAACATTTAAATTATGCTTTTTGATTAAAACTTTAAAATCCAGGGGGCGCCTGGGTGGCTCAGTGGGCTGAGCATTCAACTCTTGATTTTAGCTCAGATCATGATTTCAAGGTTCGTAAGGTCAAGCCCTGCATCGGGCTCTGCGCTAATATCACAGAGCCTGCATGGAATTCTCTCTCTTCTCTCTCTGCGCCTCCCCCTCTTGCTCTCTTTGTCTCTCAAAATAAATAAATTAAAAAAGTAAAATTAAAAAAGTAAAATAAATAAAATAAAATAAAATCCAGAAATCTTATCCAGAAGATTCAGTTTCTCCTTCTCCATAAACAGCCACAAAAGGAGCAATGCTAGAATATATATTCTCAAACGTTTTGCAGGAAACTCCATTAGTACAGAGGTATCCAAAAACATTTTTTAAAATCTCAATATTACCATTTTATCAGTATATCCTAAAGTTAATACTCCCGTAATGTGAAGATGAAGAAAGAAAAATATGAAATTAATGTTTTCGATTACCAGTGCCTATTTTAAAAATTTGGTAGCACATCTTACTCATGTATTTTACTCCCTTTGGCTGTTACTTCTAGGATGGAATAAAAATCTTTAGGATTCCATCACTCTAGATGGATGCCGTGGGTTTATGTGTCGTAAACAATTATGTTTACGGACTTAAATGACAGTTGCTACTTTCAGTCGTATTTCCTAAATGTTATCCCCCCAGGATGTTACCCATTTTGATTAATGCCTCAAATAGGCAACTTTAGAATATCAGCATTTCACCTGAATTACTCAAGGGTTTCTAAAGTCTATGTATAAAGAAAGCTCGCTGTAAAGAGAGTAAAGCCAAAGGAGCGTATACACTCAGTGCCCTTTCTGTAAACCTACAATGATACACAGCACAAGCCTGAAACAGTAGGTATAAGACCAGTGGTTGGGGAATGTTCCCTAAAACTCTAAAGCTCCAGTTTCAACAGAGCTTCAAATAGTGTTGAAAACAGCAACATTTTCAATTCTACTTCTGAGCTCACTCGTTTCTATCTTTGATAGGCTATACTTTTACTTTTTCTCTTCTGGTGTGGAGCGATGACTGAAAAAATTCACTTCCTCTTTTAAGGCAAGATTGTCTACTCACGTATCTGCTGTTGTCCAGAGAAACAGGTTAGAATGCTAAGTGGTATTTTCCCTCAAATGAAACAAATGTAGGAAGTCCACGCATGTGGTGCATAATTCAAAAAGTACAATGCGAGTCACAGTACAAAATCAGACTTCCTTTTGCTGGCATTTGCCAGTCACACAGTTCTCCTCCCAGAAGCATCCAGAGTATTTTTCCCCCTTTATCCTTCCAGAGACAAAGCCAAATGGTGCTTTTGATTCTGTGGTTCTAAGGGTCCTGGCCACTGATGGAAAGACCTACTCCACCATGCCCCGCCCTGTCTCAAGATTTCCCTTCTCCTGTGACTCTCAATGCACTGGTATATTTTTTAGGGGGCAGTGAACATTCCACTATTACAAAAAAGCTATGAATTTTAATCAAAATAAGGGCAAAACCCTAGCAATCCCACCCTATACGTATGTGTGTGCATGTGTAATACCGCAAAGCTGTACTGCACGGGGTACAAATATTTCTGAAGTGTTGCAAATACTTTAGTGACTAGCAGAACTTAAAAGTGAGTGTTGATACAGTGCTAAGCCCCTTAAAACTATTCTCAGGCTCAAAGCTTCATGTGTGTTCACAGTGTGGACTCAAATTTCAACCAGAATTACATAAAACAAAAATTTTTAAATAGGAAAATGACTGACAAAACGAACTAATCTCTGAAAGTCTCACTTCTTGAGGTCTGTATGAGATGCTGGGGTACTTGCCCAAGCTGGTTGCTGCCTAGCATTTATTTCTAACATGCCACATTTTAAAAACAGATGATAATAACTATAGATTATTATATATCATATTGCTGGTGTCCCTTTCTCTGCATCTTGCTAACACCAAAAAAGTAAGGCTCAAAGTGTTTTAAATTAACTGTCACCCAGTATCTATGCTAAGGTTAACAAGCACATTAGTTCATGATTATCTTTCACATTTGACCAGAATGTGATGGGATTATCACTGAATACAGCACAAATCCTAGAACTCTTACTTCAAACCAGAAAACAAAAATCACATCAGGATGTCCTCATAGACATTCACAAGTTGTAGTTCCTGCTGACTCTTTCCATTTGACTCTAGTCTTCGAAGCCAAAGAAACTGAAAGTTTCTGATGGTCACTGCTTTCCCACAGTTAACAGTAAATAATGGAGTCACATCTAGGGGCAACTTACCAGACACTCTAATAATCGAGCTGGGCGGGCAATAACAATTAGGATCTTTCGAACCAGTTGTTTAATAAATGCCAATTCTCCACTTTCTGAACGATCATGAGCCTACAAGAAAGATGATACAGAGTTGCTCTATTCAGTGGAAAAGGAAATCAGCAAAGCACACTAATTAGATAATTACAAATCTCTGAAAATTAAGTGATTTAGAAAATACCTTTCACAGACAGATAAGCGGACATTATCTCTTCATAAATGGACACTGTTAAAATTCTTTACCTACAAAATGGCTCTATTAGCTAAATTTCAATTGCATAACTTTGATCTATTCGGTGTGTAAAAATCAAATGTTAAAACTCGTAATGTGAACCATGAATGATGGAGAGATTAAGAGATTATGATGCATTAAGTACATGATATAAGTGGAGTGGGAGGCTGATAAGGGACCTTGATTTACCAGATAAAGCAACTTTAGCTATGAAATGGCTAACACAGTGAAGGGCTGCTTTTGTTATGCTGGACATTTAACACAGTCATGAAATATATTTTACACGTGCACCATGATTAGCCTACAAATTTGTTATTTACGACCTGTAAGAAGTGTGCACTGCTGATTTCAAATGTGAGGGAGATAACGTTTATACGTGGATATATTCATACCAATTTGATTTTGCATATTGAATAAATTATACCTAGGCACTCAACTCAGTAAAATTTGACTTTAAATCTTTTTAAATTTTATGTTATCGTGTGCCTGGGTGGCTCAGTTCATTGAGCATCTGACTTCGGCTCAGGTCATGATCTTGTGGTTGACGAGTTCGAGCCCCACGTCAGACTCTGTGCTGACAGCTCAGAGCCTGGAGTCTGCTTCGGATTCTGCGTCTCCCTCTCTCTCTGCCCCCCCCCCCCCCCCCCGCCACTCGAGCTCACTCGTGCTCTCTCTCTCTCAAGAATAAACATTAAAAAAAATTTTTTTTAACTAAAATTAATCAGTTCATTCCTACTTCTTACTTCTAAGAATTATCAGCTATAACCAAAGCCAGAACATACAATGGGTTGTATTAACTCAAATAATATTTTATATACTAACATTATTGGGGAGGGAGGAATTCTGTTAAGACAACACCAAACAAAATCACACAGCATGAGAAGAAAGTTTCCAGGCTGCCAAGAGCAAGCGCCAACACTAATGGATACCCTGTGTTTAGATTTTAAGTACTGGCTGCTACAAAAAATACTAAGACCCATATTTGAAAGTAGGTTATAGTTTCCTATGGATATTATTTTCTTTGGCTAAATACACCTAAGTGAGAAAACAAATGGAGACATCAAGCATTTCATATGGAACAGACCTAGACCTCAGGACTTTAAAAAGCCATCAGTTAAATCAACCTGCTCAAAGCCATAGGGGGACCTTGCCTGGGTCTACAAAAGACTGACAATGGGGAAAGTGGCCAGGAGATACCAGGCACACAAAGTCACAGCTGGGAACTAACAACAATTGCATCCTGTGGAAGGTAAAGGAAATTCCCACAATAAGGACTCCATCTGAAAGGCACAAGCTTCCCTGTGACTCTTTAGCTCCAAACTCTGGAAGGACACTGTCAATGTCATTCTGAAGATAGTTTTAATTTTCACACAAGGACTGAAGAAAATGTTTATCCGTGAAGATAAATAAGACAACCCAACAATGCTCTTCATACCACAAGTAAACACGTTTCTCTGCTCAAAAGACAAATTTCTCTAAATATCAACAATTATATTATGCTATATGGCATATTCAGATGATTTTTGAAACCCAAAATTTTCTTTTTGTAATTGCCATGAAACAATCTGCCAGGTCTATTAGACAGAAACAAAATTAAATGTGTGTGGTGGGGGGAAGGGGGTGGCAGGATTTCAACGTAAACAGCTTTGGATATTGATTCTATCCCTTTCAGGGAAAGCCTCTGAAGGAAAGAAAAACACAGGACTAAACTAGTAATTATGGTAACATCCTGGGACAGAACTGTGGAATTAAGGAAGGAGCATCTCACAGAGACTGACTACAGAGTTACTCCCTTATCTGCCTCTTCTGTTTCAAAATGCACCATTTAACAAATGTCATTTTCAAGATATTCTCATAGCAAGTAATATGCATTGCGTTCCTAGCCTTTTTTGGGGGAGCTGTTGGATTAAAAGGAACAGCAGAAGTGAATTATTTGACAATAAATTGTAATGAATCAAGCATTTTGACATGCATATACACATATCTTCTTTCTCCTTCCCTCCTTCCCTTCCTTCCATAATTACTGAGGAAGCAAGTATCAGCCACAGTGCTAGGCACCAGGGAGTTGAAGACGATTGGGATGTGATCCATGTTCTTCAAAGAGCCCTCTTTGAAAACCCAAAACAGAGCACGAAACTGCACTATGGTCAATGTGCCATCTTAGGGTTTTTACTTATAGGCAGAAAGGAGCCAGTGAAGAATGTGATTAAATAAATGTTCTTACAGCCACAGAGAATTAAGAATTTGGGAGTCAGGACTACGGTCTCAGTGAACTGTCCACGTGGAAAGATACTCATTAGCCAGGCAGACACATGAATCTGAAAGCTAAGAGCTGCTGGTCGGAGATACAAACAGGAAGCCATTAGAGTTCATCGGTCTTTAAGAGAGCCAACAAGATCACCAGAACAGAGGGAGGAGCAGTGGGCCACAAATCAGATGATGGGAAAACTAACTTTCAGAAAACACAAGTTAGAGGAAGAGCTCTTGGAAGAAGCAGAGAAAAAACACAAGCACTAAAAATATCTTGGGGCTCTTGGGTGGCTCAGTATGTTGAGCTTCTGACTTTTGATTTCAGGTCAGGTGAAATCTGAGGTGATGATCTCATGGTTTGTGGGTTCGAGCCCCACGTCGGTCTCTGTGCTGACAGTATGGAGCCTGCTTGGGATTCCCTCACCCTCCCTGTGTCCCTTCCTTACTCTCTCTCAAAATAAATAAACAACAACAACAGAAGAATTGAAAAGGAGGGGTGTTATGAAGAGAGAAAAGGAAGATATTAATATTGCTGAATATAATAATATTCCAGTAAAAGAGAACTGTTCCAGTAAAATGTCCAGAGGACAAGACAGTAAGGAGGACAGTGGACTTCAGGGAGTTAAATGAGGGGAGGTCAGAAGCCATTCATTCAAGAGTTCTTCTATATGCCAGACACCACACTAGATGAACAAAACAGACAAAATCCCTGCTCAACACAGACACCTATGCTGGGACTGGTCCCTGAGCTATTACCAATCTGTGATGACACAGGTACCATAATTGAGTGCAAGCATTTAGCAGCTCTTACATTTTTAACATTTCTTGCACACCCAAATGCATGTTCCTATAAATTTATTTTCATTTTAATTTATAGGAGAATTAGCGCAAGACAAATTGGAAATTAACAATGAAAAGCAAAAACAAGGTATTCAGCCCCCTAAAACACTCTGAGAAACACTGCCTTAATGAACTACAATAGGGTGAAATATGAGAAATGGGCACAGAGTACAGAAAACTCTGTTGGGATGTCTGGATGGGAAAGAAAAATAGTGACTTCTAGTCAGAGAGGCATCTTCTCATCTTGCCAGAACTCAATTCAGTAGGGGCAAATACAGATGAATTTCTAGAAAACTAGGATGCTAATATTTTCTTCCAGTTCCATGCAATTATTTACATATTCATGCTTAGAAAAACAATCTATGGTTTTTGCTGACATGGGCATAACTTACGCCCTATGGGGTAGAGAAATACAATATATCTAAATATAGAGACGAAATAGGTTTTACTTGTAGGCTGTGGCTGATCAATTTCAGTCACAAGAGCAGTATACGCATTAATTCCATTCTACCATACACATTCCTTCCTGCCCTGGGTGTTATCAGGAGCTACGCATTCAAGTATTAGACCTAGACAGGTACCTGTGTTTATCGGTCTTTTGGAAATTGGATATTTTGTTAGAAGAGGAACTGACACTAATGAGAATTTAAGTTGCCATTTACTACCCAATACCATGTGCAGGTTAATTAATAGGACACATGGCCTGGAAGGAGCCAGCAATTTTCCATTTAGCTTTTCCAGATATTAGAACTAGATAGCATCATCAAATAACGCACATGCACTCAGGCAATTTATAACTTTATGGATGGGGTGGGGGGAAAATCACTGCCTGAAAATCCCTTACAATCCACTTATCCCAGAGCCATAGATTGTTGGGTCCCAAGGTTCCTGTAAAGGTTATTACATTAACTTTCTATTACTACTATAAATGATGACGAGAATCAATTTACAGCAAGTAGCAATCAGTTTTTTCTTCTTTGCTTCCCTGGAATATGAACTCTATCTCATGGTTACAATGTGTAAGCAAATGCACTCATGAAATTTTTCTTTTTTCAGGGGAAAAGCAAAACAAATCCGAAAACTTTATATGGTGGTTCATACCTCTTGCAGCAATTTATCTAATTTGTGTTGTAATTCAAGGAAGTATCGTGAGGTGATGAGACCCTGGTGGGATTTATCCAAGCAATCTCGAGCCAGTTCAATAATCTGATGGTGAGTGAAACTGAGCACTCCATCTGCTAGAGGAAGAACGTGGTCAGGAGAGTAGCTGGTGATAATTTCCTTCAGACGTTCTTCCATCTGAGCCGTGGCCTATTTAGAGAAGACACGCACACACAGATGTAAGACGACAAAACACACAAGTGGACAATTCAATCATCACGTTTAGTGAGCATCTTCAGACACCTCCACAAATTGTTAGTTTCTAGAAACTACCGGTGTATATACATAACATCATTACATACTTGTCAAAACCCACATAATACGCACCACCGTGAGTGAACCTTAATGTTAACTATGGACTCTGGGTGATGATGATGTGTCACTGCAGGTTCATCGACTCTTAACTGGTGAGGGATGCTGAAGGGAGGAGGGTGTGAATGTCAGGGAGGGGGCTGGGTGGGCATCAGAGTATACAGGAATTCTTGGTACTTTCTGTTCAATTCTGATGTGATCCTAAAACTGTTGTGAAAAAAGAAATCTATTTTTTTTTTTTTTTAAAGCAGCAACAGCAGCCTCAACAGCTTTGGATATTGATTCTATCCCTTTCAGGGAAAGCCTCTGAAGGAAAGAAAAACACAGGACTAAACTAGTAATTATGGTAACATCCTGGGACAGAACTGTGGAATTAAGGAAGTTCTTAATTTGAGGTATACAAGGGAAAGTGACTACCCTAGGGTGATAATTGTTTTTTCTGTCCTATCAAATATAAGATGGTCTATAAAGGCTTCTGCAAGTCAAACAATACCGTGAATTGTTATGCTTTCGTTTTAGATCTTGGGCTATTTCTTTCAGATGGATGCTCAAAAATATCAGGTTATGTTTTTACCTATTCAAAACTCAGACTGCTGCTAGAATTCCATAGGATAGGCAAGAGTTGTTTTGTTCAGTAGGTTATAATGTACCAGGAACAAGCATCTTACATTATCCTTATCCTTCTCTCAAAAAGCTGTATCACATGTAAAAAGCCAAGGAGATTCCCTAGGTAGGATAAATAGAAAATTTCCTTTCCAACCTTCATTTCATTCTGTGATGCCCTACTGCCTAATCAGTATCCTTTGCTTATATTGTCTATGAGGGGGCGGGGGTTTCTCTTGGCCTCCTGCTCCCCTTCTAAAATCCTAACCAGCATTAACTACGTGAGTCAGGACCTATTTCCCTGGTGAGCAAGTGACATGTAATTAATAGCTAAGACAGCTTTAATCAATGACATCAATGTCGGGTTCATTGCAAATAATAAGCATTTTGCTACTGGTTTATGAAACCAGAGATTTCCTTTCGTTTTCTTGCCTGGGGCTATACAAGTAGTGGGGGGAGGAACAGGAACACAATGGAAAGACTGTCTTCTCCAAAATGTGCGGGAATACTAGTGCAAAGGCCGTGGATACTAGGTAACAGGAACCATCAAACAGCAGGCTTTTGCAGCCAGGATGTCTGGCAACAACTCTTCGACAAGTCCTCCCTGGCTCAATTCGCATTCCTTTTGCAAGCCCAGTGGGGAACACTGCAACTGTACCCTCCCTTCTAAATTAATAGGGGAAGACATCAACTTGCTCAAGAGATAGGAAGTCCCAGAAAAGAAAAATGAGGTTGGGGCGCCTCCATGGCTCAGTCAGTTAAACGTCCGACTCGATTTTGGCTCAGGTCATGATCCCACGGTTCGTGGGCTCAAGCCCTACAAGAGATCTGGGCTGACAGCGTGGAGCCTGCTTGGAATATTCTCTCTCTCTCTCTCTCTCTCTCTCTCTCTCTCTCTCTCTCTCTCTGTGTGTGTGTGTCAAAAACAAACAAACAAAACAAAAGACATTCACCACATACTACTCTATAGGTTTCTAACGAAGTAAAACAGTTGCTGCCTGAGGATTCACAATGGGGCCCAGATTAGGGCAGAGGGAACATGAGGGTCTAGAGGCTCATTCTCCCTGGGGTGCCTCATCAGGCCTACCCAGTGGGTGGGACAAGCAGCAGGATTCATTTTAGAGGCAGCTCACACAGCAAATATGGCTAGTCCTCAGCCATTTTTTAAAAATGTTGAGTGATTTTACTTTTTTCAGAAGCTATGGTGCTGTTTTACACAAGCCCAGCCCATTACTACTAGACTGGACCATTACTTCCCGTAACAAAACCACCTTACACACGCTACACCCAGGTTGCCTGTTCGTTGATGCTAGGCATCTTCGATTCAATTCATTACCTTTGGGAACCTTTCTTTGTAGACATGGTTCATCATAATTATTTCATGGTCACAGCAGGCGGGAGAACGTCCGGGGCTGCAAGCAAAGCAAATTACCCTTTTAAACTTGCCTCAGCATGAAATGAAAATAAGTTTTTTATTTATAAACAATTGGTTGGATCAAAAGGACTATACAACCTTCGTAAGAGAAGTGTATTAGGCGATAAACTACAAAATCAGTCATTAGTACGTACATACATACCCACACATGGTGACACCCTGGAGAGGATTTCAGAAAGGAAGCCTAAGAAATGGAATGCCACAAAATAATTACAGCTACAATGCAAAACTAGTTCAGAAACGTTCTTAAATTGAGTTTATATTCTGTACGTAGGATGCATTTGTGTCGTTTTGGAAACCAATTAATGAATTGCAATATAAAACAAAATAGGATCATTATGAACAGCAACATCTAGGACACAACGAACAGGGTAATTTCACACTTTTATTGTACACCTGAGCTCTGCCGTGTACCACTGAAAAGGTCTCAGAGTCTCCCGTGGCACAGGTGTCGCCACTGAAATCCATTTTCTGGCCTAGCAAATACCTATTTGGGATGCTGAGGTAAGCACTTTGGACAATATGAAAGAGAGGCAGAGAACTGTTGTGCGTTTTCATTATTTCAATAGCAGTTCGTGTGTGTTCCTCGTGGTATACAGTCGTGCAACGTCAGTGCGAGTATTTACATTCCAGGAAGAACATAGCCTGCACCAGATACCCAAGGAGCTCCTTTCATAAAACCATAAAATGGGCACCCATGTGGTAAAATACAACGCCTTTAAATGAATTCGTAAAATTGGTCTTTTATTCCCTAACTCAAAATAATAACTCATTCCCAAATTATTCAGCGTGGCTACATTTACTATCAGTTTATGATGCTAAATAAAAAAACTACAAAGCGGGGGGAGGGTACCTGGCCGGCTTGGTCAATAAAGCATGGGACTCTTGGTTTTAGGGTTTTGAATTAGAACCCCATGTTGGGTGTAGAGCTTACTTTGAAAAAAATACAAAGGGGAAAACCCTCCTCAGGAAACTCAGATGTTCAACTGAACACCTGACAAACTATTTTCTTAATAAAATCTTAAACAGGAAAGTATTCCAACTCTAGCGTCAAGATATCACACTGCGGAGACAAACTGCCTTGAGCGTCCGGCAGAGAAGGACCTGTCACCCGGCTGCTGGGACTGTAGAAGCCTTCAGCCATCAGTCCCTTCAAAGATGGCCTCAGATGCAGCCACCCCATCCAAGCCACGTCCTTGCCAGGGTGCTGCACCCAGGGACTGAGGTAGGGATAAAGAAAAAAGGCCACTTGGCCCAGAAGCACAACTCTGACAGGTCATGCCATCCCCGGAGTCCCCTGTGGAGTCAGCTGTGTGACGGCTTCATTTGCCTCTGCCCCATTTTGCTTGCTTGCCTTCTTTCTACAAGTATAAATCCTGAGCACTCCCTACTAAGCATCCTGAACATAAATCTGTTTTAGAGTCTGCTTCCTAAAAAAAAAAACCGTAAGAGATACCAAATGTCAAAATTCAACGGAGACAAACTCCTAACAATGCATTCATGTTCCTGGAAAAAAGTAAAACTCATGATGTGAAGAAAAAATGAAAAATAGGGGTGAACTTTTATAATGTGGAATCTGAACGAAAATCCTCTATTTTTGCTGTCCTTCCTTTTTAGCCAAGCTTAACTCTCCTAAAATAAGAGCATTAAGTGCTCCTACACCACAATCAGATTGTCTTGGAATTTCCAATGGCAAGAAGGCTTTATAGGAGGTCCCTTTGGTCCATCATGATTACTGCTACTATAGCAATTAGCAAATTGAGAGAAATTGAAAGAAAAACAGTAAGATGCCTTTCAGTGGTAATTAACAACATCACGTAGAGATGGGAAAATCACTCTCTATTTAGAGAAGTTCACAAATCAATTAACACTGAGATGAATGGGACCACCCAAAGGCTTCCCTAGAAATGGTTAAAAACAGATAATCCAGTTAAGTAACATTTTTCAATCAGGTCCACACACCTCAGACTTCGGGAACGGGGGCGCATGGGGGTGTTCCTGCATCTGTTTTCCGTGGCAATGCTTTCAGTAGTACAAAAATGTTTTGACAGGAAGTGCAATTCATCTGGCGTTGGTTGGTATGGTAACTGATGCAGCTTCTCCTGGGAGGAAGAGGAGGACTACGAGAAACCACAGTGAGGTTAGGGGACCACCTCAGTAAGAAAGACAAGTGAATCTGCGAGCAAAGCAGTGAACCTAGGGGAGGGACATCACCATTTCATACTACTGCCTTTTCATGTTAGAACTATAATAATTAGTGTCTAAATGTGTACCCTTGCTGCTTTCTCTGAGAGGTCAAAATGCTTTCTATATTTCATCTCAGCTGTCTATGAGACCATTTCCCAGAAGATAGCTTCCTCTCTTGTAGGAAACTCAGGCTCTGAAAATGGGCAGGATCCACTCAAAGCCACTGTAAGAAAGTGACAACCAGAGAACCTGGGCGCATGAAATGACAGATTAGTTCTCAACTGAGTATGGTACCTCGCTCCTACCGCTACTCACAATCAAACACTGTGACTTTCAGGTGAGTAACATAAAATGAATGTTAGGATGTGTGATCACAAATAAAGTAATGAGAGACCTTCCTTTACAAAGCATGCTGCCCTTTGACACATCAGTATGTGCCCTGCGTAAAAAGGGGAAGCGATGAAGAATGTACTTTTCTCACCAATGTCATTGTTTTAAAAAGCAGATTTCTCTGCCCTTTTTTCTCTGGCTGACACGTTTTTTTGTTTGTTTGTTTGTTTGTTTGTTTTTAAAGTAGCTTCAGTAGTGCTGAGTGTTTTTAGTCCCTTGCATATAGATTTGCTTTTTGAAGAACGTCACTCAATAGTTATGAGGACAACGTAATGTACAAAAAGTGAATAGCTAAAGAACAGTTTTTAATCAATATAAGAATTTTAACTCTAAAGCAAACAGACTTTTCTTTTTGTTTTTCCTGAGAGGTAAACTCAACAAGCACTTCTCAAAGCAAAACAAAACAAAACAAAACAAAACAAAACAAAATGGAGAAGTTTTTGAGCAACAGAACCATGATTGGAATAAGCATATTTGTAAAGGTAACACTCATTTGAAATCTCAGTTCTAGCAGGTTTTTTTTTAAACCTGTCATTAGGTTAATAATACACTTCATAAACACTGAAGCATCACAATGAAGCAACCCTAGAAATTAATGACTAAAGCTTAAAAATGCCCTCATACCTTGAAATTATAAAACACCTTATAAGTACATACTGAGACAAAGAGGAATTTTTATAATGTAATGAGACTGTTTTATAAGCCATAAAAATGAGAACGCTACTAGAAAGAGTAATGAGATAAACCAAATCTCCACTCAGAAAGAACAGGCACAGTCTTAAACACTTTTCAGTAGGAAGAAACAAATAAGACACAAACCAAATCAACTCCAGAAATCAGGAAAAGAATTATGAAATCACTGCAAGCAGGAGAGATGCACTAATGATAAAGTGAAGGTAAGGAAAGTAGCAAATAAAAAAATAGAATTAAAAATCTATACACAGGTCTCAGAGGTAAATCGATATGCGCAATTCTGTATCCAAGATTTCAAAACCCTAAAACCCTGAAGGTTATTCATAAGTTTACAGTAATCCTTGTGATGGCATGGCATCGACCGGACTGATTGGAAAGCTATTTAAAATATGTATTTAATCCACTTAGTGTGACTGTTGATTCAAGGCTGCTGCAGAAATATTAATATATTTGATTATGCACTGCTGGCCAGGTGCTGTTGGGCTGCTATGTACAGTACAGGGATCATGCTACTTTTCTAAAACATGAAAATTAATTCCAAGACTCACTGGGCTCTAGAGTTTCACATAAAGTATCTAGGGCCTGTACTTGCATGGAAACCACACAAATCAACTTCAGGAGAGTTAGTTCCCTCTGGGGAGGCAAGGAGAAGAAAGGGATTGGATGGGAAAGGCTTTCTTTGTATCTTTAACATTTATTAAACAAAATAACAATTTATTTTAAAAATAGCCATAGCAAACATAACAAACTGTTACAAGTGTTGACTCTGAGAGGAAAATTTTGTGGTCATATCAAATACCCAGCCACTGAGCTGAACTCCGTAAGTTATGTGCCCTGGGTTTACAGAATATGGCAAAATGAACGATGCGGTGGCGTGAGTGAGGGTTATAACCTTAACACTATTAAGAAAGCGAGGAGGCAGGGAGGTCCTCCGGGAAGAAAGCCTGTTTCATCTCAGGTGGAACAGCAGTGTCCAAATGGGACGAGGGTATCACCAGATCCAAGTGACACAGGATGGGTTTATGGCAGTGGGGACAACCGTAGGCCAGCAAAATGGCCCCAGGGGTTCCAAAGATACCAAATACAGCCCTAAAAGGGAGTTGATACTTGACAACAGACAAGTCCAAGGATAGGTTTCGGCAGAGACCAGGGACTCGCTCAGTGGAGAACTTTCAAAGTCAGTGAGAGCTGCAGGACAGCAGAGACGCAGAGGCCGCTCTCAAGACTGCACACTTTGTTGAGAAGATGCCTCCACTGGTCTAAGCAACCCGGGGGGCACTGCTGTGAGGACAGGTTCAATCATTTGTCTGGGGGTTTCCCAATATATTGTGTCTCATCATTTTGTATTTCTTGCATATTCTCTAAATGTGGTATCAGTGGGTCTCATCACCCAATTAGTTTGCATATGACTCTAGTAGTGTCCTAAATCAAACCTACTTTCCAAGAGTAACGAGTTACATAAAAAAGCTGCAGAAGACTTCCCCCAAAATGTTCTGAATAATGGTATCATTTCGTCTCTCCAGATAACCGTTTTGCAAAGGACAGTATTCACAAGCATGTGTCATTTTTTACTTGTTATTTATTAAAAGGAATACCATTTTATAGTCATACCTCATATATTTACAGGTATTTATATTCTTATTTCCGTTCTTTCCCTTCTGTAGAAAATGATTTATCTGTTAAATATATGGGGGAATGTCTTCCTACTACTGTGGTTCCCTATTACTTATTTTAAAATTAAAACTTATGATCTTAATATTATCTTGGAAAAGTTCCACAAATTAATTTTAATGGCAAAATAGGAAGTTAAAAGAAGTTACAATACTAAATATTCTCTGGAAGGACTGATTAATTTCCTATGACCAAATCTTTTCAATTTCAGAATACAGCATTTTTAACACTTGCCAGTTTTACAGTTGCTATAATACCCAAAGGATAAAGATTTGATGTTTACACTTCAGCTTAAGTAGTTCTGGAATTCAGCTAACAACACAATCATATGTCAAACTGAAGCTATATATTCAAAGTGTAATTTTGTGTTCTATCTTTCTATTCAAAACAATAACTAAAGTGCATTTCTGATTGACTAAGTGACTAACAGTTAACCCAGAAAGTGAAAATCTGAGAGAGACTCGGATCAGATTTAGAAAAGAAGAGGGGCACCTGGCTGGTTCAGTCAGCAGAGCATACAACTTTTGATCCCAGGGTCATGAGTTCCAACCCCACACTAGGTACAGAGATTATTTAAAAATAAAGTAAAATACATATTTTGAAAAAAAAAAAAAGAAAGAAAGAAAAGGAAATGAAACTACTAAGCAGTTTTGCACAATTTTTGCCCCAAAATTTAAAGGACAAGACCCCCCCCCCCGCCCAAAATAAGAGAAATGAGAAAGAGCTTGTCAAATCTTCACTCATTACTTTTACCAACAATAGGGAAAAGAGATAATTGAACTTTTGTTAGGTGTGCAAAACCTACACTTCACAGATTTAACAGTTCCTTACCTCTTTTGGCAAAAAGTAATTTTGAAAGTTAAAATTCTATCTTGAAAGAAAAATTGGGAATATGAGGTTAATAATTATATGTGCCACCTTCTTTAATAAACATGTAAGAGAAATACTGTGTTACCTCTGGTTGGAAGCTGTTGGTTAGAAACAGAAAGAGCGTGTGTGTGTGTGTGTGTGTGTGTGTGTGTGTGTGTGCGCGCGCGCGCGCGTGTGTGTAACTATAAACTGTCTCGGGTGGTTTCTTCTTTAGACTACATATTTAGTCAAGGATGGTGATAATTCCATTATGACAGATGGCCAGGTCATGTTCATTAATTAAAAGGTTTATTTTAAGAAACACCATGTAAATTCCTTCAAAAGACCCATGAGCCCAGAGTCTAGACCATTTACTGGGTACTCTTACTAATAAACAAGGGGGTTGTTTAAAGCCCCTCAGTTCATTCTTTGTGCCTCAAGTTTCTGATCCATAAAATGAAGAGAATAACATCAACTATACGACAGGGTCTGTTGCTGGGATTAAACAAGGATTATAATGCATTCTAAGTAGTTAGACTAATGCCCAGCACATAATAAATGCTTACAAACAACTGGTTTTTTTTATTTGTACCAAACAAGGTCCAATTCTATGTTAATTCCCCCCTTTTTAAAGAGATTTGCTCTTTAAAATGGTGTATGATTTACTAGAGATGGAACGATGAAAGATCTTGCATTCTCCCCTATTTTTCCTACAAGCAACAAATTTCTGCATCCAAACCACAATAAAACTTGACTGAAGGGCAAATCAAGGTCATATAGCTGAAATGAAGAATTTGGAGACAAGAGACTTGCCAAAAATTCTGTAGAAGAACAATACTTAAATTTCAGGAAATTACCCTTTTTTTTCCTTGGTCGATCAGTTTTGGCATTCGTTTTCACACTGGAGTTATCCAACTTTTTAACCTCTAAAATAACCAATAACCAGGAGCACCTGGGTGGCTCAGTCAGTTGAGCATCTGACTTAATTTCAGTTCAGGTCATGATCTCATGGTTCTTGGGATTAAGCCCCATGTTGGGCTTGGGGATGACGGCACGGAGCCTTCTTGGGATATATTCATTCATTCTCTCTCTCTCTCTCTCTCTCTCTCTCTCCTCTCTCTCCTCTCTCTCTCTCCCCCCCCTCCTTCTCTCTCTCTCTGCCCCTCCACTGCTCACAGGCATCCCCCTTCCTTTCTCTATCAAAAAAAATAAAAAACCTTAAAAAAAAATTGATGGTTATGGACACAGCAGCCAAGGGTAACTTCACTGTTTTTTAGTGACAGTTTTATCCACTGAAGCCATTTACAAATTTGAAGCACATTTTCCTGATGTGAGCCTTCTTTGTCACTGAAACCACTCAAGACTGTCAGGACGCTTCACCAAAATTATCTAAATGGACAATAAGCTCACATACCACAGCAAAATGGAACAGAGGATAGGAAAATAAATTACCTCTCCTCAAAAAATGACCAAGGAGATGGTAAAAAGAATCCATCAGATTTTAACACGGCAGTATTAAAGGTGCTCCAGAAAACTCACATTATACTACATATGGAATTCTGGAAACACATAATATAAAGCAGTGGTGATACCAGTTAGTTTATAAACTTAATTGTAGTGTCTTTTCAATGCAAGTACTATTACATGGCTGAATCTATATGCTTAGCACAGTGTTGGGGTTTGTGAATAACCAGCACCACCCCAACAAACCAACGGATGAAAACCCTACACGAAAGACCACGGATTTTGACAAAATGAAGATGGAAATGTATTAGATTAGAAGGAAATCTGAAATCATCAAGTCCACATTCCGGCTGGTTCAAGGGCATTCAGACCACTCCATTAGGTATTCACTGAATACCTACAACATACCTGGTCTTTCTAAATGACCACCAGCTTCTGAAGCTTGGCAAAGACAGATATCCCACAACACCACTAATTTAACCTGAGAAAGCATCTATCTAACTTACTGAATTGTTTCCATTAATTGCTAGGGCTCTTGTTGAAATGTTACAGTTTGGGGCAAGGGTATCCTTCTTCCTCTATTCCATTTTCATGGTTTCATTTTGTCTCCTTGTCTTAACTTACAACTAAATTCTTTTAAACTCCCCTTTAAAAAACACCTTACCTAGAAGGTACACATTTAAGGCTTGCCATTTTTTTTCTTTGGAGGAGAAAAACAAAGAAACAAAACAACAAAAACAAACAAACAAACAAAAATCCCTCCTTTTAAGGCACACAAGAAAATAAGACCCAGGCCATCAAAGTTTAATGGCATTTTCAGTACAGACATCGCTGGTGTGGAACCAAAGCAATAAAACCAGATTGCATTTCCACCCCCAAACTACACCAAATGGTATTAAAACGAAAGCTCCCAATCTCCTCCAAACTTGCGATCCTGGGACTGACTTAACTCAATTTATGCACCATCGTTTAAAAGCTTGTTCCAGAGAGTTTGTCCTTTTTATTTTTGTCAGTTCATCTAGTGAGAAGTAACCCATTCACAGTGGCAGACATGCAGAATTTATCTTCTCCCTCCTACCAGGAAACACCCAGAGAAAACATCTCCCATGTAACAGAGTAAGAGAGCCGTGTGGCTGTGAGGAGGATGAGACAAGTTAGGCACTTACAGAGACTGTGGAGCTGGGGGTGTTTGTCCCATAGCCAGAAGAAGGGAGAGAAGCCAAGGACCAGCGGCGTCCATCAGTCCTGGTGAGAAAGGGAGATTAGCTTTGGCCAACACTGGAGTACCATTGCATGGGAACTCCAGGGAAACCGAGTATTTTCAGCCAAACGAATGACACAAATACAGTCAGTGAGGATGAGGAAATGTTCAGCAAGGGCCAGAGTAAACAAACATTATACAGCAGGTTGACTTTTATTTAAACTGAATCAATACACCCAAACAAGGAGAAAGTGAATGGGTTGATCCATATTATTGATCTCTCACTAACGCACTTTGACAAAGTGAATACCGGGGATAATTACAATGGTCAGACTCAGCAGATTCAAATGAATAAAAACAGAAAGGGAGGAGGAAAAATACTCGTAGCTGGAAACTGATAACTGAGGCCATGGATCTTTTGGAATTTGTACCTGAATTCCAGCAAGGTACAAGAGCCTGTGGGGACTTCCATTACATCCTAAAGATGCTCCACTTATTTTCAAGGCAAGTGTCCTACTCATCACATCTAGGGAAGGGATTAGTGAGGCTCCGGGCTGGTTTGAGCCTTAAGTAGCAAATTACTTTCACACTAAAAAAAGGGACTGATCCTATACTTAGAATCTCTTAAGAGTTACTGCCTTCTGGCATGACCTGGCTTCATAAAGTGTTGGAACCAAAGCCCCTTGCACAGGTTTTGAGTATGCACCCCATTCTGGCCAGTGATGGCAGGGGCAGAATGAAAATTCTCCACTAGTGACAGAACCTAATGCACAGAGTACAACCGTGGCCCCATCACAGAGGCAAAACTGTCAGGAGTCCTTGAAGAGAGTGATCCTTCTCTCCAAATGGTCATAGGGTAACCTCTGGGGTAGATTCTGGTGATGAGTGAGGGTCATTACAAGGGTCTCAGATGAGTTAATGAAGCAGTAGAGACAATACTATTGCAAGGGAACACCCAAAAGCGAACTTTCTGAAATCTCTGGTTTCCTGGAATCATTACTTTATTATTTATTCTGTCTGAGTAAGACTGTGACTTCAAAACCATATACCACTGTGAAAACAAACACATGCACATTTGCCAAGGGAAAAACAGGAAAAACACACATTATAAAGAGCCTTACTGCATTCTTTAGATGGGAATATCATATGCAGACTTTCTGTAATGCGTGATTATACCAATTTACCAAATGAGAGATAAGAGCGGACCAAATTTACCACAGACACAATTCACAGTAAGTTGAAGTCAGAGGATTCAACAGCACTAGACTTGAATTTCAGAAATGTCACAGTTAGATGTTTATGTAAAAAAAAAAAAAAAAAACTGACATCTGAGACTAAATTACATTCAAGGGAAAATATAATCACAGGCTACCATGGATGTTGCCTCCAATAAATGCAAATGGTCCACAAAGACAAAATGGAGAAATTGAAGGGGACGAATCACAGAAATACTACAATGTTAAAATTTCAGTAAAATTTACCTGTCATTTCTGTGACCATGATTGGAGTACAAATGAATCAAGTATGTTTTTTTTTTTTTTAAAAAAAAGAAGCAAAATAAAGTGTTCGTAAATATACCACATACAAGGAATGGGAACAATTAAGTCATACATTCTTTCAAAATATTTTTAAGCAATTAAAAATGTTAAAGGTTTAAAAAGACAATAATTATAACAACATGGTTCTCAAGATGGACACAGGTGAGTCCTATTTTATTAGGCTACTTATTGAAGACTTAAAAGTCCATGGTGTACTTTATATTTTAAACACCTCCTATTTTTAAAAGTTAAAAATGATATGATTTTTAAAAGAATTATTCAGTCCATTTAATAGCAATTATCAGAAACTAGTCTCTGGAAAGAACGAGGGACACCATTTCCCCCACCATGATTTTGTTTTGTGATTCATTAACTCTCCTTTCCCTCAGGTATCAATAAGCATATTTCACATGAATGAACAATTCCAAGAAAAAACAGGTTCTTATTAGTTTTGAAACATAAATTACATTTGCTTACTCTGGAAAATACACAACTAAAAGATGTTTAAACAAGACTGTACTTACTACCCTGTGCATCCACGGACCAGAAATAATTTATGTTTCATGAAGTTCCCCAAGTTCTCTGTGTCTATTTACTCAAATGGAGCACAAAAGACCATTGCGTTTTCATTACCATGACAACCGCACATCAGCTGTTACTATATGCACTACATATAGTACTTAAGAGAGAGCATGCCCTCTTTTTTCAAGAAGGCTATCACACAAGTGCAATTTGGATCCTGCTAACAATGTTGTCTTTTCTTTGCAGTAGCTACCAATAAAATGTTATCGGAAGACAGACTTCATCCTTGCCAAAGCAACAAGGCTTTTTTAAAGAGTAATTTTTTTTCTTTTCCTTTTTTTTTTTCTCCTGTGGGTAAAAATCTCTCAATGTGAAACTAAGTGAAAAAGTAAGAAGCGAAAAACATCAGATGAGAACACAGAATACAGAAAGATTGGCACAAAAACCCAGCATTTCAACATGACTCACAAAAATTTAGATTAATACAGTGTACAATGAAGAATGAAAAGTCCCAGTATCAACCTGGCTATTATAATTGTATGAAGAGGAAGAAGATTTATTTATTTAATTGTTATAAGTCACCTGGAGTGACACATTTGACATTCTGGTTGATCCTGGAACAAGCTGAACTATGCCAGCACTCAACAAGCGTCTTATGACCTGAACTCAGCAGGCAATTGCTGAGTTCTAGTAATTTGCTTGTGCAAATACATTCTGAGATTTACTCTGGTAAGCAACAACAAGCCAACTAGGAAACACCTATGGCATGTATTCAGGGCTCCATATTTCCAACCTAAGTAAAAGCAGTTCCCAAATAAGTCCCACACCTTCCGGGAAAGGCAGAACAATGTTATTACCTCCATCTTCTCGCCCAGGAAAAAAAATGTTAATTCCGTAATCGGATGGACTGTAAATCAGTATCACAGTTATTAGCAAAGTAAAAATATTTACTATACTGCAATGCTCATTTTCAGCCTTTTAGCACAGTGGTAAAAAAAAAAATCAGTACGAGAATTTTACCTTCAATATATGTATTAGATGATGCAGAAAGCAAGCGAGTGTCATATTTTCCAGCCTGAAATTAAACTATTACATTACAGGGGATGTCTACTGGTGGGTTATTATTACATATGTAAGATGAGAAAACATTAATAAACCTGATCTTTATCCCTTCACTGTGTTTTAAAAAACACAGCAATCTCTTCTCTGCTGAACTGAATATACAAAATATTAAAATGGGAGACCCTAAAAAATGGTATTATTTCTTAAAGGCTCAAAAATGCATACCAAATGGAAGGGAATGGAGACCCGCGAGTTCCATGTCTCCTTAATAAAAATCAACTTTAAGATGGAAGGCAGACACACCAGAGGTTATATAAAAATACACCAATTTGAGTTTTCATAGCAAATGTAGGATTCTGTTTACTTGAATAAAAGTTTAAAAAGATGATCACTCATGTCCTAATTGAAATTAATACTTTTTGAAGACTGTAGAGGGAGTTCCATCTGTAAATTCATGCAAAATGGGCTAGAGTTCTGTGCTCATCTTGTGTCATGGTTGAAGGTTTACTGGTCAAAAACTAGCATATGCCTGGGGGTTTGTGTATTTTGTTAAATAGCATAGAAACCAAACTGACCTATCCGCTAGTCACCCACTTAATTATCAGGTTTTCTTCATTTTTATAAATAAGGCAGGATGAAGAGACTATGATTTCTGTCATGCTTAAATGCACGTTGTAATGAGATTTGCATTTTTCTTACTACTTAATGTGATGAAATGCATTCTTTTAAGAGATATGTTTTAAAGGCTATGGTGGGTTCTTGTTTATTAATTTTTTGTAAGGTTTTTTTTTTTTCCACTTAGAGTAGCAGCATTATCATGAATTAATATTCACTGGGCAAACACAGGCTTTTCGGGACCTGTTAATTTTCTCATTTTTTTTTTTTTTAAGTGCTTAAAACAAGTTGCTAAAAGAAGAAAAGCTGGAAAAGGGCCAAAAGTCGGGCGGGGGGGGGGGGGTGTCTCAAGTTCCTTAGAGAGCATGTCTTATACTCTTGTGTCCTGCCCACAGTGAAGCCTGGAACCTTACACACACAGGCATTTACCACATAGTGGGGAATGTGTGACATTTACAAGGGAATCTTAATTACAGAGAATTCTGAAAATACTGCCAACAGATCCTTTTCTCTGGATTTAGTAATGTAAATGCATTACGTGCTGACAAATGGCAGTGAGGACACTCCAGGTTTTGCTGCTTAGTAACATGTGTTAAAACCATTTTTTTTTTAACCTACACACAAGTCTTTATTAGTGCTATGTTAATCTACTTCATGGTATAGTTAGGTCTCTGAGAAAAGTGCGCAAATATGCAGGACAATCAGACCATAAACTGAATCTGTCCTGAATATTCAGAGACCTATAGCTGAAGGGGCATTTTGTTCTCTGTGTTTTTCCAGTAGAAGATCCAGAACAAAAAAGGTGTGATGTTACATCACATGCCCATGATCCTCTGAACAACAAGACTTTCTTGTGACTGAATGACCCAGAAATAACATGTATCTTCAATACTTGGTGTCAAATTCTAACTAAGATAGGAAGAGAAAACATAAAATGTCCTATAGTTCATAGGGGGATTACTAAATTGGTGGCTTCACTCTCTCACATAAAGAGCCATCTTAGACTTTATACCCTGCGACCCCAAGAAAGGTCATTTAAAAAAAAAAAAAAGTATTTCAACAATAACAAAAAACAGTTGCACCAGGACATGTAAATCAATCAAATCCTTATAATGTAAGCTCAGATAACTCAGTAATAATCTGTTGAACATCAAGCACAAGGCATTGCACCGGCGATAAGAGAAAGAAATGGAAACAGTCATTTTTTGCCCTCACTGGGAATCCACCATCTAGGAAAGGACCAAGAGAGGTCCATGTAACTCTAGCATGAGTCAGATATCATTATTAAACTTTTAAAGCAGAAGTGTTTACAACAAAGTTTTGCAGTGGTCCAAAGCTATCTTTGGGCAGGGAGCTTCAGAGAAAGCCGTATATGACGATGGGTAGGATTCACACAGGCAGAAGGCAGAGGTACAGGAGGGAACAGCGGGGAATGAGGAAGAGTGAGGTTCGGGAGACAGGATCTTCTACAAAACACTTTTCTATTCAACTCAAAGGAAGTCCTTACCTCCGTGCAAATGAGAAATGGGCTGAGGCACTGGGGGAGAAATTTCTTGGACTATCTTGAGGGCTGTTTCCTGTAAAGAGAAACAGAGGGAAAAATCACAACATGATTCCTATCCCACATCCAGAATCATCTTCTTGCAAGTAATGCATTTCTGTACATTTTTGTCAAACGTCCATCTCCAAGAATGTTTTAGTTTTGCTGGCAGCAGGGCTGGGGGTGGGGGGGGGGTGTGTGTGTATGCCGGGGGCGGGAGAACAAATGGGCTTGAGTCCCAGCACAGCGTTCCAAGTGCACAGGTATATAAATAAGCACACTCACCCATCACCAAGCAGCAGTCTTCCACAGATTAATAACCTCAGTATTTCAGGACTATAGAATAACGTATATACACGTGTCTTGATTCTTAGTCTTGCAGATGTTAACATTTTAAACAGGTGATGGAAATAGAAGTGTATGCTCCAACTTGTGTGTGTGTGGCGGGGGCGGGGGGGGGGCTCTCTACTTTAGAAATGGGTGGGGGCTCTCTACTTTAGAAAAAGCAGCCTTAGTATTTTTTTATTAACAGAAACCGAGTACATGTCTGAATTCTGGAAAATGAATCCTTGTATTCCAGGGTACATATTTTAAAGGTGGAAATGTCAGAACTGATCATAAAATCCTGGGAAGAACCCAGCAGTCTGGACCTGTTTCCCAAACGACCCAGCTCGGTGCATGGGTGGTTCAGTGGTAGAATTCTCGCCTGCCAAATGACCTAGCTTGCTCTCAGCATGGCCCAAGTGGCCCAGCAGGATTAGCCCTTATCAATATTTTATTCAACAGTCCCCCTGCTCCTAAGCATCTGGGCTGTGACTGGCCAGGCAGGCTTTAAAAGCCACTATCACACAAAGGCTGGCAGGGGGTGTTCTTAAATCCTTCCGTGGGGGGCGGGGGAGGGGGAGCACAGACCGCTCACTGTAAAGAGAGCAGCTCCTTGGGGGCTTGTTACTTTCTCCATCAGAACACTCAACCTGCTGCTGATCATTGAGAAAGCTTGGCAGGCAGCTGGTGAGGGGCAGTTCAGGACACTCCAGACCACCCGGCTTCCCTCTGCATGTTTAATTAGACTGGCAGAATTATCTGAGGACCGGATGGAATTGTAGCTGGTTTAAATAAGGAGGTGAGGGAAAGCTGCAAACTAAGCTTGTACGATCTTGAAACACGGAAAATAAATCAGGAAGATCTGTTTAATCCTTTACAGCCAGCCAGTTCCCACATTACTGATTTTATAACGGAAGTGACAATTGTAGTTCGGTGTGAGGCATACAAGATTGCATGTTCCAGTCAGTACCTAGCTGTAAACAATTTATAACCTGTGTGCAAAAAAGAACAGACTAACCCATTAAAGAGGATAAGTTTACTGTTACCTGGAGGACTTCTGGACTGGTTATACCCCTACTGAAATTTTTCAATTAACTTAAGGTTGCAAAGTTTACAGTGATGTCTTCAACAGATGCCATTAACTTTCTGACAGACAACACAATTAAAGCCATTTGAATAGGAAGCGCTGAAAAGCCCATTTCTTTATGGACAGAGAATCTAGAAGCATTTTTCCCTCTGCTGCAATGAAATTTATCATGTCTTTGCATCTGTTGTTCCTTGGGCCCCTGGAGAAATGGATTCTGCTTTTGCCATCCAGTAAGCCAGGACTCTTTCCGTCCATTTATCTACACAGCTAAATTAAGTTCCGTCAACTTCTCCCAACAGCCTTGATTCTCCCTGCCCCATCTCTTCCCAACTTAGCTTATATATCACTCTTCACAGCCTTGAAAGATCTTGAAAAATTCAACATGGCTAAAAGTTTTGTTTCCTAAAGAGAAATGAATCTAATGCCAAAAATCTTAGTGTAGATTTTATTTGGGGGAAAAAAAAATGTTCACTTTGCTCACACCCCATATAGATTTCCTAAATTATTAGGAAAAACAAAACAGTTGATTGTTGGAAGCCAAGGTATGAGAGGTCTAACAATCTCTGCTACCCAATTCATTGAGAATAAATAATGAAACCTGGCACCAAATTCTTAGCCCCATGTTCTTTGTAAAGGGAACACGACATCTGGAAATTATAATGAGATCAACTAGAACTAGAGAGAGCTTATTAAATATTTTTAAAAATCTAAAGAAGGGAAAAACAAGGAATGAACTTAAAATTCTTCTCACTTTTAGTGATTTTAATGAGTGGTCCCTAGGAAGCTATGTAACATCCTACAATACATGGCAACCCCCTCACTTTGAAGATGAGCAGGTAGAGACAGAGATATAAAGAGATAGGTTAATTTTCTGCTCTTAATGAAAAAAAAAATCAAGGCTACCATTAAATAGTTCTGTTTTTATTATTTTCTTTAATGTTCATTTATTTTTGAGAGACAAAGAGACAGAGGACGAGTGGGGGAGAGGCAGAGAGAGAGGGAGACATGGGATCTGAAGCAGGATCCAGGCTCTGAACTGTCAGCCCAGGGACCGAGGCGGGGCTCCAACCCACAAACCGTGAGATCGCGACCTGAGCTGAAGTCGGATGCTTAACTGAGCCACCCAGGCACCCCAACCATTAACCATTTTCAATCTTTGGGTTTTGCCTCTGCATCTTGTGCTGCCTTTCTAAGCCAATCGATTGAAAATATTCCTCATTTTCTTCTCATCCACTACATTGCTGTAAAATCAAACACAAATTCCAAAACTTAAGACTGCAAAGCCATCTGCAAAATCTTGCTAATAACAGATCTTTCTTCCTGTTTTATGGCAGATCTAGATTTAAGTGCCAAGGTGTATACACACCCCACCCCCCCCCACATACTATCACAAAGGCTCTTAAATGTATGGGATATTAGAGAAAATGATGGTGGCCTGAACTAGAATATCTGACAATTCATTAAAGACAAGAGACTACAGCTTAATTTGAAGACGGTTCAGGAAGCTCAAAAGAAGAAACGGAAGAACCTCAGGAAGGAGACAGAAACAACCCAAAGGGAGTAGGGCAATGCAGTAGAGACAGATATTCTGGCAGTAGGGGAGTCAGACTGGTAGAGCCAATGAGTTGTGAACTACGTTTATTGGTATTACCCAGAGGAGGGGCCTCAATAGATGTCTTAACCTCAATAGATGTCTCAATAGATGGCATAAAAGTGTTAGGCGGACAGAGGAGCAGCCAAAGAAGAGGAGCTGAGGTGCTGAGATTAGGACCTGACAGGCCAACACAAAAAATATTTTGGTGAGCAAACCTAGCATAACTGGTGATGGACTAGAAATGAAGTAATGAAAATATTACAGACTACAAGTGACCAAACATTTCCAATATGGGTAGACTATGGGTGACTGACTGCCCACTGTGGGACAACGACTGCCCATTAGTAGGGAATTTGGAGAGAGAAGTGGCATGGTACTACTAGGAGATGAAAAGGGCGGATGAGTATTCTGTAGATTATTCTGTGTTATTACAGAATATTCCTCAATGTTCCTTAGGGAGAAATAACAAGATTAGCAGATTAGAAAGGTAGGAGTCAAACTTTGAAGTCTGTGTTCTTATTTGAATAAAAATTGATTTCTGGGGCTTCTGGGTGGCTCAGTCAGTTAAGCATCTGGGTCTTGATTTCGGCTCAGGTCATGAGCACACAGTTCATGGGTTCAAGCCCCACATCAGGTTCTGTGCTGTCAGCTTGGGATTTCTTCCTCTCTCTCTGCTCCTCCCTCAGTCGTGCATGCACTCTTTCTCTTGAAATAAATAAATAAACAAACTTTAAAAAATTGATTTCCAGGTTACCTACTCAGTCTCTAAAACCTTACAGTGTTCAAAATACCACTAACCTAGAACACACAAAAAAAGCACATCTTATATACGTATTCTTAACTCATGAAATGAGGACCAGGCTGCCAGGGATGTGCACACCGAGTCCCCAGGATAAAAAAGCAAGACGGACTGAAACCGGCGTCCTACACATGACCTTCACTCCTCACAGCACTGCTCTCTGAATTCATCCCCCCATCTGCAAAGCAATACCTGAGAGACTCTCAAGCGAAAACTGGTGCCAGTTAATTCTCTGCCCATATGTGCAGCACTTGCTTATAACTCAAATCCTGCTGCTCCCAGGGATTTGCTGGCTCTTGGATGTCTGAGCACCAGGACACTTTATAGGATGTTGTTATTGCCGCTGATGTTTTTGACCTGGTAAAGTAAACCTTAGTAGTGGTCAGGCATTTGGTAGGTAATTAACTCTCTGATCCCGGGGGTGGGGTTGGGGGGAGGGCTAGAATGGCCAACATACAAGCAATATAACAAATTGGGGCTTTACCTAACGGTTCTGCACAGGGTGCCTCATTGTAGAGGCAGTTATTGTTAAGAAAGTGATTTCCAGATTAATTAAATTGTTTGATTGCTTTGTAATTAGGTTGGAGAAGTCCTGTGTCTTCACCACAGAGAAACAAGCTGCAAATCTATTTAAAAGGCATATGCTATACCCACTACAGATTATTAATGTGCTTTTAATAGCTGTCTGTTCACAAAATGATAGTTTCTGGTTGCCTTGATTTTCTATCAGGACTGAGGGAATCCAAGAATTAATGATAACTGCCATTTGAAACTCCTGGTGGATCAAAGAGTAAGCCCCCATTTGAGTCCTTGTTGTCATTACTTGATGATCAGCTTAAATGACTTGTGCCGTTTTATACTACAACAATCAGTACCGTGTTTCCTATAGCTCCACAGGAGATTCTCAGCAACACACGGCCACTGCTTTAAACCCTAAGACCAGGGGGCGCCTGGGTGGCTCAGTTGGTTGAGTGACCGATTTCGGCTCAGGTCATGATCTTGTGGTCTGTGGATTCAAGCCCCATGTTGGGCTCTGTGCTGACAGCTCAGAGCCTGGAGCCTGCTTCGGATTCTGTGTCTCTGTCTCTCTCTCTGTCCCTCCCCTGCTTGTGCTCTGTCTCTCTATTTCTCAAAAATAAACTTTAAACACAAACATACACACACACACACACACACACACACACACACACACCATAGTAAAGTAAGCCCTAAGAGCAAACTGGAAAGAATCCAACCTAGGATCTCCTTCCAACACGGATGCCAACAGATAAGATGGGCACTGGAACAGTTATGCAGGAACCTTAGGCTGAGTGAACTTTCAGAAACAATAGTTCCAATCATCTAAGTACTTTGACTCCATCCTACCAGACCCAGCTAACACAAGAAAAGTTAAAAAAAAAAAAAAAAAAAAAAAAAAGATCTTCCCTTCACTTAGACAGCTGTCTCAGCAACTGGCTCCTCTCCAGATATAATTGTGGGATATTAATTAAAGCTGGGCAGCTGTTTAGAATCTAAGTGGACACAGAAAAACCTTGATTGGCCGTCAGTGGCATTATCTCTGGGTAGGCTGTGAAGTGTCCACAGCAGGCCAACAAATGGAAAGTAGACTTCTCTGTGTTCTCAAGTAAACAGAGCATTATAGACAATGAACCAAAGTTTTCATAAAATATGGGCTCTCCGAACCTGTTTTGCTTTTCCCTGTCCCTTCCTGCTTATTGATCTTCCAGCAGCCAGTATCACTACTCACTAGCATCTCCCTGATTAATTCATTCAATAAATATTTATCAATCCTCTACTACATAGAAGGGAATAATAAGATTTAATTTACATTTTAGAAAGATCCTTCTAGTGTTCTGTGACCGATGGCTCTAAGCAGGCATGAGCGGACCAGGGAGATCAGTTAGGGGGCTACTCGCACAGATAAGGTAAGATATGATGGCAATTTGGACAGGGTAACTGCAGATGCTAGCTGTGTCTAGCAGGACAATGAATAGGACTGGCTGAAAATGTGGATTGAGTGGGATGATGAGGGAAAGAGAAGAAACAAAGAGGACTCCTAAATTTCAAGACTAAGCAAAAGAGTAGATGGTGGCATTTACTGAGATGAGGAAAACCAAGGGAGGAGAGAGCTTGGGAGTATAAGACAGACTACGTGGGTAGGCTTTAGGCTCTTTTACTTACAGAGACATGACCTCAAATAATTTCAAATCTATCAAAATGTACTCATGTTCTATATTATATGCAATTTATATTTAGTTGCAGTTCTCACATAACAGTTATATTGATTAAATATTTAAAAGTTCTCTAATAGTTTTTGTTATTGAAAGCAAGTAACATTTTTCCAGTTCACATTTCTTAAAAAAATTTTTTTAACGTTTATTTTTGAGACATACAGGAGACAGAGTGTGAGCGGTAGAGGGGCAGAGAGAGAGGGAGACACAGAATCCAAAGCAGGCTCCAGGCTCTGAGCTGTCAGCACAGAGCCTGATGGGGCTCGAACCCACAAACTGTGAGATCATGACCTGACCCAAAGTCAGACACTCAACGGACCAAGCCACCCAGGTGCCCCTCCAGTTCACATTATTTAGTGCCTAGCAGACTGAATAGTCTTAATCTGTTTCAGACACTCAAATCTCAGTGCTGGTGAAGGGTTTGTAGAGAAGAAAAATTCTACAGGCTAAACAATGAAGTCTGAGTAATGATAACTTCAATCATTCTGTTACTTGTCACCATGGCGTGAAACTAAATGGAATCCAACAACATGTACTCTATTCCCTTTCTCTCTTCTTCTAATCGCTAATTCTAAATGTTGGTAGACGATGAACTCTAGTTATACATGTAGATACACAGAAAGTGTATTTTGGATTCTCAGTGCATAACCTAGTCCTTACAATATAGAAAACTAGAAACACACAGCTTTTTAAAAACTCAATGATTATGTATTAGGTTTTTTTATGCACAGAGCTTGGAGCTACCTGCTACAATAGATAAAGAGGCCAACAAGACCTAAAGAGCCAAAAATCTGATAGAGGCAGCTAACTCTATACATCACCCAGCTCTAGACTCATCTTGAAAAACCAATTCTGCATCCAAATTCATGGGAAAAAAAAAAAAAAAAACACTTTCTTAAACCAAAGTCCTTCAATGTATCAAAATTACTTACTAAAAGTGAGCTCTCAACAATGAAACCTTGTGGAGAATACACTGTGTCACAACAGATTCTTGCCCAATGTACACGTGACGCTTTCTAAGGAATGAGTGATGAGGGTGCAGCATGGGAAACATGTAGGGAGTAAAAGAGAGATCCAGTAACAGGTCAACTTCTATGTCATAAGACTCTTGCAGATGCCTATAGTCTCCATTTCATGAAGCTGTTCTCTGGAATTCGTGTACTCTATTTGAAATGCTGTGGCATTGACACAAAGCCCTTGGAGATGTGTTATAATGGGTTCTTGAGAATGTTTTAGCTTTTCATTGACCCTTCCTTATTACTCTGAATTGATGTCACATCTCAAGGTGATCCCGAGTAAAGACTGGTGAATGTCAAGAGTGATGAAGAAAGTTGATACTTTATGTTTTCCTCCCATCTACAGTAATTCATCTTCCCACAACAGAGATTATTTTTAGCTGTTGTTTAAAGTTACTGAGTAGCATTTTTAAGGTCAAAAAAAGGGAAGTTAAGAACATAGCCAGTGCAACAGATATTCTGAAGGTTCATGCAATTTTATGAAACTTGATGCATTCCTTCATCTTAGATAATTAATTCATATCTGAATCAGGATAAAAGATGGAGTTAAAGAATGTAACCTACGGTGTGCATTTTTTTTCTATTTTACATGAAAGGATTTCAATTCTTGAACATAATTAGATACAAAGCATTTCTTCCCTTTTTACCTACAAAAGAGAGGAGGGTGCTATCAGGAAATTGGTTCCTCTCAGATTGTTTGCTTCAACTGCTTAGTAATTTCTAGTCAAAGAAGAAGTATTAAATGGCATGGTGTGCACATCCATGTAACTTGCTAAATATAATCTAAATGTATTCTCTATTATAAACTTTTTCTTTTCAGCTCTTACAGTTAAAAAATACATGTACAATTTAAGGTGGCTCCATATAGCAAATTCTAAGTGCTTCTTTGGCTTCTCGTACACAGGAAGTCTATGTGAAAGAAGCAAAATATGTTTATTGTTTTAACAGTTACCTAAGCATTTTCAGTTTCTAACTCCAGAAACAGGTTCAGACTTCAAAGAATCAAAGACATTCAATTCTATTGATTCATTATAAAATAATATGCAATGTGCCAAGTATCTAACAAATCAGAATTGTGACGCTCAGTTCCCAGAAACCATCCCAATGTTGGAAATTCCCTGGTCCTGAGACTTTGCCTTAGTATTTTTTTCTTCCACTCTCCTCTTTCATATCCTTAGATCAATAAACAGTTCTCAAATTGGGGTGCATAAGAGAATCACTTGGGAAGCTTTAAAAATGCTGATATCCAGGTCCCAATGCCTTTTTTTTTTTTTAACGAAGTGATTGTACAGTGCTGCCAGAATTGGGAACCATGAGCTTAGAATTTGCTCATACGATATATAAATCAGATCCAAAACTTCCATTTGGCCTTTAGAGCTCTTAACCAGGAAGCTCTGCATTTTTTTCCACTTCTCCATTTCTTTCCATAAGGCAACCTCCCTCCTTCTTGTTTCATGTACACTAGTTCAATGTCCCTTTTACAGATTCACTCCAAGGAGTAAGATTTGAAATTCTTTCTCTATCAAACCAAACAAAGAGCATCCTACCATGTCAACACTCTGGAAATCCCACCTGCCCACAGGTTTCCTCTTAGGTTTATCAAAGAAATCATATACTTCCTCTACCCAAATCCTACTGCTACCCTCCTCCACACTCGATTACTTCCACAATTTCTCCCTTCTTCTCAAACAGAAACACTCCCTCCACCCCACGCTTAGCTGTGTATCGTTCCTATGTTCCCAGATTAAGACCAGAAATCTCCATAGAATGTAAGGAAAAAAACCCTTCGTTAACCATAATCTTGTTTCACGTTCACTATCAACTTTAATCTTTTGATTGTTCAAAGCTAGAACACCAGTTTTCATTTCAATCACCACCTAACAGTATATGAATGAGATATTAGCCTTAAAACTATCTATCTCCTTTCATTTTTCATAGGCAGAACACCAGTATTCGGGTCATGTAATACTGGAACAGTTACAATTATGAGAACAGTTGAAATCAATGCACAGGGGCCTCGAGGCAACATGTAATTATCAGAAGCAAAAATAAGACCACTCCAATTATTCTTATCATTCCTCCTTACAGAAAAACATGATTTGGCCTTCTCCATGACAGAGATGTATCCATTCGGGTCCTCATTCGTGTTGTATATACGCATCCATGGTACTTTTAGCATACATTCATAAGTTATTGATGGGTAGGGTGAGGGGAGCCTGCTTCAAACCACACACAACTCATTGATTCTCTCTGCACAAATGCCAACCTTTAGACAGTCACTATCTTAAGGGGCCACAGTTACTAATTACAATGTGTCGAACCCTTCAGGTATGTTGAAGTGTATTGAGGTAGGGGAAAAAGTGATCAGTCTTCTTCAACAGCACGACAGGGTCTCTATGGCCCTCTGAAGGAAAAATGAGCTACATAACAGGTATAAGTTTTGGAATATTAAATCACATGCCAAATCCTTACCTAACTAAATACAACACCACAAAATGTAAAACTGCTAGAAGAAAACAAAGAATAGCCCCTTGATATCAGCTTGGCAATAATTTTCGGAATATGACACCAAAGGTACAAACAATAAAATCAAAAGGAAATAAATAGGAGTACATCAAACTAAAAAACTCCTACATAGCAAAAGAAACAATCACCACAACGAAAAGGCAACCTACCAAATGGAAGAAAATATTTGCAAACCATCTAAATGATAAGAAATTAACACCCAAAATATATAAGGAGATCATACAACTCAGTAAAAACACAAGCAACCCAATTAACAAATGTGCAAACACCTTAAATGAACTTTTTCCTAAAAAATACGTATAGATGGCTAACAGATACATGAAAAAATGCTCAACATCACTCATTATCGGGGAAACACAAACCAAAATCACAGTGAGATATCACTTGCGTGTTTTGCAGTAACTACTATGAAAAAGACAAGAGACAAGGGTTGGCAAGGATGTGGAAAATAAGAAACCTTTGTGCCTAGGTGGTGGGTATGTAAACTGGTGCAGCCATTATGGAAAACAGTATGGAGGTTCCTCAAAAAATTAAAAATACAAATAGCATACTAACCAAAATTTCCACCTTTGGGTATTTATCCAAAGGTAATGAAATCACTACTTCTGGGTATTTACCCAAAGATAATGAAATCACTATCTCAAAAATGTATCTGCACCCCATGTTCATTGTCGCATTATTTACAATAGTCAACACATGGTAACAACCTAAGTGCCCACTGGTGGACGAAGAAGCTGCGGTTTATATATACAGGAATACTATTCAGTCATAAAAAAGGGTACCCTGTCTATTGCAACAACAAAAATGAAACTTGAGGGTATTATGCTAAGTGAAATAAGCCAGAGAAAGACAAATACTGTACTTTCTCACTTATATGTAGAGTCTAGAAAACCTCAGTTCATAAAAGCACAGAGTAGAATGGTGGCTACTAGGGACTGGGGAAAATGCTCAGATGTTGTTCAAAGGGTATGAATTTCTAGGTAGGAGTAAGCTCTGAGGATTTAATGTACAGTGTATTGACTGTAATTAACATAATGCATTATATACTTGAAAGTTTAGAGAACAGATCTGAGATGTTATCCCCACACACCAAAAAAAAAAGAAAAGAAAAAAGAAAACAAAAAGATAATTATGTGAGGGAATGAAGATATTAACTAACCTTATTGTGGTAATCATTTTATAATATATTCATATATCAAATTATTATGGTGTACACCTTAAAGTTATGTAGGTTATCTATCAATAACATCTCCATAAAGTTCAGCAGGGGGAAAAGGCCACTATATGCTGGATCCTTCATTAGATCCATTAAGTCTAAGGTAATCGATACCAGTGACTTCCTTCAACTGATGTTGGCAGTGATGACGGATGAAATGGATTATTGGCAATTCTGGAGATTGCAGTGAAATTAGAGCTTCGTGTTCTGAGAATACCTGAGGGGTTGGAAATGGCCAATCACTTCAAGTGACAGACCAAGTGGGACTGTAACGCAGACCAGTGCTTAGCGGCTCAAGAGGAAAATACTGAGACATGGGGCACCTGGGTGGCTCAATCAGTTAAGCAACCAACTTGATTTTGGGCCAGGTCATGATCTCATGGTCGTGGGATCGAGTTGGGTGTCAGGCTCTGTGGTAAGCATGGACCCTGCTGGGGATTCTCTCTCTCTCTCTTTTTCTGCCCCTCTCCTGCTTTTGTACACACATTTTCTCTGTCTCAAAATAAACAAATAAACTAAAAAGAAAAAGGTGGGGGGTGCCTGGGTGGCTCAGAAGATTAAGCGTCTGACTTTGGCTCAGGTCTTGATCTTGTGGTCCCCGAGTTCGAGCCCTACATCGGGCTCTGTGCTGACAGCTCAGAGCCTGGAGCCTGCTTCGGGTTCTCTGTTTACCTCTCTCTCTGCTCCTCCCCTATTTGTGCCCTCTCTCTCTCTTTCTCTCTCTCAAATAATGAATAAAACATTAAAAAATATGTATATGTATAAAGAAAAGACAAGACTGAGACATTTATCAGAAGAAGACTCTTGGTGGCTTTTGGAGAAAGTTAGATGAATCAGACCATCCCTGACCACAATGCTCTCACCCATCAGGTAGGGAAGAAACACGGAACATAACATAGTAAGATACTGTACTTATGTGATATAAACTGAGGAAGCCATGAATTCAGAAGATGGATGGGTGGCCACACAGAGGAGACCTTTGAGCTGAACCTCCAGAGCAAGTAGTAGATGAAGGACTTAAAGGAGACTTTTAAGTCTAAGTTCAGAGGAAACTGAACAAAGGGACAGGGTACCAAAGAGAACAGCTTAATTTTACCTAGATTTAGTTTTATTACAAAAGCAACTATATACACATAGTAAAAAAAAAAAAAAAAAAAAAAAAAAGTTCAGGGAGGTATACAATAAAGACCAAAAATAGGTCCCAACTTCTGACTCTCATTCATGGATTCATTCAAACATGTATTATGAACTCATTATTCCCCCCCCCCCCCATTTTACTCTTCAGTTGCAACCTCTTTTGACAGGGTATGGATCTATCCAGAAACACATATAGATGTGCAAGCATGCATTATGAATATTAAAAAAAGTCCCCCAATAATACCATGCCAGATATATGTATAGTTCTAAATTTGCTTTTTTTTCTTAATAATCTATCTACATCTTTCTATGTCACCATACCTAAATCTCTGTCATCAGCTTTATCATCAAATAAAACTCCAGTATGCCCTGAACCATAATTTACTTAGTTTCCTATTAATGGATATTTAGACTGATATCAGTGTTTTGATGATTCAGTGAGTATCTTGTGAATACTTTCTACAGAGGTTATTCTGAGGATGTGACCGCCATGTGACCCGGAAACTAGACCCAGGTAATCGGAGGTTCCTTATCCTCTCCCCTATCCTAGGAATGTACACTTTGCACATGGGGAAGCTGTTCTGAGGATACAGCCTTGAGACAGAGTAAGGCGTTGAGAATGACTGGACTCAATTCGTGACTGAACCCATAAGTCGTCTAGATAAGCTTGTAAGATTCTGATTGTGACGCAAAGAACTACCCATCTTGAGGCCCCTCTAGCCAGCCTTGTAAGGAAGTTCCCTGGCTTTTTAAAGCTGCCACTTCCTGATGTGGAGTGGCCTCTTTCTTCAGTTTCTCCTTCCCCTCTTTGCAGGGGGGCCTACAGTTTGTGAGGCAACAACACTTAAGTGATTATTTCCAAGACTAAATTCCTAAAAGCAGAACTGCTGGGTCCAAACGTGTGTCCATTTTCCACTTTGGTGTGATGGCTAAATTGCTCTCCAGAAACACTGCACTAATGTATGCTCTCACTAGTAGCATACGGGGCACCACATCCTCTCAATCTTGCCAATGCTGAATTGTTTTTAAGATTTTAGTGGCATCGTAGTTTTGATATGCATTTCTTTACGTGATGATTGAACCTGGGCATTTTTTAATTATGTTAGCTAACCATTTGTGTTTCATTCTGTACAAATTACCTGGCTCTTACTTCATTCTTCTGAATTGTTATGTTAATCTTTTTTTATTGATCTGTCTTGTTTTATTGTATTTATACACACTGAGGCAGCTGTGCCAATACACTGAAGATGTTTCTCCCATTTGTTCTTATTTATTTATAAAGAGAGCATGCACACATGCACACAGGGAAGAACAGAGAGACAGAAAGAGAGACAGAGAGAGATAATCCCAAGCAGATTCCACACTTCCAGTACAGAGTCTGATGTGGGGCTCAAACCCATGAACCATGAGATCATGACCTGAGCCAAAATCAAGACTCAGAAGCTTAACCGACTGAGCCACCCAGGTGCCCCAGTTCTTATGTTTTAATGTTGGTGATGGTTAACTTTTTCAAGGAGAAATCTTTTTTTAATCACATTTATCAACCATCTTCCTTTATGACTTTTAACTTTTGTACCTTGTTTGGAAAAGCCTTCCCCACTTCCAAATTATTCCCTCAATGCAGCCATATTTTCTTCTAGTGCTTTATGGTTTCTTTTTAATTTTTTTTTTCTATATCTATATAGGATTTATTTGGTGTATGGATTGAGAGAACAGTCCAGTTTATTTCCTTTCTAAATGACTAATCAACTGATTAAAGACCATTTACTAGCTTTAACAAACTACATTTTTTCCCAATGATTTAAGCAAAGCACATTTAAAGAATGCCAAGTAGTTTGATGTCATAAAAGGAAAGTTGCAGGAAATTAGGGCAGGGCAGGGCAGGGCAGTGAATGGTGGGGAACATAGAGAATGGATGAAGATTAATACTTGTAAGTAGTATTAATTAATTAATAGTAGTATTAATTAATTAGTATTCCAGGTGATTCTGCATCTGGTTGGACCCCTGGAGTCCCTATTTTTGACAAGTACTCCAGGTGATTCTCAGGCACACTAAAGTTTCAGAATCCTGACTTTAGAACAGTGATTCTTAACCTTGGATTGATATTAAAATAGTCCAGGGAACATTAAAACAAACAAACAAACCAACCTGCCAATGACAAAGCAGATATCAGTCCAATTAAATCAGAATGGGGGTTGGGGATGGGGCAGGATTTTTACATTTTTTTTTTAAGTTTATTCATTTTTGAGAGAGAGGGAGAGACACAACATGAGCAGGGAGAGAGAGGGAGACACAGAATCTGAAGCAGGCTCCAGGCTCTGAGCTGTCAGCACAGAGCCTGATGCAGGGCTCAAACTCACGAACTGTGAGAGCACGCGTGACCTGAGCAGAAGTCGGACGCTCAACTGACCGAGCCACCCAGGTGCCCCAGGGGCAGGATCATTTTTAAAGTTTCTCAGATGATTCCAATGTGCATTCAATTTTGAGAAACACTGCTTTGGATTCTGCCAAAGAAAGTGGATTTTATAGATTAAGTTGTTCTCTAACCTTACTATGTATCAAAATCCCCTGGGGAATTTTCAAAAAGATACATACTGATGGCAGGTCAGACACATGGAGTTTCTGATTTAATTGGTCTGGGACCTGGTATTTTTTAAAGCTCTGCAGGTGATTCTGTGCAGTCAGGCTTCAGAACTTATGGAGCTGTAATTCTCAACTGCACAGTGTACCAGAATCACCTTGAGAATTAGACCACAGATTACTGGGCTCCACGATCGTAGTTACTTGATCAGTAGGTATGGGTTGGCGCCTTAGACTTTGTATTTATAACTAGTTCCAGGAGCTGCCGCTGCTCTGGGGACCACGCTTGGAAACCACTACCCTCGTGTATGTCATGACCATCCATCAATGTTTTTCTTGAAAGAACTAATTATGTTCATGTGCCTAAAAAAAAAAAAAAAAAAAAAAAAAAAAAAAAAAAAAAAAAAAATTCAACAGAGAAGAGAAATTTCATGGAGGTGGACACAGGCAGTGAGAGCAGGCAGAAAGAGGGAGCCCAGTCCTTGCTCTACCGCAAAAGTCCTGAACTAGTGGGTGAGGAGAAGTGTCAGAGGTGAAACCCATTTCAGGGGGAAAGGAAGACTTAGCAGGAAAGATCTAACAAAAGATGCTTATGAGACTAGTAGTTTGGGTGGCCAGGTATGATGACATGGCCAAAAGTGAGAAGAGAATTGACGATAATAAAGTTGCTTACTGAGTAACAGTTGGATTTGAGGTGCTGGTGGGACACGTTCATATGGAGAAAGCTCCAGCAAACAGTAACAGGCATCTGTGTTCGGAAGCAATGTTCAGGCTCAAGATAAAACCGTAGGAAAAATCACCACGTGCACAAAGCAGCAGGCCTTGGTAAAGGGAGCACTTATCACAAGGGTGACAAAAAAGATGTAACCCAGGGGATTCCAACAGTTAAAATGGATGAGGACACAAAAAAGGAACCAACAAGAAGAATGGAAACACAGAAGAATTAGAGGAATCAAGGGAAGGGAAATATTCAAGAAGTAGGAAACGGTTCCTGACATTAAATTGTGCAGGACGCTCAGGCTGAACGACACTATTTTACAAAAGCAATCATTGGATTTGACCCTGGGAAATGATGGTTTTAGTGGAGCGGGACGGGAGTGGTGTCATGCCCAGTACATCATCAGTGAATCTCAGCCAACGTTGGACCTGAACTAGTTTCCCAAGAGAAATGGAGTAAGATTTGCTGACTCTGTCTCCCTGAGACGTAAAATAAACATGAATAACAACATCCACACTTGGTTTATCAACTCAAATCAAGTTATAATTCTAAAAGGAAGAAATTTTAAATGTTATAATAGCTCATAACTTCATAGAATGACTTAAAAGCCTCCTAGTTAAAAATGTGCTCTCAGGTGGAATATGGATGAGATCAAAGACAATGCGTAAGTAAGGGGTAGGTTTCCCGTTTTATGACAAGAAGCTACAACAGGACAAAACTGTTTTCTCCATCACAGGCTAGAGGGTTTACAATCTTTTGATTCTTAGCACGAACCAGTTTTACTGAGGATACTTCTAATGACCATGTCTTTAACTAGAAAATGAAGAAGTTCTGCTAAATAGTTTCATAATGTTTTCCAAACGCAATTAAAGCACAGAACACGCACCCTTGCCCCGAAGCCATTTTTATTTAACAATATTTGTCATAAAAAAAAGCACTCCAATCTTCACACAGATCCTATGCTTCTCTGTGGCAGATACATGCTTTTCTAGGTGAAGTTAGGTGGAACACAGAAGCATATGCACATCACCACTGTGGGGCTGAGTAAGGATAAATTAGACTGAGGGGGTAACTTTAGCACTGCTACTAATATTGGAAAATACTAAACATATAACTGTTTAACTGCTTTAAACTCAAGGCAGATGGTGACAGTAGAAGCAATATGCACATGAGATTTTGCTCGTGGAATGTTTAAAATCCACAGAAAAGGAACTGCTCAGTTTTAAAATAGCTTTTAAAAACCTGATTCTAAAGGTGCTCATGGTAGAGGGCTTAGAAAATAAAATATAAAAGTGAAACTGGTAATCCTACTAATGTAATGTGGTATTTTTCTTTACTCTGTTCTTTTGATAGTGTGTACATCACAACATACTTTTGTTATTATTATGTTTTTTTACAAATCTCTATGCCCTGTGTGGAGCTCGAATTCATGACCCCTAGATCAAGAGTCGCATTCTTCAACTGAGCCAGCCGGGTGCCCCACAAATGTACTTTTAAATAGGATCACAAACCGTATTCAGTTTTTGTATCCTGTTCTTTAATGACTAGGTTGTAATTATAATTTTCACATGCCATTAAATTTTTTTCCCGCTGTGATGATTTTTCAATGGCTACAAATTATTCGTTATACAGGTGGACTACAATGTAAGCATTAGTCCTCTTACTACTTAATATTTAGGGTGTTTCCCATTTTTTTGTGCTATTATAAGTAATGCTACAATTAATATCCTTAAATATGTATTTCTGAGTATTTTTCTGATTAACTTCAATTATATTTCATGAAGTGCAAATAATATTTCAAGTGATAGAAACTGTTTTGAGTGTTCTTGACAAAATACCACACTGCTTTCTAGAAAAATTATGAACTTACATTAGTGTGCTAGGCATACCCATCTAGCTACACCATCACCAGATATGATTATTATCACTGTGTATATGCTTTTTTTATATTTGCAAATCAGGTAAAACTGGTACTTCATTGTTTTGATTTGCATTTATTTGATTAGTGTCAGATCAAACTTTTCATGTGTTTACTTGTCATTTCTACTTCCTCTTTTGTGAGCTGTCCATGTCCTTTGCCTATGTAGGTAGGTATTACAATTTTTTCCTTCATCCATTTAAAGAGAGCTTTTTATGACTTGATAATATTAAACTTCGGCCCATTATATTTGCTGGAGATATCTGCTCACTTACTGTTGTTTTAACTTTTTATAGTGGTTTTAACTTAAAGTATTTTAAGCTTTTTTTTTCAAGAATTTTAAGCTTTTAATATACTTGTATTATCAATCTTTTCCTTAGCAATTTCTTCCACTTTTTCATGCTAAGAAATTGTTTCCTCATCCTAAGTAAAATACTCATGTACATATTAATTTTACTTTTGAGGGTTTAATTTTTATAGGTCACTTAATATCTGTATGAAAATCATTTTAGTACGGCGTATGAAGGAAGCTCACCTCACATATTTTCATAGAGATGGCCAATTTTCCCAATAACATTTGCTGGTTAAACTCTCTCAGGGGTGTGTGATGTTCCCCCTCAGCATATCATTATCAATCCCAGTCAATTTTTATTTCATGTGTGAATGACTGCTTGCATTGTCATCACCCTGCGATATGTGCTAATCTCAGGGATTCAGGTCCAGCTCCCTGAATTTACGTGGCCAACTGTATCTACACAGTCTTCCAAATGTACTTTAGAGTCATTACGTCCAATTACCATGGTAAGTATGTGTCATTGGTATGTTCACCCAGTATCTTCTGAGAAGCCTTCCTATAAAAGAGGGATTTCCCATATCACCAGGGCTGCCTCCCAAGATTGTGCCACCACCCACACTCTCAGCTTTCCTTGCAATGAGAGCGAAGGCCAAGCTTTGCCAATTAAGTCCACTGGTCCTTGCAATGAGAGCAAAAGCGAAGCTTTGCCCATTTGCTCTCATTGGTAAACTCAACTTTGGCTCAAAAGAAGACAATATGAGGAAGTTGGTGACAAAGTAACTACTTTTTGTGGCAAAAGTGGTGGCAGGGGCACCCCTCTTCACAGGGGGTGCAGGCAACAGTGTCTGAGTTTCTGGAATTCAGGAACCAGGGACACCAGTAGCCAGGGCTTGCCCTGCACAGGACCATGATGCAGTCTGCGTGTTTTTCCAGGCTATGTGACCTTCAATGCTCACTCTCTGGCCCTCCTGAAAATTCTGTGAGCCACCTAATATACCTTAATAAACTCCTCTTCTGCTTCAACTACAGAGTGAATGTGATGCTTCCAATAAAATAGTTACACACGTGCATAATCAAGAGGATGTGGATCAGAATTGCTTCAGAACTGTAATTTAATTAGGGGAAATTAGGATATTTAGCTTCTTCCCCAATGAATAGTGTCTCTGTGGTTACTTCAAAGGCATGGTATTTATGCCCCATTCTTTGGGTGGGAAAGGGGGTATGAGAAAAGAGAGTGGAATGCTATCACAAATTGATTCCTTTCTTTATCATTTCTGATTACAGCTGGTAATATACAAGACTAATTGCTATATATTCATCTTGGATACAATCCATTTAATGAATACTTTTATTAATTTTAATACTTACACACTTAATTCTCTTGGGTATTGTAGATTATTTATGTCATCTGAATACAACACATTTTATGAGCTTTGAGTTCTAGATTTTCAGTTTCGTGTGTTGCTTAACTACAAAGAACCTCCAGAATAAAGTTAAATATTAATGGGGAGATATTTCAATAAAATGCTGCTGGTATTTTGCAAAAGTAAGATACCAGCTATTCATCTACATTAGATATGTCTTACTATATTACGGGATCCTCTGTGCATTCTCATTTCCAAAGCATTTTCAGGAAAAATGGAGGTGGTGTTTTATTAAGTGCTCTTTCAACATCAATTCAGATGAACATCTGACCCACTGCTCAGATGTATTAGTACTGCTTATAACATTAAATCAATCAGCATTCTCGGATGAGCCTACTCTGTGTTGTAGGAGTACTTTCTTTTTCCCATCTGTGACATATGAGGAAATCACTGCTTTTCACACTACTACGTTATCTTCTTTAAATGTTTAACAAACACACCTGAATGCCTATCTTGCTAACTAATAGATGCAAAAGGATTAAGTATAACTCTAGTTCCCTGCCCCACTCCCCAAAGTAAGCCAAGGAACGTGGCATATGTGTACTTCTGTCATACCTCCGTCTTTCATCTTGGCTGATATGAGTTATAGATCTATCCTGTTATTAGAGAACCATTTTTTACCCTGTTTTATTTATTTATTTATTTATTTATTTATTTATTTATTTATTTATTTATTTACGGGGTGGGTGGGGAGAGAGAGAGAGAGAGAGAGAGAGAGAGAGAGAGAGAGAGAGAGAGAGAGAGAGAACAAGCTGGTGAGGGGCAGAGAGAGACAGGGAGAGAGAAAGAATCCAAAGCAGTCTTTGCACTGCCAGCACAGAGTCCAATGTGGGGCCGAACGCACAAACCACAAGACCATGACCTGAGCCCAAATCAAGCGTCAGGCGCTTAACCAATGGAGCCACCCAGGTGCCCCAACACTGTTATATTTTTAAACTATCTTTTCAAACTTTCATTTTTCTATTAATGTTCAATATACTGCTTTTATACCCCATCTTTCCAATTCTTCAGTTCTTTAACTTTTAGCTAATATCTTCAAGTGAGTTTCTCAGGAGAGACATGAAATGTGAATTTTATGTGGTCCCAAATGAATGATAATACATTCATACATATATACATATAATATCTTAGCAAATAAAGTTCTTTGGCCCCAACATCATTATCTGGCAATTTGTGGAAGGGAAGTTTGAGGCCAGCATACATTTTATTCCTTTATAAGCAATCAGTTTATTCTTTTCTGCTCGGAAGTGGGCTGGTGTATTTCCCATTGTTGCTTATAAAACCCTGCCCTATATCCAGAGCAGAGTTTAATTTTTGGTCCTTATTTTTTTTTTTTTTTTACTTGATCTCTCCTTCTCACATGGAAAATCTTCATTAATAGTATCTTTGATTATTGCTTTTGTTCCATTCATCTAGTTCCCCACCAAAAAGATAGCTTGTTATAAATTAATTAATGAATCCTCAGCTTATCTGAGGTAGATGTTTAATACTATTAAGTGTAGTTTCTCAAATAAAATAGAGAAAGATAAAGCTGTTGGGAGGACAATGGATGTCTATGGAAGCTCAAAAAGCAGCTTTCGGTGGTAGAAGGTGACTGCTAAATATTTTGCTTGTTGGCTTAGGTATAAAGTCTCTAATATCAGGGTATGTAGTACAGGAAAGTGAAATTCACAGTCTTGTGGAAATGCTCTGTCTCTGCCCATCGGGCTGTGATACATTTTCTAAGTCTAGCCATGTGTTGACTGTTTTTGAATCACAAGATTCTATGTCATACGTAAGGGTAATTCTTCCTAAATATGTGACCAATCATTGATATGTGCTTTATCTCCCGTGTTACTTCAGTTTTACAAATTAGGGATGGCGGGATGTTATAGATATTTCAATGAAAAGCATGACTAACAAACACATAACATGTAAGTCAGGCACTCACTGAGGTATGTTAATGTCAGCAACTAAAATTTAGGTATTGTAACTTCTATCTTGCTAGTGAGGACAATTTCAGGAAATGAAATGTTAAGCAGTAGTCAGGTTAGATAGGCACACATAATCATGACAGAAATGGTTAAGGCCTCACATCACCAGAAGAAATGAACATCCATCATTTATGTCAACAATGAGAACAGGAGAAGTGAATTACGACAGCTTCACAGAGCCCCTGACAAAGCAGACTGCTACTGCTTATGGGAAATTTGTTGTCAGGGGAAGTATGTACATCTCTTGATGTTAAAAGTCTGCCTGGGTCTCCAGAGAAAGGAGAAGAATTTACATTTGGCCTTTCTCTTTTGAAAATCAAAGCTGTCAAATGAAATGACTTGTGATAAGCTTAAAACCCACATTTCCTACTGAAATAATGACACAAAAGCACCAAATACGAGCTAATTCATATTCTTTTTGTTTCAATTTCAAGGATGCTAGACTGTGTCCATTCCCACACCAAATTACTGATCCTACAAGGAAGTGGGCTTTATACCAATCAAGGAACTTGCTTCAATTCCTACATTTGGCCAATTTAAAACAATTTACATCTGTAAACATTGAACTGGGGCTTATTCTCTGCCTGAGGATCTCTTTCTCTCTCTCTCTCTCTCTCTCTCTCTCTCTCTCTCTCTCTCTCTCTCTCTCACACACACACACACACACACACACACACACACACACACACACACACCACCCGACTGCTCGCTCCCTCACTCTCAAATCCTTCAAAACTAAATTCATTCCTTTAATGATTGGAGAGGTCACTCTGGTAACTACTGTAGAATTCTTAGAACATGTCCACATGTGCAAAACAAGACTTTTAGGCCCAATTGCTCCAGTTCATAGACAAACCACAAACTGAGAGGTATTGCTACTCCAGCCAGATAAACACAGGGACAGCTCTCAAAGTGTGCCTGGGAGGCCTAGACCAGAGGACAACCAGTTCTCCCATTGTAAGTCCTTCCAAATGGAATATCCATCCTCAGATGATATCTGTGACCATATCAAGAACATGATTTGGGTCACTCAGCCATGCCCCCTATCTGTCTTAAGTCTGGAAAGTCCAATCTACTCTCCTACCCTAAATCTTTTCCTTAATATTTTAGATGCTGAGAGACTATTTTTCACCAAACCATAAGATACTAAAAGCACGCCCCCAATGAAAAACCGAAGTCCAGTATGAATTCATCTTGATAACAACTCGTGAAAAAAAAATTCTTTAAAACAAAAGAACTAGAAATATGGAGTTACAGCCTTGGAATAAATATTAAGAAAGAGTATTAGAATAAATGCATATAATCCAATCTCTTCCTTTAACAGAAAAGGAAATTAAAGCTAAGTGAAAATGAGAAAAACTGTTCAAAGTCATACTTGATTAATAGCAAACCACAGAACTTTTAGCCATAGAACTACAAGAAAATTAATCTGAAATACAACTTCTTTATATCTTAATGAAAAAAAGGTGAACATAGTCCATGTTATTAAATTCTGTTTTTCATTTACTGACATCAGATACTTTAATAGATGGACCAGTCTGGAATGTTTATGCTTTGGGGGAAATTCTTAGGTGCACCTATATGAGAGATTCTCCACCAGTAAGGGGACGGCGACAGCAGAGACGGCAGCGATGGAGTTAGGGGATGCACAGTTTTCTTGAAAATGAAACTTTCTCTCTCTCAGTCTACTTGTTTACCAGCCAGGTGCCATTTCCTGTTGACCACCCTTCACTTGATTTAGTCATGTGGGGTCTAAATTTAGTATGCTATTGACACGCTCATCTCCTACCAGTTATTCATTTAATGTCTTACGGCAACTTAATTCATTCCTAAAATAATTTGAAAACTTTCTCTATCCTTAAAACACACCATAAATGGTAGCTATAATAACAAGATGCCTATAAACCTATGTGTTTATGTGTAGAAAGTGACCTTTTCTCCTCCTACTTCAGGTGTGGGACCCAAGGTCTAGTACAAAAGAAACACAAAAGAAGAAAACCATTGATCTAGACACTCTGTCAGTCGCAAGGAAGAAAAATGAATCAAAGTTCACTCCGGGGATGTTACCATTCTTCCCTGATCCCTCCAAAAGAAATCTTCAGGGTCAAATTACAAGGTCCCCCTGGGAAGGGTGCTAACTGGGAAGTAGGGTGCCAGACTTAGCTCTGACACCATCGAGCCATGGGATCCTTAACACTTGCCTGCACAGGGTCTCAGTTTACTAAAATGGTTTTTAAACATGCCATGTGTGCGTGCATGCATGTACACACACTAAACCTTTTGCTCAGGCAAAAGACGAGTCTGTACCCCAAAATGTGACATAGGTTGATCTTCTCTGGTTGAAGCAAAGGTGGAATAGGAGGCAGTGAGCCACACTCCTCAATACCCCTTCCCACTCCCTCTCCCTGCGCAGCCCCTCTGGAACCACTGTGGTACTGATCCAATGAATTTGACTTTTTTAAAAAATGCTGTTCATTTCCCAAGTCCAGCTCTAAACCAGAGTAAGTATACAGCTGAGAGACTTCCAAAGGCTGAATGCCAAAATGCAAATATCAAAGACTAGGACAAATGCATCCCAACGGGGTCTGTAATAAGGACGCCACATTCCCCTGTCAGCAACCCACCTGAAGACTGCAGCAAGCCTGTGTTCTAATTTGCTCTGTATTTACACACCATGGTATCCTTCATTTTAACATCATTATGAATTCAGGTTGGTCATAAAATAATGCCGTAATAAGTTTCTGAAAACCTAACACTGGTGTGGCACTTTACAATACTGTAAATATAGTCACATTTAAGCAATTAAATGAGGTAGCAAGGGCAAGTTCTCTTAGTTACATTTCATATAGAAGGAAATTGAGATCTAGGGAGTGATTTGCTCAAAGTAGCAATGCTGGTACATGGAAGAGATGAGCTAAAATCCAGATCTTAACCCCAAGGTCCAGTGTTTATTACATATACCATTTAATACTTTATTGGTTGTCTGCGATCTCAAAATTAAAAGGGTTCGGGTGGCAGGATCAGAGTTACATAGCAGCTGGGGCTTTTTACATTGAGAGTCTGGGGAAGCAGGGACACAGCATGAAGTGTGAAGGGCTCTGTAGCTCTGTGCTATGGTTCCTTCTTCATTTACTTCACTAACTTTACCCGGCCACCATGATGTCACTGGGCACAAAGTTCCCGGAAGTTCAACAGAACTAGCTATTGTTTCACCGAGAGGGAACACACTTGAGATGTACTTAGATACGTATAAAGTTATTTTGGTGCCTACACAACACATTCTTGATGCTTATTAAAAGTCATTTGCAGCAAGCATTAAAGAGCATTTCCTGTGGACACAATCTGTGACTCGAGGGCTTCAGAAAGTTACAGCAGACAATAACGAATGGCCCAACCAAAGACAATAACGAATGGCCCAACCATGCAGATACAAGACAATAGAAGGCCAGCACTTTAAAGAATACCCTCCCAGATTGAGCTGAGAAACTAATCAGGGTTGATCACAACAATTTACGTGTAATGTTATTCACTATAGCATACTTATAAGAACAAAAAACAGGAAAACAGCCAAAATATTCATTAGGGGAAGGTAACCATGGCATATTCATGAAATGGAGTATTTTGTACTTTTTAAAACCAAGTATTTGAAAAAAAAAAGGACACTTAATAATATGTAAAAATCTCAAAACAAGAAAGAAAAATGATCTAGACACCAAATTGTATCTAGGATCCCTTACTTACACATGGATACACAAATGTATGTGTGTGTATATATCTAAGTTTATATTTTATGCACAAATTTATGTAGACAAAAGTGCCATCAATATTACAACAGATGTACACATATAAAATAAATAAATTTAGACAAATACCCAAAATGTTAAGCAGTTAATTCTGAGTGGTTCTTCTCTAATTTAATTCTGAGTGTTCTTTTTCATACTTTGTTGTATTTTCCAAATTTTCTATAATAAACATGCACAGCTTTTGTAAACAGAAAAAAAATTTTTGAAGACAGTTTTATAAAATATAAATGATTTCTTTACTTAAAAGTGAAGATCATTTCTTTTCCCAAACACTATATGACTCTTCTGTTATGTATGTTCTTCTAAATTTTCTCCACCGCTACCGAATCTGCTATCGACTGCAATGCAAGAGTGTTGATGGGCTCATCTTCGCCCCAGCTGAACCCTCTTAACTTGAGATGCCTGCCACAGTGTATGTACACCTTAACATTTCATGACAAGATCCATCACTACCCCTGTTACCCCTAACAAAAAAGCTTAGAACTTCAAAAGCCTGCAATTTGCACAGCTTTCTGGAGGAGTACTCACACACTGCTGCCATAAATACAAAAATCTGCATTAAAGCATCATGAAAGCAGAAATTATAATTATGCCAGAGTAAGTTCAAAGACAGAGACGGCATTACCGTGCATATTTAAGAAAATGCTCTTTAACACAGACACTTGAATTTAAAATACAGACTTATAAGCCTCCCTTACTTAAGGTTGCCTGATAGGTACAGGCCACTTAGGTCACGTTGAGCATCTCACCTCCTACCAGGGGCATTGACACTGAATGTAGACAGCTGGCCGATCCCGAACTAATGGGACCCCTGACTCAAGTTCTTTGGTCTCTATGGAACAGTCTGTTCTTCTGTGATACGAATGCAGACACTCTTAGCTAGCTAATGGGCTGAAGAAGACAGTCTGTATATACACGTAAGCTCAGAGATAATTCGGGGATTAGCTTGTGAAGAGAGTGTCAGAAGCACCATAGTCACTGTGACCATCACCAAAGCTGTCCAGTCTGAGACCATCAAGTTCTGAAAACCGTGAGGGTGAAGAGAGCAGTGATTTAAGCAAGGATTTTAAATGTACCTTTTTATGTTCTAGGTGATCATTTATTTGATCACCTAAATATATACGTTGATATGAAAGCAACCCTAAACATTCAGCAATCTCCTCTTTTTCAATGGATAGGTAAAAAAAGAATGTTTTTTTTAGCCAGTGTGAATACATAAACTTCCAGAGATTTAGAAGACCTAATAATACATGTCACTTATCTATTTTAAAACAGTGAAGTGTTTAATTACCACATTGTGTAAGGTTTAAATCTGAAAATATCTAATCCCAAAGTAAACACTGTTGATAAGATAATTATTTTAATTTCTAATTGTAATATTTACAAAATCTAAATTAAAAAGATTTTTCTACTTCGCTAACTTTCAAGAAAACAGGCTATTTTGAGATTTTTGTGTTTCAAGAATCCTCTCCTCTCCAAAATTTGTAAAAATCTCTCTCCTCACAGAAAAAATAACTTCAAGAGTTTCCAACGTCTATTTTCTACAGTTCAGATTTCCTTCATCTTGGTCAAACACTGTCTTGGTTTGACTGCTCTGTGGATTTGGGAGGTGGTACAGCACACCTTAGCATCCAAACTATTTTGTTTTGATAAAAACATTTATTTCTAATTTTTTTTTTGTTTTTAATTTTAGAGAGAGTGAGAGTGTATGAGCAGAGGAGAGGGGCAGAGGGAAAGAGGGAGAGAATCCCAAGCAGGCTTCACGCTCAGCGCGGAGCCCGACTCGGGGCTCAATCCCACAACCCTTGGATCATGACATGAGCTGAAACCAAGAGGTGGGCACTCAACCAACTGAGCCACCCAGGCACCCCAACATCCAAACTATTATGAAAGGCAGGAGGTACATCTCAGCTTTTAGCAATGGTTAAAACAGATTATATTATGGAAAAGGGAAATGAAAGATTTGCTAAAACTGCTTTCAAAATAAAGTTCCTAAGACAACACACTAAAATCTGTAGGGCTTTTAAAGTAATTAGGTACTTCAGAGGACTTTCTCTTTGTGTGGGGGTGGGAAGGGGGGAACAAATCTTGCTTTCAGTCTGGAGTATGCTACGTTTTTGGTCATCAAAGTCACATGAAGCTCTGTGCATTTCTTTATGAAGTTCTTTATTCTTTCAACAAATATTTGTTAAGTGCCTTGTAGAAACTGAGGTCTTGATATTAAAATCCACCACTCTCTCTTTCTGGGCCCTCTGTCTTCTCTTTAATTCTAAGATACTACCTTCTCCTCTTTCTCTCCTGCCTCTCAGGTTGCTGCCTCTCAGTTTCCTGCTAGTGACTCGTCCTCTCAGAACCTCTAAATGTAGACTCAGCACCCCCACCTTGCCGGGTTCTGTATTCTTTTCACTCCAAACTCTCTCCCTCACTGATTTCACTCCCTCCCAAGGTTTTAAATACTGTTAATGAATGAATGAATGGCTTACAAACTGGTATTATGGACTCACTCATCCTCTGAGTTTCAGACCCATCAAATAATTTTCTTTAGGTCAAGCAAATGGATTACGGGCATCTTAAATCCAATACGCAGCAAAGTGAATTTTTCAGCACTACCTCAAACCTATTCTTTTTATTTTTTTTATTTTCAACGTTTTTTATTTATTTTTGGGACAGAGAGAGACAGAGCATGAACGGGGGAGGGGCAGAGAGAGAGGGAGACACAGAATCGGAAACAGGCTCCAGGCTCCGAGACATCAGCCCAGAGCCTAACGCGGGGCTCGAACTCACGGACCGCGAGATCGTGACCTGGCTGAAGTCGGACGATTAACCGACTGCGCCACCCAGGCGCCCCTCAAACCTATTCTTTTTATGCTTTCCATCTCAGGAAATGTCCCTTCTGGCCATCCATATTCTCAGCAAGACACATGCACGCCACATTTGATCAACTCCCTCTCACCCCACACCTGATATACCACTAAACACTATCAATTCTAACTTGAAAAATAGGTAATTAAGATCCAACTGGTACTTTACCAACTAAACCAAAACAAAGAAAATCCACAGTTAATTCATAAACACAAAAAAGTTATACAATTCTGATTTAAAAAAATGAATGAAGAACTGTCCCCAGTGGATGAGGGAGTTGAATCTTTCTGAGGGGCTGCCATGTTCTGTAAAAAAAAATAAATAAATAACTAATATCACTTATCTTAACACAGGGGAGGTTTAAAATTAAATTTAAAAGGGAGCTTTCAAAAGCTTCAATTTATGATGGAGAGAAAAAAAGCTAAATCCAAGGCCATTCAGATAAAATTCTACATTTAGAGATTAGGAGTATATGAAAGATGTCAATCATTATATTAATACTAGGAACAGATTCCATATACACATTATAGTCTTCTCAAAGGACCAAAAGGATAAACTCAAGTCACAGGGCTGATGGTCTGCATGAAGGAATTAAGAAATATTAACGATGTTGGTATACACCTCCAATTAGTGATTCAACACAAAGCAATACCAAAACCTAGGAAAATACACTGACTGACGTCAGTCCATCTGATTTTATCATACTCTTCCTTAAGCAGGAAGGGCAGTATGTGTCGTTACTCAAGCCAACAATTGAAAATTACACAAAGGCTAAGAATTCAAACAGAGAACTGTGAATGCAGCATGGAATAAGAAAGGCAGTATTCTCCACAGTTCAGAGAAACTGATTTATGAAGTACTTGAAATCACAGAATAGATGAATTGTGAAATTACATAGCTTGGACAAACGTACTAGATTAGGAAATCTGGTCTTGAGGCCTTTGAGGATTTTAATAAAACCAGATGATTCCAAGGTGATGTTTCACTTGACTGTACGATTTGCCGATTTTAACCTCCATAAAATGAAATTCTGATGACATCAGATGCTCTGGACTGAACACAAGGTTTTACAAGTTTAAGCTGGTATAATTGAGATTTGCTTAAAATTAGGTAAACAAGGTAATGAGTGACCATATCAGAGATTCCTCTTGAGTAAAAAAAAAAAAAAAAGAAAGAAAGTTTCTATCATTTTAAACAAAGAGTGGTTATATGGGGCATCATGAAACCATTTCCATTAGTGCTAACAATCAATTTGCTATGACTCTGTGGGCACATAATCTTGCTCTGTCCTATTCCCCAAATATAAAGAAGCAAGAGGACCATCTGTCTTGTACCATCATGTGTATATGGCCAAAGGAGGTGAATACCTTGCCGAATGACCATTTTTATTAAAGATTTACAAAGCTGATTTAAACAATTTGGCAAATACTGTTTCAAACATGGGAAACCTGCTGAAGCCTTGTGCAGGAAAGTCACAAAATAAATGCAACAGATGTACTATCACACTCAGAGCAATGTCCGTAGTCTCACTTTATCTAAGGAGAAAATTTTCACTGATACCTAAAGATGACTGATTTCTAAGTTGTTCCCACCAGTCAACTAAAATTCACAAGTAACAGCTTTCCCTCAGTATGCAACCTACAAACCTAGTACCACAAGTACCCGAAGAGAAATACATAAGTGTATCTTCCTGTTGCTCAAAAACCCACTCCCTCTCAGGAAAACCATCACTCTCTACAATAGATGAAGAGTTTGAGAGGGTAAAGAAACACGTAACTGATACTAAACTTGTGAAGTATGAAGAGAGCAGGAAAAACAGTAAGGTCAGGGGTGCCTCGGTGGCTCAGTTGGTTAATTCTCTGACTTCGGCTCAGGTCATGATCTCACGGTTCGGGGATTCAAGCCCCACGTCAGGCTCTGTGCTGGCAGCTCAGAGTCTGGAGCCTGCTTCTGATTCTGTGTCTCCCTCTCTTTCTGCCCATTCCCCGCTCGTGCTCTGTCTCTCTGTCTCTCAAAAATAAATAAAACTTAAAAAAAAACCAAAACAGTGAGGTCAGAGGAGACAATTCTTAGAGCAAGACCAGCCTTGTTAAAAAAAAATGAAACTCTACACCAACTAGACATGACGGCAACAAAAGTGGAAGAAATCAGAAAGAAAAAGACTGACAGAATGGACCACAAAAAAATTAAAAATAAGAGAAATGCCTTATATACTACTCAAAAGGCACCATCTAAAAAAAATCAGTGATATTACAAAAGATTAATAAAATATGCACATAAAAATGTGAAGATATTTACATCACACCTGTTAGAACGGCTATTATCAAAAAGAGATAATGAGTGCTGGTGAGGGTGTGGAAGAAAGGGAACCCTTGGTGCGGTTGGTGGGAATGTGGATTGGTGCAGCCATTGTGAAGAACAGGATGGAAGTTCTTCAAAAAACTGAAAATAGAAATAGCTATGATCCAGTAATTCCACTTCTGAGTATATATCCGAAGGTAATGAAACCACCCTCTCAAAAAGATATGAGCAGCCCATGTTGACTGCAGCATTCTTTACAATAGCTGAAACATAGAAACGACTCAAGTGCCCATGAAGAGATAAATGTGTAAAGAAAATGTAAAGAAATTGTGGTATACATATACAGGAATACTATGAGCCACAACACAAGAAGGAAATCCTGTCATATGCAACACCATGGGCGGATCTTGGGGAGAGTATACTAAGGGAAGTAAGTCAGACAGAGAAATACAAATGCTGTATGATCTCAGAAATATGTGGACTTTAGAAAAACGTAATTCTTTTTTTTTTTTTATTTTTTTTATTTTCAACGTTTTTTATTTATTTTTGGGACAGAGAGAGACAGAGCATGAACGGGGGAGGGGCAGAGAGAGAGGGAGACACAGAATCGGAAACAGGCTCCAGGCTCCGAGCCATCAGCCCAGAGCCTGACGCGGGGCTCGAACTCACGGACCGCGAGATCGTGACCTGGCTGAAGTCGGACGCTTAACCGACTGCGCCACCCAGGCGCCCCTAGAAAAACGTAATTCTTAAAAAACTCATCAAGAGAACAAAATCAAAGGAAAAAACCCGCACAAGATTGGTGGCTGCCAGAAGATGGTGGGGGTAGGGGTGGAGGTGGGGGCTGGGTAAGTGTAATGGATGAAAGTGGTCAAAAGGCCCAAACTTCCAACTAAAATTTCTGGAATGTAAATGTGCAGCCTGGAGACTATAGTTAATAATACTGTATTGCATATTTAAGGTTGCTAAAAGAGTAAATCTTAAGAAGTTTTTATCACACACAAAAAACGTATCACCTATGTGAGGTGATGGATGTTAACTACACTTATTTCCCAACATATACAAAGATCAAGTCATTATGTTATATGTCTTAAACAAATACAATGTTATATGTCAATTATATCTCAATAAAATTGGTAAAAAATACTATGATATTGTTTGGCTTATATTAATAGAACCTAAAAAACTATACCAGGGAACTTACCAGTGTTGTAACTTACACTGTCAACTTACCAGTGTTGACAAGGGTGGACTAAAATAGAAAGTTGCAGCATATGAACATGGCAGTTTCAACATACATGTATACATGTATTGACACATACATGCACACACATATAGGAAAAAAGGACAAGAGACACAATGAATGTTAGCAGGGATTATCTCTGAGGAGTGAGTTTATAGGAGATTCATGTTTTCCATGTAATTTCTATTTTCTACAAACTATCAGTTTCACTTTGCTACAATCGGAGTAGCACCTTTTGTTTTTTTAAACATACCAGCCTGGAAGATCAGAGTCACAGACACAAGGCCTGCAAAATTTCTTACGAGATTTTACCATTTTTCTAAAATGGCACAGAGTCATGTGGATGTTGGTACCCTTGGTTGGCACCCAGGGCCGACATTTCAGGTTTTACCAAATCCCTTACTGCCCAGCTACACATATTCCAAGCTTGGGGTTACCGTCTCAGCACAGGGGGTTATTAAGAAGTTCCTCACCAACATCAGGGATGCTCAAATCCATGTCTGGCACCCTGGAATGCCCGTTCCCCTTTGTCTACTCCAGACCATCTTCTCTGAACTTTACTTCAGTGTTTCTTTTTTTATTTTTAATTTTTTTAACGTTTATTCATCTCTGAGACACAGAGAGAGACAGAGCATGAGCAGAGGGGCAGAGAGAGGGAGACACAGAATCTGAAGCAGGCTCCAGGCTCTGAGCTGTCAGCACAGAGCTCGACACGGGGCTCAAACTCATGAACTGTAAGATCATGGCCTGAGCCAAAGTTAGATGCTCAACAGACTGAGCCACCTAGGCACCTCCACAGTGCTTTTTTTTTTTTTTTTCCCTGTCTCTAGCTCATTGCCAGACTATTTACTCCCAATTCTTTGCATCAGCAATGCCTGTATGCAAAAACCACTGTGTGTACCCCATCCAATTCAGTGTCATGGCTAATGAATGAGAACACTGATACAGCGTAAATGCAGGGAGAGCATGTTGTCAAGTGGTGACACCAGTTTTCGTGTGGGGCTCAAAGAGAGAGTCCAAACAAGTCCACAAGAGGAAGGTCCTCACAATTTTCTGAAATAAGAAAAATTTACTAAAAAAAAACGTACATGGTATCCCACACTTTCTACCTTACTTTTGCAATGACTTGTATTTGTTAAGTCAATACCCACCTTACCCCCCAGTGGCAGGGAGGAAGGAAGATAATGAAACGTGGACCACAACATTCACAAGGACTTCTTTACATGTGTGGGATGTGGGGCACCCAGGTGGCTCAGTCAGTTGAGCCTCTGACTCTTGATTTCAGCTCAAGTCATGATCCTGAGGACATGGGATGGAGCCTTGCATCGAGCTCTGCACTGAGCATGCAGCCTGCCTGGGATTCTCACTTTCCCTCTCTCTCTCTGCCCCTCCCTGCTTGTGGTCTCTCCTTCTCAAAATAAACAAATAAATGTTTAAAAAAAAAAAAAAAGAAAAGAAAAAAGAAAAAGAGTGGGATGTGAGAGGTTCTGTTGTGCTGCCCAACCCCCATGTGCCTATCCTAATGCGTCTCACATGTAAGCTTCTACTTGGAACTATATGGTTTTCCTATAATCTGTCCAGTTCTCTGTTTATTTTTACCCCCATGGGCCTCCTTTAGGAGGAGGCTTTGAAGAGGAGCTTAGTGAACACACCAGCAGCAAAAAACGATGACCCATCCTTCAGAAATGAGGTACTCATATAATTATAAAATATTTTATGAAGGTTTTTCTAACAACATACTAACCATATATGTACCTATGGAAAATTTCCCTTCTGCAATAATTCCTGGCATTATCAAGCAGGAACATGAGATTCCTTTTCATCTTTCCTTCCAGACACATTCTTATAAATCAATCTAAGCAGTCACCTGCAAATTCCCATTGAAATAATTTTTGAAGACACAAAAGGCTAGGTATTTTGGCAAGAGGGCAACATTTGCTCTTAGAATGTAAAAAGCCTGGAGCCACTACCCAATCAGATAAGGCCTTTCAAAGAAAGAATGTCCTCTGGTTCATGGCAGGAGAAGTTAAAGATCTGAAGCCCGAGAATGGCTGGATGTGTCACTGTAGGCTTGAAGATGGGGGAAAGTGGCCTGGAGAGGATGAAAGTGGCCTCTGGTTGATGGTGCAGAGGAGATAGGGATCTCATTCCTACACCCGCGGGGATCTGAATCTGTCCAAAACCTGCATGCGCTTGGAAGGAGACGCCTTCTTTGTCTACAGATGAGAGCCCAGCCCACAAGACACTGTGAGTTTGGTCTTATGATGTCCAGAAAAACCAGGGAAGGGTTCCTAGGAACCTAAGTGCTTGTGATTTGCCACCTCGCTTTGATTTGGGCCTTATGATACCCTGAGAGCTCCCTGAGCTCAAACAATTCAAGTGTACCTGGACTTCTGCCCTGCGGAACCATAAAATTAAGAACTGGATATTGTTTTAAACCACTAAATCTTTGGTAATTTATTACACAGCAATAGAAAGCCAAGGCAGGTGGTTCTTTTGTTTTCTTTATTGGCTTTATTTTTAGAGGCTTGATTATAAAACCACTATAAGCTAATTTCCCTACCTTCCTATTGCCCAAAGATAAACGATGTTAAGTTTTTCCTTTCTCCTTCCAAAAATTTCCTATGAATATGCATGACATATAAATTGTGTATGTATGCATATATGCAGTCTAAAACACACATACACATATAAAATTACAGAATGTATTTCTTCAATTATCTGTCTTGGGCATCATTCTTTTTTCTGAAAGGTTAATTTTATGTATTTATTTTGAGAGACAGAATCCCAAGCTGGCTCCATGCTGTCAGCCCAGAGCCTGAAGTGGGGCTCGATCTCATGAACCATCAGATTGTGATGTGAGCCGAAATCAAGAGTCAGACCTGCTTTAACCAAATGAGCCACCCAGGCGCCCCCAGGTTTGGGCATCATTGTAGTATCAGAACAAAAAAGTCTATCTCATTCTTTGTAACAACCATATAAACCACTGGATTATATGCCTCAATCATTTTCTACAAAACTGGTCCCCTACTGAAGAACATGTGAAATGATCAAGTGGTAACGACCTAACTTTCCATTTGCTATTTACAAGTAGCCAGACTTGTGATTGTCTCTTATTTTGTGAGGATATCAGTAGATAAATTCCTAGAGATGAATGCGCTAGGACAAAAGGTAAATGCAATTGCAGTTTTTACCAACAGGTCAAACTGCCAACCAAAATGGTTGCACCGATTCACATCAACACTTAAGTCATGTGGAAGGGCTTGCTTCTCCACAACCTTGCCATCACTGGATTCTGTCCATTTTATAAAATTTTTGACAGTATACTAGGTGAATGGTACTCTAATTATTCTGGTTCACATTTCTCTTATGTTTGTCACAAATCATCATTTCATATTTTGGGGGGAGACATTTCAATTTTTTTCTGTGACACGCCGTTTACATCTTTTGCCCATTTTTCTCCTGGTGCATTTGCCATTTTCACATCAATTTATACAAGCTCTTTGTGCATGAAGGCAATCAGATATTCATCAATTATGGGCATCAAAATATTTTTCACACTTTGTTTTCTTTTGATTTTGTTTATTACAGAGAAATTTTCATGTTAGGAGAGATACATGAGTCTTTTCCTTTGGGGCTTCTGGATTATATTTCATACTTAGAATCTTCCTGGAACCAGAAGCCTGTGATTTTCTACCTTTCTTTTTTTAATGGGACTCCCATTCACTGCTCTTTTAGGAATCGCTGGCTCTCAACAAATACTATTTTGTTTCTAGAGATAAGCTCCAGAAGACTATGCCAGTATCTTTTTCCCTAGAGCACAAATGACACAGCCACACGAATAAATTCATGTTCTCTTCTCTACCAATTCATCTGTATTAATTCATGTGCCAGTGATGAGTGGCCTCATTCACATAATACCAACCTTTTAAAAAAAAAAAGAGAGAGAGAGAGAGAGAAAGTATAACTTTATCTTTTGGGTCAGAAAGTACAGAGAGATGGCAGTTTTTCTTTTCTTTACTGTTTTGTTTTTTTTTTTAAATTTCTCTTGTCTTTTTTTTTCTAAAGACATTTAGGAACTCTCACCTGGCATTCTGTGTATCAAACACATGACACAGGAGGTAGCAATAAGAGATAAAAAGGCATGGTAAATCGGCAGGCATTCATATCATCAAGACAGGAGGTCTTTATTTTACGTACATTTTCGGGGCACCTGGGTGGCTCAGTCGGTTAAGTGTCTGACTCTTGACCTCATGTCATGATCTCAGGGTTTGTGAGTTCAAGCCCTGTGTCAGGCTCTGTGTTGACAGTGTGGAGTCTGCTTGGGATTCCTTGATTCCTCCCTCCCTGTCTCTTTCTCTCTTTCTCTCTTTCTTTTTAACTTAGTTTTGAGAGATAGGCAGAGCACAAGCAGGCAAGGGGCAGAGAGACAGGGAGGAAGATCCAGAACCCAAAGCAGACTCTGGACTCTGAGGAGTCAGCAGAGAGCCCGACACAAGGTCTGAACTCACAGACCACGAGATCATGACATAAGCCAAAGTCAGACGCTTAGCCAACTGAGCCACCCAGGCACCTCTGTCTCTCCCTCTTTCTGCCCCTCCTGTGCTCATTCTCTGTCTCTCTCTCAAAATAAATAAGCTTTAAAACAAATTCATATTTTATCCCCTTATTATACATAAATAGGAAACTAGCAGTCTGCATAAATGCCATTTCTCACAAAACAAGTCTGACAGAGCTCATTCTGAGCAAATAAAAGCCTACTGGCTCTACAACCTAAGGAAAAATGCTCTCAGAACCTGAAAGACCGGCTTCTCTCTGCCCACTCCTCTGATTTAATACTAAAACGATGTTTGAAGAGAAAAGAATTCACACCAAGTCTACACAGTGAAAAAGAAGAATAATTAAAAGGATCATTAAAGTCTTCACCACCTATTCTCGAATCTCAATATTAGCAATGAAGAAAATCACAGCAATAAGAGACCAACCAACAGGCCCATAAAGTACGGTACAATGACGACAGAACACTACCAAAAGGAGCAGGATTCCATTTTTTCATCGCCATTGAATTCTATGCAGAAATAAAATTTGTGATATACTTAGCACCTGTATACACTGTCAGGCACCGTGCACGAGGAATGTAGAGACCCAAGTCCAGCCTCCAGGTAGGTACTGGGCCTTGCCTGCCTCTCTGTCACCTTGTGCTGTGAGGACAATAATGTAATAGAAATCTCCAAGGTATAAATGGTAATGATATATATAGCTGGGTAGCCCTCAAGCAGCTTTGGAAATACAGTATGACCAACTGTTTATCTCTCCCCCCAATGATACCCTCCTTGCACCTTCTCAGAAGTAACTACTGTCATGAAAGTAGCCTTTAAACTTATCACGTTTTCCTTTAGACTCTTACAAGAAAGGTATATATACATACACATACATGTTTGTGTGTGTGTGTGTGTGTGTGTATCCCTGAACAAAATATTCTTTGTAGCCTGATGCCAACCTTCAGGAATGTTTTCACCAATTTTCTTTTGCGACCTCTGCTCTTTCTGCCCAGCCCTATGAGCTTCGGCCATGTGGATACGCATGCACGATGTTCTGGGAAGAGTATGCCACAACTCATTTATCTGTTTTCCAACTGATGGCGATTTAGGTTGCTTCCGATGTTCAGCTATTCCAAACAGTGTTGCTGTGAACAGTCTAGAATATGCTTTCTAGGACTGTCTAGAGTGGCATTTCTGGACCTCAGTGATTTTGCTCCAGGATCACCATTTTATCAGTACATGTTTCGCCTTTTTTACTTTGCCATCTTTTATTTATTACTAAAGGGAAAACAAATTTCATTCCAAAAGGTCCACCATCTCTCTCTCTCCTTTCTTCTCCCCAAACATGCTATAGGTAACTCCTACTCTTGACTAGAGAAACCATCCCTGAGCAAAAGGACTGCCTCTGGGAAAGAGATACAGTCCTCCTTTTAAATAGGAAATGAGTATCATCGGAAAGCCCAGCAGGGTTAGAGGTCCCACCAGAGGGCAATGACTTAAGGCTTAATCACTCATCATTTGCACCCATCATCCTTCACAATCCTGAAGACAGCTTCCCAAAACACAGATCCTCCCCAAAGTCCTTGAAAGGCGCTCAAAATCAGAATCCCTTATACTCTCTGACTTTGATCTCTCTTTCCACCTTTATATTCTCTTACAATCGAACACACACAATACCCCACAGCAGCCACACTGGTAATTCCCCTTCTCTCACCCCATTTCTGCCAGCCCAAGTCTTGCCTGGCTTTTAACATCTCAATCAAGTGGCTCCTTCACACTCTCCCATACTTTCCTGGTTGGAATTGACCCTTCTCTTCCTTGCACCATCATAGACATAACTTTAAATTTTTTTTTTTTAAAAAAGCAGAAACAAACAAAAACCCACAACAATACCAATAAGTCTTCACTGCATGGTTTTTCAAATATGGCTATACCTTCCTTGTAATTAGTATTTGCAGGGGCACCTGGGTAGCTCAGTCAGTTAAGTGTCTGACTCTTGATTTCAGCTCGGGTCATGGTCTCACGGTTTGTGAGTTCTAGCCCCACGGTGGGCTCTGTGCTAACAGTGCAGAGCCTGTTTGGGATTCTCAATCTCGCTCTCTCTCTCTCCCCCTACCCCCCCCCCCCACCCCGCCTCAAAATAAATAAATAAACTTAAAAAAATTAGTCCTTGTGGCCAAGAGTCTCGCCTCTTAAATCTTCATTGTACCTATAAAGATTATAGATGTAACAAATAAGTTATATATGCCACTGCCAGATGAAACTTTAGACAAACTCTTGTACACATACAAGGTACATTCTAGACTGCTTACAGCAGCATTGTTTATAAGAGCAAATGTAAGTAATACATAAGTTCAACTTTAGGGAGAAAACATGCTGAACAGTTCTGTTGGAGGTTAAGACCCATGGTGTCAAAATAGGGCATCTTGACAAACTAAATATTTTAAGCTGAAGAAATACAAGAAATGGCATATGCAGGGGCGCCTGGGGAGCTCAGTCGGTTAGGGGTCTGACTTGGGCTCAGATCATGACCTAACAGTTTGTGAGTTCCAGCCCCGTGTCAGGCTGTGTGCTGACAGCTCAGAGCCTGGAGCGTGCTTCAGACTCTGTGTCTCCCTCTCTCTCTGCCCCTCCCCCGCTTGCACCCGCGCACACGTGCTCTCTCTCTCTGTCTCAAAAATAAACAAACATTAAAAATGGCATGTGCAGCAAGGCTCTTTGGACCTGGACCGAAAGCACATCAAGTCCTCATGTGAGAGGTGTCCTCCCTATACCCTGAACAAAGGAGCAGACAAGGGACACAGAAGACTGTGAACACAGAGCCCTTGCTAAATGTGCCCTAGTTTACTAGACCTAGTTCACTTCTGTCCTATCTTTGCACGTTTTACTCTTCATCAGACCTAGCATTAATTGACTCAAGTTAGTCACCTCTATGCCTGTGTCATGGAAATCTTCTATTAAGTAAATGTGTTTGCTCTTCTCTGGTTAATCTGTCTTTGGTTATGAGATTCCCAGTGGAGAACTTAGAAAGGTAGGGAAAAAGTTATTTTTCCTCCTCTATAGTTCTTAATGCTAATTCTCTTCATGTGAATGAACACACATGCATTCCACAAAGACAGTCCCAACATGGAAACATGGCTTGCATCATCCACACAGTTAGAAATGGAGAAATGAATAACTCAAAAAGGATCCCATATACAAAGACATTCTTAATTTCAGAGTCCAAACACTTTGCAAGAGAGGATGAGGCTTAGGCTCACTTAGCAGCGAGAATAATGTAGTGATAAAGCAACAGGAAAACCAAAGTATGATATAAAGGCACACTTGAATTTCAAAATGCTTGGATTATTTTAAGAGCCAGCAAAAAGAAGTAAAACAAAACTTAAGAAAGGGTAATTAATTACCTGCATGAGCAGAGAGAGGTGAGTGTGGTCGAGGCAATGCTGGTGACTGTCCATTGCCTATCAAGCTTTTCCGGTTGCTTGTTCGGCAACTGTCAGAAAGGAAAAACAAAAACAAAGTTTCAAATGTAACAAATATAACATCAGCGATGTCCAGGTATATTCAACATACACATACACCAGAGGCTGAGCAACCTGTCTGCTCCTGCTGTTGCTCCAACTTCTGCAAGTTAATATACACTCACTAATATTTGATGGGTGGCTGCCTCTTGAATATTAGAAAATATAATGTATTCATATAGCATAACACCATCAGTATTCTGCACCACCAGTGAGGTTATAATCAAATGCCGTCTTTCCACTCCTGACTGCAAATAGCTGACATGCCATACACCCAAGTGATAAATTAAGGATTCAAATCAGCAAACCACAGGTAGCGTCTTTGTTGACATGAAAATTCCTAATACAAAATTACATGCAATGAAGCGTGATGACATTAATCTTACAATGATGCACTAATTAAAAATCTAATTATTTAGACAAATTTCCTATTTGTGCCTTTTGTCAACAGAACAGCTGATGCCGAAGAGATAGGTATTTCACTACTGATTCATTTTTCATCTTGTATACTATATTCAAATTCCTTATTAAGGTAAACACTTTGGAATCATAAAAACAGATTCCACTTGGTATTAAAGTAAGAGTGAAAGTGTTTTGCCAGAGGCACATGACCCACTGTTTTGATCCTGGTACCCACTCAATAAACTGCTACCTATAGACACACGGCAGCTACTTTTTCCTGTTTCTGCCAGGGCAAAGTTATAAAATGCTTATCTTGATTCCAAAGTAAGTCTCAGAAGCAGCAAAGAATAAGACACATGCAAAACTGGTCGATGAGTAGAATATTATCTCCCTTTCATCTGTCTCTCCTTTAGTACAGACTGATGCTTCACTATCTATTATCAGTTTAGTAGTGAGAAAAAGGGGAATAAAACCCGGCAGGTTCAGGGCACTGTGATTCTACCCTTCTACACTAGGGCTGCCCTCCACCACCATTAAACGTTTAGTGTAATGTCTTTAACTCAGAATATACCTGTTATAACAGGCTCTTCAAAGAGAAATTTTCACCTGACTTCTAAATTGGGGGTTGTGGATACAGAAAGGAACGTTTGTAAATATTCAAATAACACATTTCAGAACCAAACTCAATTCCTTTCAACAATATTGACTTGGGAACCAATCCTCTCTCTTCAATGTTTGCTGCTCATTATCATTTATCAAGATTCCCATATTTATAATTTGTTAAGGTCAGGCTGCATCTTTTATTTTCCTTACTGGAACAATCAACATCCCTTAGCATTATCTGGGAGTTTAATTAAGATCATGTTTACTCAGCCTTAAAGAAGTTGCTGATTAAGAACAGACTCTTGATACTTAATTATAAAGGTGGATTGTGATATTATCAACTCATCTATTAAGAACCGTATTTGACCTATTAAATTCACAATCATTAAACCAGATAGCATGATTGTTTTAAAAAGACACTGTATAATTTATTTAGTGTTAATTCAAATGAATGTCTTCTTTCATTTTAATACAGGAATATTAAACATACCAACTTGCTAACATTAATAAGAGAAATTATAAATGACAGATTTATACCCTGGAAATCTCAGCAAAGTTATTTGTTAATTTGAGCAAATTAACTGAAATATGAGTTAACTGCCAGAAAACTGGCCACCTGTATTATTTTTTACATTTAGCATTTGATTTAAATCACTTATGAAGATTTTCTCTTGACACTCAATTATTGGTGTTTATGTATGTAAAGAAAATTTTGAATAATAAATGTCTATCAACAGAAATATTAACCTAATGATTATCTTAAACAGGGATACTGGTGAAATATGTGAACTTAAAGAAAAACTAGAAAATGGTATTTCTTGAAGAAAGTTAAAAAAAACACACCAGAATTTTCCTAACAAATACACAGAATGACTAATATACTACTATAAGCAAAATCAATTTAAATTTAACACAAAGAAAAACAGAAGAAAATTTCAAAACTATTTCAGTTATTTAAAGTCTACCAGGAAAGGCTGAAAAGTACTGATTTTAAAAATGTGATTCAGGGGCACCCAGGTGGCTTAGTCGACTGAGTGTCTGACTCTTGATTTCAGGTCAGGTCATGATCCCAGGGTCATGGGATCAAGCCCCGTGTCAGGCTATGCACTAGGCATGGAGCCTGCTTAAAATTCTTTGTCTCTCTCTCTCTCTCTACCCCTCTCCCCGACTTGCGCTCTCTCTCAGGAAAAAAAAAAAGTGACTCAAAAAAAAATCTTAAAAAGAATGTCTAAATAAAACTGGCAAATGGAATATACTTGTTTGGTCACTATCAAAAATATAAAAATACAATAAAAGTTTATATGACATTCATCCTGTGTTTGCCTACTCTCTGTAAAGACTTGTGGTCTTCACAAAATAGTGATCACGAATGCAATTTCGAGTAAAAGAAAAAAGGATTCTTCATTTAGGAGTATGTGTGCAAGAAAAAAAGTTAGAAGCAAATTGTTTCAGAATTTCAGTACTTTAATCCGGATGGCCAACAGGCACATGAAAAGATGTTCAACGTCTCTCCTTATCAGGGAAATACAAATCAAAACCACACTCAGATATCACCTCACGCCAGTCAGAGTGGCCAAAATGAACAAATCAGGAGACTATAGATGCTGGCGAGGATGTGGAGAAACGGGAACCCTCTTGCACTGTTGGTGGGAATGCAAATTGGTGCAGCTGCTCTGGAAAGCAGTGTGGAGGTTCCTCAGAAAATTAAAAATAGACCTACCCTATGACCCAGCAATAGCACTGCTAGGAATTTATCCAAGGGATACAGGAGTACTGATGCATAGGGGCACTTGTACCCCAATGTTTATAGCAGCACTCTCAACAATAGCCAAATTATGGAAAGAGCCTAAATGTCCATCAACTGATGAATGGATAAAGAAATTGTGGTTTATATACACAATGGAATACTACGTGGCAATGAGAAAGAATGAAATATGGCCTTTTGTAGCAACATGGATGGAACTGGAGAGTGTGATGCTAAGTGAAATAAGCCATACAGAGAAAGACAGATACCATATGGTTTCACTCTTATGTGGATCCTGAGAAACTTAACAGAAACCCATGGGGGAGGGGAAGGAAAAAAAAAAAAAGAGGTTAGAGTGGGAGAGAGCCAAAGCATAGGAGACTGTTAAAAACTGAGAACAAACTGAGGGTTGATGGGGGGTGGGAGGAAGGGGAGGGTGGGTGATGGGTACTGAGGAGGGCACCTTTTGGGATGAGCACTGGGTGTTGTATGGAAACCAATTTGACAATAAATTTCACATATTGAAAAAAAAAAGAATTTCAGTACTTTACCATAATTAAGATGCTGGGAATATTTTACACAAAACCTTAAATAATCAGAGGCATATCTTATTGACAAATGCTATGAACAATCAAAGCTGAAAGGGTCTTCTCTAACCTCTATATGGATCGTAAGCATGAAGGTACAGACAGTATTAAAATTATAACAGACTTGAAACGTTCCTGAATCTCTCCACAATGAAACAGGAAGCTTTTAAACAAATACAAATCCAGCCTTTATAAAATACAGGCCAAGAAAGATTCCTATGTATAGACAAAACCAGACTTTACACAATACAGGCCAAGACAGATTCCTATGCATACACAAAATAAATACAGTCATGAACTAGGGACTTGGCTTCGCAAATTCATTTATTTGCTGCTAATATTCTTAAGGGTAAAGGGATATTTTATACTGTATTTAGCCCCAAAATATCAATTCTTGATATGTACATTAGCACTTTTACAGACCTGGGACCCTGAGATATTCTGCAGACAATTTTCCAATGGTAGGGAAGACAGTCACCTAACGTCATTGCTCTAGGTACCTGATTCCCAATAAATGAATTAAAAGCTGATTTTAACCCAGAGTAAAACAACTCCTAGTTGGCAGGACCTATGAATGTTTGCTACCCACACTGCCACAGCACCTGGCACTGCCCACACATGACGCTGGTACAAAATGCTGAGCTGACCTCTAGGGTCATCCAGGTTATCACACTCTTTCCTGAAGATGTAAGGAGAAGCTCACGGCATCCAAGTAAGAAGCAGGTTCCCCTTGTGGTGGTGACTGTGCCACACTCATTTAGTTCATAAAGTGAAGAAAGAGTAGATACATGGCCACTTAGACAAATCAAGGTTCATTCCCTACCACCAGCATGACTAAGTTGATTCAGCTTGCTTGCTTTTTCTCACGCAGGGTCACCCAAGGAAGAAACAGGGGCTGTCTTACCAGGTAAAATAGGAATGTCACCTCTGGTGGAGCCGAAATCTTAGCCTGCTTAAAATTTATCCTTGTTTAATTTTTGAGCTTGTAAAAAGTCTTCTCCAGTTTTCAGCCTTTGGAACAAAGATCCATGATTACAAAGTAAAACACTTAGTAATTCAAGTTTCAGCTACTCGTCCCATAATGCATTCTTTCTGCTTCACTCTTTAAAAAGGAATGGAAGCCATTCCCCCTGCCCGTGCTCGGATCTGGAAGCCAAACACAGGAATGTCCACTCCCCACTAGGTACCACCTCCTCTCCGGTTCACCACCTGAAGCAACACATGGAGACACGCTGCTTCTGGATAACATCTCAGTTTATTCTACCAGTTTGGAAGGTGACACACTGGCACAAATTCTTTACTTGCAAAATCTGAGTTTAGCCCAAGAAGACAGCCACAGACAACTTGCGACAAAGGCAAAAACAAATAGTGGGTCAGGACAGAGTATAATGATGCCAAGTAAGTATTTCTTTTTACCTCATTCCTTTGGTTCCTTCCCCCATGGACCAACTACACACACACACACACACACACACACACAAGTACTGCTGACTGGGTGGGCCTGGGATCTGAGAAGAATGGAAGGTGGAAAGGCAATGATAGCACTTGTCAGTCAGTGGGACTGGCCAGCCCCTGGGTGCTGGGAGGCAAGGCAGGGAGGGACAGAACACTCTTGAAGAATGTTGCAGCTGGATGTGCAAAGGGGCGGAGATGCTTTAGAGTGACACAAGGCCAGCACAAGGAAGTGTTTGTCTGCATGGTTTTGGCTCAGGCAGGTGATGTGAGGATTGCCCAGGGCACCCCTCCTGGTGCTCTGAGCTCATGGTTCCCATCACCAAAACATTCCGCAAGGAACTGCTGGATTTCCTAGTGACTGCAAACAGTGCCTTCTGTTTGCTAGGAAGATAAAGAGACAGATCCTACATTTCATCATCGAAGTCAGGGCTGACTTAGTGTGAGGTGGGGTGCCTGGGTGGCTCACTCGGTCAAGCGTCCAACTTCAGCTCAGGTCATGATCTTGGGATTCTTGAGTTTAAGCCCCACATCGGGCCATCGGGCTTTGTGCTGACAGCACGGAGCTTGGAGCCTGCTTTAGATTCTCTGTCTCCCTCTCTCTCTGCCCCTCCCCTGCTCATGCGCTGACTCTTTCTCAAAAATAAACATTAAAAAAATTACGTCATCTTTAAAAAAAAAGTGTGAGGGAAAAGAGGTATGTAGGCTACCCAGCTGAAGGGGGAGAGGGGAATGTGGTGTACATATTTTTGGTCCAAAGCAACCATATTCTATATCTGCCCAGGTTGTCCTTATGCTAAGGACATGAAGGCCTTGGTAGGACCTGTAAATATTTCACATTGGAATCTGTCACATCTCTCCTGGCTGAAGAAACCTGTTAATTATGCCCTACAAGGTCTGTCAAAGCTGCAAGGCCTACCAGACTGTGGCCTTTTGCAACTGGTCTGAGTAGCTGCGATCCAGCTTAATTTTAAATGACATTCTTTTTGAGACTTGAATACTCATCACGTCTGACCACAGTTAGACATGCTGCAGAGGGGAAACCGCAATAGGCAGTAATCTCTAACATTCACAGCTGACTTGAAAGGCTTAGTGTAACGTATGACTGGCCACGGCTAAGAGGCAGTGATGGCACGGTGACCTGTGGGAGGAGGGCCCCAGGAATTTAGAGATGCTAGGCTCCAATTTATTAGTTCGTCTTGAACAATTTGATAAATTTGCGGTAGACCAATTACAGACCAAAGCTTCACTGGATGTGGACAGGTGTTATTGTGAATACCTTAACAGAATCAGACTATTTGAATATTCCTTCAACAAAAGGGAAAGCCCAAGCGGAGGAAGGTGGGCATGACTAGGAGACAGAGACTGTCTAACTCAGGTGGTAGTCCCGAATACCTGTTATAAACCAAGCAGGCTGTAGTTTCCATGTCTGTACAATGAATGAGCTACAACCACATGAGAAAAACAGTTGGAAGTTTACTATCCTATTGTCCAAGATGTTTTAAAAATACAGAAAATACAGAAAAATAACAATTTCTACCGCTGGGAATGAACAGTATCACCTTGTCATATTTGTTTCCAATCATAGAGCAGAGATAGGGGGAAGGGTACCCTTTTACATGCAAACCAATCAACATGTTCCACTTCCCAACAAGACAACTACTGAAAAAAGTGTGGCCTGGAGCCTTCCCATTCATTTTGGTACTTGAGCACACTTACGTGCATCTAACAACACGTGTGTCCGTGTTTACAGTTTCACTAATGATATCTCGTACCAGGCAAAACTGATAAACATGTGCAAATGTACAAAAGAGATGGACGGCTTTCCTTTCAATGGCTCATTAGGCTTTACACAGTGGGCTCCCCAGGGGATGTCCAAGGGTGGACAGCTTCCATGGTCTTTTTCCTGACTAGGCTATTTTTTTTTTTTTTTTTTAATTTTTTTTTTTTTTTCAACGTTTTTTATTATTTATTTTTGGGACAGAGAGAGACATAGCATGAACGGGGGAGGGGCAGAGAGAGAGGGAGACACAGAATCGGAAACAGGCTCCAGGCTCTGAGCCATCAGCCCAGAGCCTGACGCGGGGCTCGAACTCACGGACCGCGAGATCGTGACCTGGCTGAAGTCGGACGCTTAACCGACTGCGCCACCCAGGCGCCCCTGACTAGGCTATTTTAAAACTCTGTAGGGGTAGAAGAGAAAATGTAGAAAACTGGTAGTAAGCCGAATGATTCTTGCCCACAAAAATGCAAAGAAATTTTGTATGGTAGAGATACAAGTGATAATCTCTAGGGAAGGATGATCCCTAACACTTAATAACATTGTCCTACAACATAATAACCCGTTTTGCACATCTACTAGCAAATTCATGGCATCATTCCTGATTCAAAAAAAAAAATATATATATATATATATACACGTATATATATGTAGATACACATCTGAGTTTCAAAATCTTTTCATCTTTTTTAATATATTACAACTACCCTCATTAATTAATAACAAAAGCTTTAACATGGTCATTTTATATTTCTGTGGCAGTCACACTTTTTGACTTTTGCAGAAATTATACTTTAGTACACACTACAAATTATAGGTATTGTGCAACCTACTTTTTTCCCTCTCAACATTATATTTTTTGAGATTTAACCATGGCAACATAAATATGGGTCTAATTCATTCCTGTTTTAGGTTATTCATTTGAAGCAAATTTTAGAATTCTTAAATGCACTAAAATTATATATATCATGGACATTTCTTTTTCCTTTTCTGCAACAGGAACGATCTAGGCCTCTGCATGTTTGCAAATCGCATGCAAAAGCCTTAGAAAGTATATTCGAGCTGTATTTTGAAAGAAAAATTATAGCAAGCAACATAAAGCAAATCTTCCTTAAAAATGTGTAGACACCTTCCCCCCAAATCCTACTTATTCCTTCAGAGACTGCTTTGTCTTTCTCTCCATTTCTACCTTCATACCACTGTCTTCTCCCAGGAACTTTTTTGCTTTTCTGATGTAAATCAATCTCCCCTTTCTTGAGGCTTCTTCAAGGCTACAGATGTACCCCCTTTCCTGAACAGTTTAGAAAGTGGCAGAGATCCACACATGAGTGTTTGTGTCTCTGTGATATAAGGTAAAGCCAAGCACTGTTGGCATCCCACTATGGTCTGTGAAATCAAGGCTCCACCTAGGCTTTCTATAATTCATTCAACAAATTGCTTGCAGAGTCCCTAATATATGCTAGGTATACTCTAAACAGTAAAAATCCCTGCTGCCCTCAAGGGGCTTACATGCTGGAGAAAGAAGCAGATAGTAAACACAAAAATGAGTGAACTTTATAAAGTTTATACTATACTATAATATATATGGTAGGAGATGGTGATAGAGATAAATAGTGCAGAAGTGTGCCTAGGTGACTTAGTCAGTTAAAGGTACAACTCTTGGGTTCAGCTCAGATCATGATCCCAGGGTGCGTCAGCTCAAGTCCCACATCAGGCTCTGTGCTAATGGCTCAGAACCTGGGATTCTCTCTCTCTCTCTCTCTCTCTCTCTCTCTCTCTCTCTCTCTCTCTCTCTTTCTCTCCCTTCCCATCTACCCCTCCCCTGCTTGGGCACTCATGCTCTCTCTCAAAATAAATAAATAAAAGTTTAAAAAAAAAAGAAAGAAATAAAATATAGTTCAGAAGGTAGGATGGGGAGGGCAGATGTAACGAATCACACCTGTAAAGAGGCGGTCAGGAAAGGACTTACTGGGGAGGTAAGAAGTGAATGAGGACAGAAGGATGAGGCATCCAGCATTCAGAAAGAGCAAAAGGCCTGACGCAAGTGTAGAGTGAGCCAAAGGCACCAGAGAGACAGTGGAGAAAGAGCAGGGGCATATCTGTAGCAGCTTGAAAGGCCACACAGCATGGAGACCAGTCTCTAGCCTGGGGGAAAAGAAAAGCCGTTGGAAGGTTTTGAACATCATCTGACTTTTGTCTAAAGAGAAGAAGGGTTCAGGCTACCAGATGGAAATGATCAAAGGAGGAATAGGGAGGCCAGTTAGGAGGTTAAGCTGATGGGCTAATCTATCCCACTCTTCGTGATTGTACTTTGAGTATTTTGTTTGAATAACTAATGGCCCCCAAATTCAATGCATTATACCAGTCCATGTTCTTCTGTACACCACCAAAAAAAAAAAAACAAAAACAAAAAAAAGGAGAAGTAGCAAGCAGTGACAGTGTGGTGACAACCAAGCCTGAGTGCCACAGGCCTCTTCACTCCCGCACCTATGTAATGACCCCAGTTCACAGCTATGTAGGGTATGTAATTATGAATGCTTATTATGGATATCATTGGCTTCATACTTGAACTTAACTTTTCCATTAGTGGAAAAAATTCCTTTTTAAAGGCATTCATTATAATGGAAATGAATAGCTGCTCACACTGTTTTCACCTATGAGTGAAACATTTTGGCTAATTACATACCTACAGCAAGGCATAGGTCTCCAAGCTTTCAAAAATTCTGAGGCAAATCAATAGGAAAAAATACATACTACTGTTCACAGTACTTCTTGGAAATATATCTAATCCATTAAGATAACCCATACTGAAGTCTGGCCCAAATTTCTGTCTTCATAGAGGAAGGGAGGGATGGCTGAACACACAGATATTAGCAAGACACTATTCAGTGTAACAGATATTAATGGAATGTCTTTTCCTATGTATAAAGTACTAGGGGAGATAAGAACACGAAGAAAACAGTCTCCAAGTGTTTAAGGTATAAAAGAGATAAGAATACTTCACAGATAACTGCCTTCTATGGCAGAATCTGGAGGAAAGGTACCATCCAAAATCTGTTGCTGTTTCAAGCGTGAGACAGAATCCCAATCAGCTTTGAAACCTATTTTCATAAATAGTAAGCACTAGAATTGCACAGTATATACTGTGCATGGCAAATTATCCTTCCATTCGCAGGTTTTCCCTAAATAATCCCTTCACCTCAGAGATCAGCCTGACATAAAACATTTTCTAATCCTATTTCTTCTTAGTCCATTTTGTGGCTATTTCAGAACAAGACGTAGCAATGTGGCTGGTATGGTGAACTCTAATGTCCTTTGTCAGCCACAGGGCTGATGGGTGGCTGACATTCACCACATTGTTCCACAGAGACATTGGCAAGCACAGCACCCATTGTGGAGTCACTCATTCATTTAGGAAACATAACCAGGGATTCTACATGGAGGTTATAATCTAGGAGGGGGGACGAGCTCCTTGACGCCAAAGACTACATTTTATGTAATGGTCAATCTCTTTGGACACGGGGAAAAATATAGAAAATAATAATTTCACTCAAGATTCAGTAACTATTTTGGAATAACTTAATACAGTTTGAGTTTTTAAGAAGTTTTTAATTTGTGCCACATAGTGTAACTTATTTTTTTTTAATTTTTTAATGTTTGTTTATTATTGAGAGACAGAGAATGAGCAGGGGAGGGGCAGAGAGAGAGGGAGACACAGAATCCGAAACAGGTTCCAGGCCCTGAGCTGTCAGCACAGAGCCCAATGCGGGGTTCGAACTCACAAACTGCGAGATCATGACCTGTGCCCAAGTCGGACGCTTAACTGACTGAACCACCCAGGGTCCCCAACATTGTGTAACTTATAAGATACAACTGATCCAAGATGATATTAGAATACTACTGCATTGTCTAATACTACTACATTGATCAAGGTCACGTATAACTGAGAAAACACAAAGAACTGACAGTGTTGTGGGGCTGGATGTATGGTGTGATACACCTTACTGGAAAAACCTACATACACGTTGTTCTGAGTAAAATTACAAAGGGATAGTCAGTGGGATTAAGAGAGAGGCATAATATGAAGGTTAAAGTTGAGCAGGAGTTTGGTAATGACAGGGATATTTACAGCAGCAAGGAAAGCTCAACTGCTAAAAATGTTAGAAGTAAAAAGTGATTCAAGCGAGGAGTGTCTCAGTACCTGAGAAATTTGTTTTAGGACAATTTACCTGCAACAAATTCACAGGAAATACCTAGCCCATTTGCCCCTCAGGAATGCTAAGACTTGAGGGCAGGTGATGGATTTGAAGGACACCTGAGGGCTAGAAAAGTCAAGGAGGAGATACAGATGACTTGTGAACTTAAGATTCTCCCTGCAGGACACAAGAGCTCAAACCTCACACAGAAGACACAAAATAAAGACTGCTCCTCCTTGGTATGATGGTGTGAAGACAATGCTGGGGAAATGGGATGATTAATTTTGATCTAAGAGATGAAGGGCATGTGCTAGATCTTGGGAAACTGTTCCAAGGGCTGATCTTGCCCAAACACCTTATGGAGTCATCCAAAACCATGGTCTAATCTATTCTGCAAGGCTTGAAGAGCTGATATCCCCTAGGCTGAGTGGCAATGAGAGACAGGTGGGGGATTGGTGGGGGTGGTAGTCCTGGTTTTGTAACTGGGTAAAGGCTCAGGTCAAATACTTCAGGTTGTGTAACTGGGTAAAAGGTCAGGGTCAAACCCTTCAGAGACTGACACTTAAGTCTTTGGTTGTGCTCAGGGCAGCAGTAGACAGGGACTGAAGGTAAGCCTACAATGTGTTGGGGAGTTAAGAATAAACACAATACAAATACAAACTAATGTGTGTGTGTGTGTGTGTGTGTGTGTGTGTGTGTGTGTGTGTGTGTTGGGGCAGAAGGGGCGGGTGGTAAAATATGTGACTTTAACACACTTTTTTAAGCTCTCATGTTTCATAGTGGATATACATAAAACTCATAACGATACATTTTTTTCTAAGAAGCAGAAAACCAAACTCAAAGTCCAACTATAAAAATTACTTTTCATCGATTTAATTGAATAACATTGAACTTTTCTCAGTTGGCCAGTAATGAGGAAGTAAAATCTTTAAAAAACCTTAGAAAGGGGTAGCAGCACCAAACCACAGTATAGACTTAATAAATCTGCTCTGATCTGCCTTTTTGGAAACACTGTAATAAAGTTATACTATTAACTTCTTTCTCCTGTACCTACAGTCTCTACTTTTGTTGCTTTTAAGAAATGCTCAACACCTTCATAAAGCTCGATGGTAAGATTTTCTACCCCCCCCCCTTTTTTAGTGTTTATTTATTTATTTATTTATTTATTTAGAGAGAGAGAGACTGTGAGAGGGGTAGGGGCTGAAAAAGAAGGAGACACAGAATTCAAAGCAGGATTCGGGCTCTGAGCTGTCAGCACAGAGCCCGACACAGAGCTCGAACCCATGAACTGTGAGATCATGACCAGGGTCAAAGTCAGAGCTCAAGTGACTGAGCCACCCAGGCACACCTTGATGGTAAGATTTTCTTATATCCAAATTTCATTTGGACATATATAGACCAGTTGAACTGATGACTATGTTTTACCTGTTCCAGACTTCTCCATATAGAAATTAAATCTGTTTAACTTGCTACATCCAGAAACACTTAATTTGGTGGATATATTTTAGTCTGGTATGGTCCTTTAGCTACAGAGCTCAAAGCTACCCATAAAAATCAAAAAGCTCGTTCCTTCTTTCTGGTTCAGAGGACACTGGAGCCACTCGGTTCTGACCCATAAAAGGCAGAGGAGTTTGCTTCTGTAAATACCCGACCTCCTTTTACGGCACTCAACAGAAATGTATGTCAAGCACAGAATGAGCATCGGGACTATTTAACATGATTCCGGCTCTAAATCATTTTCCATTTACCAAAATTTGGCACAGCGCTTTGCCCACAAGTGAACTGCCCCTGGTTCCACGTGCCCCCAGTCAGAACACAAACACACACAGGCACAGCTGACAGGAGAGCTCCACTCTGTGCTTTTCTGCGAGGAAAAGTCATGTGGCAAAAAGCCATTATCTTTCTGTTCAGTATGCTTTGTTGCTAGCTGTGCCTAATTCAGTATCTTGCAAAATGACATTCTGTTAATGACAGGAGTGTCAAAACTATGATAATGGGCAGAAGTAGAAGAAAATGTTTCCTAGATGGAACAACAACAGGAAAACTGCCAAATGGATATTAACAGGAGTTGTTTGCTAATCCCATACTTAAAGCACGTACACCCCGCCCCTGCTGTTTGTTTCCCATATGAAAAGGATACAGCCCTCTAAAGGAAGGAAGAACAGACTACTCTGGTGAAAAGTACAGTAAAAAAGTCATGTTTTCCTTTAACTGGACAATTTTTTTCTCCTTCTCTCTCATTTGTATCCACTGATGTTTTCTTAGTGGGTCTCTCATTTTGCAAAGATGAAATTGGCCACAAGGAATCAATTCTGTTGCTAAAGACAGGAGGGCTAGGGAGATACCAGAAGATGCTGGCCAGTAAGTTAGCTGCTCGGTATTCAGTCTGGGTAGCAAATTCACCTTGCTTTTGTCGTTTGGGAGCTGAGAAACAGCAATGTAGCTCCGGAAGGTGGTGTGGTGTGTGCCAAGGCCGCAGTAATAACTAGTGGCAAACGGGGCCACGAGGGAGGTCACAGGGCTCTTACAAGCAGGGCACCATCAAAGTTAGAAATCTGCATTAGACACAGAGATACACGTAACTACTACTTATGAGTGTAGAGTAATTCTTTTGCATAGAGAGAGAGCTAGCTACTTTTTAGATTTCATGGGATGGCTATCAAATATAAGGACTTACCCTTGGTAGATCTCGTTTCCAATTCCAACCCCCTTAAGCGTCAATTTACCATTCTGTAGAATAGGGATAAGAATATGAACTACCTCAGAGGGCTATGTAGAAACTAAATGAGGTAACTCACGTAAAGAAATATCATAGTACCTGGCACACAGCAAGTGCTCCATAAACATTAGTTATCAAAATAAAACATTTTGGTCTTCCTCTCTTGCATACCTTCTTTCGTGCATAAATGTTTTAATATTTCGAATGTTACACTAAGGCTTTCCCTCAAGGATCTTAGAACAAGAAGCCTAAGATTACCTACAGAATTAACTTCTAAGGCAATACAATGAATTACTCAAGAGCTAAAGGGGCTAGGTCTAAAGCAACAAGACGTGAGAGGTGAGAGTAAATGACAATATTAACACAGTTACAGAAAAAAAAAAAAAGTAACAACATGAAGGGGTATTGGTTGGCTTTTAGGAACATAGAAAAACATGGGGCGCCTAGGTGGCTCAGTTGGTTGAGCATCTGACTCTTGGTTTCGGCCTAGGTCATGATCTCACCGTTCGTGGGTTGGAGCCCCGCGTCTGGCTCTGCACTGATGCCACGAAGCCTGCTTGGGATTCTCTCTTTCCTCTCTCTCTCTGCCCCTCCCTAGCTCTCTCTCTCAAAAATAAATAATCATTTAAAAAGAAACGGTAAGAAAGAAAGAAAGAAAGAAAGAAAGAAAGAAAGAAAGAAAGAAAGAAAGAAAGAAAGAAAGAAAGAAAGAAAGAAAGAAAAAAAGAAAGAAAGAAAGAAAACAAAAGCTGCAAAACCACAGGTTCAAGTGTCAATCCAAGCACTGGGCCAATCAAGCCAAGGGCTTCAAACTGGCAACGGCAAGGTAGAGGGACATACAAGGGACTCTACCCAACAGACTTCGCTGTTTCAGACCACTGTCAAAACCATGTACATCAGTCCACCTTTGCCCAATGCCATGAATCATTTAAGTCACCTAACTAACATGCCTTGCTCTGCTAATATTCCCCCAAGCATACAGGGGAAGCGGCTAGCTTCGCAGAGAGGTGTGCCCAAATGTGAATGACAAAAAACAGCAATAACAATAACTGCTAACTTTGACAAGTGTTTAGTCTGTGCCAAGAAACGGTTTAATTTTCGTGACAATCCTCTGAGGTAGGACTTATTTTTATCCATATCGAACAGATGTGAAAAACCGAAGAAGTGAGAAGTCTAGAGGCTTGTCTGGCAACATCACACAAAGAGTATGTGGTGAAGGGGAATCCAAATCCAGACCGTCTGCCTTCAGAACCTGTGCTTTCAGTCATTATGTTAAAGTGTCTCTAAGACAGAGAATTAGAACAGTATTATTGAGCACAGCTCAATAACTATACTTATCCCTGTAAATTAGTATCTCAGCATTCTGGTCCTATGCATACATCAGCGAGCTTGGTAACTACAGACGCACGCCAAAGAGATGGAGGTAGGTGATCTTGGGGGTAGCAGATCTTTGCACCTACAACCCAACGTACAAACACAGGAGGGAGATCAGCTCATCAAGTTTCACACCGGACAGTGAGAGTTTTCTGGAGGCAGTGAGCCTGACCCAGATGGACAGACATGCCGATGTCACCACATGGAGCATGCTTTTTATCCTGGGATATACTTCCATATAGTGCTCAGGCTCATGGTGAACAGACATGTGAGAGGTCCTGATATGGACATTTCCATCTCCACAGGGCATTGTGGAGGATCCAAAGGCAGATGACCCAACACATAGATCAGACACGCCAAACAGGCACTTACTTTCTACTTATCCCTGCCCAAACCAGCTGGTCTAGACAGACCCAACTAGAGAAAAGAATTGTGCTTAAGCGTGTATGAATCAAACTTTTTTGTTCCACTGTTTCTTAATAGATTTTGAAATTAAACCTAAATTTCTGGATCATGCTCCATATGTTTTTTTTCCTTTCCCTATTTCTAGAACTCTGACTCTTTCAGTATTGGAGAATACGGAAATCAGATTTGCGATGTGAAACATGTTTATGAGCAGTGGCTCTGGAGAAAAGGAATGGCCCATGTTGTAATATGCATTTGGAATTTGGCCAGAAGACACAAAGCATAAAAGGGTATATTGCATGTACTATGGAGACAAACTTCTTTTTAAGTTGAAATAGTGACAAATGACAGGTCTCAAAATAAAACAAATTCCTCATTATAAAATGTACATATTTACAACTTCTAGAAGCTTGTGACCCCGAATCTTGGATTTCTCTGTTCCATTTATTCTTTCAAGATGTCATTCCTTTAGTCTGGCATCTGCCCCCATTCTTGCTCCCGAATGACCTCTGAGACTTTAAGAGATCATGTATGAGAATGTGTCTGTGTGTAGAAAGAGCTTTCACTGCACCGTAGAAAATGTTAGAGGTACGGCAGGGTTTCAGACAAACTGGCATGCCATGAAAGCGTCAGTTACCAAGGAAAAGGTGAAGGCTGGCTTCACTCACCTTGAAACCACCGGCATGCCTCTGACAGACACGGGCATCTATTTCTCATAAGGCCAGCCTTGTGTTCAAAGAGGTGACCTCATTCGTCCCTAGCCTGGTTTGGTCCTTATAAGTAAGTACCCTGAGCTCCTGAGTAACACACCCACTCTGCCTCTTCACCATATTCACCAGGCAACCAACCCAAACTCATTCTGCATTCCCTGCAGTGACTCACAGAGTTCCTGTCCATTGTGTTCCTGGATTCCTGTTGATTACAGTTAGGGACTCTGACCTTCACATGGCAACATTTCTAAGTAGAAATTCAATGGTACGGAGAGATAGCAGCCCCCTGTGCAACATTACCACACTGAAAAGGATCCTTAGTGATCTGCTCACATGAAATTAAACTGCACATCAAGACAAGAATTCAGATGCTTCAACTTACTGAGAATCAGTCGCACACTGGATGAAAGAAGTGAAGGTGAAATTTTTCACTGGCTACTTTTACTTATTGTTTTCCTAAAGAGACCCTAAACCCTGCGGAAAGAATGTAACACTCATGAAAACAACAATACACCTAAACCATCTTGAAAATAAAATCTGTCAATAGCTACCAAGTGAGTCATTCCTTTGGCTTTGTGGTCACATCATATTTTCATTCACAGTATAATCATAAAATCACAGGGCTCACTTATGTTAACAGAGTGTTTTCTGCCTGGGTCTTCAGATATTAGCTACACTGACTGTTAACAGTAGGCACCAAAGTTGCTGAACTCACACAATTATATGGTAACGAGCAAAAACACTTTGTGCCATTAGCTAATGTGCCTCGAGGGCAGTGCACCAAATATTTGATGGTATGTTTTTCAAATGACAAAAATAATTTCTCTTTTTACTTAAAAAAATTACACAAATTTATTTAGATTTGTAAACAAAATAAATTTAGAAACTTAGGTTTATTTTTGCATCTGAAAGTTTCAATATTTTAAAATAGTGTAAAAGAAAGCAGAAGAGTGGGTAGCGACAGGTCATGTCCCCTTTCTACAATCTGGAGACTGGCACCTGGTGATAAATTCTCAGTAGATCAAGTTATCTTCTAACTCCCTCCATGGTTATATCCCTCAACGTGGGTTTTCCTGTGTTAACTCCTTTGTCTTGTAGGCAGCTTTACAACTCCACCAAAAATCCCCCAGCATTTTTTCAAGAATGTCTTTGCCTCAGGCAAAGGGAGCACTGGTACCAGGACTCAAGAGATGCGCATATGAGTTTGCAATCAGGAAATCTCGGGAGGGAGACATTTCCCAGAGTTTTAAAATAGCTCCATTGTTCAGTTAGGCCACACTGTGTATTTGAGGAAGAAAAAAAAAAATAGTGACCAACAACCCCCTGCCCACCCCCCCCCCACCCCCGTCTACCCAAGGTTTGACAGAAACTAGGTAGCCATGATGAAAAAAAAAATCAAAGTAAAATAAAATGAAACAAATCAACACATAATCATCTAAATTAGAAATGTAACTGTTAGGGGCGCCTGGGTGGCTCAATCAGTTAAGCATCAACTCTTGATTAGTTCAGGTTGTGATCTTACAGCTTATGAGATCAGACCCTGTGGCAGGTTTTGAGATGAGAGCACAGAGCTTGCTTGGGATTCTTTCTCTCCCTCCCTCTCTCGGTCTCTAAATAAATAAATAAAGATTAAAAGAAGAAGAAGAAGAAGGAGGAGGAAGAGGAGGAGGAGGAGGAGGAGGAGGAGGAGAAGGAAAAGAAGAAGAAGAAAGAGGAGGAGGAGGAGGAGGAGGAGGGAGGAAGGGAGGAAGGGAGGAAGGAAGGAAGGAAGGCAGGCAGACAGACAATGGCTAAAGCTTTCAGTATCCAAGTAGGCAAGTGATTCTCATCTGAGTCAGGTTAAGGCATTTTCTCAAGTGAAGTACAATATAAAGTAAAGATACCTAACATGGGAATCATTTTAGCATTGAGAAATATAAAACAGGTAATGAGGGGGGAGGAGAGGTCCCAAGATGGTTAATGTGCCCATAATACACTATTAAACTAAGACATACAATTCCATTCATAAAATAATTTTAATGTAATTATTATATTACAGCAAATGCCAGTGGAACCAATAATTAATGTTTGTGTTCTAGTCAAAAGCAACAACAACAAAGAATCAGCAATGAGTCTGACATCATCGTTAGGAAGAATTAATGATGTATTAATTATGAATGATAACTCTATCCCCCCAAATCCTCCTGGCCCTCGTCATCACAGCCTGGCTTCAGAGATGAGTCATTTTTCAACTGTGAAAACTTCCTCTTAGACAAAGAACTTTGATTAGTTTTCTACCTCCTCTTGCAAGATACGATTTTACCTCAACAAGATTAATCTCTAACTCATCTATGAAAAAGTTCATCAATTTGTAGAGAAATGAAGAAAACTACTTCCCTTTCTAACAGGTTTTTTAAAAATTGATAAGGTTCAGGAATGGAAATAAGAGTTGGCAACTTTTCTTAGGATACAGCTCCTTTTTTGGTCATTCTGTCCTGTAAATGCTTTTTATGTACTAAATGAAATACCTATTTTTAAAAATCTTCCCCACAATAAAGACCTAGTTCTGTCTGAGTCACGGTGGCCTGAAATCAAATGGTTTGAAAAAGTCCCAAACTGAGCAAGGAAAGTCTGGTCCCAGGCGGCTCAAAGACAGAGGCTGAGCCAGGAAGGTCTCCCCTCTCCTCCCGCCCCTCCCCCCCTCAGGTAAGAAGAGCTGGAACTTGGAGCAAGACCCTTGAGCTTGCCCACTTACTTTTCTCTTTAAAAAAAAAAAAAAAAATGACAATCAGTGTGAGAGCATGAGAGGGGAAGGTAAGAGAGAGAGGGAAAGAGCCCAATGCAGGCTTGAACTCACAAACCTGAAATCATGACCTGAGCTGAAGTCAGATGCTTCACCAACTGAGCCACCCAAGGGCTCCCTCACTTTTCTCTTTTCAAGATCACTCAACAATTACCTAGAATTAACTGTCTCCTCTCTGGGGAAGGTTTTTTGTTTTTTTTTTTTGTTGTTGTTGTTTTGTTTTTTGTATGTAATCTAGCTGTTTTACCATCCACTCTATGTACACATCCCTTTTTTGGACATTTTTCTGAGATGGCAGAGAACTGATGACAATCAGTCTTATCTCCTAAAAACCCTGAAGTAGTGAAATAAACCACGCCACGACCACAAGATGGGACATTATTCCAAAAGCGCTTACAAAGACAAAGGTGAAAAACAAACATAGAGTCCAAAACCTGCCGTCAAACATGTTTAAAGTATAGAAAAGGCAAAAAAAAAAAAAAAAAAAAGACTGGAAGGAAATGTACATAAACAATAATGGCGGTTACTCGTCAGCAGCGGGAGTATGGGAGTTTAAGTGTGCGTGCACGTGTTTCCACAAAATTGCAATCCTGAATGTTGTAACCTCTTCATCTGGAAAAATGTGTGTGTGATTTGAAAAGAAAAGCAGATGGCTTTTTTTAATACTGCTAGCCAGGATTCCCAAGAGGAATGGAGGGTGGTAGAAAGTGAAGACGTATGTGTCCTTGACATGATAGTTTATTAAGATAATAATTTGTAGTATTCCTTCCCCTGGAGGACAATGCAAAGTATAAAGGAGAAGAAATCTTTGTGTGCAGAGTCCGGTTCCTGGGACTTAGAGGGCCTGTCCTGAGTTCTGGTTTCCCAGTAGAAGCAGGAGGCAGCCTGGAGGCAATCTGCCACCCAGACCCTGCCCTGAGGACAAAAGAGCCTGTGGGCCCTGTTCCTCCAGGGAATAGAAGGGGAGGGCCCAAGCCTAGAAGAAGGGCTGAGCGATCCTGAGTAGGCAGAGGTTCCTGTTTCTTCATGCGACTTGTGAGTGGCCAGGACCTGTGTCTCCTCTGTTCCAATGCAGAGCTCCAAGAGGTACAATATGACAGACCCTGTGGTGAGCAAGTATGTGGCTGGGGATAAAGGGAAGCAGGACAGAGTTGAGCACAAGAGCCATGCTTGCTTGGCAAGTGCCAGTTATAGATGTTTATGCCCACTGCAGGCATCCAGGAATACCACACCCCAGCTTAGATCAGGCCTCATTATCCCACATAGGCTTCGACTGTAAACAACTCAAGTGGTGAGGAAGCCACTGCTGGCTTCCACTTCCCTTCACCATCTCAGAAGGGCTACATCAAGGAGCCGTAGTAGGGCACAGATTGTGGTGACGGTTGCACGAATATATATACTTATCTCCAAACTCATCAAGTGGTATACATTAAATATGTACAAGGTTTGCTATGTCAACCATACCTCAATAAAGTCATTTTTAAAAAAGAAAGCGTTCACAGTGGAAAAAAAAATGACATACCGGATCACCTTGGTTGTGATGTACCAGCCAACGTTAACTCACAGCGATGAAGAATACCAGTGAAGTGTCTCTCTCAGAAAATTCATTACTAAGTGTCGTTTTCGTATTTTAGCAAAAGCTCATCTCTTGTCAGAGCCAGGATTAAAACATGAAAAGAGAAAGCCAGCACAGAATGTTGACCACATGTTTGCAAAGGGAAGGAATCGTCGGCACCCCTTTAATTAATTACCATCCAATTGCTTTTGGTAGTGTAGTCACAGTAGTGCTAATCAAAGCCAGGGCAAGACAATTCTAATAGTTATTAATGATGTGCGGGAGACATAGCCAGACTTTGGCAGGCTTGGTCAACTCAACCAATAGCAAAGCCAGAAGGAAAACAGGTCTCCTGGACCTAAAATGTCAATGAAAACACCAAATATGACCCTGTGGTTGCACAGATTTCAAAGTAAAAGCAGGTCACCTCAGTGGCTCCCTCTAAATGAGCAGTCCTTCAGTCCTTCAAGGGAACTTTTTTTGTTTCTCAGCTAACCCCCTCAATTATGTAAACACACTCCATAAATCAAGACCATCCTTTTAGAATAGCCACGTAGAACACACTACTGATACAGTGGAAGACAAAGCCAGCTACTCGGAAACAACAAACAGCTCTATAAACATCAACTCTTCCCAGCATTTCGTGTTAAATATCGTCACTTCTTTTGGAGCTTTAATTACTGAATTTATATTCAGGTGGTGATTACCATATTGCATTGGAACACAACGTGTCTCACATTCCATGTGCCAAACACGTACAGAAGTTGAGGCTGCAATGCAGAAGCTAACTAGAATCACACTGTCACACGTTAAGAAAGCCCCAGTGCTGGAGGTTAGTCATATGGAATGAATCATCTGTTATTACCTACCCTTGGTCCCCACTACAGAACAAGTGGCTATAGAACAGACGGTAGGGGTGGGGCGGGGGGGCGGGGCATAACTTAGGAATCTAGCACCAAAGGGAGAATAGGGAGACCTTGTGGTTTTGGAATCACTACTACAGAGCTCCCCACGACCCACTCAAATGCCCACAAGTACCACTTGGCAGGGACCCCATCCATTTCCCTCCTCAGACTTTTCCAAAGGCTGCAGAAATGCCATGCTTTTGTGGTGACAGAGAGCATTCCCATCACACTGGAGGTTATGGCCCAGAAAGGTTATGCTGCTTCTCAATACCTTACTTAAAGACAGCTTAGCAGAAAACATCTGAATAAGCTCTAAGAAACAATTCTAAATTCTCTAGGTGTGGCCTGTGATGACACCACAACAAAAGAAATAAGCCTTTTAGGTAAGTAGTTTTAAATGAAGAGATTGCGCAAAACCCAGATAAGATATTTTATACTTAAGTCACTGGCCAACTGGCTTAATCTCTAATCTCTTGTTTGAAATGGGGTCTGTTATGAAAAGTAAGCTGCCGTGAAGGGCCTCTTTCATTGAGAACCAAACAGATCAACAGGGTTATGCCTATAATGAAATGTAATACAGTGTAAAAACCTGTTCTTAGACTTCATTGTTTATATGGACCTCCAGATAGATTGTGTATGTAGATGGAGAGTCACAGTGCCGTATTACTTGACAAACGGATTCCTTTGAAACTTTTATTTTGCTTATCACAGAAAATGGTTGCAAAAGCAAAGATAAAGCTGCAAGGAGCAAATGAACACAAGCCGACTGTCTTCCCACAGTATGGTCAAAGTTAATCAGTTATCATGTTGCAAAATCTAGATCATTCTAACGCGACAAAATTCACAGGGCACCACACATCACTGTTTCTCCATTGTTAACTCAGCTTAACTAGCTCTTATTTACTTTCGAATTGGCCGTTTCACTAATGTCTTTGAGCAAAACCTTGTGGTTCTTTGTCTAAAAGCAAAGAACATTTTCAGCAATATAAACCATGCCTATGTTGTAATAAATGTAAACCAATGAGCTCGGTCTGAACCTGAATGTTTTCTCTACAAAGTCTCCTCCAAAAGGAGAGGTATCAGTAACAATCTGAAAACAGCACAAGGAAATTAAGATCCAAATACATTAATATTCACAACTTCATCAGTTAGCAGAAAACAAAATTCCACTTGGTTATTTTAATGGAAACAGGTGCTGCTTTTTTTTTAAGTGCTATCAAGTAGGCAAAAGTGTTTTTTGTTTTTGTTTTTGTTTTTTTTTAAAGAGGAGTTGTTCATAGTAAGCAGTCATTAAGAGCCAAGACTGACATGGATTTCAAGAAGAATACTTTTCTATCATCAAATGCTGGTTTCCATTCACTTCCTCTATACATTTAGTTTAGGTATAATAATTCATTCCTGACTTGAGAGTCTGTAAACTGATTAGATCAGGGAAACAAGTATTTTTATATTATTCTGAGATGAAATAGTTATACCTTAAATAATGCTGAATTGAACTTTACCTTGTTTCATGTGTAAATATGGCATATAATTTCTAATCCTCCGTGGTGTGAATATTGGACATGAAAGAAATAGCAATACGTCTGTTACTATATGTTTATATGGTTACAGTTGCCATACACACACACATGTATGTGTGTATGTGTACTTAATAAAATATATAAATTAATACACATCACTTCCTTTTGTGCAGTTTAGAATTCTGTTCTCAAGAAAGCCTCTCCTACTTGCATAAAGGTCGATGGTACACAATTTCACACAATGACATGTATGACTGTGTGAAAAGGGTGAACCTTCTGGTCAAAGAGAGGCAGGACTGATCTGACAACAAAATGAAGAAGTAATCCTTGTTTTGGTCTCCGAGTGGAATATTCCACACTTCCCCACATTTAAAATGGAATTTAAAATTGGTCTTACTTTAAAATGACTCTTTGCAACTCTCCTAGTGGGGAGTATAAACTGCATGCAGGCAAGAAGCACAGATCTTATTTTTCTTGTGACCCTACTGACCAGGCACAAAGCCACCCTTGACTAAACCTTGCTGGATCAATGAACCCAAGAATAAGCTACTAAACATGAGAAAGGGAAAGTTCTACTGAAAATGAGGGAGGGGAGAGTGTGCTCCTAATAAATCCTGAAACTTACCATTTTACAGTTTCTCCTCAAAGGCCTAGAATCTTCATTAGAAAAGCAGTGACTGGGGATTGGCGGGGCGGGGTGGGGGTGGGGGTGGGGGGTTGCAATGTGCTGAGAGCCATACAAGATCAGACTGTCTCTGGCTTCCGAGCGTCAATTTAAAACAGGTTACACCTACTACAGTGTAGCTTGATAGACATATTCAAGTAACTGCGAAAATTCTAAAAGAACCTATAGGCTAAGGGGTTAAAGTAGCAATTGGGCAAGAGTTTCTGGAAGGGGGACAGATGGCTTTTGACAAATAAGCGCACCTTCAACGCAAGTGACAGAAGTAGGTCATGATGAGTAAGTGAATTTTCCACTGACTCACTTCCATGCATCATGGGCAGCAAAGGATACCAGTGACCTAATGCTCCACCAGGAAGAGCTACACAAATCAGTTTTCAAACCAGAACAGCACAGACAACCACCATCTAACCTATAAGCAGTTCAGTCGGCAGGAAGGTCACAAGGCCTGACAAACAATGTGCACTTAGTAAAAATCCTTGTGTATTCAGAAAATCTAGTAACTTAGAGTTGAGGTCCGTGAGAGTAAGAGGACTCCTGCTCTTTCTCCAGCTAACAGATCAACACAATCTGGTTTAATGGGGCCGCACGAATTAACATGTATTCAATAAATTTCACTAAGTCCGAATGCAGTTATTATTTTTTAGCTTTGAACGTAAATGACCTCTATTTTAGGTCTGGTAGGGAAAAAAAAAAAAACAACTGGTAAATTATTTTTAAATACAAATTCACTTATTTTAGTGCAAATGGAGCATTCCATTGTAAATGTCAAATAGTCACCATCCATTATGGTAATAGGGTCCAGCCAATCTTATCAACTTATTCAAAGTTCACTGCATGAATGATCAGAGCTCTCAGTCCCCAGACAGAGCTTAAAATATGTCCTTATTAAAAAATTCAAAGGCAGTAAATCAGGTTAAATAGGTGGAAGAGATGACCCCCCTCTGCCATCTACTCCAAAAAATGCCCAGCGTTCTCCGCTGCAGTAGACGTTGAGAGCTGATCATTTCTGTCTATGCCGAGCACACCAGGATGGGGTAGTACTACGAAGACTGATGGTCTCCATTCTCTTGGAACTTACATTAAAACAAGTCTGCTGAAATGCATGTGTTTTCCCCCACAGATAAGAGTAAATGCTTTCTTTCACCCAAGAAAAAATTACTGTCCCCATTTGGAAAGATTTCACCCGATGGACATCAGTTTTATTTTCTCCAGTGTAGTTAATGAATGGGGCAGCCTCATCCATACTTTGAACAAAAATAGTCAAATATTTTCAGCCAGTTCTGAAGCACCAGTTGAACCTACAGGGAAAACACTTTTCACTTTAAAGGTTGACTGGGATGGGATCAACACTCATAACCTTGGCCTCCTTAGCACAAGGCTCTAGTGAACCAAGATACTAAATAAAAATATAGCCATTGAGACACACCCAAGGCTCTCTACAATGAGACATTGTAAGAAAGTGACACTAGGACTCAAGATAGGAAAGTGCTGAGGCAAAGAACATTTACAAAACCTGGGGAGCTCCAAACACACAAAGCTTATATGGTTTTAATGTTTCGAACTAAAGCCACTTCAAACTACAAAATAGAATGGATGGGTTTAAAACCACAATCTCATTACTATATACAAAACAGGTCTTCTTCCGAACATTACCTCTGGGAGTCTTACTGATTGCCTCAGGAGTGCTCTGCAATGATGAATGACAGAAACGAAAAGCTTTTTTTTTTTTTTTTTTTTTTTCTGACTTAAAATGTCACTCAGATGATCTATTTCTGCCACCAGGGTTATGGTTACCTCTCCAAAAACCAAACTGATGAATATGTCATTTTACAAGAGCTATCCAATAACCATCAGATGGTCAACTCAGAGTTTTCACTCATACTAACCTGGTTCAAGCCAAAGTTTTAAAGGAAAACAACCTTAAACCGTCAAATACTGCCCGAGACCATAAAATGAATGAGATACGGAATAGAGGTAATGTATCATGGAATTACTGAATTAATTACAGAGCTTTTATATCATATTGCCCTGAGAAATTATTTGTTAATGACCTACAAAAATGTGAAAGAGTGATATTTATTCACATATATATGAAACATTTAGGTAATAAAAAAATATGTACTTAATTTGGAATTTGGATTTTTAATTCTCTACATGTTCCTAAATATACATAACATTTCACATTTAACTATGAAATTGTGGTGACTTTCAACTTTGTAACATGTCTACATTTTTTCAACTTCAACAGATTTTATTACACGAAATTCTGCAGTATGTAATTCAGAGTTCAAAATGAATAAAAATAATGTCTAAGTCTTCCTTTCATATGAATTAGGACCAACTCTGTATAGACTGTACAAAACACAGCCAACCATTTCAATGATGTGATTAACATGAGATTATCAACTCAACAAGAATGAATTTCTATTTCGCTTCCTCCTACCCTTTTGCCCACATAAGCAAACATGTTCTCCTTCTAAAACTACCATTCTGTCCACCTCATTTTCCCTCTTTATGGACCCAGAAATCATGCTACCAACTGAGGACTTCTGAATACAAAATGCTTTCTGTGCTGGTCAAGAAAAAGAGGGTGAAAAAAGTAAAACAAACAAAACAACAAAGAACACTATGACTATGCCACAGAATTCTGCAACCCCAATGTCTTAATCAACTCCTATCATCTCTTTTCATACTCATTTCTTTTTCCTTAGAGACAGACTATACATGATGGTGGGGTTCCCCAATATACTTTTAACTGTGAAGAAAATGCCAGCAGTACCATGAAACTTCAGTAGCTGGAGGATTCTGTGATCAAAGATGGCTAAACCCTAAATGTTAACCCCCAAGAAAAAGAAAACACACACACCTATGAAAAAGGTTAAGTATATGTTTCACTACATAGATCATGTGAAAATCATCTCCTATCCTCACCTCCATCTCACTTGGGAACACAGAAGGCACAAAAGATTCTGCCCTGGATCTAGGCAGCCCTAAATACTGAAGACTCCAGGAAGAGAAATATTCAACAGTAATCAACTTTGACACTATTCATTAATCCTTATGTGGGTTGCCTGGGTGGCTCAGCTGGTTGAGCGTCTGACTGCTGATTTCAGATCAGGTCATGATCTCACAGTTGTGAGATGGGGCCCCCCCGCACTGGACTCCATGCTGGGTGTGGAGCCCGCTTCAGATTCTTTCCCTCTCCCTCTGTCCCTCCCCTGCTCATGCTTCCTCTCTCAATAAACAAACAAACAAACAAACATTGATCTTTATGTGGATGACTCTTAATCCTCAACCTGGAACTTGTTCCTATGTTCCAGATCCTTGCATCCCAATAGTCAGCTGTACACTGCAACTTGGGTGTCTATAGGAATAAACCAAAATTATTTACTACTTTGGCTGTCCTGTTTCCTGTGTTCCAGTTTCACCCTTCCTCACTATAATCATCCAACTGGTCATCCAGTCCTGTGGATTCCATCTCCCTTCAAGCTCACTGCCACCAACTTGGCAGTCGTATCGCCACTATCTCTGGCCTGGAAGCCTGGCCTCTCCTTGTCCCATTCCACTTCCTCCTCCACTGCCAGGAATCTTTCCAATGGGCAAATGGGATCTAATCACTCACTGCCCTAGGTAAAACCCTTCATCAGCACCTCCCGCCAGGGGAGTAAATTTCAGGCCTCTGGCACCCTAATACAATTTCTTCAGGTCTCATTGCCAGGGTTCTGTGCCTGGAATATTCTCCACCATTCGCTGACTCCTCTCTCAGCCACCAACCTGGTTTACTTCCCTGATAACTCACTTTCTGTCACATGGCCACGGGATGCTCTCAAAACTGTTTTGTATTCCCGCACTCCCCACCCTCCTGAGGGCTAAGAGAGGTAGACACAGAGGCACAATCACACACAATGTAGCAAGTTCCTGTTAATCTTTGTGTCTTCTTCACCCACTCCCACCACATTCCCCATGAAACTGCAAGCTTTCAAAATGGCAGGAACCATCTGTCTCCTTCACCACGGCCTTCTCAACACACTGCCCAACATAGGGAAGGTGTTCAGCTAATAGTTACTGAATTCATGAACAAACAGGTGCAGACAATGGTAGGGCAGAGTGTACCAAACTCCATTTCCCAAGCCTCATCCCCCAAATGAAATCTCCCCTGCTTTAGGGAGAGCTTCTTAAACTTGGAGGTAGCCATAAGAGATGATCCCCTAAGGGGTGGCTTCTGGGAAATAAGGATGTTTCTTATCTGAAGTGCTTAACACAGACTAGGAGCCAAACAACTCTTTCATCCAAGTCTCTACTCGTTGACAAATGGCAAACCGCTTTGAGACTGAAAACTCTCATGAGGAAGAAACTTACCATTCTTACAGAATGCACAGTTTTATCACTTTTAATTCTGACAGGTAGTTTTCATGCAGATTGACCTAAAGAAAACTAGAAAGAAACTCCCCCATCTTTCATGCAGTTTCATGGGTAGAGGCAATGACACATCTTGGCACCATGTCTAAGTTTCCAACCCTAAATGGAGAACCAAGAGGTCCCATTAGCCCCTCCAGATGATTATAATACATTGACATTCACCTGTGCGTGTGCACAGGGATATGGAACCCAGCCAGAGTTCACTTTGCTTTTGTGGCACAGTTAGGACTCTAAAGAGAATAAAACACTTATGCATGAGCTACTGGTCAGGACAGATATATTTTACTTTGTTTTTGTAGTAACTATATATTTTGATGAGTTCTGTGCTACAGATAAATGTGAACAGTAGGCAAACCATTTATCTTAGTACAACATTAAAGTAAAAAACTGCCGTCTCTACGCTAATTATCTGAATTATATCATTAAATATGCGGGTAATAAATATACTTATACATCTCAAGTAATAACTCTGACAATTTATAATAATTACATAAACATTCCTTCCTGATGAAGATAACTTTTAATAATTGTATGTAAAAACATTAAAATAGAATATATTATAGTTATTCTACCTCCCATATTTAACGTGATATATTTGGACTTACACAAATAAAGGTAACTGGCTACTTTAAACCTGATTTTTTTTTTCACAGACAGCTTCATTTTCTTTTAACTTTTTTTTTTTTAACATGTATTTATTATTGAGAGACAGAGAGAGACAGAGCATGAACATGGGAGGGGCAGGGAAAGGGGGAGACACAGACTCTGAAGCAGGCTCCAGGGTCTGAGATGTCAGCACAGAGCCGTGCGCGGGGCTCGAACCCACACCACAAACTGTGAGATCATGACCTGAGCCGAAGTTGGAGGCTCAACGGAATGAGCCACCCAGACAACCCCCAGGGAGCTTCATTTTCATTTGCATTCAGAATTAAAATATAAGATGAGGGGCACCTTGGTGGCTCAGTCAGGTAAGCATCTGACTCTGGATTTCAGCTCAGGTCATGGTCTCACGGTGTGTGGGATCAAGCCCCATGTTAGGCTCTGTCCTGACAGTGCGGGGCCTGCTTGGGATTCTCTCTCTTCTCCCTCTTGCTCTCTATCCTTCCCCTGCTCATGCTGTTTCTAGCTCTCTCTAAATAAATAAATAAATAAACTTTAAAAAGTTAAAAAAAAAAAAAAAGAATTAAACTATAAGATGAAGCCCAAAGATAAGGAGACAAGGAGACCTTGCCATCCACATCTATGTCAGTTCCGTGGGTCACTAAAAAAATGATGGATTGTTTTTTCATCTCTTCTGAATAGGATTCCATGGTCTCAAGTATTACAGAAGGAAAAAAAAAAATGTGCCTAAAGGGCTATGATTTACAATGATTCTGTTTCATACTGATGAACATAAATGACCATGATAGAAAATTGCATGCAAACTCTAGAAGAGGCAAGAAGAGATACTGATCCATAGTAGCAACTAAGGGAGGAAAACCTGCTTACAGCCTATGCATCAAGCTTCTATCAAATTTGGTAGAGGGTCTTCCAACCTGAAAATGATTCTACGTTTACAAAGCCTTCTTACAGTCACATGAATTACCTTTCCTAAGGAGATGGACAAGTCAAATCACAGGTCTCTTAGGCTAAAAGTCTGTATCTAGATTTACATGGAGGCATTTATACGACAACTGCAAAGCCAAACAAGAACCTGCCTCTCCATCAGAAGCTACTATCCTGAGACGGTGTTTTAACAGTCAAATGGCATGACATTTAAGAGCATTCATAATTCTCTCTCTTCCAAAAGACTTTTCTCGAAAATGCAAAGTCGAAGGAGGTAGGCAGGAAATGTGAAACAATGGCTTCCATTCTCTGAAAGGATTAGGATAAACTCAGCTTGCTACCCCTCTGGTTTGGAACATACTCAGACCTCTGTCATTAAAACACAAACTCTAGCAAAGAAGACAGACTTTAAGACTAGCAAATGAGAAGTGCTTTGTTGATATTATTCCTTAACTTCTTTTTATTTCAAAGACCTCATTTTCCAGTTGGGCAGCCTAATTCAAGCCGGGTCAGTAGGGAGGTGTGGCTGGCTCATGGTTTCTGCATGTTCATGGCCCTCATTCATTAGGGGAGCACATGTGGTTATGACAAAGAGGTCATGCTGCTCTGATGGCAAGATGCTGAGGGACACAGACTCCTCCAATGTCAGGACACAACTTACGACACAAGGAGCAGGGGACAGGTCCACATTCCCACAAGTCCTGGCTGTTGGGTCCTTCCAAAGGCAAACAGTCAAGGTAACAAGAGCCTCTGTCATGCTCATGTGGCTGTGGTTCGTTCTAATACACTCTTGCTTCACTAGCAACAGGCTCAGGAAGTGATGAAAAACCAGCACATTTTTCACTGCTTACTTCCTAGCCAGGTGAATCATATATACACATACCCACAAATATATGATATATCACATACACACATATACACAGATACATCATATATCATATCATATATTATGGAATATATAACACAGAACACTCATAAATTCTTTAGAACATCTGTTGAGCCCTCCTACTCACTAGAATCGTCAATTTCCATACTGGGCATTTTTTTTTTTTTAAGGTTTATTTATTTTGAGAGAGAAAGAGAGAGAGAACGCACACTTGTAAGAGCAGGACCGGCACCCAGACAGAAGGAGGGAGGGAATCCCAAGCAGGCTCCACACGGTCAGCGCCAAGAGCCAAATGTGTGGCTCAGACTCAAGAACAGTGAGATCATGATCTGAGCCGAATCTGAGTCGGATACTTAACCGACTGAGCCACCCAGGCACCCCAGGACAGGGCATTTTTAATTGAACATGGCCCCAGCTCTATTCAGCTTAGCCCCTACAAACTTTATATGCCGTCTCCAAGGTGGCATTTAGGTGATTCTATAGCTGTTCATTAACAGCATACTTGTACCAAAAGGGAGAGAGATACTGCTACTTATTGTTGGGAATTTATGAGCTAGTCAAACATTAAATGAGGGAGAGCAAAATATCCAACTCAAAAAAAGCTATGGTTACCCAGTGTCACAGCACAGAGATCCAATCTTATTTCGCACACAAATCAGATCAAATGAAGATGGAAATGCATAAAACATTACACAACACGTTTCAAACCTTGATAAAAGCAGGCCTTGGCATGCACATTAACAGCAATTTGCCTTTAGTAATGTTTCATATTTGAACATTTAGTATGTGTTGAGCGGGGAGTGGGGGGGAAGCAAATAAAATTCATCCAAATGCTTTCTTCAAGTACTGATAACAATATAGCCAAGGTTCAGAGCAATTATAAAACTCCAGGAGTTCTTTGTCACTGTAACAGTGTCTTTTATCCTATCCCTTGCCCCTGCTGCCTCCCTCCCTCCATTTCCAAGTTCCATGGAGGGGATATTCATTCTCGTAGAAGCTTTTCACCCTAAAGCATATGCAGTGTTCCTTCCAGACTTAAAAGCAGCGATATTATACACTCCTTCTATTTCTTTTGCTAGGGAAAATGTGGAACACCCAGACTGCCAATCTAGTAATAACACACCATGCAATGGGAGAGTCACAAACTTGGAAGGAGCCTCAAGTAGACATAAAAGCTACTTGGCATTATATATCAAGATTCATAAATATGTGCACGTCATTTTGGCTTAGAAATCTCTATTCTGGGAATTTATCCTAGGGAAATAGTTCCAAAAGACAGAAAAGCCTATATGCATGAATATGCTCACTGTGGAGTGCTTTCATTCAATAAACCTCGATCAACTGTCTATGATGTGCCAGGTACCACGCTGGCATAAACTCTCTGCCTCAAGACATTTACTATCAGCTGGGAATTCAGATAAGTGTACCCAGAATTATAACATGTTGGGATAAAAGCTAACAGGGCTGTAGAGAAGCACTAGAAACACTGACATGTGTTGGAAAGAAGAGCAAAGAGAGGCAAGAAGGACTTTACAGAATTTTGGGTAATGCTCTTAACATCTTTTCACGTTATTTTTTTTTTTTTAGAGACATAGATAATCTTAAAATACGGGGGGGGACATCCCTTCATTATTCCGAAAAAGACTTTTCTTAATACACTTTAAAAATAAAAAATAGCAAACATGCATAATTGCCCTTAACAGCTCTCAGATGTGCCCCCCCCCCCCCACAACCCCGCCATGTTTCTCTCTACCATGTGTGGGAGCTGGCATGTACCCATCAATCATGAAATCCTCATTGGGCACATTCTACCAGTCTTTTCCCCATCTTAGTTTTCTACTAGACACCAGGGCGTCCCTAATCAAAATTGCTGAGAACTCCAAGTTCATTTTGCTTAAATACAAAACAAAATAAACCAACAACAAAAAAGTCTAATCACTCCTTTGAGAACTTCCTCTTTTCAATGGCTCAGAGTGAGGTCAGTCGGAAAACTCTTGCTTTAGGGTTTCAGGAGGTCCTGAGCTAAACATGGTTATTTATAATTTGTAGCAATTTTTGATTGTTTTTAGAAGTGAAAAAAATTCCAGTTTTAGGGGTTCTACTGGGAAGGTTTTGAAGAAGTATACATTGGACACTCCTAGTAAGAGAGTAAGAAATACTAAATAGAGACATGTTGCCATGTACATAGAATGCCTGTATTTATTTACTCTTAGATTAGAGCAATTTCTATTCCTGCAACATGCTCAATACCCAATTCAAGTCCAGACAGGCTATATAACAGGGTGTGGGAGTTGTGTCGATACCTCTCTCAGCGTGTTCTGTCCTGTGTCACGGCTTGAGGCTTTGGCCATACTACAGAGGTGGAGAGGGGCTTTGGAAGGAATGTTATTTGAGAAGGCCACACCGGAACTATCTTTCTTTACAGAGCGCCTAAAGAGAAAGAAGGAACTTGAAACAATAACGGGAAGACTAAAGGTATGGGAGGGTTAACATGGACCGAGTGCCTATAAGCGCTAGCCCCTGCCGGAGGTTCTGGGTGGGCAAAATCCTCCATACAGGACCAGAGTACACATTTTTCAGCTTTGCAGGCCAGAGTCTCATGTTACAACTACTGGATTCTGCTACTGTAGCACCAGCAGCCATAGTTAATACCTAAACGAACTGATGTGGCTGAGTTGTAATACAGCTTTATGTGCAAAGACAGGCAGTGGGCCAGACTGGGCCTGTAGGCTGTAGTTTGTCTACAGAGCCCTGACCTAAGTGCTTCATAATTCACTTTATATGAGGCACAAAAAGTGTGATTATTTTTCCTAGTTAAGGATGAGGAAACCATGTATCCAAAGCAAGGTGACCTGCCTGCTACACATCCAGATGTTACAGTCAGAATTCCAACCAAGGTATGTCTAAAGCCAAAGTGTAAATTGTTTCCATGTGAAAGGTTCTCTTAGGTTGAAAACAGGTAAGGAAGTCAATGTGAAAGAAAAAAAAAAAGACGAGTCTAGATCCTTGCTTGCTCTAGCTTAACATTAATCGATCTATGCTTACCTATGACACATTATGGCAGACATCATCAATGCTGGTAAAACAGGGATGTAGGTGAAGCACTCCTCCCAAAAGAAGCTTCTGAAATATTCAATACCGAACGTCTTTATACCAGAAGGGAAAAGGAACCCAATTCTGTATTATAATGTGTCAGATGATCACAAAGCTATACTGTAGTCACTCTCCTAGAACTGTAACACTCCCAGAGAGAACTCTGTAAAACACTACCAGTGATACTCATATATTTCCTAATTCATTCATTTCATGCCCAGACAGCACACTATAAAAGTGCTTAAAAAAAAAAAAAAAAAAAAAGGATGTGGTGTTTGGCCTTCAGGAACTTTTACAGAGTTGGAGGCAATACACAGACACTAAACAGTTAAGCATCACCTGCTGATCTGAAAAGCCACTTGAGTATGTAAAGAAAATTTAAGAGTGATGCATACAGTTTAGCACCTGGGAATCAAGGAAGAGGCAAAAACAATGTGCGCACTCCTGCTTCCACTTGAACCTTCTTCATAGTTCTTGCTCTTTTAATGCCTCCTGAGAAGATGAAGGTTCTGTTTTCACCACAGGTGTCCTAGTTTAGAACCTGAAGACCAGGATCCAAGACCATCCAGGTTCCAACTTGCTGACCAGCTTCAAAGTTTTGTACCTGAACGTCAGTTTTGTCATCTTACAATAATGGGGTCTGACTACATGTTTCTTAAAGCCTTTTCCAAGTGACACCTTCCCTGAATGAGTTTTTCAACACAATTCTGTAGGCCCAACAATCAAAAAAAGGAAATAATAACCTGGATGAAACTCAGATGGCCACATGTCTTAATCCATGACATAGGCCTCTTTAAATTCTCACAGTAAGAAAAAGTTTCAATTATTAAAACTATCTCCCTTAAAAAGCAAAAGTAGCACTTAGAGAGTTGCACAATTATTTCTGAAAATTAAATGATGATTTTCCCCAAAGGACAGAGGGGAAAGGAAGATGTGGAACAGATGGATTCATTGTTCCCCTATGGAGAAAAAACATTTCTACACCTTGCAAAAATATATTAATTGGCCTGCCATCTGGCGAGCCTGCTCACATCCATAAGGGATAAAGTTTAGATCTTGAGGTTTAACATTTAAGCCTGTGGGGAGATGGTAATTGGAATCTTTTGGAGTTGGCATTAGTATTTTTAAAGGGAACATTTCAAGAGAGGTCTGAATACAAGTGGAGAAAAACGGGACCTAAAATGTGAGACCATCTAAGGTGACATCACTGGTGTCAGTGGCCTGGGCCTCACTCTGCACACCAGGGAGCTGGCCATAGACACTCCCACGTATGGTAAGGCTGTGCCTTGGCTCAGTGGCTTTCAGACCATGGTTTTCATGCTTCCACACAACTTCATAGATAATTCCTATGTACCTTCTTGTACGTTAGAGGTATTTTTCAAATTTTCTGGATATTATACCACTGTAAAGCTGGCTATTTATTTACTTATTTTAACGTTTATTTATTTTTGAGACAGAGAGAGACAGAGCATGAACGGGGGAGGGGCAGAGAGAGAGGGAGACACAGAATCGGAAGTAGGCTCCAGGCTCTGAGCCATCAGCCCAGAGCCCGACGCAGGGCTTGAACTCACAGACTGCGAGATCGTGACCTGAGATGAAGTCGGACGCTTAACCGACTGAGACACCCAGGCACCCCAAAGCTGGCTATTTAAAAGAATGTCTTTAAGGGAAAAAAATCAGCTCATAAAAGAGGAGATACAAAATATGAATTTTGTAGTATATACACGTGCACTCGGAAAAGAAAACTTGGAATAACTGCATATTTTTAATACTGGGAATGTTTGAGTACTAGAATCTGGGGAAATTTTTTGACTCTACAGTTGTTGGTATTTTCTCCATTCTCTGTCGTCAGCATGCATTATGTTCACGTTTCACCTTAAAAGCTATCTACATTCCACTGAGACTAAAATTGTTCTTTAGTTAAGGGTGCCTGGGTGGCTCAGTTGGTTAGCTGTCTGACTTCAGCTCAGGTCACGATCATGTGGTCCAGGAGTTTGAGCCCTGCGTTGGGCTCTGTGCTGACAGCTCGGAGCCTAGATTCTGCATTGGATTCTGTGTCTCCCTCTCTCTCTGCCCCTCCCCTGCTCACAACAGTCTGTCTCTCTCTCTCAAAAATTAAAAATACTGGTAAGAAGCAATAAATTATTTTACAAAGCAATTAAAGTATCTTGAGTTTACCTTTTATAAAATGTATGTTTTGTTTTGCTGTCACTTGCAGTGAAAAACTCCAAGATTCCTTTTGGATGTCTGTATTTATTTTCCAACATTCATAATTTATGTCTTAAACTATATACCTTCCACCTCATGGCCCAATAAACACCTCCAGATTGTTTTAAACAAATCTGACCAGCAGGAAATAGTTAATCTGATTCCTTACAACTTCTTCACCTTTGTAGGATCAAGGTGCTATTATACATTAATCATGTACCACGATTTCGGCAGTTTATGCTTTCCTCTCAGGGATCTCATGATGCATTTTCCTGGTACCTCCTGAATATTATTAACCAAGTCATCAAACTCTGTGTTAATCATCTTCCTCATCAAAATGATTTTTGAAAAGGGTGACACAATGTAACACTGAATCTTGGCTGGGATCCTAGAATAGAAAAAGGACATCAGGGGAAAAAGAACCTATAGTCTTAATAAAATAGGGAAACTAAGTTTTTAAAAAGGGAAGGAAGGGGTGAGAAAAACAAAACACCTTATTCTAATCCAATATGAGCAGTATCAAACAATTAAAGAACACCTACAACTTTTTGAGGGTATGGAAAAGTGTGGTGGTGGTCATAGGACTGTGTCTGTCAAAATTCATGGAACCGCAAACCTGAAAGGAATGGCTTTACTGTCTCTAAACTGGATCTGAATAAACCTAATTAAAACAAAACAAAACATACCTATCGCCCTGGACTTGTTCTAGAGCAAGTAAATATCAGCGGTCAACCTAGAGTCCCAAGCAATCTGGAGAAGGCTAGGCCTGGGTTAGTGGCAGTGAAAACGAAGGTAAGGAAAATGTTAAAAAGCATCTGAAGGGAATACTTGCTTCTTCCACTCCCTCCTCAGGAAGGGGCAGCCGTTCCCTCAAATACAGCTCAGATATTGTACCAGTAAGAGCCACAAGATGGCCAGTGAAGGATTTCTGTCGTTTAGAGAATCCCGGATACAGTATTTGTGCCTTTTGCATGTTACAGATTCCTTATTCTATTTTTTTTATAATTGTTTTGTGCAGAACAAAGCAGTTACTTCTTAGTTCTTTAAATACAATGACTTTCCCAAGGAAAAGATGTATTTAAGTGAGTGCCTTCCATTCATCTCCCCCCCTTTTTTTTTTAAAAAAAAAAAAGGTAGTTAGCACCAGCATATTCAAAACCAATTATTAGATTGTTAAAAAGTGAGGAAGAAGCCTGTAAGCAATTCATCTCTAAAATCCCAACTGATCTTTTTTTGTTTTTTGGCATTCAAACTGTATTGTCAACTTGTGTCCTTAGAGGAAATGAACTGTATGTACACTATTACAAGATCAGCAAGGATTGTGAAATGTGTTCCTAATACATACATTCATGTGAACGCACAGGATTTTATAATATTTAGAGAGAAATCTCAGAAAAGTGAGCTTGGGGACAGCCGTGTTACTCATTCAAAAGGCCTCTGAGATAGCAGCCGTTGGGAGCTATACCATAAGTAAAACCTCAATTTTACCAACCCACTCAAATACCAGTATAGACTGATACTTTAAGATGAGGAAAGCACAGGAGAATACATACACAGTTTCCATTAATGGGAGAGGGAATCAGCAAGCGGCATTTTAACACAAAGCAAAACCTACCTCTATTTTTCACTCTCTTCCCTCAGACAGCAAGCAGGTGGCATTTCTATTGCAAAGATGAAAATTATCAGGGCTCTGTATTCCCACACCTATCTTCAAATTGCCAGGTGGATTCTGTACCATAAAACCTGAGATGCTAGAATCTTACTTTACAATTATCATTTTCAATAATTAGAATGTTGCTGGAGTTATACTCCATTGGAGACAGAAGAAGACAGTTAAATTTCTATCCAGATTAACCTCTTACTACTGGCAAGATTCAGGCAGTTAATTGATTTTGTTAAGCCCCCATTTTTTCTTCTGTAAAATAGATATTACAGATAGGGTGAAACTGAGGTGACAAACTTCCTCAACACATGTTCTGCCTCTTTGTCTTGCTTTGCTGATGTTGGTACATCTCCTACCGGTTATTAGACGCCGCTGTAATTACCTGGTTACACTGCTTTCTAACCCACCAGAAGGAAGGATCGTGCCACATGCATCTGTTTCCCAGGTGGTAACCACAGCCCTAATCATATAAAAGGTACTCAACAAATATGTGGTACGTACGTGAGTAAATGAGGCAATGCGATGATGCCACAGACCCTGTCCACAGAAGTCAAATGTAGTCAAACTAGGCTATGAGGTTATCAGGATTCAGAAGGTGATTCAGGCTACCCAAGAGCCACAAAGCAGGAAAAGGCTCACACAGAGATGCATAAATCATAAATAACCCCTCCAAATATTTTTAAATATAAACAACATCCCATGTTTCAGAGGTTAATCCCCCAGCTCTGAGCTTTGGGCCCAGTTTCTAATCATTTGACTCCTCTTTGGTACTACATTAACCAAAGAAAATAAATTGAAAGAGGAGCTGCACGGCCTTGAGTATCAGGGGCCTATCCCGTCCCAATCAAACCCCTGAGACATCCTAAAGAACCCAGTCTACGAAGAAGGAAACACACAACAAAGAAGACAAAACTGAAATCACGTTAGCCTAACAGGCCTTAACATAGAGTTCAAGATATATACCCACCTGGAGCTTCCCAACAAAGTCCATAAATGTTGGGCCATGAATCCCCTCCAAACATGTTAGTTTCTTATTAAATAGATCTGAAATCAAACCTGTTAAGTGGCCGAAGAAAGAGCGACAGGCCACTGCCTGTGGGACACACCTAAAAGAATGGAAGAGCTGAAAAGCAAGCCTGAGTTTCTTCAGCTCTGGGCCGGGCATGCCACTCACACGGGAACTAGAAAACTGGCTCAAACTGAAAACGATAATCTTTCTGGAACAACAGGTCATGACGAGCTTCCTTAATGCCAAAATAAGTGTTTAGAGGGGACTTCTACTAACCGAAAGAAAGTGTAAACGGCTTATATATTTACTCTGGCTTGAATACAACATTTCTGAATATGCCTATCAGTGCCAAGAGTCAGAACCCTTTTCCTCATGGACCTTAAACCTGGAACCCATTCCATGGAATCTATTTCCTAGGAATGACATCAAAAGCCTGTATCACATTAATAACCAAACAGCTCAATTATCTGTACCTTCTGACTCCCCAAATCACCCTAGGCCTGGTATAAGAAGACAGACTAATTTTAAAGTCCTTAAAAGGTAAGGCAAACCACAACCTCTAATATTTAAAGAGCTTCTTTTAAGAAGCCATCAAATGATTTATAATCAATCACAATTTCAAAGAAAACAGAAGTCTATGTACCTAGAAGGCATCTTGGCAATGAGGAAGCTGGTAAAATGAACTCAAAACCACTAAGATCTAAGAAGTGTTCTGAAGACAGAATTCTTGAGCCTGGATTCCTGTTAAGATGGCTTATACAAACCACTATTAATTTCTCACCTTAAAAATCCTAGAGTTGCAAGGCTAACTTATCTGAAATTAATGAAAGAGAAGACAACTATTGAAAAAGAATGCTATAGGGGCACCTGGGTGGCTCAGTCAGTTGGGCGGCTGACTTTAGCTCAGGTCATGATCTCGTGGTCTGTGGGTTCGAGCCCCACGTCTGGCTCTGTGCTGACAGCTCAGAGCCTGGAGCCTGCTTCCAATTCTCTGCCTCCCTCTCTCTCTGCCCCTCCTCTGCTTGCTCTCTGTCTGTCTCTCTCTCTCAAATAAAAAAAGAAAAGAAAATTAAAAAGAAAAAAAGAAAAAGAATGCTATATACAAATTTTATAGGTCACAGTGAAAATATTGGCAATAATTATCCCTTATTAACTCTCTGGTCCAAACATCTAACCCCAAATATCCAATACTAAAACATATAGAAAATTATATTTTGTAAGCATAGAAGCTCATTTTGGTGAATCTACCATAAGAACTGACTTAAAACACCCCTGAATTACCCCTTCCTCTGAGTTCTGCTATTGATCCCTGAGGCCATTTGAGATCTAACATAAAAACTTCCTTTGCTTAAGAATGTATCAGAATGGTTAAAATTAACAATACAAGAAACAAAAGGTATTGGTGAGGATGCAGAGAAAGGGGAACCCTCACACTGCTGGTGGGAATGCAAACTGGCATAGCCACTCTGGAACACAGTATATAGGTTCCTCAAAAGGTTAAAAATAGAACTATCCTACAATTACACTACTAGGTATTTACCCAAAGTGTACAAAAATATGGATTCGAAGGGGTACATGCACCCCGAAATTTATAGCAACATTATCAACAGCCAAACTATGGAAAGAGCCCATATGGGCTCTTGACTGATGAATGGATAAAGAAGATGTGGTGAGGGGTGCCTGGGTGATTCATTTGGTTTGAGCATCTGACTGTAGCTTAGATCAGGATCTCACAGTAAGTGGGTTTGAGCCCCAGTGCACAGCCTGCTTGGGATTCTCTCTCTGCCCCTCCCAGCTCACGTGCACGCTCTCTCTCTCTCAAAATAAATAATAAACTTAAAAAAAAAAAAGATGTGGTGTATATATACAATGGAATATTAGTCAAGCATCAAAAAGAATGAAATCGTGCCATTTGCAACGATGGAGATAGACCCTGTTAAGTGAAATAAGTCATTCAGAGAAAGACGAAATACCAAAAGATTTCACTCATGTGGAATTTAAGAAACAAAACATATGAACAGATGGGACAGGGGAGAAAGAGAGGGACACAAGCCTTAAGAGACTCTTAAAGACAGAGAACAAATTGAGGGTTGATGGAGAGAGGTAGGTGGGGGATGGGCTAGATGGATGATGGGTACCAAGAAGGGCACTTACTGTGATGAGCACTAGGTGATGTATGTAAGGGATGAATCACTGAATTCTACTCCTGAGACCAATATTGCACTGTTTGTAAACTAACTAGAATTTAAATAAAAATTTGAGAAGAAAAAAACAATGTATCTTTTATGGAAAATGCAAATTCATCATCATCCATTCAAACTGTCAAATTAGGTGAGTGTGCCTATCAGCTGTTTTGCCACCTGTGTGTCCTTTTGGAGAGGTTGAGCAAGCATAGGCTAATTTTACAATGAACCATTTTTTGGATTAGCAAATATTTGTGTTTATTTGGATGCGTACTCAAATGGAGAACACCAAGTGGATAAAATTACTCTTTAGGTGGGGAAAAAAAAAATCTATCTGACATGGCTTCAGTATCTCTAGAGCTCAGTGTCTAACAGAGATAATCTACTTGGAAAAGTCTGATTTTGTATCAAAAGTCGTGAGATCAGCCAAATGTAAGTAGTATTTTTACAGGAATTTTATCTCAAGTTTCAAGATCAACAAACCATTCCAAATCAACCGTAAGAAATAACATTACATAATAGTCACTTAATGGCTATTGTTTTACAGTAACAAAGGTTTCATTTACCCTATTTCCTAGACTACTTTATTCACCAGGCAGTTTCTCCCATGACAAACATACCTCTTCCTCTTAACCCCTCCATGTATATGTAAAAATAGAACATTTAATACTTATGATTTCTAATTTAAAGCTATCCATCATCTAGCATTTGAAAAGCTATGCATGTTAAAGGGACACAGGTGATTTTTATGCAAGCTATGGATTCAGTGATTTTCTTCAAATTTAGCAGCCAATCAGTATGGCAGTGGCTGGATAATAGTCTAATAGTGACTCAAGAAAGAAATGCGCTAAGGTCAAAGTCAGGGTCCTGAGACACCGACATGCACTGTAATGTTTAAAATTAGAATAAAGCATAGCAAAGGCAGCTTTAGGAAATACTCCTATGGCAAAATGACCCTGGTGAATCCATCAGTTTTCTTCTCTTTCTGATTCTATGACCCTAGGAGACCTCAGCAAGGGTCATCAGTTCCTCATTCGCTCCGCCCAGGTGATTCACTCAGAAACTAATATGCTATCTCCAAAAGATATCTGCAGTTTGAAATGCCACATCACGCTAGAAAGTTTCCAGGGACACGAAGCTGGTTCTTACCTTTAAGAGCTAAAAGCTCACTTGAGAACTTCACAACACAAATGGTAGGTGGCCGAGCATACGCCACGATCTGGATTTTGCCTATATATTGCCTACAATTAGTTTCCTAAGGGATCCCAGACTGTAACACAATCTGAGCCACTGACAAATCTAAGAACACCAAGTCAGTGGAATGTAGCAAGTGTCAGGGTTCTGTAACAACCCAAGCAATGTGAAGCTTAAGAGATAAACATTAATGGCTGTCTAATCTCCTTACCAGTTTGTTTATACCTTCAAATGCTGCTCAGGCCTTATAAATAAATAAGTAAGTAAGTAAAAACCAAAAGCACCATATGATGTTTCAGTCTGATTTTGGCATAACTACCTTCTCTAAAAAGCATGTCCAATGGCCATTAATGTCGTTAAACCTCCTGCAGATCTTTTTGTTCTATTAATGAGGTTTCGGGTCAACATTTTCAGAATTTACAAACAACTTTCCTGATTACCAGGACAGAGGAAAAGAAAATAAAGTACCAGAACTTAAGTGTTAATGACCATGGGAACTTCTAGAGATCTTTCAAGTTACACAATGTCCCACGTACCACAAAAACCCAGTTTGCTATTATATACTCAAGACTTCCACTGATAGAGATTGCGCCTCTAATAAGTGGATTTACACACACCCCGTGCCCACTTTCATCCAGGTAGCCCCAGGACTATTTTAATATCTTGGCTCTACCACTTAACTTTCAAAGGGATTACTCAGTTACCATGACGTCACTCCCAAATGACTAGGTTACATGTAGTAAAGACAGCTCAGATTAAAATAGCTTGTGCATGCTCACACACACAAGATGGGTGTGTATGGGGGTGAGGTGGGGACTCGGGACTTCCAGTCTTAATCTCCCGGAGAAATCAGCCTCTTTCCAGTCTCCCAAATTATGCAGGAGTCCTATTCCAAGTTTTCTCCTCTAGGACCCATTTCCACATAGGGACTCAAGTTACTTCCTAACCCCAGCACCTCTCCGTTCTTAGCCCAGAAGGCAGATACTCTCCATCTTGAGGTGTACGACTCTCTTGTTTTAAAGACATCACCCAGGCTTCTGGTAACAGTATCTAAGTGTAAAGAGAACCAAGCAAAGCCATAAAAGCATATAATGTTCTACCCTGTCACTGTGAACTTGGTGATATACTCCTCCCAGTGCTGACAAGTTCTAGCAATGAATAGCCCATGCCTGCCCATGGAGCACAGACTCTATATTATAATGGTTTATTTTTAAAGAACTAATTTTTAAATCCTCCTTTTGCACTCTCTCTCACACACACACACCCATCTCATTTCTTTCCTCCTCTCTTCTTTATCCTTCCCTCTCAACCCCCAAAGACCTTCCTATTCAAGGAGCAAAACAGTCTGCAATCTCCTATTGAAAGCTTCACACTAGAGAATAAAAGCGTTATTTTCGACATGTGCATATTCCTGCTCACGTCCTTTGTACGTGGTAAACTTTACTAGAGTACAGGACACACAGACTGCTGTGGCGTGGGGCGGCCAGGATCTCCCCAGGTACCACTGGGACAGCTGCTGGCTGTTCCGGGTCTGGGGACTTGGCTTTGTGCTCTTCCCTAAGGGGATGCCTTATTAGGTTGGGGGAGGAGGATCCACCAAGGGAGGGTCTCAAGGAATGCTACCAAAGTGAGAGCTAACCCTGAGGGGCAGACCAAAGGGTGAGTCCTGCAGTGACAGGCAGTCCCATCCAGCAGGCAGAGAACACAGTCTGGAGCTTGAAGAAAGGAGAGGGATGAAAGGAAGCACTGATGAAACAGGCCTGGGCAGAGCTCCGAGTGGGAGGAAAGGGGTGCAGAGACTCGGGGAGGGGCCACGCCTGCAGGTCAGGCATGGAGAGGATGAGAGGAAGCCAGTGAGTGAACCAGGTTTCAGCCTCCAGAGGAACACACTTCGGGGAGAGTCAGAGCTCAAGCTCCGGAAAACACAAAGTGGTGGGGGCAGGGGGAGGGAGCTTCGGGCACTCAGAGCCTGTGATGTGAAGCAAGAGTGGTAAGTGACGAGGTACTCATAAGGCTGTGGACAGAGCCTGAGCTTCCAGAGAGGTGGTGAAAAGGAAACTGTCATTGCCCATTTGGGCGATGAGGCAGACAATAAAATGAGCAACAGTGAGTAAGGGGATATGATTCAGGGAACAGAGCTGCCAGGCCGGCTGTGAATGTGCAGGAGCTGGGACACGATGATGTGTCACTGCTGTAGGTAGCTACCCGCAGAGAGTGGTTACCACCCATGGTCTGCGATTCCTCACTTGACTACTATTTCCTGGCTCCTGGGCCTCAGCCCCAGCCCCACCCCCACCCTGTCACTGCCTCTGCTCTTGGTGCTGAGGTCACCCATGCCTTCCCCATTGTCAGACACAACGCACATGTTCCTGCTGTCTCTCTGTGCAGTGACACTGCTGCCTGTCCTCCTCGCTGGAGCTCCATGAGAACACTCCAGATTCTCCTCCAAGTCTCTGTACCTGTACCTATCTGAATCTCTGCCCACTCCTTAAATGGAGCAACCTTATTCTCCCACAGATTGATCTACTATATTTTTCGGATGGCCCTAATGATGACTCTCAAGCTTATTATTTCTGGTCCAGCCTCCCTGGTGCCCTAAACCCACACCCCCAACGGCCTGTCTAGGGCTCTTTGTTTCCTGCCTCAGAGCCTTTGCCATTCCCAGATGCCAATCCCAAATGCTTCCCACCAATGGCTCCTTCACGGTTTTTAGGTCTCCTGTTCAGTTTTATCTACCTCCTCAAAAGACACTCCCTGACCACATGATCTAAAGCAGCCCCCCACACTGTTACTCTCTCTTCTCAGCACTTACTTATAAGCCTTTGGAACACTGATCACCATTGGACAATTGATTTATTTAGATGCTTGTTTATTTGCAAGGCCCAAGCACTCTGTCTTGTTTACCACTATAGTCCTTGCCCAGCCCAAGATATTGGTGCTGTGAATACTGGCTGAGTGAAGGAAGGAACACTTCCTTACATTCAGCACACATTAGATGCTCAATAAATTAGATTAATCAGGCTTCTGGGGATCGAAGAGACGAGTACAAGTTCTTTGGTCTTCCCTTCCCCCACGCCTCTTTGTAAAGGTAGTTCCTTCATCTCCCAGGTCACAATCCCCAGGGCCACTATGCAACGTTTTCTGGTCTCTCAGAGCCAATGGTTCATCAATTTTTATCAACTTGATACCCTTCGTCTCTCTCAAAGTCATAATCTCACCGTATTCCTTCCTCACACCTGCATAACCTTTTCGGTAGGCTACTGCAATGACTCATTCATTGGTTTCCAGGTCCCACCCTCTTCTCACAGACCTAAAATCCCCAAAGCTGCCAGATAGGCCTTCGTCCTTTTGGGTAAAGGCCAAGCAAGCTCCCACAAACAGCAAGTGCCTCAACTCTCATCCTTAGCTTGATCGCCCACCACTCATCCCCTTGTTGTAACGATGGAAACAATGTGAATACTGAGTATCTACTGAGAGTTTTTACGTGCCAGTCATTGTGTTAGGCATTTTACTCATATGAGCATATTTTACTCCTTACAACAATCCTGTAAGTAATTTACCTGTCCCTGGTTTATAGATGGAGCAACTCTAGTCCAGTGAACTTGCCCAATCTCATTCAAACCCAGGTGAACTGGCTTTTAGATCAACCCTCTTCACCACTGTGGTATACTGCATTGCCTCTGCAAACTTTATGCATCAACAATACTGAGTTATGCTTCTGGTTTTTTATGCTCCAGCAATATTGAGCTATGTATAGTCCCTTGAACTCTGTTGCTAAGGCCACTGTGCCTTCATACACACCATTTCTTTTGCCCTTTGGGATGGCCCTGTCCTTCGGTCTGATAAATAGAAGAAACCTATCCTTCAAAACCTCCCTGAGGTATTGTCTTTTCCATATGGCTTCTCCTTTGGCTCCTTGAGACCAAAGTCTCTCTTCCCCACTGGCCACTCCTATGGTTTATATGTACCTTATAAATACTTCTCTATTGCCCTGGTTTGCAATGATTCATTTGCATGTCCTCACTGAAGGCAATTCTATGACTCAGCTTTGGGCTGCAGTGCCCAGGCACACAATAGATGCTCAGTAAATGTGGATTTAATGGGACTTTCCATAAAAGGGGTGAGTACAAATTCACTAATACCCCACATGTCAGGACAAGACAGAAGTGTATTCTTCATACTCTTTAGAGACACATATTCATGACGAAAACAAAAAGAAAAACTCACCAAACACTACAGATGTTTCTGAAAGGAAGATGAAGCATACATAAAAATTCAATACATTCAGCAGTTAAAGATCCCTGAATGTACCTGCTGTTCGGAGCAACTGCTGAGTAATATGAATTCAGAAAAAAAATAAAATGAAAGAAAGAAAACATTAAAAAAAAAAACCATTTGCAACTACACGGGTGGAACTAGAGGGTATTATGCTAAGCGAAATTAGTCAGAGAAAGACAAATATCATATGACTTCACTCATATGAGGACTTTAAGAGACAAAACAGATGAATATAAGGGAAGGGAAGCAAAAATAATATAAAAACAGGGAGGGGGACAAAACATAAAAGACTCTTAAATATGGAGAACAGAGGGTTACTAGAGGAGTTGTGGGGGGGGGGGATGGGCTAAATGGGTAAGGGGCATTAAGGAATCTACTCCTGAAATCACTGTTGCACTATATGCCCACTAACTTGGATGTACGTTAAAAAAAAATGAAAGAATAAAATTGAGAAATAATAAAGTACACAACTTTTAAGTAAAGAAAAAACAAAAACAAAAAACCCCAAAGCAACTTTTAGCCCATGGGTTCTCGCAAAATACATTAGGAAACTTGTTCCAAGTGATTAACTGAGTCACAAGGTGCTCATTGGCGTGGACAATGACACTCGATTTAGGTGTCATTGAGATTTGGATAGCATCAGGTCAGCCCAATGAAAACATGACAGATTTCTGACCATTAAGGTTAAAAATCGAGTATCTTCTAGATTCTCTAGACTGTGTATCATCAAGACTAAAGTCGCACCTCAAAACTGAGCAGCAATACTTATAAATCAATGGTAGCCCTCTCTTTACATATGTGATATAAATCAAAGAGAAGCCTGATCTTCTTCCCCACAAAAGTTTTTAATCCAACAGGGGAAAAAGGTCATTGACATCAGTGGTAACATGAAGCAGTTGTAGATTTCTGTCCCTCAAAGCAGCAGGTGAATGGCTGTACTGAGTCAGCCTTGAGGAAATGAGAAGGGGAAAGAGGAGATCAAGGCAGACATCAAAAAAGAAACTGTGTCCAGTTGAAAAGGAGTGCTTGATGAGATGGGACATCTTTGCCTTCTACCCGATCTCAGCAAGGAAAACTTTCAGTGTCTCACTATGGCCGTTCCCTTTATTCACAGGGATATGTTTCAAACCCTCCAGAAGAAGCCCAAAAGATGCCAAAGAGGACCGAACCCTATATGCACCATTTTCTTCTACATCCAAAATAAAATAAAGTTCATAAATTTGGCACAGTAAGAGATTAACAACGGTAACTAATAATAAAATAGAATAATTATAACATAGTGTAATCAACATTAGGCGAATATGGCCTGTCTCTCAAACTTTATTACACTGTATTCACCCTTCTTCTCGGGATGATGTACAAAGTGTCTATGCGAGGAGATGAAGTCAGGCGAATGATGTAAGCATCGTGACCTAGTGTTCGGCCGCTATCATCTGCTTTGGGACTGTGGCTGACCACTGGTAGCTGCACCAAGTGGAACCACAGATTAGGGAGGACTGCTGTGTTAAGTAGATATTCTTCATCGACTTGAGGAAGTGGCCCTCTATGCCTGGTTTTCTGAGAGTTTTTGTCATATGAGTGAGTAATGGATTTTTCTGTGATCCTGTGATAATGCTTACTTAGCTTATTTATGTGATGGATTCCATTGATTGATTTTCTGGTGTTGAACCACCTGTGCATAGACTTGGGACCAACAGGTCATGATGAATAATTGTTTTTATACAGTGCTAGATTTGATTTGCTAGTAGTTTATTGGCAGAAGCTATGAGGTATTTTCCAGGCAAAACTTCCCTAGAAGTATAAACCTTAAGACAGTGTCACTTGTGATCATTCAAAGAATTTGACAGCAAGGCAAGAGGAAGTAAAGATATTTTGAAGGGCTTAAGACTTTACAGAATATTTATTAAAATTTTCATAAAATTAAAAGAAGAAAATTTCCCTCAAAATGAAAATGACGTGACAAAAAAAACACACAGTTTCCAATGGAATATGTGAGCTTTACAGCAAAACACAGACAAAGTCAGTGTGCACCCAGACAAGTGCTGTCCGTCACAGTCAAGACAAAAAAGAATGAAGGGAACAATAAATTGTCTTTGGGATTCAGGATAAGGAATTCAGGCTGTCAGTTCGTCAATACTGTGTAACAATCTAGGCCCGGGATTAGGTCTGCAGGATCCTCCGTGCAAGAACTCAGGGAGTTAGAAGTTATAGGCCCAGGCAGGCCCAGTTTCAAAACTTCAAAGTTTCCCTCTGACAGAGCAAACCAAGCCATGCTGAACTGGCAAGGCAAATGTGAAGGAGCAAACCAAAAAGGCTTCCATGATGACAACGGCCTATACAATACAGACTTAAGGCGAGAATGGGAAACCATTCGCCTTCTCCTTCTTTTGTCTGAGTGGTATAAACATCCTATCCCAAAGAGCTCTAAGATGTTCATTCACATGCTCCAAGCTGGATTTCGGTCTTTGATAGATGCAAGAAGCTGATATTAAAGAAAAGGTTAGGATGAGGTTCCCGAAGTTACTAAATTAATCAGAACAAGTAACTAGGAAAAACACGTAAAATGAATGATCCATCAGACCAAGTCAGCAAGTGTTCAGAAAAGCTCGGCTTGCGCCACAGAGATATGCCCAGGGCTAAGGCACGTGACCTGAGGGCGAGGGCAAGGGGTCCTCACCTGAACACCAGACACACCCACAATGAGACTGGCTAAAGGACAACCTGAGGACAGCGAGGTCTTTTTGAAAGGACAGATTTAGGGAACCTGATGAGCCAGCTGAGGAATGGGGTTAATGTGGGGGCTGGAGGAGGAGACAGGATTTAGAGCAGGGAAGGGAGGTCACAGAATGGGAAGAGTCCCACTGTAAGCATATGCTACATGTCCTTAGGCAAGGACACAGAGCTGGAACTGATCACTGTATAATAAGAGAATGCAACAACTACATACATCGCCCTGGACCGGAAGACACCTGCCCTTCAAGTTTCCCAATCTCCATAATAAAGTAGTGCCGGTCTTTGAGACCAATAAGTAGATGTGTGTGGACAGGATCTTCAAGACACCTATGTGCAAACTCTGGGAATCCTGGAAATCCCCAGTAACAGACGGGCTGTGACAACCTACGCTAATAGAAGGGAGGGAAGAAAATCCATCCCCTTTTCTGTTTCCCTGAACTGAAAAAAACGGGTCTATGACTTAAGGAGTAGAGAAAGCCCTCCCACACTCTCCCATTTTGCTGGGAAGAACCTAAGTGACTTCAGAATGTGGGCTCTCTGCCCGTGTGAGCTGTCTGAATTGGCGTGTTCTGGGCTGGAACTAGAATCCCCTGGGCTGGAAAGTCAGGGTCAGACTGGCCTGAGAATTTGCTCAATAGTATTATCAACAGGTAGATGGCTAGAGGCTCCAGCTGCTTTTCAGACTCAGACACACAGGTGTGACGTCAGAGCAGACTGCTCTCTAGAAGCGGCTCCAGGTGAGAGTACAGATTGCATCATAGCCAGGACTAAACCAAAGGGCCCTCGACAAACTGAAAAGGTAAGAAGTTACAGACTTTACTGCCATGAAAGTGGTGGTCTTATTCACAGACAGCATTATCTCATCAACTAACTACTCGTGTTTATTTTGCTGGGGGAGAGGTGCATGGATGATACGTCTCGAACAAAAATGACCGACACCAAAAGATAAGGTCTCTGAATATATACAGCAGAACAAGAAAAGCACAGCTACCTTACGTAAATGGCACAACTTGAGAATCTCACACGGTTTACTGGTACCAACTCTGTTCAAGTTGCATTAAAGGTAGTATGACTTTAAAATCTACTCAGTATCAGACATACACGTGTGTGTTTTTTATGTGTGTGTGTGCATGCGCATATACAAAACACGACACTTGTGAGTATTCCAGGATGCTTCTGAAATCTAAGAAATACCATGGGAACCTTCCAAAGTTTTCCAAAGTATTACGTACCAGAACTTATACTACAAGATGCTATGGATGTAACAAGAAAGTACACCATTTCTTGTGTCCCTGAGACACTGGAGCCCAGAGCTTCAGAAGCTCCAAATCTGATAGCCAGCATCCTGTTTATTTGACCGCACCGCTGCTCTTACGCACATATGAGCACGTGTATGTCCAAGCCAAGTTTGGAAGAAAAACGAAGAATCTACATTTAAGCAACTCAGAAGGTATGCCCCTCTAAAACCACAATGATGCCACCTTTCTGTGCCCGACACAAGGCACAGAAGAGAAACACTTCCTTTAAAATCATCTCCTCTCAATCTCGGAACTGCCTTTCACTTTTGCCCCCAGCTTCATCCTGGTTTTAAAATTGTCTTGGCCTCCACCTATTCTGTCAGGTATTTTACCAACTGAAAAGGCCAACCTGTATTAGGAATAAATGTCAGCAAACCAACAAGAACAAACAAACAAACAAACAACAACGGCAAAGTTACGCGGACCTGTCTCTTTTAAACAGACAATAGGAAACAGGCTAACTTGAGCATTCTTTGCATTGCACATCTGCACCTTATAAAGATCAAGTCTTTACTAGAAGGTAACATCTGAGAGGCTCTACAAAAAGCAGAAGCGTCCTCGGACGTCTGGGTGAAGGAAAGGGCTGGAAAAGATCCCATCAGAGAGACAAAGTATCTTCCTCCTCTATTTCTCTCCCCTCCACTCACAACCCTTCCCCTCCTGAACCACATTTCAAAAGGAGAACAACTCTGGAAGTACAGGCCATCAGGATTACCCAGGAAATCCACGAGAATGACAGAATACCTGAAACAGCGGCCCCCTGGCAGGGCAGAAACTTTTCAAACTGCCACTGTCTAAACAGAACCCCAGCTGTTAAGGCAGTCTGGCCGCCTCCAAAGCCAACACACTCCCTTCTCCAGGCAAAGTATCCCCGCGGTTTTTACCTTTGTGTTCGCCGAAGCCTGTTCCCACTCCTCAAATGAGGCAAAGTAAAGTTTGAGAGCACAGTCCAAAAATTGGGGTCAGACATATCCATTTCGTTCTCTCTTCAATTCACTGCGGGTTCAAGGCCATAAGGCCAGACCAGGGAGGGAGGAGGCGGGGGGTGGAGAACGGAAAAAGAAAAAAAAAAAGAAAAAAGAAAAAAACAAAAAGAAAAAAAAATCCCAATTATCTACTCACTCCCTCCAGAGGAAACGTGCTGTGAACTGTGATCTCAAGAACTTGGAGCCTGTCTGAGAAGTACCCCTAGCCTTTAATTAACACACAGCCATTTCTCCAAGGCTCAGGAAACTTATTTCCTCTCGGGTTTGCCCTCTCCTGGTCAGCCCTGGGCAGCTATAAACAGTAATTACAAGAGTTGGGCCGTGCGTTCTGCACAAAATGCTGTCTGTGTGTGATTCAGTCCAAGGTACTTTGTCATCTGTTTGGCAGATACCATTTGCAGCTCCTGCGGGGGGTGGGAGGGGAGGGCGACGACTATTTTAAGGCTTCGGTTCCGGGAGGCTGCTGCTTATCAGCAAACCATTCAACATCCGAACATGCCCAGTGCCGTGTTTCCTTTTGGTATCTACATACAAGGAAAAGAAGTGAAATGGAAAAAGCGCCTCTTCTCCCCCTTCGGAAAAAAAGGAAACTTAAAAGCACTTGCAGAGAGCGGGCCTATAGGCGGACTTGAACAGGGCACCTTTGTGCAGCCTCCGCCGGCAGGGGCTGGGCCGGGGCCCCTTCCCCACCGGCAGACCCTCCCCCGGGAGCTGGGCCTCATGGGAAAGGGGGCAGGCTTGGGGGGTGGGGTGGGGACCCGTGCGCGAGCCCCGGAGCACCCCGGACCCCAGCATCTTCAGGCCCGCGCCGCGCCCCCGGCCCGCAGCCGCAGTTGGATCATTCCCCCCAAATCAATCAATCAATCCAGCCGCGGCCCGCACCCGCTGAGGTGAGCTCTGGGCGCACCTGAGGGCTGGTCTGTGATTCACGGCAGAATGGATCACCATGAAAACACTCCTAGGAAGTCAGTAATTACTCTTCACCCGGACGCTGTTTGTAGGAAAAGCACGCCAAGGGGAGGCCACACTCACCTAAAACCCCAGTCAACTGGATTTATGAGTTTACATCCAGTTGATGAGTTACGACAGGCACAGCTGTTGGCTTCGCGGACTGCAACAAATCCAGGGAATGGCCAGCTCCTACCTGTACAGACGCTCCCTGGCACTTAGTCAACAAATGCTAGAGTTATTTTCCTGCCACATGTGTTAGAACTTGAAAGGAAGATGAAATCAACGTTCCTGTTGTTCATCTGGAAGAAAGGCATGGTGTTCAAAGAACTCCCCTAACAGGCAAATGCTTGTGGAAAAGTCTATACGGAAGAAAAAAAAAAAAAAAAAAAAAAGAATTTAAATTAGCTTCCGTAAATTGGCGTAATACGGTGAGAGATAGTAAATTTTAAAACAAGATTTTAGTAAAAAAAAAAAAAAGACTCAAAAAATGGTTTAGTTCACCTAGTGAATACTGCAGACAAACTTGCTTACCTAAATAGCAAGCAGAGTGACAAGGGAGGAGAGGTCAGCTGACAAGGGAGTTGTAAACAGACAACAGGAGTGCACTCTGGGATCCTCTTTATCTAATTCTTGTGACTCCCAGAAATAGTTTCACCCCAAGGACTCTAGGAATTTCTGATCATTGTTGTATAGGGCTTTCTTATGCATCATCTTTTGAAATTCTCACTGAGGCTCCTCAGATCCTTGAAATCTACTAAGGTAGACAAAGGAGGCAATATTTTTCTCAATTTAACAAGTGACAAAATACGCTTCACCAGATACGTAGGAACTTGATTCAGTATTTTTTGCTCCACACTGTAAAAACAGACTTTTAAGGATTTAAAAGGGTATTTAAAAACTTTTCTTTAATGTTTATTTGTATTTGACAGACAGAGCACGAGTGCGGGAGGGGCAGAGAGAGAGGGAGACACAGAATCTGAAGCAGCTCCAAGCTCTGAGCTGTCAGCACAGAGCCTGACTTGGGGGGTCGGGGTGAAACTCACCAACCAACGAGCCAAAGTCAGATGCTTAAGTGACTGAGCCACCCAGGCGCCCCTAAAAGAGTATTTTTAAAGGCTGACACAAACTACCAAGCTCCAAAGCAATTTCTCCACCTCAGTACTTGGACATTTTAGGCTGGATAACTCTTTGTTTGGGGGGTTGTGTTGTATACCGGAAGACTTTAGGCAGCATCCCGCCTTCCACCCCCTAGTCGCAGATTGTAACAATCAAAAATGTCTGTAGGGGCGCCTGGTTGGCGCAGTCGGTTAAGCGTCCGACTTCAGCCAGGTCACGATCTCGCGGTCCGTGAGTTCGAGCCCCGTGTCAGGCTCTGGGCTGATGGCTCGGAGCCTGGAGCCTGTTTCCGATTCTGTGTCTCCCTCTCTCTCTACCCCTCCCCCGTTCATGCTCTGTCTCTCTCTGTCCCAAAAATAAATAAAAAATGTTGAAAAAAAAAAATTTAAAAAAAAAAAAATGTCTGTAGACTTTGCCAAATGTTCTTTGGGGGCAAGATCACCCCTGGGTGAGAACTACTGCTTGTAATTATGTCTCCCTCTTAGAATGGTAGGATAGACCATTGGTTAAGAGCAACAACTTTGGGTCTGAATTCTGGATCCAACAACTACTATGACTTGAGGCAAGTCACTTAATTTCTGCCCATTTTCCCCATTTTTGGGGGTCCAGGATAGGACAACGTCTGAGATTACCATAAATGAGAGGGCATACATAAGGCCTTGTAAACAGTGTTTAGAACACAATGTATATAAATGTTAGCAATACACAGAAGTTAACAGAATACAATACTAAAAGGAATGGGAATAGAGCAGAGGACACCCCACACCATGCCCTCTGTTATGGTGATGGCTTGAACATGCCTCTATGCAGTGCTGGTCACATTGTATGGTAAGTGCCTGTTTACTACGGTCTTCCATCTTCCATATGAGTCTGTGAATTCTTCAAGGCTGAAGTCATGTGTTACTGATTTCCGTATTCCCCAAATCTGACAGTTCCTGATTTATACAAGCAGTTAATAAATGCTTTTTGAATGGAGACACTTCAGATGCTTTAGTATCTATGTTTCCCTTAAGATGCCCTAAAATGATTAGTGGTAGCAGGTCAATTGATTTTTTTCAAAGAATCGCAACTTCTTAAGAATTCCATGAAGATACTTTAAGAGAATGAAGCTCTAAAGAATTTCTCTTATTAATTTTTATCTATATTCTGTAACTGAAAAGAGAAGTACTAACATTCCTTATGTCTTAACAGCAAAGAAATGTCATCATTAGGGGCACCCGCGTGGCTCAGTCAGTTGGGCAGCCGACTTCAGCTCAGGTCGTGATCTCACAGATTGTGAGTTCCAACCCTGCATCCGGCTGTATGCTGGCAGTGCGGAGCCTGGTTGGGATTCTCTCTTCTCCCTCTTTCTCTGCCTCTCCCCCACTCACACTGTCTCTCTACCTCTCTCTCTAAAGTTAAAAAAAGAATAATAAATTACATGTTGAAGAAACTGTGTTGAAAGTGCAGAAAGAAAATTTAGGGAGCTTGACAACTGTCCTTGAATACTGAATTAACAGTGCAGAAGACTCTTTGGATCTGAAGATGAAAAAGACTGAAAAAAACAAGAAAGGACCTCCTATAAGGGTGTCTGAGTAGAGGTAACCTGAAGGAGATCCAGTGAACAGACATCAAGTTCTGGATGGTTCCAAGACCTCATGATTCTCTACTTCTCAACTCTTGCATTCTATTCTTCCTGAAAAGCCCAGGTATTTGAGCAACAATGATAACTAACATGGGTAAATAATGCATAAAACATATTTTTCTTCTCTTGACTGAATGATAAATATCCTGGCCTATGAGCAGGTGTCATTACAATCTCCACCCTATACATTCTGAGTAACCCACCCTGAAAATTCTCAAAGGGATGGGAAAAAACATAATTTTTTTAAACTACATATACTTTAACACAGTTTTTGCACTTAAAAGGCTTGGGAAAATGTGGGTTGTATCCAAAATGAAAAAAAATAAAAACGGGCAAAATGCGTGAGGAGCCAGAAATGAACTACTTAATACAGAGAAAGTGGCTGATACATTCCCACATTCATTTAAGATAAGAGTAGGTGTGATGCTCAAGTGTAACTTGTCTTCTAACCTGTTTGACTTGATTTGAGAACTTATGATTCAGAAGATAATGCAGTCAGCAAACAAAAGAATTAAAATTGTCAGAACTACTGACATTTTTGTACAGACAAAATAATTACATGGGCAGAAACTAGAGTATAGTTTAGTTGCAAGTGCAGTAAAACTGGGTGAAGAACTAAGAGGAAATTGAGATTATTGGAAATTCCTAAGACTACAGCCAGTCTAAGTCAATATACAGATATTTAGCAAGATTTTCTACTTATTGCACAATAACTAAGCCTACACATTAATGGACAAGCTTTGTGATCCAGAATGCTCATTCACTTAATCAGATGATATTATCAGTCATTGTTTTTATAAGAAAGGTAAATGACAATGAAAAATAACCTTGTCATGCTACCGAAATGCTGGCTTAGGATAAAATGAGTACTTAAGAATGGGTCAAATTCTTCACTGTTCACCAACCCCCCAAACAAAGAATTCCATGTTCTTTTCATTGACTTGAATTCTCCCTTCTGCTTCCCACCCTCTGCCCCATGTCCATGCAATAGGGTTTTCTCCCACCATACATAGAACAGTGTTGAAGATAATATCCCTCGAGCCTCCCCTGAACTTAAACACTGTGGGAAACTAAGCTTTCAAGTGCAGGTGAGTGGCTCCCTGCACTGACACTCTGGCCACAAGGCCGATTCCAATGATAAGACACAATGAAAAGTGGTATTGATACTGAGTTTCCAAAGGTATTCTGCCTGATCTTGGCCTAGTCTGGGGACTGTGCTGTAAACTAAACTTGACCTCTATGAATCCCCATCTTTAGAACACCTAGAAGTGATTACTTCCCCACTGCTGTCCACACCTACAGGTCTACTTTGGCTTCTAAATGCTGTCTTGTGAATTAAAGGGTAGAAGTGTGAAGAGAAAATTGCCCATCCTGAATAAGCAATCCTTGTAATCACTGCACATCTTAAGGAATAAAACTTAAAGGTGGAGTTAGAGATGTGGAGTATGTTGAAAGAAAACTCTATTAGTGTTATTAAACCATTTTTTTGCTCATGTTACCAAACTATGAAAGAAGATAAAAAGGTAAATGAAAATTAACTTGTAGGTATAAGTCTGAATGCTGAACACCAAGAGATAGATAATAAATAAGGTTACATTATCCTGGGAATATGAAAAAAAAAAAAAACTTTAAACAATATTTCAAGGTAGATTGACATTTATAAAGTGAATAGATAAACCAAAGGAAACACAATAAAACTGATTTATGTTTCCTGGCAGGTTGGGCAGAGAACTGCATAATCCCCAAGGGCGAGTTGAAGGACAAGGTCTGAGAGAGCAAAGGACAGGCTTAAGAGTGGCTAGAACGGGAAGAGAACCTAACATTTTTCCTCAGGTACTCCTTGGATCCCAGGAGAATCACAGGCTCAGGAAATGTAGGAAATAACCAGTAACTTACAAAAACCCAAGAGGAGAGAACAGATGATTATGAGCAATGAAGTACTGTTCAAATGAGGGACTCCTTGATGTGTAACACAGAGAAGAGGAGGAGAACATGCATGATGGCAGCCCATCACAGAGGACGGGGTTGGGTGTCATAATCACTGCTTGCAAGCGTGTTACCCTAGCCCTCCATCATCTGGCTTTCAAGCAAGAGAAGATCCCGGGAGGAGCTGCATACTTAGTCTGTCAGAGCTCCAGGATAGACGTGGACAGAAAAGGTCTATCATCCTTATAGGGCAGCAAGGGTCATCCTACAGGAGATGAGTGGGAGGGAGCCAGAGAGCAGTGTGTCTTCTCCATCCTAAACCGGCGGCTCGAAGATCCACTAAAAACTGACACACAGTACTGGCCCCTAACAGAACTAAGCAATCCAATCTTAGAGCAGAGAACAAGTCTTGGAGATCAGTCCCCCTCATCTGACAAACTCGGAAGGCTAACTCCCATCTCACTTTAAGACTGAACTTCTTGCCACCTGTTCTAGGTGGCCTTCCTTTGAGGCTCCCTAACCCCACCACGCTGAATATCCCTCTAATGGCCTCTGTTCCTGACAGCCTCCGCAGAAAAAAAGGTTCTCCCACCACATCAAAATCTCTGTTCATTTGCAGATCAATCCCCCTTGGGTAAGAGGGAAGGGGCTGTATCTCCTCCATCTTTAAATCCTCAATACACCCATTCACATGAATGTTAGAGAAAGGAGAAGAGGAAAAAAAGATTTGCTCAGGGTTAGAAAGATATTTGATAGCAAAGTCAGGTAGAGAATCATGCTATTTTGAAGATTCAGCTTGTATATATTTGGCAAAGCTTTTTTGATCTATTCCTATTCAATTTCATGAGTCCATTTCATTATCTATATATGCTGTATCAGTTAAGCAGGTCTACTGTCACAGATTTCAAAATCTCAGAAAATAGAGACCATGCATATGTAGCTATATGCATGTATACATATACATATATGTAATTAGATTATATGAAATGCTAAATGCTTTTTGAATGTAACAGTGACCCTCAGTTACTAATCATTGTAATAGTCTCTCAATCTGGAATTAACGTCAAGGACCTGGAGTTTCTTGACCCAGAAGCTTGGGTCTAAGGTTCATCATTTCTTATCCAGCTCCTGAGCATGAATTACAGTACAATTATCACAAGTGTCAATTTGGTTTAAGTGGGTCAGGGTAGTTATATTTAGCCCTTTAGTAGCTGACACTAAGACCTTTCTGTAATGTAAGATTAAAGTTAATTTATCAGTTCTTTTTTTCTTGAATATTTTTCCAGGTCAGACATCTAAAGTTATGGAAAACTATCCCATTAAAGTAAGAGTTAAGAGTTTCCAACAAAGTACCACATAAGGAGCATATACAGACAGAGGTAGAAACCATGCGCTTCTGTTAACAATCCAAAGTTTATCCCATTGCTAAAGCTGATACAAATTCTTCCACAAGTCACAGGCTAGTATTTAACTTAAGACACAAAATATTTTAGCCAAGTTCTCAAGCAAACTTTAGTACCTACATCTATTACTATCCATCATTTTCACTGTTAATAAAGCTATTAAAATAAATATTAATTCATGGAATACAGTGTTTAGAATGAAAAGTGTTCAATCTAATAAGTCATCATAAAAATGCACTCAAAGCATCACTCGTATCTTTTTACCCGTTTAATTGGCAAAGATTAAAATAAAGATCCTACTCAATGCTGCTAAGAGCATAAGGAGAGAAGTTCTCCCTGCCAACTATCTAGAAAGCTATCTGGAGAATGGAAACACACACACCAACACATACCTCTCATATACACAGATACACACATATAAATGTATATGTTTGCTACAAAATATACATATAATATACACATACAGATAGACATTTTAACTATAAACTGACATCTTGGAACTTATACAATCAACTATATACACAAACATTCATGCATATGGAAATTAATCTCAGAATTCCTTAGCATACTATGGGCAAAAAACCCCAAAGGTACAAGGTGTTGATAATGTTAATAAATGTTAATTTATGAAGGCAAATGCTAGTAAAAACTGAAATAGCCATAAAATGAAACACTATAAAACCAATAAAGATGGACTATAATGGATTCCAAAGACGTCCAGGTTCTAATCCCCGGGACCTGTGAATATGTTACCTTGTGTGTCAAGAGGAATTTTGAAGATGTGATTAAATTAAGGGTCTTGAGATGGAGAGATGATCCTAATTACGAGAGGGCCCTAAAAGTAATCCTAAGTGTCTTTATAAGAGGGAGGGGGAGAGAGTTTTGACTAGAGAAGAAGGCAGTGTGACACAAGCAAGATGCTACCCTGCTGGCTTTAAAAGTGGAGGAAGCAATGCGGAGAATGTAGCTTTAGAAAGCAGCTGGAGAAGTCAGGGAAACACATTCCACCTTACTGTTTCTGGAGGAAGCTGGGCCCTGGACATACCTGGATCTTGGCCCAGAGAAACTATCTCAGACCTGTGACCTCTAGAATTCTACAAAAATAAATACATGTTTTAAACCACTTAGTTTGTCATGATTTGTTACAGTAGCCATCGGAAACAAAGACCACATTTGCAAAATATAGGTAATGGGCAATGCTCCTGAAATATGTGTAAAGAAAGCCACCCAAAATGGAGCAGTTATGATATAATTTGTTCATAATATGTGAGTGTATATGAATAAAAAAGAACTAAACAAAGTCTTTTTAGTGGCCATCTGTAAGTGTAGAATTATGGATGATTTTATTCATATATATATGTGTGTGGGTACACACACACACACACACACACACACACACACACACACATATATTTTTTAACAATGAGTCCTATTATTTCTAATTAGGAAAAAAAACTCCATTCCCAGAAGCCATATTTTTGACAGTCTTTTTTACCATGGCCTGAAATTTCATGTTCCTGCGAATTTTAGAATACTTTGAAGAGTTTACAAACTTAAAACTATACACTTTGACAATGACTTTTTCTTAAAATTGGATTGGCATCTTCTGACAAAATAAAATGCACATGTAAAAGCCTTAAAACCTTAGAAATACTGAAATTGCTTTAAAAATGAAGTCTTTCCTATTCAGAGGATTTCATAATCTAAAAATGAAAAATAACTGTTTCTACACATAAATCCTTACCTGTCTATGGCAACTGGGCAAATGGGTATTTTCAAAGCTGACTGGGTTATAAATCCATACAGAGCTGTGTTTTTGGTTGAATATACGTGTTATTTGCAGACTGGTCAAACTGCATTTTCTGGGGATAATTCTGAATTCTAAAAATACTTCATTGTGCTGTATATGAAGGCTTTCTTCTTTCATTGCTCAGAAAAATCATTTACTTTTGAAAAAGCAAGCCCTATTTTAATATTAGTTCACATGTATGCAGGAAAATAAAACGATGTTCCTAATTTCAAAATATCCTATTAGAGTAATTTAAGACTACCTTTCCCCTCTCCCCAACAAACACAAATTTGTTATTTCCCATGAGGCTAGATAACTCAGATTTTACTGTCTTTACTCAGCTAGACTGTGAGGGCTGAAAGGCAGAGACCAAGTTTCTGGTTCCAACCACAGAAATATTCTTTGAACCAATATATTGTTAAGACACATCAGAGGAGACAACTATATTCTAGTTAGTAGTTATCAAAAAACTTCCAGGGCACCTGGGTGACTCAGTTGGCTAAGGTTCCGATTCTGGATTTTGGCTCAGGTCATGATCTCACAGTTAGTGAGTTTGAGACCCACACTGGGCTCTCTGCTGTCAGCAAAGAGCCCATTTTGGATCCTCTGTTTCCCTCTCTCTCTGCCGCTCCCCCCCACATTCTATAATATAGATCTATAATATATATCCATATATTCTATATATCTCTCCAAAATAAATAAATGTGAAATAAATAAATAAATAAAAAGAAGTTATTCCAGTTTTAAGAGCTGTAGCAACAGTCAATCATGTCATCCAATATAGTGGCAGATGGGTGACAGAGGAGTATCTATGGATGTGATATAAGAAGGATCTCTACAGGCGGGTTTTAGGAAATGAAGGACATACAGAATGACAAAGAATGCTAATACATCAATGATAACAGAAAAATAAGGCCAGATGACATGTACTCAACAGAAATAGAAGACTCAAGAGAGTAGAAAAAAAATCTCACTTAAATGTTACAAAAATACACTAGTTGGGAATATTAGAAAATGAGAGCAAAGTGAATTGGGTAAGCTCTCACAGTATATAAAATGATAAAAGAGCTGCAGATTTTCACGTTGCAAAGGGCCCCCTGGTCAAGGCCTCCATCACCCTTTATCTGGGTTAGTAAAATATCCTCACCCTCTCCACTCCAATCTATTCCTCCAAAGCCACAGCACTAACTTGTGCTCACAATCATTTTACTGTCTCTCCTGGGAAAGAAAATTCAGTGGTTCCCCACTGTTCTAGCAGTGTTTCTTCAAGTACGGTTTCTGTCCGACCATCATTGAATTACCTGGAGTGCTTATGAGAAACGCAGATTTGAGGCGGCTTCTACGCACCCAGTGACTCAGGATTTCTGGGCATGAAGCCCAGGAATCTGCATTCCATCAAAGTGTGGAGGGGGGTGGGGTGGGAGGGAGGGAAGGAATCTTATGCACATTAGAGTTTGAGAGGTTCTTTATGGGGAAATCAAAACCTCTTTAAGTCGAATACTTTATGAATACAGTCCCTTGTTATCTCTTCTCCCTCATCCTTTGACACTCACCCCCTTATGGTTTATGCTCCAATAATAAAGAAAAAACACATACATGTCAGAAATACTGAATTACTGTGAGCTCCCCAGATGCGGGAGCTGTGCCATACCTCATTGCCTTTGCACATCCTGTTCCCTGTTCTTAGAATTTCTATCTCCTCTGCCTGGAAAACTTCTGCACATCTTTCAAGTGAGAGATGTAAGGTTACCTCTCCAGCTAAGTCAGCCTGACTTTCTCTTGCAGACCTAACAGTTATTCCTCCTGGATCTCGAATGAACTTTGTACATACAAACACTTCTTTTATGCCAGTCTTTTTACTAGAGCACAATTGTTTACAGGTCCAATTCTCCACTAGGCTTTAAGCCCTCTGAGTACAAGGATAGTTTCTATTCATCTGTGTATGCCTCTAAGTACGTCATAGATACTCAGCAGATTTCATGGATGCACGCACATTATTTTGTAAGGTTTAAGAAAAAAACCCCACCATACACGAACCTGTTGTTTTTCTATTTCTTTTTAACTTCTACATACAAGCCCTAGGGGGACGCTTCCAAAACCATACTGCCTTTTGTCAACTGGTTGGATGATTTTTCTTTTAAAGCACTGTCATAACTGACAATCTTCATGATGATAAACAAAAAGAACAATGAATATTTAAGTCTGTGGTTTTTAGGCAGATTTTGATGATTCATTAAGAAATGAACCAAAAAACCGGGCATCTGGGTGGCTCAGTCGGTTGAGCAACCGACTTCGGCTCAGGTCATGATCTCACAGTTTGTGAGTTCAAGCCCCGCATCAGGGTCTGAGCTGACAGCTCAGAGCCTGGAGCCTGCTTCAGGTTCTGTGTCTCCCTCTCTCTCTGCCCCTTCTCCACTCATGCTCTGTCTCTCTCTCTCTCTCTCTGGGAAATAAACATTGAAAAATTAAAAAAAAAAAAAAAAAGAAATGAACCAAAAAACAACTATTAGCTTTTTACAATCCTTTTCAACAAACATGGCTGAAGTAAGTGCAGTGTTACTCTGTATCCTCTGAAAAGATGACTAAAACCAAACTTGGACAGGGTGATCTTTTTCCACGGCTGGAAATTCAATCCTTCTGGGGACATGATCAACACACACTGCTCCCCACCCCACCGCAGTGAATAGATGAGAATTCTGAGCACCGCGAAAGAGCTGCTCAAGGTCTGCAACCTGTGGGCCACCACCTCACAGCCTGGGCTCCTGGCTCAGGTATGTCAACGAGCCCAGCAAAACCCTCCGTCCCATTTAGGAGGAACAGACACAGCTCATGTGTTCGTCTCTTCTCCTAGTGCCTCTCTTCCTCTTTGGCAAATGCCCATTTCCACACCTTGATCTTGCTCTTACTCTGCAGTCAACCCGCCCACCTAAGGATCTAAGAATTAACATTTTTGTGGATAATGGTGACGATGTTCATACCCAGCAGGGTTCATACTTGAAGGGGAACTGAAAGTTTTAGAGAAAGTTACGAAGAATAGGGCAGAGCCCACTTACAACTACAGGGGTATGTTTAGTGAATGATACCAATCAGAATGTGGAGACAGGCTCCTCGGGAGTAATGGCCACCAAGTCATCTCCCCACCCCCCTTTATTAAAGAAAAATAGAAGTGAAGCTTCAAAACCTCGCATAGAAAGGGCTCTCAGTCCCTGATGTAGACACCGTTTTATCGTTCACACAGGCATCAAGGGTAGATGGCTTTATTTACTAACTATGCAGGCAGCAAAAGTCATCCTTATAAATTATATCACAGTATGGCAATATCCTGTGTTGAAAAAAACAAAAACAAAACAGAAGTAGTGTAACTATGGTAGGAGTTGTAACATACCCAGCAGTATAACTATGTATCACATAAACACATGTGCATACAGAAAAAGATGTGTATATGTCATGCAAAACTGGAAACGGTTCATCATAAGTGATTTATTTTACTTTCATTTCTGTTATTGTTGTTTTAATATACATTAAAATACATCATACATTTTTAACAGTATTTCCTCATCTTTAGTTACTTTTTCCATTATTACATCACACAGACTTGCCAACTCATCTTCCAATTCCCTTCAAATAACACTGGTTGATAAGAAAACACACAGAAGTGGGAAGGTCCAGGCTGTCTCTGGTGGCAGCTCAGGGAGGGACAACTTCAATTGTTCAAAAACACCGGACAGTAAATTGTTAGGGGCTAAAAGATAAACATAATCCTCAGTGAGCATTTTGGGTGTCATGTGACATTATCAAAGTCCTTTCTCTTCCCTGCAAAGTAATAATTTCTTTTATTTATCCTCTGTTAGTGCCTAGTACCACAGCTTTAAAAACAATACTGTAGACGGGTCGTGATGATGCAGTTTTAGGGGTTCGAGCCCTGCATTGGGCTCCGTGCTGACAGCACAGAGCCTGCTTGGGATTCTCTCTCTCCCTCTCTCTCTGCTCCTCCCCTCCTCCTCCACTCATACTGTCTCTCTCTCTCAAAATATATAAATGAAACTTAAAAAAAAACAAAACAATACTGTGGAATTCATGGCTCAGAAAGATCCATTCAGTGATTCTGTCCCAGAAATGGGAACAGTTTCACTTCAGTGACGTGCCAGGTGTCTATCGGGTACCCAAAATGACGCATTGTTATTTTCAACTTTAATGGAGAGCAAAGCCTGCTGCACGTAATTTACCTAACTGGAGAGCTCTGGCCTAGTCTACCAAATTACAAAGGGCGTTTTAGGATATGCTTATAAAATATAAAACAGGCAATGGAAGTTCCAGATGGGTCTAATATCCATCACTCACCATGTGGTCTGTGGATTGAGCCCCACAGTTAATGCAAGTACCCAAACAAGGAGAATTTTGGAGGGGGAGGGGAAAAGAAGTCTTTGTCATGTTTCATAAATATGAGCCACGATATAAATTACCGAATTTTTTTTCGATGTGCTAGTTCCAAGGGAAGCAAATAAAAGAACAGGTGGAAAACAACAGATAAACAGACCAGAGCATGCAACCCAGACAGCCATTTTTTTATAAATGCATAATAAGTATGGAAGAATGTCATGCCTAGAATCTGTAACATCCCTCTCCCACCTGAATCAGTACCTCAAAGTAGATGAGGCCATGAATGCTTCTTTGAGTGAGGTAGGAATCTAAGGTCCTATATTTCAGAGTCTTGTCTTGAGAAGTTTTCGCTGACACAATTCTGAATCATGCTTATTTTTATTTTTCACCCAAAGGATAAGTATTTCAGGAGGGAATAACTAAATCCTAACACACTATAGTCCTAGAAAAAGCCCAGTAAATAAAAAATAAGTAAATAACATCTGTTTTCCAGTCAAGTCACATCGAATCTACTTGTCTGATTCCAGGAAACTCTAGACTAGATTCCTATCTACAAGTTTCCAAGACTAGTTAAGTAATTTTTAAGAAAATCTCACAGAGAAATATGATCAGATAAACTTATCATGAATTGAGATGAAGTAATACAGAATAGCTGTGGTCAGACTGCTCTATAAATTTGGGTATGAAAAGTGACTTCATAAATAGAACATACTTCTAAATAAAATGTATTATTGATTTCAAAACAATTACTTGGGTTCCCAAGGCCATCTAAAAATTTGCTTCCATTTCTTTGTTAAAAAAGAATAAGCAAAACATGAGATGAGTAAAAGCAATCCCCTGATAATCCATACGTTTCACCTTATTTAATTATTTTAACTTCTTGTCACACTGAACCTTCCACAGCGCTGTCAACACCAGGCAAACTTAAACTCTGAATTTCACCACTTCTACATCTCCCTCTAAAACCTGTGCAGGCTTGGTGGAGAGCAAAAAAAAAAAAAAAAAAAAAAAAGGCCCTAAGGGAGAAATCTAGAATAAAGCTACAAAAGCAAAATTCGCAGTGGTTGAAACCACTTTTGCCAAGTGTAAATATTTAATTGCAGATTCTTGGGAGCTCCCTTAAGAGTTTATCTGAAACGCTATTTCTTTCCTCAAAAGAGGTGGTTTCAAAATGTCAGTGGGGGGGGTGGAGTGGAATAACAATTTACAATAAAAAATAGTCTTTTCACATGGCTACACTTGTGTGTCAATATAGTCTTGGCTAGACCCATATACCGGCAATGCTGGTGTGCCTTTCTCAAATACCACAGACTGTGCCCCATTTGCTTGAATAATTTTGGGCTGTCACGTACTTCCATGGGACAGGGAACTTCGACTGATCAATGACTGGGCAAAATCATTCTGAAGATAAACTGTTCTCCCCAAATGTTCTTACTGTTACGATTTTTTATTTTAATGTAAATAACTGACTTCCTTAAGGGAAAATAAATAGCCCTCAAGCAGATAACGCACTAGAAGGGGTGAGGAGAGAAAGACGTGGTGAAAAGGTGCTTTGGAGAAGTGAGAAGCAGAATTCAGGGACATTTTTAAAATGTCAAAGTTCTGGGGATTCTTACCTTTGGAAGTCCCATTTGACATGCTGTCAAACGCTCCCACATCCCACATTAAACCTTTTTTCCAGTGAAACATGTTGTATTTTCTATTTGTTCTTATCTAAGCAATCAGCACACATACTTGGGAATTCTCATGAAGTGCTAAGATCTAAAATAGAAATCGTTCCCCAAAGTTACATTTTTGTGATTGTTCAATGATTAATGGAGTCAGTATGTTATATTTTCAGACAAATATCTTATTTCATCTAACAAAGCTGTAAGCTAACAACCTGATTTCAGGTATGTTAAAATGTAAAAAAAAGAAAAAAAGTATGTTTTCATAGATAAAATATGGCATAAATTTTGATTCTGCAGTTTTCTTTTTATGTTTTTTGACCCTAAATATCTTTCCCCTTTGCAGACTCAAACTGGTCATAATTCTGTGCATGTCTCTTCATGCACGGAAAACTAGGTGTACATGGAGAGGCATGATCACACAGTGGTTGATGACATGGGTTGGAGCCACTGCTCAGGTTGTAATTCCAGCAGCATTTCATACTAGTTCTGGGATCTTGGGTAAGTTATTTAACTTCTGAGTAATTTAGTGTCCTACTCTGCAAAATTAGAATAAGAATATTTACCCCATAGGACTGTTGCTAGGATTATGTTAGTATTTTTTAAGGGTTGAGAGCAGTGACTGGTATTTTAAAAGTATTACTCATGCTGTTACTTGAAAACGAATAGATGAAGTGCTTCTGGAAGAACAGCTCACTTTCCCCAGCAAAGCTCCTCATCCACTGGGAGCTGTGTTGAAGGAAGTGGATAGACTCCACACTCTGGGTAGATATAACTATATAAACCAAGTCCTAGATCTATGTCCTTAATTCTGTCTTTTCCTTCCCACAGATTCTTCTCTGGAATAGGGGCAGAGGTGGTGGTCCCAATGTTAAGGACAACCCCTTCCGGGCTAAGGGTCAATGAATAGGTGAATTTGAGAGATTAAACACCTTCTCTCCCTAGAACGAATAACAGAGTCACTTCCCTCTAGTGGTTGAGATCCACAATTACAACTGCCCCAGCCAAGTGTAATTCTTTAGATCCCTTGTCATGGAAACAATGCCAAGCATGGTAAAGTGAAAAGCCAATTTTAAGCCAGTGGGGAAATGAGACACAGAATAACAAACCATTGAGACTTAAAAAAAAGAAAGAAAGAAAAACTAAACATTTGCACAGTGTCATAATTATTAACCTTAATATCACAAAAAGAACAATTTTAATTAAATGTAACCCCACCGTAAGCATTTGATACCTACTTCAGTGTCTTCTAAGTACAGTCAGTATAGTCCACATGATAAATGGCTTTCTCTTTCTCTAAGTTTTTTAACGGATGGGGCTCATTAGTTTACATAATCATCCCTAAAACTAGGACAGCGCTCCCACTGTCGCTCTGCAGTGAAATATTAATCCTACCAAACCAAATATTTGACATGATCTGTTGGGCTTGGAGTATTTTCCTTAAACCATTAACTTCGCATGGGTATGGGGAGACAGAAAAAAGAAAAAGACAAAGACATCTTTCACTACAGTTGTATTACATAAGGAATATAGAATAATTAAGGAGAACTGCATTTTGTTTAAGAGTACTGAAATTATTTCTTAGCAGTTTATGTCCTAAACCATTTCAGACACTCAGGCATCCAGCTCTTCTGAAGGGTTCTGATTTTAAAATCAACTGCACATAATTCACCAGCATACACTATGTGCTGTATACTGAGGAAGGAAGGTTACACCAACTAAACTGTAAGAGTGGCTCGTTTTTCACTTATAAATTCACTTAAGGGGCATGTGGGTGGCTCAGTCAGTTAAGCGTCCAACTTCGGCTCAGGTCACGATCTCATGGTTTGAGAGTTCAAGCCCCACATTGGGCTCTGTGCTGACGGCTCGGAGCCTGGAGCCTGCTTCTGATTCTGCGTCTCCTTCTCTCTCTGTCCCTCCCCTGCTCATGCTATCTCTCTCTCTCTTTCTCGTTCTCTGTCTCTCTCTCAAAAATAAAGATAAAAAGATTAAATTCACTTAAGAAGGCTAAAAAGAGTCATCTACAAGACACAGATCTTCCTAAAGAAGGTACTCCTGTTGTTTTCTTTCACATAAACTGTATACACACATTTGACTTTAAAATACCCGTGATTTAAAACATACCTATTAAGAAGTGCATTTTATCCTTTCATGCTATTAAACACACAAATATCAAGAAATATTTTCTCTAGCACATAAAGTACCATGAGGAATGTAATATATCTATATAATTTCATACTCAAGATATTGAGAGATCTCTAATGCTACACACATGCATATTTGTGTGAAACAAAATACAGACAGTGTTGGGGAAGGAAGAATATGAGTTTTGGATATTTTTATTTGATATAGTGGCAATTCATCTATGGGGTGGTTTTCTCTCAGCATATGCACACACAGGACTAGAAATAAGTGGGGGGGGGAGCAAAATGCCCATTTACAAACTTGCTTTTGGTAATAAAGATCAATTATTTTTCTGTTTAAAAACCTACGGTCCTTACAAACCTAACCATACTTTTATTGTGTGATCCAGCAATTGCACTCCTTGGGATTTACCCAAAGGAAGGGAAAATTTATGTCTACACAAAAACCTGCATACAGATTTTATGTTACAGATGTGTATGCAGCTTTATTTATAACTGCCCAGACTTGGGAGCAATCAAGATGTCCCTCAGTAGGTGAATGGATAAACAAACTCGGGTGCAGCCGGACACTGGAGTATTACTGGGGGCTAACAAGAAACGAGGTACTCAGCCACGAAAAGACATGGAGGAACTTAAAATGTGTATGACTAAGTAAAAGAAGCCAGTGTGCAAAGGCTCCATACTGTAGGATTCCAAGTATACGACACTCTGGAAAAAGCAAAACTATGGAGTCAGTAAAGAGATCAAGGGTTGCCAGGGAATGGGCAGGCAAAGGGGGAACTATAGGACAGTGAATACATTCTGTGTGATACCTTAATGGTAGACACCGGTCATCATACTTTTGTCCAAACTCTCAGAATGTACAACTCCAAGAGTGAATTCTAATGCCAACAAGGACTCTGAGTGATTGCGATGTGTCAGCATACATTCACCCATTACACAAAGGTATCGCTATGGTGGCGGATGGTGATGAGGGGCAGGAGGTATCTATGTGTGGGGTCAGGGTGGAGGGGGGCAGGTATATGGGCAACCTTCATACCTACCCCTTAATCTTGCTGTGAATCTAAATGTGCTTTACAAAAAATAAATTCAATTCAAAATAAAAAGGTTTTAGGGGTGACTGGGTGGCTCAGTCGGTTAAGTGTCCAACTCTTGATTTCGGCTCAGGTCATGAACTCACGGGTTCATGGGTTCGAGCCCCAGGTCGGGCTCTGTGCTGGCAGTGTGGAGCCTCCTTGGGATTCTTCTCTCTCTCTCTCTCTCCCTCTGCCTCTCCTCTGCTTTGCATGCTCTGTCTCTCTCTCTCTCAAAATAAACTTAAAAAAAAATAAATAAAAGTTTTTTTTAAAAACTTTTCATTTTAAGCCAAAAGGTATCTAAGATGACTGATAAACTATTCTTTTTAAAAAAATTTTTTTAGTGTTTATTTATTTTTGAGAGAGAGAGCGAGCAAGTGGGGGAGAGGGGCAGAGAGAGAGGGAGACACAGAAACCAAAGCGGGCTTCAACTTCAAACTGATGCGAGGTTTGAACTCATGGACCGTGAGATCATGACCTGAGGTGAAGTCAGATGCTTAACCAACTAAGCCACCCAGGCACCCCTTGATAAACTATTCTTTAACAAAACAAAACAAAACAAAACAAAACAAAACAAAACAAAACCTATAATCCCTCCTGTCCACAAACAGAAAGCTCAGCTTGGTCTCAGTCACCCTCTCCAGTCTCAGCACTTAACACCTGCCTTCCATCACCTACTGCTGGGCTCACAAGGAACCATGGCTCCCAAGCTGTAACCACAACACACGCTCCTAGGCCTCCTGATTGATGTGCTCCTGCCATGCTCTCTGCCCAGGAGTGGCTTCCCTGCTGGCTCCTCTTCTCATACTGACATCTTTTCATCCTTCTAGAGCCAAAAAGCATCTCCTCTGGGAGCTCCCTGTTGAAACTGAATCAGACAGAATTAATCCTCTTTCCCCTTGTCTGTTATTATACTACAGTTAACTGTTTTCATGTCTGTCTTCCCTGAGGGAAGGTCATGGGTCACCCATCTTGGTAGCCCAGCCTCTATTGTGGGGTCGTTACCGGCAATCAATACCTGTTTGTAGGATGAATGACTGGTTCTCCCATGTGGATCTACATGTGGGTGGTTTCAAATCTCTTTGAAAAGTAGGTGGGACACAAGTAATAAGCGAAGCCTGGGTTTCCACTGTTACTGTACTACATAATGGAGCTGTCACTACCGAGTTAAATACACTGCTCATTTTCTCTCTAACTCCACTGTTCCTGTTTCCTTCCACATCCTCCACACCCTTATTCCTCCGACCCAAATCTCACCCTTCCTTCAAGCCTGGCATCCTATCATACCTACTCTAAAGGCCTTGTTCAACTATGCAGACATGCACAGGCAAGCTACAGGTTGAAGAAAACTTATGAAATCATTGAGGCCTCCTGCTCACCTACGGCTGGCACTGAAGATAAACCCGATGTGCTAACAGGGAAGGAAAAGGTTATCAAACTGGATAGTTCTCAGGTGTCACACAATGACCAAGAACCCCAATTTTCCCAGAAAGACCATCAAGAGCCCATCATGTTACTGATATCACAAGGGTCTTTTTCCTTTGTCCAGCCTTTCTTCTCACATCTGCAACCTACCTGCTCTCCTCACCACAGGCCCCTGAATTCAACGGTCACATCAGCCCTGACCATTCGGCAGCACTCTGAAGAGGAATACTCTTCTGCTTCAAACTCCTTGATTTCACTTCTGTGAAAGTATGCATCTCTTGTCCCTTCTAATCTCTGGCCGTTTGTCCTTTAGCTCCTCATGGGAGCATCTGTATCTGCGGTGTCTTGGGAATCTATCCCAGAACCACTTCCCATTAGTTGACTTCATCCAGTCCCATGGCCTTATGTCAAGTCCCAAATTTGCTTCTCCGGACTTAACCTTTCTTGGGAAATCTAGACTCGACCTGGGTATTACAGAGACATCTCAAATTTCACATGGACAAACCCAAACTCGTGATTTTCCGCCACAAACTGTTCCTTCCCAGGCCTTCCCCACCTTGGAAAACAGACCTACCATGTTTTCTGTCACTCCAGCCAACAACCTAAAAACTAACTTTGATTTTGCTCTTTCCCTCAAACCCCCTATTTCCAACTCATCCCCTGGCAAGTCCTGTGCACCCTGCATCAGAACACCCAGAATCTAACTACTTTTCTCCAACTCCCCCATTTAAGGCCTAGTCCAGGCCACCCCTATCTCTTATTCCAGATTGCTTCCTAAGCCACAAAACTGAGTCTAATCCCCCCACTACCCGGCTGCCAGAGGAAACTTTGAAAATGCCAATCATATCACATCATTCTCCTACCTCAAAATCTCAAGCGCTTCCCCCTCTGGCTTAGGGAAAAGCCAATCCCTGACTCTGATTACAGAAGCCCTTCAGTCCTGGAGTCCTGGCCTTGCCCATCTCCTATCTCATCCATATGCCCTCGTCCATATGTCCTCCCCCTGCCCACACAGGTCTTCTTTATTTTTTTATTTTTTTTTTTTTTTCACACACAAGGGTACTTTATTGCGTTCAGTTGTGGTCAGGGAAGTCTGCTTAGGCACAGGGTACAGGGGTGGGTGCTGAGGGACGGGCCCAACACAACAGCCCAGGAAGCATGGGAAGCACAGCCACAATGGATGCTGGAGGACTGGTGTCTCCTGCCATGAGCAGCTAGTGGTAGCCTCTCTGTTGCCTCAGAGTATGAAATGTGTTTACTGAAAACACCAGTGCGCCAGTGAAGAAAAGAATGATGAATATAAGGGTCAGAATGATGCCCAGGACCAGGGCCCAGATGTTCAGGCACTTGGCGGTGCCTTGGCGGTGGAGGAATAGGCCCGGGCCCCGATCAGGTCACCCACCATCTTCCGGTCCCTAGACTTCACGGAGTAGGCAAAGGCCACGAAGCCCAGGCAGCACCAGTTCATGTAGACTGTGTTGAACAGGGACCAGACGATGTGGTCGGGCACGGACGTCTCAGTCTGGATGTTGATTACGGTGGTGGCCATGGGAGCTGGGCCTTGGGATGCCCCCATTACAGGAAGATCATGCTCCTCCTTGATCATGTTTAAGTTGGGGAAATGCCTTGTGGGCACCAGGGAAGAGGGACAGGAAGTGCTCTCACAGGTCTTCTTTAAGACGCTCTTGCCCTACTTGTCTTCCCCCTTGAAATGCCTTTGATTTGGTATTCTCCTGGCTGTCCTCTTCTGGTCACTCAGGTCCAGCTTACAGGTCACTCCCTCAGAGGAAAAGAAGCCATCAGACCATCCTGTTTAATTTCTCTGCAAATCACTTGTTACTCTCCATCATTCTTCCGGTTTGTTTTATGGTAGATCTTCTTTCCTCCTGCTCCCATACCCCACTGGGATAGAAACTCCATGAAAGCAGAGACCTTCTCCAAGCTGGTCATTGCTATATCCTCGGAGCCTAGAAGAAAGCCTCACCAGTAGCGGATGCTCAAAATGAGCGGGTGTGGTATGAATGAAGGCCAGACCTGTGTCACCCCTCAACACTTACGGCTGAAACCCTTTGAGACACGTTGCTCAGAATCTCTCTGCCCTCTTTTTAGAGTTAGTGATATTCTATACTCTATGCCTATAACCTGATGCCATAAGTTACATCCCTGACATTCTCCAGGACTTCCATCCTGCAGACTTTGCAGAAGGCTTTCTACCACTGGAACAGACCTTCTTCTGTTACAACGAAATATAACATAATGAGGTAACTATAAGCCCATCTCCTCCTTAGCCTGACAACTACTATTTACTCATCCTCTTCTCTGTGCCTTGTGCTCAATTGTCCACAATCAAGATATGTGTTAACTTCCCTGTTACACAGATGAGGAAACTGGGATTCACAAATACTACATAACTGGTCCCAAGTCCATTAAAGCAAGTGACAAAGGCATGTGTGCTTCACAAACTGGTAGGGTAAAACATCTCAGAGCGAGGGCTAGACATACTGAATTGAAAAATGGTCTCTTCACCTTTTAATCAGCATCCCAAATCCCAGAGTCTGTCAAGATTATGAGAATGATCAGATCCAGAGTTATACACTGAGATTTCTGGAACAAAGCTAACTGGTGTCCATCTGTTATAGAGAAGAAGCCACACGAAGGTAAGTGTCATCAACTAATGCCTCCAGAACTAAACTGACATGGTGACTTTACTCAGGGTCTCACCCACAAATGCTACCATGCAGCAGAAACTAACCACTAGTGACATTTCATATGCTCGTAATCAAGAAGCTGCATTGACAGAGATGTTGAGACCACACACATACACACACACACACACACAAGCTCACTGGCAGCAAAGGGATGGATCTTTATTTATTTTTACTTATTTATTTATTTATTCTGATTTTTAAAAAAATTTTATATGCAAGTTAGTTAGCATATAGTGCAACAATGATTTCAGGAGTAGATTCCTTAATGCCCCTTACCCATTTAGCCCATTCCCCCCACAACCCCTCTAGTAACCCTCTGTTTGTTCTCCAAAACTGGGAGTCTTTTATGTTTTGTCCCCCTCCCTGTTTTTATATTATTTTTGCTGCCCTTCCCTTGTGTTCATCTGTTCTGTGTCTTCAAGTCCTCAAATGAGTGAAGTCATATGATATTTGTCTTTCTCTGACTAATTTTGCTTAGCATAATACCCTTTAGTTCCATCCACATAGTTGCAAATGGCAAGATATTTTTTTCTTTTTAATTTTTTTTAACATTTATTATTTGAGAGAGAGAGAGACAGACAGACAGACAGACAGCAGGGGAGGGGCAGAGAGAGAAGGAGACACAGAATTGGAAGCAGGCTTCAGGCTCTGAGCTGCCACTACAGAGCCCGACGTGGGGCTTGAACCCACAGACTGTGAGCTGAGCTGAAGTCGGCCACCCAACCGACCGAGCCACCCAGGCACCCCACAAGATATTCTTTTTGATTGCCGAGTAATACTTCATTGTGTGTGTGTGTATGTATGCATGTATATACATATATACATATATATGTGTATATATATACACACATATATATACGTATATATACACGTATATATATACACACACACACACACATATATATATACGTATATATACACATGTATATATACACGTATATATATATGTGTGTGTGTGTGTGTGTATATATATATATATATATATACACACACACACACACACATACACATGCATACACACACACCACATCTTCTTTATCCATTCTTCCATTGATGGACATTTGGGCTCTTCCCATACTTTGGCTATTGTTGATAGTGCTGCTATAAACATTGGGATGCATGTGTCCCTTCGAAACAGCATACCTGTATCCTTTGGATAAATACCTAGTAGTGTAATTGCTGGGTCGTAGGGTAGTCCTACTTTTAATTTTTTGAGGAACCTCCATACTGTTTTCCAGAGTGGCTGCACCAGCTTGCATTCCCACCAACAATGCAAAAGAGATCCTCTTTCTCTGCATCCTCACTAACAACTGTTGTTGCCTGAGTTGTTAATTTTAGCCATTCTGACAGGTGTGAGGAGGTATCTCATTGTGGTTTTGATTTGTATTTCCCTGATGATGAGTGATGTGGAGCATTTTTTCATGTGTCCATTGGCCATCCGGATGTCTTCTTTGGAGAAGTGTCTATTCATGTCTTTTGCCCATTTCTTCACTGGATCCTTTGTTTTTTGGGTGTTGAGTTTGATAAGTTCTTTATAGATTTTGGATACTAACCCTTTATTTGATATATTGTTTGCAAATATCTTCTCCCATTCCATTGGTTGCCTTTTAGTTTTGCTGATTGTTTCTTTCACTGTGCAGAACCTTTTTATTTTGATGAGGTCCCAATAGTTCATTTTTGCTTTTGTTTCCCTTGCCTTTGGAGATGTGCTGAGTAAGAAGTTGCTGCGGCTGAGGTCAAAGAGGTTTTTGCCTGCTTTCTCCTTGAGGATTTTGATGGGTTCCTGTCTTACTTTGAGGTCTTTCATCCATTTTGAGTTTATTTTTGTGTGTGGTGTAAGGAAGTGGTCCAGGTTCATTTTTCTGCATGTTGCTGTCCAGTTTTCCCAGCACCACTTGCTGTCTTTATTCCATTGGATACTCTTTCCTGCTATGTCAAATATTAGTTGGCCATACGTTTGTGGGCCCACTTCTGGGTTCTCTATTCTGTTCCCTTGATGTGAGTGTCTGTTTTTGTGCCAGGGACAGACCTTTAAACTACATATCTACCCTATGAAATGAATGCAGCAACACGAAGCAACTGTCACCACCAAGCTCCTTAAATAAAAATGCTATATAAATGCCATGTACTAAATAAAAGCTATAATTCTCTGATAGATGGGGTAACATTACTTGGTATGTATTTTAGTGTACTTTAGACTGATATTAAAACTAAATCTAACTAGACCATGAGGTCTGTGTAGTTGGGCAAATTAATCATCAGCAAAAGGGCACTCCCCTCCAACAGGGGTTGTGGGCTCCTTTGAAAAAAATGCAGACAGGCACTTTAATGAGGGAGAAAATATAAGCTACCATAACTAGTCAAATGAGATCCTACAGGAGGGAAAGTACATTAACTGATGTGCTGATATCTGCTGCCAAAATATCAGCTAGGGAGAACAAAAGGTTGTCAAAGCGAGATGCTGTAACTAAGCCAAGCCAGCCCAAGGTTTGGGGTTAAGCTGCAATATGACATTCTCAAGAGGAACATGAGTTTTGTTTCCAATGTCAGCGCTCTAAGTGATTTTTATCAGTGTCATATTTTTAGGACTCGCCAGCTCTCCCCGACTACCAACAGGAGATTCCAACAGACTGTCACGATGACGTGAGATATACACACTTTGATAAATAGTAAAAAATTTTCTGTCATTCTTAAATACTCTTTTATGACACAACTTTTCTGTCTATGCAGGTAACAGTGTCCAGACACATTCATATCACTTGACTACATCTCTGAGGGACCCTCCAAGTACGATGGTTTACCAAACCCTTATTAAGATCAAATTCAGCCCCTTCAAGTAAAGAAATACAGAGAGGTTAAAGGTGAACATGAACACAGACGCACACATGCAGTGATGTCACGGTTCGGAATGGGGTAAGACAGATGATGATGAAGGAAAAAGAACATTTCACGGGCACCATGCTAAGTGTGCAAGGCCATGATACAAGGAGAAAGTGGGTAGTGACCTTGCCACTTACTCGTTTGTGAGACTCTGGACAAGTAGCTTCATCTCTGAAAATTCTCATTTTCTTGCCTATAAAATGGGAATAACAACTGTATTACACCACCTGTCCTACCTCTTCCCACACAGTGGAGAACTCAGAGCATTTGGGGCTGCCTCAAACACTACAAAGAAATAAATAATGGGATAAAGTTCAAATAAACAAAGTAAAAATGGCCTCCTAACTGAGTTTTTATGAGGAATCAATTAGAGTTTGTATGTGAGAAGTGCCCCTAAAGTGTATGGCACTTTACAATTACTGAGCCAAATTGATCTTGGCAGAGACGCTGAGTGTTTAATGTTCCTCCAGAAGCAATACCACTATGCAACCCTCAGAATCAAAGTGGGTCAGAGAGTCTCTTGAAAAAATGAAATCCCAAAATTAAAAGGGGTAAAAATAAGGCTGGCCCTAGCCTTCCTTATCCCTCAACACCAAATCGATTTATCAATTTATCAGGTGATGGAATGCATGCTCTCCAGGTATAACAAGTTAGGGACGGCATTGTTTGGCTTGTTGGTTCATTTGTTTGTCATTTGTTTGTCTCAGAAACATGTGAGGCTCCTGGCCAATTTCTGTCAAAATAAATTCAATGCAACTATGCCAATTTAGGGCCACAGTTTCCATTGGCAAGTCAATGGCACAGGTGCTGTCACTTTTATCCTCATCCCTATGACCACATTGTTCATTGTACTGTTCGTTGATTAATGATGGTTTTTACCCACGAAGTCTCCCAGAGAGTCTCAGAATCCTTCTCAGCATGGAGGTCTGAGTCCATCTTACAAAAGGGTGGTCAGAATGAAGCGTCTATTATTAGCCATCCATAGAATACAGAAATGAGCAACTGACTTAGAGTCCAATGGCTTTCCAAAACGGAAATTTCTACTTTGAACTGATAATTTCCAAGGAATAAAACCACCAAGATTCAATCTCATTCACCCGATCAATATATTCAGCCATTCGAGGTAACGTTTTCCAAGTACCTCCCACTAGGAGGCTTAAATGCAAGCCCCCTCTCCCCCTCCTTTAAAGTCACATGTTCCATTAAATTGCGAGGTACAAGAAAGAGGCAGCAATTTGTAAAAAACAAACAAACAAAACAAACAAAAAACAAAAAAACAAAAAAAAAAAAAACCCGTGCCTTTGAAGTTCCTGGCCCAATGACATATGACTGCAACTGAGCTTAGGGATCTCCTTCCTGCCCTATGTTTTCATTAGCATAGTTCTGTTCTTTCTTGAGGAAAAACAAACAAACAAACAAAAACAATGGCCTGCAGTGCAACTCCCCAAGTAAAACAAAGACTTTTGTCACTGTTAGAATTCCTCAGGCTCCTTCCTGACATTAAGAGCAAGAGGGGCTGTTCTGCCTGGCTTCTGGGGCATTTCTAGGTGGCCGGAACTGGAACTTAGACTACTTAAGTGTCTCTCAAAATCTCCAAATTTAGGCTTATTCTGCAGTTACCTGGACTCAAGAAATCACAGTTGTCATCTGCAGTGTGACATGCTTCTGCAGGGCTGGTCACTGTTCCCCGGACTGGTTACTATTCCCTGTTTTTTTTCCCTGAGTCTGGACCCAAACCAAAGGAACAAGGTGGATTATGCAGATCATTTGCTCCCCACTCGCAATTGGAAAGAGTCCTCAGTGTCTGATGATATCTCCCACACCTTCACCCACGTTATGCATGAAGTCTTGGCAATGCTTCCCAGCTCTGGGATCTGTCTCCAGCAGCAGGCCGGAAGTTTCCACATAGCTACTACAGCAGCATGTTCAGATCCGACCTTATAAACATGGCGAAAATGAAACGATGCTCTTGAAAATGGACTTTTCTTATAACTTCCCTTTTTCTGAGATACTACAATGCCTCCGATCTGTAGAATGCCTCCATCCTTCGCAAGGTCTGCTGATTCATCTTTCCTAACACCTATGCATTCTTCTGCTTGTCAAGGCTGCCCTTCCGTTCTGGCGTTTATTCGCTCTTTCCTGTGCTGTGCGGCTTCCTTCCGCTCCATTCATGCTATGGGCAAAACTCTTACCAAACTACCAAGTTCACCAGACCAACATCTTAGTTGAAAACCTCAGACACAGGGTACCTGGGTGGCTCAGTCAGTTAAGTGTCCAACTCTTGATGTTGGCTCAGGTCATGAACTCATGATTCATGAGTTTGAGCCCCGCATTGGGTTCTATGCTGACAGTGTGGAGCCTGCTTGGGATTCTCTCTCTCTCCTCTCTCTCTCTCTGTACCGCCCCTCCCCTGCTCTCCCTCTCTCTCCAATAAACCTCTTGGTTTAAGTGAATCGTTACTTAAAACCAAAATAAGTTGCAAGATAACCAGAACATCTCTTTCTTGATATTTTTGATATTAGTAGAATAAACCAACCATACATGGTTGTATTTACTGACCAGTTGATATGCTACAACTTGCCAAAAGTTTTGAGATGCTTTCCTAAAGGCTGATTTAAAAAAAAAATTAAGTTTATTTATTTTGAGTGGCAGAGCAGAGGAGGGGCAGACAGAGAGAGAGGGAGAGAGAGAATCCCAGGCAGGCTCTGTGCTGTCAGCACAGAGCCCAATGCAGGGCTCGAACTCATGAACTGTGAGATCATGACCTGAGCTGAAACCAAGAGTCAGATGCTTAACAGACTGAGCCACCCAGGCACCCCGCTAAGGGCTGATTTTTAAAACAAATAATAAACTAGAATGGGTACATTTTAAATTTTGCCTTCACTGAGTAAATCTTACTCTCATTATTATAACTTACACAACTGCCACCCAATACCAGAACTCTTAAGAAGCTATCATTTTTGGAAGGAAGGGGAGACCAGAGGAGTGTTTTGCGTTCCTGAAATGATTTTTTTTTATTTTACTTTTATTTATTTTTAATTTAATGTTTATTTATTTTTGAGAGACAGAGCACGAGTGGGGGAGGGGTAGAAAGAGAGAGAGAGAGAGAGAGAGAGAGAGAGAGAGAGAGAGAGAGAGAGAGAGAGAGACATAATCCGAAACAGGCTCCAGGCTCTGAGCTGTCAGCACAGAGCCCGGTGTGGGTCTTGAACTCACGAACCGTGAGATCATGACCTGAGCCGAAGTTGGACGCTTAACCGACTGAGCCACCCAGGTGCCCCAATTATTTTTTATTTTAATGCTGTGCTAACAAGATCACAATAATTTTAAAGTGTACCTTCTCTTACGTTCATTCATAACCAAACTTACAAACTTCAAGACAGAATAACACAGTGCCTCAAAATAAGAAATAGAAAATTTTACATGCAATTTTATAGCAGTGCTACACAACAGATTCAAACTGAAAAATAAAATCCACTATGAAGAGCCAAAGAAGTAAAGAAGAGAAATGAAAATGCTTTAGGAGACAGGATAAACAGAGTTCCAAGTACAGAGTTCAAATCCTCTGCAGTCACCATCATTTTATCAAAATGCCACTGGCATGCACAAAGTTAGGCAGAAACTAACAAAACAATAAATTACTTTTTTTGTTAAATGTCTTCAGTTCTGTTTTCACTACACAACATAGCATCAAATGGAATCTCACTGATTTCTGTAGCCCTGGTGACTTGTTATCTGTTTTTTGTTCTGTTTTGTTTTGTTTTCTCTTCGGAAGGAAACAATGCCAGTGTAAGCTCAGAGTACAACCTGATGGGTCATTAAGGTGAAGAGCAGCTTCTTGCTCTTGAAGCTATTATGAGGTATGTGAGTCCCAACACTGCCACGAGCCTGAATGAACAAAGCCATGCAGAGAAGCACATTTTTTTTTCAATGCCTACAGCTGTTGTTGTGATCAATAAATTAGACAATTTTAAATGTTCTGGAGTCCACAGTCACTTTCTGCTTTCTGTCTTTTCTCTTTCAAGAGATACCTTCAATCAAGAGAGTATGTGGATGTTCTACAAAATGCCTCACATTCAAAAGGAACCCCAGAGTCACAAAGATGAGACCGTCTTTATCAGATCTCTGAGGCTGACCCCACGTATCATCCAATGCCATATAATTTTGGTTCTTGTTCAAGCTCTCAGACTGCTGGTCTCTAGCTATGTCTATAAAATTTAGCTTTTTTTTTTTTTTTTTTTTTTTTTTTGAGAGAGACAAAGAGAGAGGGTGAGAGACAGAGCAGGGGAGGGGCACAGAGAGGAAGAGAGAGAGAATCTCAAGCAGGCTCCACATTGTTAGTGCAGAGCCTGATGCAGAGCTCGAACTCACGAACCATGAGATCATGACCTGAGCCAAAATCAAGAGTAAGATGCATAACCGACTCAGCTACCCAGGTACCACTAAGTTTAGCTCTTTGTATACCTCCCATCATTGATACAAGGATATAGATGCATAGGAATTGAGGATGGTGGTCAGTGACTATTAAAAGGATAAAAGGGGCTCTCAGTTACTCATACTCCACACTGAACTAACTAGGAAACCCATATGAACTAGATAATGCTGCAAGTTCTAGAAAGGTTAACAGGTACAGACAGGATAAACACAGAAAACCCAGATCTGCACTGTGGAGGTGCTAACTGTTCAGATCCTCCCACAGGATGCCACGGTCCAGGGATTCTCTTCCATGTCCTGGTTCCTGGGTGAGCCTGCAGAGTCCCCTCTATTAAATACACTGCTTGTTCTCCTAATATCCGTGAGGAGGGAGGCGCATGGGGAGTATCACTGCCCTATCACTGCTGTCACACTTCAGTCCAGCTGTTTCCTTGTCTGGTTCCCATACAGATCAGAGCTCCCACAGGGGAGGGACAGAATCCCACTTATTTTCATCTCTCCCAGCACCACACCAGTCTCTCAGAAGCAAAATGATTGCTGAATAGATGAGGGACCTGAGTCATCATCAGTGGTTGAAAGCAGGGGGGAGCAGCATGAAGGGCCCTGAGGCCTAGAACATACATCTGCAGCAGACTCTGCAACAGGGGGATTTTAGTAGCTGCCAGGGAGAAAGAGGCAGCCACAGCAAGCATTTTCCAGGAGGGATAAGAGTGCTGGAGGACTAGAAATGTAGTTCATTAGGTGGCTTTTCTCTGAAGGCTTGGGCAGGCTTCCCCAGATCCCACTGCCTGCAATGTGCCAGGAAGCCACCCAGCACACGGAAACCATACAGATGATGGTTCCAAGAGATGGGCTAAAAGGTACTGTCAATGAGACAGCAAGGGATTCTCTGTTCCAGGCAAATACAGACACACGGACACACCCATGGCTCCAGGGCATCCAAAATCTGGAAACCACTTAAATAACAGCCACTTGAAGAGGCAATGAGCCCCTTGGAATGTGGGCAACAGGCTGGTCATCTGACTCGTCAAATACCTTTACCACACAAGAATGCCTTTGGGGGCGCCTGGGGGGCTCGGTTGGTTAAGTGTCCAACTTCGGCTCAGGTTATGATCTCACAGTTCATGGGTTCGAGCCCGGCGTCGGGCTCTGTGCTGACAGCTCAGAGCCTAGAGCCTAGAGCCTGCTTCAGGATTCTCTCTCTCTCTCTCTCTCTCTCTCTCTCTCTCTCTCTCTCTCTTTCTCTCACTGCTCATGCTCTGTCTCTCTGTCTCAAAAATAAACAAAAGATTTAAAAAAATATTAAAAAAAAAAAAAAAGAATGACTTTGGGTCCCGCCTCTCATAGGCCTGTCTCTTGTGGACCATCTTTATGAGCAGGATGTGCTGTTCATCAGCGCTGGATATGGGAAGGAGGTAGGACGCCTGGGTGAGAGCGGCCCTGGGTGGCCTCAGAATCAGGAAAGCTGGTTCTACTCACATGACTCCCTCAGTCCTCGCACCCCTGCTTCAGGGGACCAAAGGTAACAGTCCTCACCGTGCAGCTCTGACAGGGTCATTCCACAGACACCACACAGATAAGAGAATGTACACTTTAACATATTTTGTTCCTATGATTTAAAGCAGCAAAAATGTATTCTCTCACAGTTCTGGAGGCCAGAAGTCTGAAATCAGTATCGTGGGCCCAAAGCAACGTATCAGCAGGCTATGTTCCCTCCAGAGGCTCTAGGAGAGAATCTGTCCCTCGCCTCTTCCAGCTTCTCTGTGTGCCCCATCTCCCTCTGCCTCCCTCTCACAAGGATTCTTATGATTGGATTTAGGACCCACTGGGATAATCCAGCATAATCTCTTCATCTCAAAATCCTTAAATTAATCACATCTGCAAAGACTTTTTTCCATTAAGATAACATTTACAGGTTTCAGGGATTAGGTTCTGCTATCTTTGGGACCACCGTTCAGCCCACTACGCCCACCAGTTACATTAGGTGTTAATGTGCAATTCCTGCCCCATATTCTTTTCTTATTCCCTATCATCGCCACTAGAATAGAAACTCTTCGAGAATAAGAACTCTTAAGGCTTTGTAAATCCCGTGAAGGCTTTTAACGTATTATGTCCCGAATGAATGACTATTTGTTCATTTAGAAAATAAAACCTTTGTTCTCCTTAATTTTTATTTCCCAACATCAGTACCAGGTAAAAATTCTAACACATAATGGCAAGTGCTTCATTTGTTATTTCTAAAATAGCCAGACCGTCTGTTCAGAGTAGCTGGAGAACAGAGAACCACATCATAATGCTTCCATGGTCACTGCCAAGTGCCTGCCCCAGAGCGTCACCTGTGATGCGCTGTTCATAAGAGTTTCAAGTATCACCAGAATCCGAAGGCAAGAGGGACCACTACAGGTGATAATTGCGATGAAATCCAGAGGTACGAGTGAGGACTCCCTGCAGCCCAATTCATCTCAGGGTCAAGAACAGAAAAGCTGCAGCTAATCTGGAAGAGCTTGATGGAGACTCAAGATAGGGATAAATTCATTCATTTTCTCCAACAACTATTTGTTGGGGATATTCTATGTATCAGTCATGGGGGACCCAGCGAGGAGCAAAATAGGCAAGCCCCTGCCAGTGTTGAGGTTTCATTCCAGGTGGGTAAGATAAACAACAAGTAAAATGTTACATATTGAATGGGGATATGTACATGATGCAGGTTAAAAGGAGACGGTGGGGCTGAGGAGGGCATCTCTGTTGCAGTGATGTTTAAGTTCAGATGTCAAGGAAGTGAAGAAAAGATGAGGTGACTGGTGATCAGGATCCTCTTTTACTGCACAGCCACAACTTGTGCCGGAAAATGAAAAAAGGCTAAAAACTAAGAGGGTGATGTCAAAAGGACCCAGGAGTCAGCTTGAAAGGATTTCCACTGATGAATTTTGAGACAACCTGACCAAAAAAAAAAAAAAAAAAAAAAAAGGAAATGACGGTCATGGGTCAGTACACATCAAATATATACTTCTTTTCTATTTTACTCTTTAGAAATGCATGAATCAGTAGTAATACTCCCAACAGTGGGAGGAGGGGAAGGAGAAAAATTCTTCCTTAACTGAAAGCCCATAGATAATAATGGAAATAGAAAACTGTCTTTTGATAAACGGCAAGATCATAATTGATTCAGGTCATCAACGAATGCAAAAATCACTCGGTGAAAGCTTGAGAAGATATTATCCATGTGGACTCAAAATGTCACTCCAGACATTATAAAGCAAAAAAGGTGGCATCACAAGGGGAGAATCTGGCAGATACTGGATTGTGGGCTTCCCAATACAATTTTCTTGTGAAGGCATCATCATCTGTTCTTGCCAAATATGTTTAACCTGAATCTAATGAAAAAGAAACCATCAGATAAATCGAAATTGTGGGACAGTCAACAAAAGAGTTGTACTACACTCTTGAAAAATGTCAGTGTTAGGAAAAGACCCTTCCCAACTGGGGAAACTGTTAAAAATTAAAGGAGACTAAAGAGATAGGACAACTAAATAGAATATATAATCTTTAACAGGATCCTGTATTTAAAAATACAACTCTCAAGAACTTTTTGGGGCTAAGTGGAGAAATGTGATACGGGCTGCATATCAGATAATACTATAATCATGTTCAACTTCAGAGTATAATAATGACATAATGATATGCTTATGAAAGAGAATGTACTTGTTCTTCGGAGATAAATGTTCAAGTATTTAGGGGTAAAGTGAATGTCTGCAAAGGACTCTCAAATGGATCAGCAAAAGAACAAAAATTGAAATACATCCAGGGGCTAAGAGGGAAGGAAGCAGGAAGATAAAGCAAATGTGGCAAGGGCGAACCGGTGAATCGAGGTGAACAAGGGTGTTGACTGTATTATTCCTCCATAGGAGGGAGTATTTCAGGAACAGGGGACAATAGGCACTGACACAGACACAACTGGAACGGTCAAGAGAAAGCAGAGGCCAATGTGGCCCAAAGGAAATAAGCCAGAGGCAGCAGGAAGTGAGGTCATGGGAGATGGGAGGGCGGGCAGTGGAAGGCTCTGAGTAGGGGAGTGTCTGGCACTACGAAGATCACTCAGAGAGCTGGCTGTTGGGAGGGCACAGTTTGAAATGAAGCATTAAGTTAGGAGGCTATTACACAAATCCAGGGGTAAATGATAGTGGCTCCGACTAAGGTGGTACAGAGAGGGAGTAAGCGAAGTAGATGACAAAGAATCAACAGGACGTCCTCATGGACGATACACACACATGCATCCATACACACATACCACAGAGGGGGGAGGAATTAAAAAGGACTGCAACTCAGAACTTGGTTAAGATGGAGCCAAATGCATATTTTATATAAAGAGAAAAGAAAACAATTCTGATACCACTGCTGGACAAGAAATGTTCTCTCACTCTGGGGGATCTCCATACTGTTTTCACCGGATCCAGTAATAATTCAGTGGAGCATATGGTCATGAGAATAGTAGTAGACAAGCAGAAGAACCCATGAAATTTAGCTCATCTCCTATTCACTTGGGATCATTAGTACAGCTTTCTCAGTTTCATAGTATCTCATCAATCACTGTCATGTGAGAATATGCAACATCCTTCTTACAAAGGTTGGGTTCCGCAGTTCATTTTCTACACTGTGTTTCCAAGAACAATACGAAGCTAATAATAATAAAACAGAACAGTCATCTCAGAACTTCTCACAAACGTCACCTAATTAATTCTTAAAACACCTCCAAGAGGTATTATTATCCTCATGTCACTGCTGGAGAAACTTAAGAATGTTTTAATTCCGCATTTGTGTTCACTTACAGAGACACCTCCGTACTTCATATTATCATCACCATCTCATGCTTTCAAGGAATATCACAACTTAATTCTCTTATCAACAGGGTGGGTGTTAATGGCTGCAGCAGCATTTTAAGTATAGGAAATAGGTTTTAAAAAACGATGTGAAATTTCTTTTTTCTAGTCTCAAAGCAATGCGGCAACAAAATGGGATATAGGGCAGTACCCTCCTCTCCCCCCTTGCCGCAGTACTCACACACACACACACACACACACACACACACACACACAGCACGAAGTAATTTCTTCATTTGCCCAAGATGGTCTAGTAAATAAGAGCTAACTGTTAAAACTCCAAAGAGAAATTTCAATATATTCTAAAACCCAAATTCAACAAGTTGGTCTTAGTATTTAGCCCAGGAAGACTGTAATAAACCACTCCGGAGTGGTAGGTCCAGGCAAGCATTTAATGTGAGTGCTACAAAGGAAGTGGCCGGATGTGCTGTGGCTCTAGTAGGGCTCAAAGGGCCTGGGGCCATCAGAGCAATGGTGAGCCGCGGGCCACCCCCAGGGTGTAAGCAGGCCAGCCCTGGCTGAGGGAATCCTCCACAGGCTTCTCAGGTTAGAGCAGCAGTAGACGGCAGAGCCGCTGGGACCCACGGCCTGATTTCCAAGGGAAACCAATTGAACCTTCATCACATGATCTAGGCTCTGTCTAAAATAAAATTTGTTTAAAAGAGAAAAATAGGGCGCCGCAACTCAGAAGATGCTCTCCAGCCCCATAACCACACTCTCAACAGAGGACTGAAAAATTTACTTGTATAGTGAACCAGGCAGATGAGCTCCAAACAGAGTAACAAAATCCCTCCCCTTTAAATAGAATATTCTATTCAGAATGCAAATTTAAAATGATTGCAAACTCCAGTGTGTTGAAGGAAAATGTAGACAGAGTACTTATGCCACAGTAAGAATGTGGGCTCTCCCACCAGATGCTTTACTGTGAACCAGATCAGGCCTCTTTCTTGACATTGGTAGGTGGGTATAACTTGTCCGAACTTGCGAGGGTTTGAAAGTCAAGGAAGGCACTTTCAAAAATCACATTGGGACAATAGGCATAAATTGAACGGAACCTGGGCAAACGAAGATGTGTGGTCACTACATGTAACTTTCTCTGTGCCTCAGTTTTCATGTTTGTGAAATGACAACAGTATCCTTGTCTCACAGGGACAGCGAATTAATACATGTGAAGGACTAAGAACAGCACTGGGTATGCAGCAAGTTCTGGACAAATGAAAACGAAGCTAATAGAGATGCAAATGTCTAAGTAAAGATGGCTTCTCATCCAAGTCAGTAAACCAAAGAGAAAAAGTGAACACTTGAGGAAAAAACTGAGAATATGGGGCGCCTGGGTGGCTCAGTCGGGTAAGCATCCGACTTCAGCTCAGGTCATGATCTTGCCTTTCGTGAGTTAGAGCCCCCAATCGGGCTCTGTGCTGACAGCTCAGAGCCTGGAGCCTGCTTCGGATTCTGTGTCTCCCTCTCTCTCTGCTCCTCTCCCACTTGCACTCTGTCTCTCTCAGAACTAAATAAACATTGAAAAAATTAAAAGAAAAAACTGAGAATAATCCTGATAAAGACCAAGGCTCCAGAAGCATTCCCAGGACCTGGCACATGTACACCCCCCCCCCCCCCAGACCCATGACCACTGTCAGTGAAAGGACTAATGGTTTCCAGGGACCCAAGTGAACTTGAAAGCTATGCTTAACTACCTGACTTCACAAGACTTCATTCCCTAGACTCGGTAACTTTTTAACACCTAAGTTTATGGTATCAGTTAAAAAAAAATAAACAAACAGATTCCAGTAAAAGAAAGTCAAAGCAAAACTATCAGAGCATCTTTCTGCAACAAGTTTATTAGACCCATCCTTCCCCATTACTGCACATGAGTTTACGCCCACCCACCCCCTCCTGGCATACAACAGACATATACAGCAGCCTCCAGCAGCCTTACTTACTAGTAACAGGAGAAACTGAGGTGGGGCCCAGAGGAGTGCTAACTGGCCTGTCCACACTTCCCCCCACAATCCCCCCTCCATCAATGATGTCTGACGTCAACCTCCTCCCCACCCCACCAACGATGTCCGATGCCAAGCTTCCCCATCTCTGCCCAGACCCACACCCACAGGACCAGCAAAGTGTTCATAATCAAGCTCATCTCTGCTTGGAGTGTCTGCAGTAGACAGACTCAGTCCTACACAGCAATGCCGAAATAAAACTCAAGGATGCATAAGGCAATTCATTAAACCATCACATTCACAAAAGCACAGGAACTGGAATCTGTAGAGTACAAAAAAATTGCCATCTGGTACCAGCTTCTTTCAGATTTTCTCAATGTTCTACACAGAGTGAAAGGGGAGAAACTAGAATAAAAAAGAAATGGAAACAGTCCTCATGCTACAAAGTTAATGAAACAAAAAGAGTTTAGCAGTCAGGTGGCTTTCTCACACTTACAGGTTCTCTGTGAAAAGAAGACACAAAATCACAACATATTGCCATGTATTTGGTAAATACTGCTTATGTCTGTCCCTCACCATGGCAACAAGTGAAGTGAGGGGCATTTAGGCAGCTGTGGGTACCCAGGAATATTTCTAGTAGCAAAAGGACAAACGGACAAGCTCTTAACAAAACTGAATTAGGTGACATTTCACCCTGATGCCCTTGTCTGTTAAACTATCGTCTACCTGTCCTTCTCATTACCCTTTGGACCACTATAGATCCCATTCTTGCAAATACACATTTATTACACTAAATTACCTATAAGCTATTTATTATTTTTGTTGTGAACTTAACAGTGAGGCAGGGCATTTGCAGGTTCAGACAATGCAGGTCCATCAAGTTCATGACTTGTCCAAAGTCACAGAACTTGCAGATGTAGGGGCAATGACCAAGACTCAGGCACTATGACTCAGCGTGCTGGGGTCCCAAACTCCATTTCCCCAGGACTTGACAGATAATGTCAATGAAGGAAGCTAGCCAGGTGGAATATGTGGGGCACTGGGGAACAGGAGGCCTGGAGAAGAAGGCCAGCAGGGACCCAACTCTACACTAGACTAGAATCACGCTAGTGGGGAATACAGACTCACTGAAGGGCTTTGGTTTCTCAGAGTAGTCCCCCGAAGTCACCAGGTGAGAGATCTCTTGCTGCTTCAAAGCACGTTCAATGACACGTAACTAGTTTTATGATGCGTCTATACACCAAGTGTTCTTAGGTGCCAGGGAGACGGGAGGTCTAAGAAGAAAGGGAATGCCTTCTTCTCGCTGACTTCTCGCTGACTGAAGAGGAGAAGAGGAAAAAGGCCTCCACTCTATGGAGCTAACATTCGGACTACCTTTCCTTCAAGGGATGGAGCTCTTCAGTGTGGGATCTGCCATGACTTCTAGATCATTTTCTCTGCCCCTCACCACAGCCAGGCACAGTCTCTAATATACTCTGAGGCTCACCTTTCTTTAATAATGCCTGTCTTCTTCGGCCTTGGACCTTGTTTTATTTATAATTAATGGCTGACCAGTTTTTATATTTTGATGGCTATCATTTAATATTTATGAATGAATCAAAATGCATGCCCTCCCTCTCAAAGTGTCAACACCATTCTTAAAACACACATACTATATAAATATATGCCATGTTTGGAGCACAGGTTAAAAACATCAGAACTGAGGGGACATCTAGGTGACTCAGGCAGCTAAATGTCTGACTCTTGATTTTGGCTCAGGTCATGATCTCACAGTTTGGGAGTTTGAACCCTGAATCTGGCTCTGTGCTGACAGTGTGGAGCCTGCTTGGGATTCTGTCTCTCTCCTTCTCTCTCTCAAAATCAATAAAATAAACATTAAACAAAATTATCATAACTGGGGCCCCTGGGTGGCTCAGTCATTCACCAGCTCTTGATTTCAGCTCAAGTCATGATCCCAGGGTCATGGGGTCGAGCCCCACATCAGGTTCATGCTCAGCATAGAGCCTGCCTGGGATCCTCTCTCTCTTCCTCTGTCCCTCTTCCCAGCTCACATTCACTCTGTCTCTAAAATAAAATAAAATAAAATAAAATAAAATAAAATAAAATAACAAATAGGGGGTGCCTGGGTGGCTCAGTCGGTTAAGCATCCAACTTCGGCTCAGGTCATGACCTCATGGTTGACAAGTTCAAGCCCCGCATCAGGCTCTGTGCTGACAGCTCAGAGCCTGGAGCCTGCTTCGGATTCTGTGTCTCCCTCTCTCTGCACCTCTCCTGCTCACGCTGCCTCTCTCTCTCAAAAATAAACATTTAAAAAAATTAAAAACAACAAATAATAAAAATACTTAAAAAAAAAAACCCCAAAACATCAGAACAGGCTTGAGTCCCACAGATAATGGTCGTTCTTCCAGCAGTAGGAGCTCCTACCGTGTGTATCAGACACTATTTGTGGATACATCTGTGAAAAAAAAATAGACATAAACACTGTCCTTATGGAGAGTGGTAATATGGTGGGAATATTCTTCTCTGAAACTAGGACTGTGTGCTACCGGCAATGTGTCATGTGTGATTCAAGCCATACCTTAAACATGGCAAGAGGGCTTCGGGAGGTCTAAGAAGAAAGGGAATGCCTTCTTCTCGCTGACTTCTCGCTGACTGTGTGTCCAATACCTGAGACTCCATGAACCAGATGGAGAGCGGGACAAAGGACAGAAGACGTCACGTAGGAGTGTACAGAGTGCCGTGGATGCTCCAGGGCTTGCCATCCACTGAGAAGCCGGGGCATGAAACGGAAATACAAAGGAATGCTGCTCGGGACACCTGCGTGGCTCAGTTGGTTAAGCCTCTGACTTCGGCTGAGGTCATGATCTCAAAGCTCATGAGTTTGAGCCCCACGTCAGGCTCTGTGCTGACAGCTTGGAGCCTGGAGCCTGCTTCAGATTCTGTGTCTCCCTCTCTCTGCCCCTCCCCTGCCCGCTCTCTCTTTCTCTCTCTCTCAAAAATAAACATTAAAGATTTTTTTTTTAAAAAAAGAACACTGCTCTATCGTAACAGAAAGGCAGCTACTGAGTAAAGACAGCCAGCCCCCGGCTACTCACCACGTCCCGACTGAGGGCAAGGCAGGACAGGTGTCAAGAAAGACACTGAGAATATAAAATGAGGCAGCTTCCCTTGGAACCTCACTATTTGATCAGAGTCGAGATTAGGAGCTGACAAGGGTCATATCCAAATTACTCATGAGGCAATGACATCATCATTATATGAAGAGCCACTAAACTGTCATCAATTTATGAAGTACTGAGGACTGTGGAAATTCTGAGTGGCTATAGTTGCCTCAGAAGGGGGAGAGTGAAGGCATATTATAAATTCCACTTAAGGTTTTTAAGATATTCTCTGTCACATCTGTACTAATAAGCCAATATTTGGGCCAATGTGTATGTGTGTGTGTGTGTGTGTGTGTGTGTGTGTGCGCGTTTTATAGCTTGTGGACGTATTGTGTATTTTGTATCTCCCTCTCCAGCCCTGCTGGAGGACAGCAAAGGTGTCAGAATTTCTGGATGGAAGGGCCTTTGGGAATCATTTGGTCTACCGCTCTGCTGGCTGCAGGAATGACCTCACATCCTTCCAGCTAAGACTGGCCTTCCTACGAGACATCCAGGGGCAGGAAGCTGAAGGTTTGATGAGGCAGCCTCTCCCACATTCAGAAAACTTCCTTAGCAAAGTCTTGCCCTTAGGCCACCCCGCTTGGGGCCTCCAGGCCGCAGTGCAAGGTTTTACTCCCAAGACGAACCAAACTAAACTTGAACTTTATTTAGCACCTGCCCTGCCCTAGAAGCTGCAGATCTCTCGTTTCTGGGCAACCTTCAGGAAGCCTAAGCTGGAAAGCTAAATCCTGTCTCAGCATCGCCTGCCTCCAGGGGTTTACTATGAAAGGAACAGAATCTTCCATTGCCATATTTAGAAACCATGTGTCAGCACCTCTAAAGGGCACATACACTGTGAATGCTCACCACCACCGCTCTCCCCCAGACAGGCAAACCCCACTCATAAGATGAGAACAAAAAAGAAATGTGATCCATCACAAAGAAAAAAAAAATCTGTGCATGGTTACAATAAATCTCTTTCCGTGGTAACAGCATGAACGTATTTGCACTCGCTACAATTTATACCAGGCCATTATTTGGGGGCACACTGTTAGAGATGCTTCATCCCGTGCTGCCAACCAGATATCACTACCTCGGGAGGTCTCAGGGTGTTCAAGACCAGACTCACCGTGACTCGATTTTCCTCCCTCTCCAACTCTGCTGCCTTGGGGTCCATTCAATTAATGCTAGAAACCTCAGTGCAAATCCCTGATTCAAAATTATCTACTAAAGAGCAACCGCGGGCACCTTTCTTTCATCGACTTTTGTGATCAAGATAGTAGCTGTTTACCAAACTCATTTCCTCTGTTTCCACAACACGAGAAAGCTGTATTCTCCAGCCTTGCTTGCCATAGATGCAGTCAGAATAGAAAATGCTGGGCAATGGCATGTGAGTGGATCTGATGTGTGCCATCCTCAGGTCGGGCAGTCCACCATCTCCCACACTCCTTTCCATTCCACCAGCCGGATGCGGATACCCAGGGCAAACTTGAAGGCATGTGCTGAAGACCCGCCCCCCAGGTCCCGCAATGACCATGTGGAGGAGACAGTCTCTCACACTCCTGGTCTGTGAATGACAAGTACAACCCATTGCACGTGAGCAAATGTTTTTTGATGTTTATTTGGTGGTTTGTGTGTGAGCCGTGATGTAAGAAATCCATCTTCTACTTCCAAGTCATTCATTTATTCATAAACATTTCTCAAACACTTCCGGAAAGAAGCACTGGGGAAATAAAAATGACTGAAGGAGGTCACAAGTCTAGATAAACCAGAAATTAAAACTCAATACAAATGATCTCAGAGTAGTATGTATCTCAGGTTAGTCACGGTGGAAAAACGTGAGACTTCATTTTGAATCCTAGGCTAGTAAAGCTGGTTAATCTCTGTGTGGTGGCATCTTCATCGGCAAATGGAAGCAATGTTCCCTTCGGTCTTACCATGATGGATTAAATGGAATGAGACAATGTGTATGAAAGCATGTGGTCAACTATAGTGTACTTTTCACATGTTAATTCAATTCACTGCACCTGTCCTAATCTGGGACTTGTTACTCATGAAATAGTGTACCAGTAGCCTCACTCGAGTTTGTACACAAAATCCAGCCTATTCTTAATACCTGGTGAAGGTAACTTTCCTCAGTCTGAGCTCTGATTGGTCATTTCCTTATTCAACAAACTTTCTAAAACTCTGGAACGCTTACAAGATATAAGTCAAACTTCTTAGCTCAGTGTTCAAGGCTCTAAGTAACATGATCCCACATTATTTTTTTAAGTCCGTATCCAGTGCTGTACAACTCCTGATTTTCTTCTCCTTTATCCATCCTATGTCCTGGCTACACACATCATTTCTCCAATGTGCCACATTTGCTCACCTTTTTCACTTAGTCTTATTCTCAGCCTGGTTTTGTCCTTCACAACCATCCTTCCCACCGCCGCCCCCGAAACACCACTATTTCTCAAGGTCCAGCTCAAATATCACCAGGTCTCATAAATCTTTCTACAAAAAGACTCTCCTTTTCCAAAAAAAAACTTCACCCTCCTCTGAGCTACCACAACCTTTGTCTGATACTCTTTTCTCCTCTACTGTTGATAGCACTTGGATTCTGAATAGTTTATTGTCTTCAGGAAGGAAAAAGAAAAGGGAGTGTAAGCTTTTAATGAAGACATGTGTTACACTAAAGAAAAAATTCAGTAGAGAGTCAAATTACTTTTGGTTGGATCACGAAAAAGAGACAACTTACATGAGTAGGGGAGTTCTCTGGATTGTCAGAAAACTATTCCTATGCTTCAGGATCTTATATTCAGAGAGCATATATTATATGCTTTATGAAAGCTATTACATGGAACTTTCATGTTGAAAGTCACTTTTACAATAAATTTAATCCTATCAGAAGAGTAGAAGTAAAGTTCAAAGTCATTAATTCATTTCCCCAGTCAATTCTTCACAGATTTTAGTTCAGTCTTATTTTAGAAAATGAGAGAAACAAATAGGTTAAATTGACCCACTGATACCATCTAAGCATAAAACCTGTGAGTTACTATTTTTAAGGAAATGGCCATGAGTGGCTAGTGTTTTCATTAATTTGCATACAGGCAAAAAAATATATTCACTAATAACAAATAATTTAAGTCACTCTATCAACTGAGAATTTCATTCGTTTTCTCTCTTAGGATTAAAAAAGCGGGGGGGGGGGGTACTGGATACGGTATGCATATCTTCTCATTAAATAGTGGGAGACTCACTCTGTCCAGGCTTTGAATTCATGAAAATCTTAATAGAACACAGCATTATACATACAATGTAAACAGTACCTTCTAACAGGCATTCTTTTAACAAACTGGGCTAAAGTAAAAGTAGAACTCCTTGGAGATCTTTCTCTAAAGACCAGAGAAGTATTCATTTACATCAGCCAGTGAGCAAGAGGGTAGGGAGGTAGCAGGAGTTTCACAAGAGATCAAAAATCCTAATCCTTTTAGATAATTAAAAGAGTTGTCCTGCAAATAACAGGATATAAAATAATGTGTGGCAAGACATATTGTGGTGCTTTAACACGAATTAGAAAATATTTTCTAGAAATTGTAATAAGTTGTATTATAAGAGGCGGATCAGATTTTGTACAATTGAGCAGATCATCTCCTGAGAAAGCGACAGGAAAAACCATCATACACACACAGGGGTTACACAACTCATCACTGGGCATTAACAGAAGCATAAATAAGATGAACTGAATGGTAGGAGCACAGTACATATTCCAGGCGCTCTTGTAAATCATCTGTAAACGACTCAACCAGATTCCTCACTCTCTCTGTTAACACTTAGACGACAAGTGGGAAAGGACTGTTCACTGTGAATTGCAGAGTCCCAAGGGTTCCATACTTGATGCAGGGTGTGGGGGAAGGGAAGGGAGAGACCCAGCAGCCAAGGGCTGGTGGCACTGGAGTGCGCTTACCTCCAGAAGTGAAAAGCGAAGAGAGGACTACAGGGGCTGCCTGGGCTGGATGGGGTTGGACTCAGGCTCCTTGGAGTGAGACTGAAAGTTAAAATAATGTCATTCCAATTGGGGAAATGGTGGCAGTAAAATAGCAACGTTCACCTAAGCGACCGTGTTCCCTTCAGGCCAGAACCACAGTGGCATGCCTATCGATGCCCTTAGGTAATCAGCTCATCACCTGCCTCTTTCCAGCTCTAAAATAGAGAACAAGGGCAAGGCTTCCTGCTGATACTGATATCCTTAAAACTACTGCTGCCATTTGCATTTGTGCCTTTTCTTGGTCACAAAGCTAACGTGGGAGGTATCTTCTGTGGTGTTTGCTGGGAAAACTTGGCCCTGCTTTACTCACTCAGTATATTCTATTTCTGACCAACAATCAATTGTAAAACTGTAGAACTAGAGGGAAGTAGTTACCAGACAATAGAATTCAAGTTAAATACAGTGGTTTTTAAAAGGCAGAGCAGCAAACATTTCCAAATAGGAAGATATGTTTTTAAGCACTTAGCAGTGAAAAACACCCAACAACATTTTCTGTAATCCCCGGGGGCAAAGGCAAAAAGTGTTCTTACACTTACGTTTATAATAGAGAACTTCAAAATTTCTTACATATACCTACAAATTATTGTACTTTCTCGAGAGGTTTTTTTTTCAATTTCATCTGTCAAAAGACCATTACGGTCCCCACCCCCACCAACCTATCCAAACAACCAAGCACAATGACCAGCCAGCTCTCAAATATTCATCAGAGTGGAGAGCCTATGTTTCCTTGAATTTTTTTTCCTTTTGGACTCATCTCTCTCTTGTTTTAGGGAAGACACAAAACTTAACACTTGTCACATATCTTACTTATAAAAATTTGACCCGTGGATCAAAGTATGAAGCTAATATCCAATTATTTCCAATTATTTTTACATCGCCAAATCAAAATTAAATCAGCTAGGCACTCTGGTACCAACTCTTTGGCTCAAGTGAGCAGACAAACGCACACTATGGTGCAATGAGTTTCTTAAAGAACATTCTCCTGCCCCTGTACTGGCCATGACTACACCACACCATGTTTTCCTATCTCAGAGAAGGGGTCTTGGAATGGAACAGTACTTTGGATGATTCAAGCTGGTTGTCCCCTTTACTGAACAGAGAAATGACAACCATGGCTAAAATCAGACTTGGGTTTATCTCATTTTCAGTTCCACCCTTGTTTCCCATCATATGGATAATTGAGACTTGGCTGTATTCGTCTTAAACTGAAACATAGAATTACTGCTCAAAATGCTCCCACTTATTTAATAAAATGTTTCAACAAAGTTGTTTTTTGTTTTTGTTTTTATCTTTTAAAGCCATTCTCTGGTTTGGTGGCAGTATTTAAGAAACTAAGAAATTGATTTCCTTATACAGTCAGAGCACGTTCAAAAGCCACTGCTCTTAAACATGCTGTACTCTAACTTAGCAGCTCATTGGAAAGCTCTCAGGAATGTCTACTGACACAGACGTGATTTAACCTAAGTACAGTCTTATCTATCCCTTGTGTTCTGAAAATAGACATGCATAGACATGCATGGAACCCACTCTGTGTCTCCAAGCTGACGCAGGTATCATATGGGTTACCAACTATTTCTGTACCTACACCAATTTCTATACTTAAATTGAGAAAAGAAAGAAAAAAGCTACTTACTTTCTCAGAAACTGTAAGGCCACACATCTGCTATCTAAATATCAGAGATTTCTGAATAAATTAATGACTCATTAATATCTGAAATACATATGTATTTGATGTCTCACATCCAGAAATTTCAATTTTTAAAAGGGGAATCAGAAAGTGCTTCGTGGTGTGTTACTGGTAAGTCAGATGGGAAATCGAGTTCTGTCTACAGAATATAAAATATGCTACCGTAAGAGTGATCGCTGCAAGGCCTACAGAATACACCCTCCTGAAAGAAAAACAGTAGAGTCTCATGGGAGAACATTCAAAAACTATGCCACATATGTGGTATTATAAGATCCCCAGATAATTAAAACAATAAACATTAAATCTGCTTTTAATAAAATGAGTGATAAGATTTCCCATTATAACATTTCCATGCAGTGGTTAGAAAATGAATTTACCCCAAGACTATAGAATTACCTTTCTCCGTGAATGAATGCAAAATTAACTATGTCTACCTAAGAGTGATTTTACATTTCAAGGTAAGCGAAATGCTCAAAGTGTTAGGCTAACACTACAATGACATTTAAGAGTGATCCCTATTTCTATTATGTCAAGCTCCTTAGGGAGAGAAGTAATCGATTTTAAATGCACAGTAACATTTAGAAGCTAGACCCAGGGGGTGTGGCCTGAGCCAAAACAAAATCCAGGGAAGCCCCTGTGTTTGGGTGACCCATATGCACTGTGTCATCATTGACAAAGCCATAAAATTTGTGGCATACCTCAGACTCTCAAATTACGGGCAGAACATTTGATACAACTGAATTTGTACATTGAGAAGTTACTTTCAAATGTCTCCTTCTAAAATGGAAAGATGCTAAAAAATGAAAGAAAAGGGCGTAATGTGAAATGATACATACTAAGTCCAAAAGACAGCAACAAGGAAGTGGCACAACCAGAATCGGGGGTTAGTGCTCCTGGGTCTTGAACACAGAAGCATAGGCATCTGAGTGAGCTGTGCACTTCCAGAACGCTAGAGAGAGGAGGGGTAAGTGGAAGAAGGAGTGCGTGCCACGGAGATATTGCATATGGACAGTGAGGGCCGAATGCCACGGTGGAGGTGGAGATGGGGACAGATGTCAGGGCCATAGGTAAATACCGCTTGGATGTCCATTATGAAAAATGCCACAGCTAGCAAGAAGGCTGTTAAGAGCCCTCTAACTTTTTCTAAGTGAGTACTTGTTAGTATAAAATCAGCGTCAAATTTTAGTGCGAGAATTGATTAGAAAAGTATTCACATCACTTGAGATATGCCATGTTTTTTATTAATTATTTAATTATGAAGTCAGTTCCCTCGTATGACGCATCTCCAGAATTCAAGAAGAATAATTAATACTCGGAACGGGGCACAGTACTCTTCCTGCAGGCTCTTCCTGGAAGTAATCGAGTATAAAATGATTTGGATTGTATGAATCTCAACTGACACGCAATTTTCTACCTTTATTAGGAGTTAGAAAAAAGGGCTATTTCTATTTTTCTACCACATTTCTATTTTACTGTTTATTATGGTAAGTGTGCCAAGCACAGACTTCTGCATCTTTGACTAAGAGATTTAAAATAAAAATTTGCTGACGCTTCCTGCATCACAGATGTTTAACTTCTGCGCCACAAATTAGATGTGGGCATTTTCATGTGGCTACATCAGATTAGAAGGCAGTTGGATGAGTTAATGGGTTAAAAAAAAATAAAAACAGCTAAGCAAACACATATCTCAACTAGGTAAACACTGCATGCGGTGGCTGGAGACAGTGCAGAGAGGATTCAAAATGCACTACAGTTCATTAATATTCTGTTGCACAAATAAAACATGGATCACATCTAATGAATGTTACCAATAACCCTTCTCTTGTACTCTAATCCATTTGTAAGGTCTTCTATTCTTCAATGCAGACAGAGGCCTTTCTTTAGAGAAAGGCAGCGTGGGGATAAACAAACAGTAAGAGAGGAGAAAAAGACAGCTACACCAAGGCCTGCTGATACATTCTTTCACAATGAGCTGTTAAGATGTTTCCAGCACTGAGGTTTAGTAACTTTAAATATGCAAAAAAAGAAAAAACCACAAAAAACAACAGCAACAACAAAAAACCCTCTTCTCTTCTGACTGCAGTGCAAAATGCAGGGTCTGGGTTTCCACATGAGCTGAAAACAAATGCCATGCATTTAAGACACGTTCCTTCACCTCACACTGCAGTGCTCTGAGGCTGTCAGTACAAACAAATGCTAAAGAGCTATTGGGCGCAGGAAAGCGAGTGCCATGCAGAAAGCATTAAAATATTAAAGACAGATAATACTTACTCCAAGGTCAGCCCCGGAATCTGTAGCCTTTCCCGCTGGGCTTTCATGGTTGTTATATGTTACCACACTGTATTGTAACCAATGCACACATTCCCTGCCAGCGTCCCGGCGATGACAGAGAGCCAAAACGAACCTCTATAAAGGACTGGACTAAGAATCTCTCTAGGGGGAGGGGGATCCTGCAAGTTTGGGTCCTTCCACCTCTAGCCGTAATCAAGAGATGTCAGCCGCTTTCCTCAGGTTAACGGCAGTGCACACAGCACTGATTTCGTTAAGGGAATGAGGCTTTCAGCTCTGCATATCAAGTAATTGGTTTCTGATTTTTTTTTTTTTTTTTTAAACAAAGTCGCTCCACTCACAGACCCAGTTTTCACCTCGGTGAGATGAAAAGTCCTTTCATCCTGCGGACTGGAACAAAACAATAAAGCAGCAGCATCGTACTTGTGAAAGAGTTTATCTCGGCAAACCTCAACCATTCCCCATCTCCCAGGGACGTGCTCAGAGAGAATCCGGACACCCTGAGGAAGTTCCGCTTACTCTTTCCTTGGTGGAGTTAACAGAATCACTCATGTGCCACAAGAAAGACATGGGAGAATGGTGCCGAATGAAAACAATTAGATTTTTTTCTATATAAGGCAATCATCAGAAAGAGGAATAAACTAACTGTGTTAATTTGGGGGATGTTGAACTCTGGTGTGAGGCAAAGCCTTGTGTGAACAGGCAAAACCCTACAATGGGAAATACCAAGTGGAAATGCGAGAGATAGGAGCTTGTATTTCTATTTTTGAAAACTGCTAGGAACCTCACAGTGCTACTACACTTGACAAAAGCAATCAGATACGATTAAGGAAGCAAAGGGAGAACGTATGTTTTGGAAGCCTGAAAGTTTCATCTCGTATTTATTTCAGCAACACAATGTTTCGTTCTATCCGTAAGTTGGGACTAAGTGTACTTGCATTGTGGTGCAGGAAGAACATAGCTGACTCATTTCTTCTCGTGTATTTTAAAGTGTTTTAAAATTCAGTAACCAGTGGTCTGCCTAGAAGTACTTGATCAAATGAAGTTTTATTTTAGCAAGAATATTCAAGCACTCCTGCTAGCCCACAGGCACACCGCAAATCTGTGATCAAACGACTGTGTTCAAGTGGTTACATTTCAAAGTCTATGAAGTCAAATTCCATCCTCACACAGATGAAGAAAACAACATACAACTAGGGGCAGTACTAGGGTTAGATTCCGGTGTATTTACTCCCTATCCCAAAGGCCTTCACTGGCAGGGATGCCATGTGCAGTTGTTCAAGGCTGCACAAAGGTGCTGGGCAAAAAAGTTAGTGAAGGCTGAAGTCCAGCCTGCTTCCTACTTTGCCAAGCCTGCTGCATGGCTCTGGGCAGCTTCTACCCCATTTTTTTTTTTTTCCATTTTCAGTAAGTTACTCTCAGCTTTGTACCCCTCTAGAGGGTCACCTGTTTCTAATTCTACAAAGGTACATGTGGGCCAGAGAAGGTTCATAAGATATTCCTGGAACCCTTCTCTAACCCCTAACCTACCAACATAGTCTAGGGTGTTTGTTAACTAGGTGACAACTTCTCTTTCTGTGGGGGCTCACAGACAGCTCACATGTCTGGCTAGACAGAATGTAAATAAGTCATTTAAATTAATATGAAAAGCATAACAATAAGAAACAAAAAAGATATAATAGAACACAAAGAAGGGGGGATCAACTCTACTCAGGAAAATCAGGGAGAGCGGAAAGGAAGTATGGCACAAGCCAGGTTATGAGAGAGGAGGGAAGGAAGGAAGGAAGGAAGGAAGGAAGGAAGGAAGGAAGGAAGGAAGGAAGGAAGGAAGGAAGGGGAAAGGAAGGAAGGAGGGAAGGAGGAAGGGAAGGAGGAAGGAGGGAAGGAAGGAAGGAAGGAAGGAAGGAAGGAAGGAAGGAAGGAAGGAAGGAAGGAGAAAGGAAGGAAGGAGGGAAGGAAGGAAGGAAGGAAGGAAGGAAGGAAGGAAGGAAGGAAGAAAGGAAGGAAGGAAGGAAGAAGGGAAGGAGGAAGGAGGGAAGGGAGGAAGGAGGGAAGGAAGGAAGGAAGGGAGGGAGGAAGGTAGGTAGGTTGGTTCCGCTCTGCCTCCCAAAAAGCTAAATTCTCTAAATTTTTTAATCTCTTAAAGTACCTCATCTTAGGAGACACATTAGAATTTTATTCAACAGACTTCTCTACACAGGTCTTAAGTGAATTTCAGTTCCATGTTACCAATGGACCACAAAATATTTTCACTTGAATTTCCCTTTAATACCCTTAATTTAAAATATCCAAACCCAAACTCTCTATCCTCCTGTCCTTGCCAAATAAGTTTCCCTGCAAGGTAAAATATCCTGACTCTTACCATTCTTTCCCCCCTGAACCATGCTGATCCAAGGGTCCTATCCAGGCTGGATCATTATAATTTCCTTGTGACTGATCTCTCCACTTCCTCCTTGACATTCTCTATACTTTGTTGGCTACACAGATTCTAGAGTGATCTTTTCCAGAATATCACTCCTGTGTTGAAAACCCTCCAAGAGTTTCCCTCCCATTCTGTGTAAAAGTTAAAAACCTAGCAAACGTGGCCCAAACCTCAAAAAACCAAGCATCAATAGTTGTGACAATGGCAACATATTAGAACATACCCAGTGTATAAGGCCATGAGTTCAAGGGAGGAAGGTGGGAAGGAGGGAGGAAGGAACCAGCCAGCCTGGGCCCCTTTTAGAAGATGCTAGGGGACTACCCCATTAATTCTGAAAGCTGGAAAAGGGAAAAATCAACCACTTATCTTGATTTCCCTATGAACTGCACCTCACAGATGAAAAAATGATTCTTTATATAAATATTCCAATTGGTAAATAAAGAAGGGAGTGCTACAATTAGAGTATCATCATTTCTCAAACCCTAATAAGTCAATGGATTGTGGTCATGATCATGATGTGACTATAGCATCATAGAGAGACAAGTGGTTGTTCTATGCTTCTTGGTGCAACATAGGCGAAGCAGTCTTACTAAAAAAGCCACACGACCCAGATATAATCAAGCCACCACATCAAAGCATCAATTTACAGTATATATAGGGACAAAGAGAAGTGATCAGCAAAAGAGCTAGCCTGGGAAAAGCAAAAACCACAACACAGGACCTGGTATCTTAAACCAAATTGCTCAATGTGGGGAGTGAAGGAGACAGAGGGGTTAAACGAGACTAAAGAGACAAATCAATGAATTGCAACATATGAACTTGTGTGTCCTGACACCAAACAAACACATAATCAAATACCTGGAAATAGTGTAAGAGACACACACACTGACTGGATATGCGGTAATATTATTTTAAGAATAATATCAGAGGGTGGCACCTGGGTGGCTCAGTCGGTTAAGCATCCAACTCTTGGGTGTGGATTCAGTTCATGATCTCATGGTTTGTGAGTCTGAGCCCCTCAGCCTGCTTGGGATTCTCTCTGTCCGTCCCTCCCCTGCTCGCTCGCTCTCTCAAAATAAATAAACAAACTTAAAACAATCTTTAAAAAGAATAATACTGGAATCAGGATCACTTTTAGCTTCCTAACTTTTAGAGATACATATAAAAAAATATTCACAGGTAAAATAAAGTGTCTATGCTCCGCTTCAAAATAATCTGAGGATGGAGAGTAAGATACCATGTTGTATCTAATATTACTATTTATTAGATACACAGTAATCTAATATTAACATTTATTAAACCTGGATAATGGGTACGTGAAGGGTTCAGTATACCGTTCTCCACAGTACACGTCTGAAATTTTGTTTGTTAAAAACATTGAAGCATTCTTACCATGCCTACAAAGTTTCACAGGGCATACCCACACCCACCCTCCCTGGCTTCCTTCCCTGCAACTCCTTTGTTTCTCACTGTCCTTCCTGTACACCAAACACATTTCTATCTCATGGCCTCTGCGTTTACTGCTCCTTCTGCCTCCAACTCTTTTTCCCTGAGACGTCCAAATATCCTGCTCCTGAATGTCTTTTACAATCTCCCCGAGGAGGCTTTTTGAAATTCCAAGCCCCACCACCGCCCTCCCCCGCCCCATCTACTGTTTCCTTCTCATCCTGATATATTTTTCTCCTCAACATCTATCACTGGACATATTTTATATTCATTTATTGTCTCTCCCCTATAAAAATGTGGGCTCCAAGAAGGTGTGTTGCAACTCCAGTGTCAACAGCAGTCCATACAAATATTCAATAAATATCTGCTAAAATTTCAAACTACACTACAAAGCTGTAGTAATTAAAACAGTATGGTACTGGCCCCAAAACAGACACATAGATTAATGGAAAAGAATAGACAGCTAGGAAATCAACCCATACTTATATGGTCAATTAATCTAAGACAAAAGGGGCAAGAATATACAACAGGGAAAAGACAGTCCCTTCAACAAATAGCGCTGGGAAAACTGGACAGCTCCATGCAAAAGAATGAAACTGGACCACTTTCTACTTCCATACACAAAAATAAATTCAAAATTAAAGACCTAACTATGAGACCTGAAACCGTAAAACTCCCAGAAGAAAACGTAGGTAGTAATTTCTTTGATGTTGGCCTTGGCAACACTTTTCTAGATATATCTCCTCTGGCCAGGGCAACAAAAGCAAAATTAAACAATTGCGATTATACCAAAGTAAGGAGCTTTTGGACAGTGAAAGAAACCATCAACAAAATGAAAAGGCAACCTACCGAATGGGAGAAGATACTTGCAAATGGCCTCTCCCATAAGGTGAAAGAACTCATACAACTCATGCAACAAATAATCCGTTTAAAAGTAGGCAGAAGAAGACATAAAGATGGCCAACAGACACCTGGAAAGGTGCTGAACATCATGAGGTAGATGCAAATCAAAACCACAATGGGATTATCACCTCACACCTGCCAGGATACTGAAAATAAAAAAACACAAGAAATAAGTGTTGGCAAGGATGTGAAAAAAAAGGAACCCTCATGCCCAGCTGGTAGGAATGCAAGTGGGTCCAACGACTGTGGAAAACAGCATGGAGGTTTTCCTAAAAAACTGAAAACAGAACTACCATAGGATCCAATAATTCCACTAACGGCTATTTATCGAAAGAAAATGAAAACACCAATTCAAAAAGATATACATGCCCTTTTGTTTAGTGTAGCATTATTTCTAATAGCTATGGTATGGAAGCAATCTAAGCGTCCATCAATATACTGATAAAGAGGATGCACTGTGTAAATATGTGTTATACACACGTATATGCACATATATACACATATACATACACAGCCTTTTCATTTTGTTGATGGTTTCTTTCACTGTCCAGAAGCTTCTTATTTTGGTATAATTGCAATTGCTTAATTTTGCTTTTGTTGCCCTGGCCTGAGGAGATATCTCTAGAAAAGTGTTGCCAAGGCCAAGGTCAAAGAAATTACTGCCTACGTTTTCTTCTGGGAGTTTTACGATTTCAGGCCTCATATTTATGTGTGTACATATACACACACAGTGGAATATTATTAAGCCACAAAAAAGAATGGCATTTTGCCATTTTCAACAATATGGATTGGCCTAGAGGGTACGTGAGATAAGAGAAAGACAAATACTGTATGATTTCACTCACATGGGGAATTTAAGAAATAAATGAACAAACAAGAGAAAAACAAAAAAAGGAGAATCTTAAACACAGAGAACTGGTGATTGCCAAAGAGGAGGTGGGGCTGGGGGTGGGTAAAACAGATAAGGGGATTAAGAGCACACTTATCTTGACAGTGCATAATGTACCGAATTGGTTAATCAGTATACTATACATCTGAAACTAATATAATACTGCAAGTTAATTATACATCAATAAAAAAAAAAAAAAAAAGGAGGGGGGGCGCCTGGGTGGCTCAGTCGGTTGTGCGTGCGACTTCGGTTCAGGCCATGGTCTTGGGGTTTGTGGGTTCGGGACCCACGTCGGGTTCTGTGCTCACAGCTCAGAGCCTGGGGTCTGCTTCGCATTCTGTGTCTGCCCCTCTCTCTGCCCCTCCCCTGCTCATGCTCTGTCTCTGTCTCTCAATAATAAACAGATATTAAAGAAATTTTTTTTAAAAAGAAAAAAAACTCTGCTGAAAGATGAATGAACGACTCTCCCTATATTGGTGAAACTACCAACTGAGGACACTCGCCCTCCCTTTTCTTATAACTATAGCTCTCCACAGTATTAGATAACTGAACTGTGTCTGCAGCTCAGAGAGCGGCATCCAAGAACCTGGAGAATCAGGATGTGTTCAGCTACTACATACAGACCCAGAAAGGCCCCTGCTGGCTGGAAGGCACACACCCAGGACTAGCTGTGCACACACGTGCACACAGGAGGAACCTACAGTAACACTAGAGTCTCGTGCAATGTGGTGGTGGGAGGTGAGGAGGACACTGTTCTAAATCTTACTGGTATAACTGAGAAGACATATGCACAAGGCTGAAGCTAAGCAGCTTTCTACAGTTACAGGGAGGGAACACCACTGTCTCCTTAATGGTGGAAGTCTAGATTTTGCACAAACGCACTGGCATGGCTTAAGGCTAGGTCCTTCTACGTAAACTCTCCAACAGTGTTTCCCAACCAGAGATGGAAATGTCTGGAGACATATTTGGTTGTCACAACTGGAGAGAAGGGGGTTGCAGCTACTGGCATCTTGTGTGCAGAGGCCAAGGTTGTTGCTAAACATTGTACAATGCATATACAGCCCTCACAATCCAGAATTAACCAACCACAAATCAATAGTGTGACTCTAGAAACTGCTATAAAGTTAAGGGTCAATTTCTGCAGGACGCACAGCATCATCAACCAGTTTTAAACATTTTGTTTCTGATTTCATTACACTTCGCCTAAGGAAAAAAAATGCTGTATTATTGTTTCATTTTTTTATTCCCTATTTCTTCTCTCAGCAATACTACCAACGTAAGCGTATGTATATGCTTCTGTCCTGTTTTCAGGGGGAAAGACTTTTTATAGCTAGAGCCCCAGAAGTATCTGTAAGTCACAGAAACCTAATTAACAGTGTCTCCAGGCCACACCCGACCAGAAACCTAGCTAGGGAATTTTGCAAAGCAAGGTGGACATAATCCTGAGGCCAGAGCGTCTTTTTCTATATATGTTCAATTATTTACACATTCTAAAAGCTGTGCATGGTTGAGGAGAACTTTCAGAAAAGGTGCACGTGTATTTTTTTTAATGGTCATTTTTGAGAGAGAGAGAGAGGGAGGGTGCGAGTAGAGGAGGGGCAGAGAGAGATGGGGACAGAGAATCCGAAGCAGGCTCTGTGCTGACACCAGAGAGCCCGATGAGGGGCTTGAACTCATGAACCACAAGATTATGACCTGAGCCCAAGTGGGATGCTTAACTGACTGAGCCATCAAGGTGCCCCTGTGTCATCTGCTTTTATCACTCACATAATCCGGTAAAAATCACGTTATGAACAATTTCACTCTCTCATTTCTGCTATCATTCATTTCACGCATTTCACTCAACAGTCGGTGTTCTAAGCATACCAGATACAGGAGCAGGTAAGACAGAAACCCACCTGTGGAATCCTTTTAAGTTGGGTAAACAAAGTAAGCACATAAATAAGATTGTTTCTGATAAGGACAGGTGCTGTGCAGGTGCCATCATAGGTGACAGGACGGTCAGTGACTCTGGGAGTAGATAGTGCCTTCAGGTCAGGGTGGGGAAATCATAGTGATGCAGGAGATTCAAAGGGAGAATGAAAAATGGGGCTCAGTCAGCTGAGCGTCGGACTTCGGCTCAAGTCATGATCTCATAGTCTGTGGGTTCAAGCCCCATGTTGGGCTCTGTGCTGACAGCTCAGAGCCTGGAGCCTGCTTCCAATCCTGTGTCTCCCCCTCTCTCTGCCTCTCCCCTCACTCTCACTTTGTCTCACTCTGTCTCTCAAAAATAAATAAATGTAAAAAAAAATTCAAAGGGAGAATGAAAAGGATGAAGAGTTTCAACACAGCACCACAGGCAGGGAGAACAGCAAGTGCAAAGCCTCTGAAGCTGGGTCAAGGCGAGGTCATTTAATGGCCCTGAAGAAGGTCATATGTCTGATAGGCAGAAATAGAACACATTTTTTTAAAAATTTTTTTTTTAACATTTATTTATTTTTGAGACAGAGAGAGACAGAGCATGAACGGGGGAGGGTCAGAGAGAGGGAGACACAGAATCCGAAACAGACTCCAGGCTCCGAGCTGTCAGCACAGAGCCTGACGCGGGGCTCGAACTCACGGACCGCAAGATCATGACCTGAGCCGAAGTCGGCCGCCCAACCGACTGAGCCACCCAGGCGCCCCTAGAACACATTTTTATTAAGCGTTTATATAAACCATGGCATTATAGGGGATGCAGAGATGAATCACTGGTAAGTTGGGTTCTTAGGAATGATATTCTTTGGTGAAACGGGGGGAAGGATAGAATAAAAGTGTAAGGAGGGACCAGTTTTATGTTCTGCGTGCCAAGGAGATGAAGAGTCAGGTTTCAATGTTATGGCTATCTTTAAGAAGTGGAATTAACTTTTCAAGCAGGCCTTTGCGAGATGCAGCCAAATGGCGTCTAAGGATTCTCCATCATTTCACAGAGCAATTTCAGAGAGTAAAATGAAGGTGTCTGTATGTGTTCATTCACTGAAGAACAGAGATTCAATGACTCCTATGGGTGTGATATTAGTGAAGCCAGGTGACTTAGGAGAGGATCGTGTCTCAGAGGGGCACAATGACTGAAGATCAGGACAGAAGCATCTTCCACTCCCTGTCCCTTTTCTCTCTCCTGCCCTCTCCTGTTCTTCCTTTCCTGCAAAATAAGACCCTTTCTTACAGTTTATCACTGTCATCTACTTAGTTTGCTCAAGTTACCTTAAGACATAAAAGGTACTGAGGGATGCTTGGGTGGCTTAGTCGGTTAAGCATTTGGTTCTTGATTTCGACTCAGGTCATGATCTCACAGTTCGTGAGTGTGAACCCTACATCTGGCTCTGCACTGACAGCATGGAGCCTGCTTGGGATTCTCTCTATCTCTCTCTCTGCCCCCACTCCCACTTGCTCTCTCACTCTCTCTCAAAATAAATCAACTTTTTTTTTTTTTTTAAAGAAAGGGGCTTCAGGGGTGCCTGGGTGGCTCAGCTGGTTGAGCATCCAACTTCGGCTCAGGTCATGATCTCACAGCTATTGAGTTGGAGCCCCACATTGGGCTCTGCGCTGACAGCTCAGAGCCTGGAGCCTGCTTCTGCTTCTGTGTCTCCCTCTCTCTCTGCCCCTAACCCACTCGCACTCTGTCTCTGTCTCTCTCAAAAATAAATAAACATTAAATAAAAATTTTTTTTAAATAAAGAAAGGGGCTCCTGAGGTACAAATCATGTTCTGTTTTTTGACCTAAGTGCTGGTTACATGGATGTGCACAGTTTGTGAAAATCCCTCAAACTTGTGAATATGGGGATTCCTACAAGTCTCAAGCTGCATCTTTCATAAAAGCAAAAAATCTATTTTAGAGGTTTTACAGCTTTCTCACACACTTTTCAAACATACTCCCTCTTTTTAGAAAGTTATTTATACCCTGCTGCACTCCACACAGGATTTGAGGCAATACATAAGAAGGCACACATATACTACTAAATAGCCATTTAATAAAGTAACAAATGAAGCAAAGTAAAAAAACAAACAAACAAACAAAAAAAATTAAATCAGAACCAGAAAAAAATAGAAAATGGAATAAAATGACAGATCCAGGGGAAAATATGCAGAAAATACAGCATCCTTAGTTACAGGGGTAAATTTTACAGAGCTACCTGAGACCAAAATAATTAATTACTTGCCTCACATTACGTGTTTATTAAGTGACTGAGGCAGGACTGTAAATCAGATTTTCTGACTCCAACTACTTCATTTTATTACAGTGTACCATCCTTTTCCAGATCATAAAGTACAGACATTGAGTTATTTGACCAAATGATTCCAGGAACATTTTTCTAGGTAATATACTCAACAAATTTGATTCACACCAAAATCTGATTTCAATGGCATTTTAGGAAACAGATTGCATCAGGTTAGATACATGTTAGACACATAACCCAAAAGGTAAGCTGGAGGTACTTGTTAAAAAACTCCGTCAAAAGTGGACAACACACAGAAACATTAAGTTAAATTACACAGGACTTGGGAAAAAGCTTCACAAACTATAAAGCACTTCCCAGAGGAGGTAACTGACAAAAAAAGTTTTTCTATTTCCATACTCAGCAACACCATGATTATCTCCTGCTTGGACGGATCATCAGCGGTATGGAAAATTGCCCTACCCTCAATATTTTCCATTTTTGTTAACTGCTTAAATATATGTGGCCTGAAGAACTTTATCTTCCTCAAAGGCCCTCTTTAATAGGCCATCCTAACGATGGCTGATTTTTAATTTTTTTTTTAATTTTCAAGTTGTGAATTATACAATTAAATACTTTTCTTAAGTGAAGTTCTGTGAGATTTTCATAAATAGATGCAAAAATCTCTCCACTTCCAGGATTCTGGCTGACCACTGAAGGCAGAGTGGTATCTATTTCACACTCATTCTCCATGCATGAGCCTAACTGTGTCCTTCACAGCAGACTCACATTCTGAATCCTTAATTTAAGAGACATCTAAGGTGTGGATTAAGGATGAGAAATGTCCCTTTTCCCCTTCAAAGAGAAAAAAGGCAAGAAATCAGACAACATTTCTGAGTCTAGGACAGGAAAAGATTTCTTCATTGATCCAGAGACAGGATCTTAAGAAGAAGCCACAGCAAAGGATTTCTTTTTTTAAAATCTGGGACCAAGAGCAGGCAGGTAAGTCAGAATTACAGACGCCTAAAAGAGGTAATGTGAAGATTCACAAGTAAAAATCTTACCTTTTAACTAGGAAGGGGAGAATGGTAACTTTGAATTAAAAAAAAATATGAAAACATTTTTTTAATGTTTATTTAGTTTTGAGAGAGAGCGACAGACTACAAGTGGGGAAGGGCCAGAGAGGAAGGGAGACACAGAATCCAAAGGAGGCTCCAAGCTCCAAGCTGTCAGCACAGAGCCTGATGAGGGGTTCAAACTTATGAACAGTGAGATCATGACCTGAGTTGAAGTCAGACGCTTAACTGACTCAGTCACCCAGGCAGGGAGGATGGTACATTTAAAGCAGTCAAAAAAAATTCAGATGATCAGCAGCAAATTTTAAACATAAAAAAAGCTGTATACAAGAGCTTAGCTAAGTTCTTTTATGGAAACCTTATCATCAACATTTATGGACATTAAGTTTTGAAACCTGGGGAAGACAAGGTATAAAGGGCACAAATGGTTGCATCATCAGTGAAGGTCACTCTATATTCTTCTTTTACAAATGCTCATCTTTCTGAAATTTCTTTCCCTGATATATCTTGCAAATTCCAAGTCAAATACACTGTTTGGTTATAAAACGTTATGGCGATCTGAGAATCCATTAGAGATGACCCATATGTGTGTGCTTCTCTGCTTTTTAAACTCATGCTAACAGAAAAGCTAAATAAATAAATAAATAAATAAATAAATAAATAAATAACAAAATCATGTTAACAAAGTACCAGAATTACATGAATGGCTGCAATGCATGCTATGGAGACTACCAGAGCAAAGAAATGTTACTTCCTTTTTTTCCCCTCTAAATTTTTTTTTTTGAGTTTTTAGTTATTTATTTGAGGAAGACAGAGACAGCATGAGTGGGGGAGGGGCAGAGAGAGAAGGAGAGAGGGAGAATCCCAAACAGGCTCTGAGCTTCCAGCACAGAGCCCGACATGGGGCTCGAGCTCATAAAACCATGAGATCGTGACCTGCGCCAAAACCAAGAGCCTGACGCTCAATCGACAGTGCCACCCAGGTCCCCCAGAAATGTTATTTCTTTATATCACATGTTTGGTAACTATCATTCCTTTAACTGACATTTATAGAATACCTACTATAGTCAAAATACCACAATAAAGAAAATTAATATTTCTTAGCTTAATTATAAAATGTTTTCTTGGTTTAAAAGTAGAATTTTTCAGAAAAGATATTATTGGCTATATTCTGGGGAAGAGAGGGAGGTAGGGACATTTGGTCCAAACTTATTTGCCTTAACAACAATCTTTTTTTTTTTTTCAACTTTTTTCCCCAATGTTTATTTTTGAGAGAGTGCGTGAGTGGGGTATAGGCAGAGAGAGAGGGGGACATAGAATCCAGAACCAGCTCTATGATGTCAGCGCAAAGCCTGATGCGGGGCTCGAACCCACTAACGTGAGCCAAAGTTGGACACTCAACCGACTGAGTCACCCAGGCACCCAACAACAGCCTTTAAATTGATTTTCATCCTGATATCCCAAATTCTACCAAGCAATTAAAGGGATCAACTAGAAGACTCAGAAGACTCAGGTTTGCTTTGCCAACACATCTGCTTGAATTTAGGCATTTTGTGTCTGCAAAAGAGAAAATTAGGCCTTACCCCTATTTTGATTGGTCAAGCAATGCCAAGAAATTTCTCTGTTGTTGTTAATGTGGCATTTTCACATCTTTGCCAATGTATATCTTGTAAGGTTTTTAAGAAGAGTGTATCTGGTCTCATCTCCCTCATTGTCACTATTTTCTCCCAACTTATAAGAGCTGTACCCCAAGTACAATCAAACTTGACCTGTCTGGCACTGTGAACCCAAAAAGCAAAACTAAAAAGAGAATAAAGTTCAAAGCACATATTTACTTTTTGGAAACATGAAAATCCTTCTCCAATTCCCCTATCTTCCAGAAAGAGCTAAATAATACTCTAATGTCTCAATGCAAATACAGCACCTTTTTTAGGACCATTAGGAATTGCTGAAATCAGCATCTTACAAAATGTCAAGAGCAAAAAGCTTTGCAAGAATATCAAGTGATCACTGAGGTTGATGTGGAAATGGGTCACCTGAAAGCACAAAATATACATTCTATAAAAATATGCTGAAAAGTGTTTTGTAAACTATTTATTTTATCCTGAGCAGAACTTGAATTTTAAAAATTTGTAACATTTGCGTTGTTCATTACCTTCTAATTGCTTTTCTTTTAGCTAATATTTAGGAAAATATTATTTCAAAAACTCCTGAAAACATTATTAATTTCTAGTGTTACACTAAAAGCTTAACATTTGTTTCTATTTCCTACACTTTCAAGTATTGGTATTCTTATTCCCATTTTATAAGTGAGGAAAGGGAGGTGGAAAGGGAGTAATTAAATTGTCCAAGTTTACCCAGCTAGGAAGAGTAGAGAACCTTTAACAGTATGCTCTGGATAATATGCTGAGATTGCTTTCTGTAGTCTAATGGAGGATTGATTTGACGAATGTCTTTTTTTTTTTTTTTTAATTTTTTTTTTTTAACATTTATTTACTTTTGAGAGAGAGACAGAACACAAGTGGGGGAGGGGCAGAGAGAGAGGGAGACACAGAATCTGAAGCAGGCTTCAGGCTCTGAGCTGTCAGCACAGAGCCCGAAGCGGGGCTCGAACCCACCAACGGCGAGATCATGACCTGAGCCAAAGTCAGACGCTTAACCAACTGAGCCACCCAGGTGCCCCTTGACACATGTTCCTCAAGTACTGGAAGGTGCGATGGAAATATATATCTATATTTATAGCATATAACATTCAATACAGATTCATTCAGATCCTAATTAGCTTTATTTTTATTTACTTCACCTAAAACTGACAATATTGTGTTAAAATGTCTACTCCCTTCCAAAAAACAATACCTCCTATAACAGTATATGGAGCATTTTTTTGGCTTTCAGGATTGTTGAAGGATGTCACTTGTTTCTGAAATGGTATACTCATGGAAGGGTGTCACAGCATCTTACTTGTCTCCTAGCACATACTCTGTCACACAGTAGTTACTCAAAGTTTGTGGATTTGAATGCAGACTTTTCCTTTTCGAAAATAATTATCTTCATTCTCTAGTGGTACATTTGTTTCTAACCCCCATTTTTTCCATATTCAACCATTTACCACAATATTCATTGTTCATCCCCAATATTATTCCCCCTTAATATGGGTTATTATCTATAAACACATTATACATTTTGAATTATCCCATTTGGCTTTCTGGGTAACATGTAAAGTTTATTCCTTGGTTAGCACTTTAAAATTTAAGTAAACATGAAGGATCAATGATTTCAACTGCTTGAAATCTCTATGATCAAATAGAACTGCAAATTTTATCCTAGAACAAAATGCCTTTCTTCTACTTTACTAAATTAAAATATTTAACTCAACTCAAATATCACTTGTGCTACTGACCTCCCAATCTAAATTAGAGCCACCGTGATCCTCACCTAGAACATTCTGCTCCTTTCCTTCAGAACATCTATAACCATCAGGATACATTTTTAAATAAAATGTATTAATATAAACCACATGAGAGCAGGGGTCATGCCTTTTCTTTTTACTATTTTATACAAAATGCTTGATTACACATAGGAGGCCTTCAATAAATGCACAACAAAGAGTTAATTATTACTTGACAAAATTATTACAAGTATAGTCACAGTGGGGGAAGGCATCAAATTGAACTGAGGGATTCTTTCTAGAAGGCTTAGTTACCTCCTTAGTTGGAGGAATCAGGATCACTCTAGGCTATCGTGACAAGTCCAACATACCACACTGTACCCAACTCCATTCCAGCCACTGATACATCAGGCATCATATACAAAAAGCCACCGGTAACCCTGTGGCCTGGACACTGCTTTCGGGGGAAAGCTGAGAGCTACCTTGGTAAACAGAGAGAGGCTCAAGGGCTTTGCTCTGCCTGTACCAGGAATGGAGAGGGGGTGGAGCCAGCAAAAAGGCTTTGGATGTCAGCAGGTGGGAAACAAGAAGTATAAGATGACAAATGTTGATAACTGGTCATCATACCAAACAGCTGACAATTACTCAAGAGAAACTACGGGGGACTCTACACAGAGAGTTTATAAGTGAACACCAGTAAGGTCTTACTTACCCTTTTCCCAAAAAACCTACAACGTGGAATCACACTGTAAGTATCTCTTATCATCCCCACATTCCAACAGAACTTAGTCTTTGGTTCCTTGACAAATACTCCAATTCGAAACACGACATGGGTTCTCACCTTTGTCTTTCCTTTTCTGTCTGCTCAGCCCACTTGGGAACTCAGTCTCTGAGCATTTTGTAAGTGCTGTATGCCAGTGGTCTCCTCCATCAGCTCACTCCCTTCTTTACAGACGTGGGACTCAGAATGGCATGCGACCTGTGACACTTGCTTTGTGGATAAGAGGGACAGTCACTTCATAAGAGAGGCCTGTCCTCCAGATATTCGATTTTCCTTTGTATCTTGCAGGGGAAAGAAAAAGCAAATACCCCACATTGCACAAGGTAATGAAATAAGCGTTCATGTATTTCTACCAATTTCATTCAATTCCAAGTGCCCTCCACACATCAGAGGCCAAAGCCTCCCCAACAGCAGGATTCTTGAGACTCAGCATTACAACATGAATGGACCCATGAATTCAAATCCAAATGAGAATTCAACTCTCTCTTACTGCAGGACCCAACCGGGCTGGGTTAACACGCACAAGCTTTAAGGGTTATTCTGTCTCCTGCCATAGAAAAGGCTCTGCAGGATGGGCAGCGATTATGGCAGAGAAGAGTCTGGAAGTGTCAGTACAATAATTCTTCCAGAAAGAAAAGACTGCAGGGTAAAGCGGTCTTGAGCAATGAAGTGAGTGGGAGGCTAACTTCCAATATCTAGATGGTGGAGGAGAAAGCTTAAAATACTTGATATCCCTAAGTAATCAGAGAATAGTGTTAACCCATTCCCTGGTGATTTCTGTAAAAGTACAGGCTTGAAATTCGATGTGCTTTATGAGAAAATGTAGAGGAGAGAAATGTTCATATGTTTTTCTTTATGTGGAGATGCACACAGTATGGGAATTAAAAGAAAAGCTGTATTCCTTTATATCAATGTTCCCATGACACGTCAGCATCAGGCAGAAACTCAGGGCTGGTCCAGACCCTACAGGGACCATAAAAGTCACCCAGAAAAAAATATATCCATTTTCCAGGGTCCTACTTCTTCTAGGGCAGAAACAACAATAAAGAATTCAGAGGTGAAAAGAATTAGTACATCATAAAAAATAGGGAAGAAAAATAAAATACTCTCCCACTGACTGTCCCTAAGAGAATTTACTCACACACTTAAATTTATGCAGCAAGTTACCAGGAGCCTCATAAATACTGAACCCATAATCAAACTGTAATCATTCATTTTATTTACATTTCATTAGGGGGCACTAAGGTAATGATCTTCGAAAGATTTTACTTGCAGCCAAGGAAGAGGAAGTGGATATCCTAAAGGAGGGGGGGCGGGGAATAAAAAGGGGATGTCATTTGTCCCAAGGGCACAGAATTCTTAAAAACAATCTGTTTAAAAGTTACCACGTGCTTTTTATATTTTCCCACTCATAATTGCATCCTCAATTATTTTGAATCCAAGTGTTACTTGAGAGGCAAGACCTGAATCTATCCGACATAGGAATTTAGATTGAACTTGGAGCATTACATGAGAAACAAACAAACTTCCATGAAACAGAGGCCTGCATCAGTAATTTCTTATACACCCGGCATATTCACCGTATATATTACCGCTTGTCATTTACTGTTGGCAAAATGCATGACAAGCTTTCAGGCACTTGCAAAGCAATTTGAATAGCTGCACCAAAGGGCAAGAGCGGCAATACACTGAATAAAACATCCAATGCCTGCATCATGCCTTTGAAGGCTGTCAGCCATACACGTTGAAGAACCTGAAATGAAGATCAAAAGGAAACAGAATTCATTTATTTATTTATTTTACCAGAGGTGGTGAAGGAAAAGAACGTAAGACTGAGGATCTAAAAAAAAAAAAAAAGTTCACATTTAGGCAAACATGGCCACTTTGTTCCCCGGATTCATCAGGTTGGATGATTTCATCCCAGGTCACAAGGCAGGAATGATGCTGGGGTAGGAAACGAAGCACCAGCAACAAAAAGTTCAAGAGAAAGAAAACCCAGCCTGCCTTCCTTCCGTTCTTTCCCTCCCCAGCCTCCTTCACTCTGACCTTCCTCACCTACAGCAACTCCTGTATTCCAGTCATGAACATCACCTCAACTCTCTTGCACACATCAGCCTGAGCGTGGCTCCCTCTTCCTGTGGCGATTCCCTGGGAACCGTTCACATCTCCCCTCTTTTCTCAAGTTCATTGTAAAGACAGGAAGAATGTGATGGAACTCAGGATGGGCAGGTGAAGAGGAGAGGCTGCCTGATTTTTTTTTTTTTAATTTTTTTTTTCAACATTTTTTATTTATTTTTGGGACAGAGAGAGACAGAGCATGAACGGGGGAGGGGCAGAGAGAGAGGGAGACACAGAATCAGAAACAGGCTCCAGGCTCCGAGCCATCAGCCCAGAGCCCGACGCGGGGCTCGAACTCACGGACCGCGAGATCGTGACCTGGCTGAAGTCGGACGCCTAACCGACTGCGCCACCCAGGCGCCCCGAGGCTGCCTGATTTTTAAACTATGCTACCTAACACGTAGATGTTAGTCGGAGATAAGCCTCATAAGCTAGATTTTTGCACAGACTTAAAAGAACATGGTGAAAGAAAACTAGCTGAGGGATAAAAATAATAGTCGGGGCACCTGGGTGGCTCAATGGGTTGAGTGTCCGACTTCAACTCTGGTCATGATCTCACGGTTCCTGAGTTCGAGTCTCACATCAGGCTCAGTGATCTAAGCATAGAGCCCACTTTGGATCCTCTGTCCCCCTCTCTCTGCCTCTCCCTTGTTAATGCTCTCTCTCTTTCTCAAAAATGAATAAACAAGGGCGCCTGGGTGGCTCAGTTGGTTAGGCATCTGACTTCGGCTCAGGTCATGATCTCACAGTGTGTGGGTTCGAGCCCCGCATCAGGCTCTGTGCTGACAGATCAGAGCCTGGAGCCTGCTTCGGATTCTGTGTCTCCCTCTCTCTCTGCCCCTCCCCTGCTCATGCTCTGTCTCTCTCTGTCTCAAAAATAAATAAAAACATTAAGAAAATGAATAAACAAACAAAAAGAAAGAAACAAATAATTGTCAAATACTTTCACACACAACTTACTGTGCAAGTTTAATGGCACTGTTTAAAAACTTGCTATCACTATGTAACTGATTCGGTATAAAAGGTAATTCAGCTACTAAGATTCTGTATATAGCATATGACATCATCACCTAATTGATAAACTGTGATCCCAATTTCTCCAAGCTGGAAGCTTTTCCTACAGCGTAGGGGCAGCACCTGCTCGTGTCCTCCCCGGCGTGGCCCAGGGCCCGGGGGACTTCTGTCTCCGAGGAGTGGTCCCACACAAGACAGCCACAGCAGCCGCACACTGCCAGGAACTTTGACTGCCTCCAGGGGACTCAGGGATTAGGACCTGAGGAGTTCCGGATTGCTCTGATGACAACCTCCGGGAGAGTACGTGGTAAGCTGGATTCTGTGATTTGGCCTGGGAACTCACCACCATTTATAGCCACCATTTCCCTGGGGAAATGTGTTTATAGGTTTTCAACAACCCCTCTACATTTGAACAGTTGAAAAGCAGCTCATTTGAAAACTCGTGGCTATTTATTAAAAACAAACAAACAAACAACGAAAAATAAGATTCTCAGTCGCTCAGAGGCTTCATCTCCATGGTTTTGTGTGTGGCTCTTGAATTCAGTGAGAACTTTGGCTACTGATGTAGTCTCTGTGAAACTAACTTTTGCTCATTTGTAACACGGAGGTCACATCCCAAGCCCATGCCTTAGCAACCAGGAGGGAGTCAACAGATGTTCATGTTCTTCTGTCTCCACAGAAAAGGTTTTTTTTTGTTTTTTGTTTTTAACTTTTTAGCCCAGGAAATGGTAGGCAGAACTCTACAAAGGCCTCTAACCACTTACACTATTATACAATCCCCCTCCACTCTCCACTGTGGGCAGACCTATAAAGACGGTGGAATATTATTCCCATGATGTGGTTACGAATCAGCTGACTCTGAGTTTGAACTGTTCAGAAGGAGAAGATCCTGGGTAGACTTGACCAAATCAGGTAAATCCCTTAAAATATGGTGCAGCTTCAGAGAACTGCCTCTACCTGCCTCTAAGATGACGAAAGCCACCCTGAGCGCTCCAACTATAAGGAAATAACTTCTGCCAACCGTGTGAGCTGGGAAGAGAACCCAGCTGACCCCTGTTCTGACCTCTGATCTACAGAACTGTGTGATAATAAATAGGTGTTGCGTTAAGCCATTAAGTTTATGGCAGTTTATTACACAGCAGTAAAAACTAAAACAGAATAAAATTATAAATTTTTGTGTTTCTACAACTCTGGGGAAAAGAGGCATCAGAAATAACAAAGTATACAGATAGCAGAAGGAGAAAGGAAGAGGGAGGAGAGAGATTTGAGATGTATTGTGCTAGATGCTCTGGTAGATACTGAACAAATGTTATTTCTTATAAAGAAAGAGTTTTATTTAGAAAGATGTTCTGGTGTCTTCTATGACTCTAACCTAAAGTTTCCATTTCAAGCCAAATTACCACCAACTTAATAAAAGTTTTAACTTCATTATCATGATAGAAATCTTTTAGCCAGCAAAAGGGTATAATCTAAATATGGTTTTGAAGAATTTTATTTTAAAGACACTGAGAACACCAAACAGTAGGTGACTGTGACCTTTGAAACAATGATACAAAATAAACCAGCGCTTATCACATAGGCCATTCAGAACCAACTTTTTCTACTGGTTAAAAAAGAGGAATAAAACACCTCATTTTAGAAATAAATGAAACGTAAGCCATATGGCAATTCAGAAAGCAATTAGCTGCTTTCATTCATTCAGAATGATGTATGAATTGTGAACTATTTTTAAGCGGTAAAAATCAGAAAATATCCTACAATGTTTTAAGAATAGAAATCATACACAAATGCATAGAGGAAAAAGTGGGGGAAAGGATTAACTGTCTTTTAAAAAGTCTCGCCATCTATGTAAGATATGTAAGATTAACATCACAAGAACCTTTGAGGTTCCTTAGAAACTGAAAGGGACTTTCCAGAGAAGACCAGTAAATGCAAAACACACTCATGCTACTTCAGAATTATTTTGAAATTTCTATCATTTATCATGCTCTAACCTTGATTCTTAAAAAAAAAAAAAAAAAAAGAAAGAAAGAAAGAAAGGAAGGAAGGAAGGAAGGGAGGGAGGGAGGGAGGGAGGGAGGGAGGGAGGGAGGGAGGGAGGGAGGGAGGGAGGAAGGAAGGAAGGAAGGAAAGAAAGAGGGGCAGCTGGGTGGCTCAGTGGGTTAAGTGTCTGACTTTGGCTTAGGTCATGATCTCATGGATCATGAGTCCGAGCCCCGTGTCAGGCTCTGGGCTGACAGAGTGACCACTTGGACCATCCAAGACAAGTTTGCCCAGCTCTCTCAGATGGCCACAATCCTCAATCTGGAGTGGGTCATCGAGATCCTAGATTACTGGGATGCCAAATCTGGCCCACTGCCACGGCACCTCACCCCTGCCGAAGTATGCCAGGGGCTGGCTCTACACATATGGACTTCCCTAGCTAGGATATCAAGGGGCTGCCAGGGGGAGCCCACCTGGCCCATCGTGCTTCAGGGTCCATTCCTTAAGTGGCCACACCCAAGAAGCTGTGCAGGAAACAAGGCTCAACTCACTCTGCTGTCGGCACTCAGACCTGTCTGGGTGGTGCTTTGCAGGCAGCCTCTCCCCACCAGGAACGATGAATCCCCCTGGGCTTCTAACTACATGGGAAAGCCAAGGCAGGCCAGCCTTCTGCATGGGTGGTCATTCTCTCATCCTTAGATGCTACAGCAAACAAGCTGCCTCTGTGCCAGTTCTAAAGGACTTGGGTATATCTGGGGACCTGGGGAATTAAGTTAACTCCTGAGGAGAGGCTGTGATGTTTATGATCGCCCTGAATAAAGACACTCCTTGGAGGGGAAAAAAAAATCATCTGGCTTCGGATTCTGTGTCTCCCTCTGCCCCTCCCCCGCTCACACTCGCTCGCACGCTCTCTCTCTCTCTCTCAAAAATACACATTAACAAAAAACCCAAAAAGAAAGAAAGAAAGAAAGAAAGAAAGAAAGAAAGAAAGAAAGAAAGAAAGAAAGAAAGAAAGGCATCAAGCATAACCTCAAAACATTCCAGAATGTTACCATAGGGAAAAGACAGTGATTTTCTTGTAAGCATGTATTTCTCAGTACTATAATTCATAGCCCAGTATTTCAAAAGATAGAATAAGAAATACTCAAATAAAAATTTAAAAATTTTAAGCATGAATAATTTTGCTTAAAGACAAAACTTCAGGATGTCCATTCACCAAGCAATTCCATTAAACTAAGAAGCCTCTTGGAATTTGCTCCTACCTTAATTTTAAATAAGTATATTTCAGCTGTTATGCTACAGATTCCACAAAATAATGACAACAAGAGCTATTTAGGCACCTGGAAGTTCCCTGCACTCACTCCTTACTTTTTAAAGGCAGTAACAAGTTGAGGGGACAGGGAAGAATCTTTAAATACCCCTTACTATCGGAGTCCAATCTCCACTTTCATGTTGCGTAACTCTTTGTTCAAAACTCTACAAGTTAGGGGCGCCTGGGTGGCGCAGTCGGTTAAGCGTCCGACTTCAGCCAGGTCACGATCTCGCGGTCCGTGAGTTCGATCCCCGCGTCAGGCTCTGGGCTGATGGCTCAGAGCCTGGAGCCTGTTTCCGATTCTGTGTCTCCCTCTCTCTCTCCCCCTCCCCCGTTCATGCTCTGTCTCTCTCTGTCCCAAAAATAAATAAAAAACATTAAAAAAAAAACTCTACAAGTTATGCACAATGTGAACAGACATGTTTTACTAGAAACACTAACCACAGTTTACATTTATAAGTGCTTCCTCTGGGCTAGCACGTGCCATATGACATGCATTACCACACTCAATTCCATGAAGCACACATTTATCAGACTCCTATCAATGATAATGAAATTAAGACTTGAAAAGGTTATTTCACTTACCCAAGGTTAGGGTGGGTGGTAAGTGAGAGAACTGGGATGGTCAGTCTTCAAAGTCAAATTAAATAAGTATCCTTAAGTTCACTATCTTTCATAATATAATTACCCTTAAAGAAACAGAGGCATGATATCTATCATGGCTACTTTGCCATGACAGGGAGAAATCAATGGCAACTTTTCCTACATATATATGCCAATAATCTAACAATTTTAGATCTACATGGAATACTTGCATTCTATCATACATAGACACATCCTCATATTAGTGTCAACAGTGACACCTCGAACTGCAAGAAAGACACTAGCTACTGAGTTTACCTAAATAAGCCCTTACTTGCAAATCAGAGGACGGTTATATTAATTAATTAATCTCTAGGTGTAAAGTAATCCAACATAATTAATCCAAGACCAAAAACAAAATTATGAAGAAACTGAGCTGATAACAAAGTTATCTCCAACAGCTCATGTCAAACAAGCTAAATTACCAGTGTAATTATAAGATACACGCACACCCAAAGTTGTATGTAAGACAGTCTGGAACACAGAAAATAAAATAATAACTACTCTCACGAAACTACCTTAGAATCAGGTTGTGAAAGCTTTTTTTTTTTTTTATCGTCTTATATAGTCTAGCCTAATTTTCAGCATACAAACCAACATTCTTTTTTGCAAAAGAAAATAGCATGGTAGTAAAAGTTTTATGCACATGTCTACAAAATATATTTGTAATGGAGACAACAAAAGATTATATCACTCATGTACAAAAAATGTACAAGCTGATAGAAATACTAACAACCCCAGAGACATAATGGCAAGCATATGAATAGACATTTCAATAGATACATCAGAAAAGAACATCTAAATAGCAAAATAAATGAAAACAATACAAAATGTTTTGTTTGTGAAAAGTGAATTAAGCTAACAATAAAATATCACTTTACACATAAACTGGTGAAATATAAACAGGGTCAAAAAATCTATTTGTTAGCAGGAATATGGGAAAATGTGAAGCTTCTCCAATCTTGAGCTAGTAGAAACACAAGCATATACTATGTCTTCTCTTTGATTCAGTATGGGTATTTTCTATTAACCTACCCTCCACATCATTAATACTGTCTTCTGCTGTGTCTAATGTTCTATTAAAACTATCCAGAGAGTCCTTAATTTTGGATATTGTATTTTTAAGTTATAAAATTTTCTATTTGCTGCTTTTCCCCCCACAAATTTCAATGCTCTGGTGAAATTTTCCAATTTTTCATTATTTTTTCTTTAACATACTAGTCACATTATTTTTGAGTACGTGAATTCTAACTTCAATCTCTGGAACAAAATTGTGAATATAAATTACATTGCCTTTATGTTGTTTTCAGGTCATATAGCATAACTTACTATAACTTCCGATTATCAAATAAAAAATGATAGAAGCTCTACATCAATGTTTTCTCACCCCTCCCATGACATTTTAGTAACACAGATATACTGTATTATCTTTTTGTGAATTGTGGCCCTTACAGACCCACAGAACACTGTAAACCTTAGTATTTTTCACCCCTGAAGAACCAATTTTTATCCCCTTGGGAGAAATATTACCCAACTAAAAATGTAAGGTCTAAATGTTGCTATCTTCTACCAGAGAGTGTTATTTTTCATCTTCTATGCAGATAGAGAATTAATTGCCATCATTCACTCATGGCCTCAGCGGATTCCAGGTTGGTTACAGTTTTGCTGGGATTTAGCATGCTTCCTTCTTCCCCTGTGTAGACGCCCTCCTGGCCATTCATCTGATAGTATGGTGGGTCTTTGCCCAAATGCCCTCTAAACTCACCACTAGAACATAGAAATTAGCATTTTCATTGTAGAACTAACCAAGACAGTGTTTTTCATATTAAAAGGGAACAGTCCATTACATTCAGGCAATTTATTCATCTCTGGAAGCTATTTTCTCTTTCTGGATGGTAAGCAACTCTCAAACATGAACAAGGCATTATGTGACAAAATTACCACATAACTTAAAAGAAATTCAGGGGCGCCTGGGCGGCTCAGTCAGTTAAGCGTCCAACTTCAGCTCAGGTCATGATCTCGCTGTTCCTGAGTTTGAACCCCAAGTCAGGGTCTGTGCTGACAGCTCAGAGCTGGAAGCCTGCTTCGGATTCTGTGTCTCCCTCTCTCTCTCTGCCCCTCCCCTACTCGCACTCTCTCTCTCTCTCTCTCTCAAAAATAAATAAACATTTAAAAAATTAATAAAAAAGAAATTCAGCTATATGACTGTTTAAAAACGTTTTTAATGTTCATTTATTTTTGAAGGAAAGACAGACTGAGTGTGAGTGGGGGAGGGGCAGAGAGACAGGGAGACACAGAATCCCAAGCAAGCTCCGGGCTCTGAGCTATCATCACAAAGCCCGACGCGGGGCTTGAACTCATGAACTACAAGATCATGACCTGAGCCAAAGTTGGACACAACTGAGCCACCCAGGTGCCCCAAACCATATGGCTCTGTTCAGTGTAATCCTTCTTACATCACAGAGTATATTCCACACTAACAGTCAGATTTGTCTTAATAAAGTACTAGAAACAGTGCAGGAAGAAACCACCTATCATGACTATTATGTAATGTTTACTTGCAAACAGGCAATATTGTAAAAGAACTATAAAAACTGATATTTGTACGTAATTTTTTATCTAAAAAGCCAAACAGAAGCAGTTGAAAAACTACTGGAGTAAATAAAAGAGTTAAGTAGCTTGGATAGAACCCACAAATATAAAATCCAACAGTTTTGCTATCAGTGACTAAAATATGGTTTATAAGCAAACCCTATTCACATAAAAATAAATGAAAATATCCCAAGGTGAATGGTTACCTGAGAGGAGGGGGGGGTGGGTGGGTGAAATGGGTGAAAGGGATTACAAGTACACTCATCCTGAGCGCTGGGTGATGTATGGAGCTGCTGAATCACTACAATGTAGGCCTGAAATAATATAACACGATATGCTGGGGCGCCTGAGTGGCTCAGGTGGTTAAGCGTCTGACTCTTGGTTTTGGCTCAGGTCATGATCTCATGGCTTGTGAGATGGAGCCCTGAGTCAGGCTCTGCACTAACCATGCAGAGCCTGCTTGGGATTTTCTCTCACCATCTCTCTCTGCCCCTGTTCCACATGAGCTCTTTCTGTCTAAAAATAAATAAATAAATATTAAAAAAAAATACAACACTATATGCTAACTATATAGGATTTAAAACAAATTTTTTAAAAAAATAAATCAAGAAATTATTCAAGATATCTTAAGGAGAAACATGTGATCATAAGGAAAAGAAAACAAAAAAACACTTCAAAAAGAGAAATACCAGGGTCATTAAAATAAATGTTCGTAAAGGATAAAACATAGCTTAAGATGATACTTCCTTCTAAATGAAATGTACACTTTTAATATTCCACTTAGGGAACTGTGGCATGGTGGGTGAACCCCAAATATGATTCTAACATTTACCTAGGGAAAAAAAGAATAAACAGAGGAACCTATCACATAAAACCCTGAAAAATAAGAGCAAATATGAAGATATATGGGTAGTTGTTAAATACAGTATAGTCCCAGTTAAAGAAAATACAGATCATTGAAACAGAAGAGACCATAAAAGACATATATTACATATGAGATTTAACAAATCAGTGGGGAGAGAATTCAGCAATGGCAGGAGGGAGTAACTGGTTAGCAAAATGGAAAGAAAATGTTATCCTCCATTGTACCGAAATTAATTACAAATCCATTTTGACAACATTAATTTTGTGCCCACTAGATGCCAGATATTGCTAGGTACCAGAGATTCCAAGGTGAAAAGATATTCAAGCCGTATAGAAATAAAGGAACACATGTGAAAGTGCACGGAGGCCCCTGATCCCATCTACTGGGAAATCGTGTTATCCCAAATTGAATTTTCATTAGAAAACTTGCAAGGGGCACCTAGGTGGCTCAGGTGGTTAAGTGCCTGACTTCAGCTCAGGTCACGATCTCAGGGTTTGCGAGTTTAAAACCTGCATTGGGCTCTCTGCTGTCAGCACGGAACCCACTTCAGATCCTCTGTTCCCCTCTCTCTCTGCCCCTCCCACTTGTGTATTTTCTTCCTCTCTCTCTCTCAAAAATAAGCATTAAAAAATTAAAAAAAAAAAAAAAAAAGAAAACCTGGAAAGTGCTATGTGTGCCCTAATTCACTGCCCCTCCCGAATGCCTTCAAATCCAATGCCTGACACACAGAAGGTACTCAAATATTTATGTCATAACATGTTATGAAAAATGTTTTAAAAGAAGAGGACCGCCTTTCTGTGTATGTTCCCTGTAGAAAAGTATGTTCTCTTGTCCTTTCACTTCCAATGCCAGAAAGCTTATTGCAATTTGTCATTCGCAGCACAGTTTGAGAGACAGAAGAGGGAGATTTCATTGAAGAAAAAGATAAACATTTTTCATGTTTTTCACTTTATGCCTGATGCTATACTGAGGAGGCCAGAGGTTAAAGAGGTGGTCCAGGTAAAAGCGACTGGGTAAGTAAGAAATGATTTAAAGGACTTTTGAATAACAAGGAAGATATTGCTAAAGATCGTGAGCTTAAAACCAAGGACCTCAACATTTCAGTATTATGACTTTCTAAAAGCAAAGACTGGTTGGGGCGCCTGGGTGGCTCTGTCAGTTGTGTCCGACTTCAGCAGGTCATGATCTCACAGGTTGTGAGTTTGAGCCCCAAGTCGGCCTCTGTGCTGACGGCTCAGAGCCTGGAGCCTGATTCGGATTCTGTGTCTCCCTCTCTCTCTCTCTCTCTGCCCCTTCCCCGCTCGCGCTCTCTCTCAAAAATAAACAAACATTAAAACAAAAATAAATAAATAAAAGCAAAGACTGGCAACAGGGGAGCTCAGAGATAAGAATTACCTAAGAAAAAGATATTGGTGGAGAAGAAATAAAAAAGACTTTTCTTTAAAAAGAAGACTTTTCACTGAGGTTACATCCTGAAGTCACTTTACTGTATATGTTTAACATATCTACATGAGGCTTAATATACACCAGGAGCTGCTCAAATGCTTTTAGAAATATTATTTCACTTAATCTTTACGACTCATGAGTCGGATGCCATGATGACTCTCTCCCATAGATGAAGGAACAGAGGATCAGAGATGTTAAGTAATTTGGCCAAGGTAATGTAGCTATTAAGTGGCAAAGCCAGGATTTAAATTCAGGCTGCTACAAATAAGTTCCCATTGATATAGATTACCAAGTTCCCAAATAGATTACCACCAAATTAACACTTTCTTCTTTTAAATTTTTTTTAAATGTTTATTATTTTTGAGAGAGAGAGAGACAGAGACAGAGAGCAAGCAGGGGAGGGGCAGAGAGAAAGAGGGAGACCCAGAATCGGAAGCAGGCCCCAGGCTCCAAGCTGTCAGCACAGAGCCCAATGTGGGGCTCAAACCCACAGACCACGAGACCATGACCCGAGCTGAAGTCAGCCGCTCAAGTGACTGAGCCACCCAGGCACCCCAACACTTGCTTCTTTTAAGATGGGAATAACAGAACATTCAGAAATAAAGGACAGAGTCTAAGCAGTGAGGAAAACCTGAGTTTGAAGTCTCTATCCTAGCTGTGAGATGCTGGCCAAGTTAAATAACCTTTCTGGGCTTTGGTTTTCACATTATTAAATGAAGATAAGACAACCTAGCCTCAGAATTAAGGACTGAGAGAAAAATGTCTATGGAGAGGCTCCTGGCAATGAGGGAAACACACAGCTCCAAACAATGGCAGTGAATGCAGCCACAGCTGCGTTAGCACTGAGCTATTTACTGAGTTGGCAAAGGTCACCATGGGGTCCCCTAGGACAGAAATGGAAGAGAGGACAGCACTGGAAAGATGGTGCAGAGAATTTAAAGGGGTTGACAGTTGTGTAGGTTAGAAAAGGGCACAAGGGCAGATTCACTGGGTAGCAAGGAGGTTTGCAAGGTTACAATATAATAGGCCTCCATAGGCACCTTGGAAGATGCTACTTCCTCTCACAAAAAGAGCTAATGATCATAGAAGTACATCACCTTCTAGAATCAAAATCCAAAGACTAACTCGAGAAATGAGGAAGCCTGTTCTCAGCCCTTTACTTGTCCACTGTGCATGTAAAATGAATATAATCATATGCTTCGAATCCCTTTCTTATAGTCCCAGCACTACCACTAGGAGTGGGCAGAAATTTATTGGCACCTACCATGTTCCAAGCACTGTGCAGAGCATTTTTGATGCATTATCTCACTGAATCCTCATGATAGTCTCATTTCCATCATCTTCATTTTACAGAGGCAAAGTAACATAGCTACCAAGTAGGAGAATTGGACTAGAAGATAACATTACCTCCTGAAAAAAGCATATGGTTTTAACTATAGTAGTTACTACTTTCAAAGACAGAGATTTTGGGGAAACATCTTAAGAGAAAGCATGGAATCACTAACTAAAGGGTGCCATGTTTCCACTCACTATACCATATCTCTACCCAGTACAGAGATCTACCAGCTTTTAACTCATTAACACATGGTTTGCTAACATTCTTCCCCACCCATGCCCTTGGGATCCTTCCTTTGCTGATAAGCTAGTTTACTGGCAGGAGGTAATACAACAAAAAGCAAGGCGGGTTTTGAATAAGAGACAACTAAAAGACAAATAAAAGAAAAAATACAAAGCTTAGGGACAAATACTTATTTCAATAAAAAACATGAAGAAAAGGATTAAGCCCAGGTGCATCTATTTTAAGTATGAATATTAAGTCAATCTACTTATATAAATCAAGTCCTATCCATTAATGTACTAAAAGTATTTTGCACCAGTTCTGGCCCTTCATATATTCTATCCCAGTATTCCTCAAACAGGAGTCTAAAAAAGATTCATAACGAGGGGCCTCTGGGTGGCTCAGTTGGTAGAGCGTCCGACTTTGGCTCAGGTCAAGGTCTCGAGGTTTGTGGGTTCGAGCCCCACGTCAGGCTCTGTGCTGACAGCTCAGAGCTTGGGGCCTGCTTCAGAATCTGTGTCCCCCTCTCTCTGCCCCACCCCGGCTCACGCTTTGTCTCTCTCGTTCTCTCAAAAATAAACAAACATTAAAAAAAAAAGATTCTTAGGGAGAGGAATACTCAATACATAATAAACATTTTTGTTGATGGGGCACCTGGGTGGCTTAGTCGGTTGAGTGTCGAGTTTGGCTCAGGTCATGATCTCACAGTTCACGAGTTCAAGCCCCATGTCAGGCTCTGTGCTCACAGCTCAGAGCCTGGAACCTGGAGCCGGCTTTGGATTCTGTCTCCCTCTCTCTCTAACCATTCCCCACTTACACTCTGTCTGTCTGTCTGTCTCTCTCTCTCTCACTGAAATATAAATTAGCATTAAAAAATATTTTAAAAAAGTTTTGTTTATATTTTATTAATAGTCTTAAAAATATGAATTCTGTAATGACTATCTTTTAAATTCAGCCTGCTTCATGATTTCAGTGCCATATTTCCATTTGTGGTAATGATCAAGTTGGCCAAGTATTACTATTTCAATTTTCCTGAGCTAATGAGAAAAAACCAGAGGACTAAATACACAAGTAAGGTGAGGGCCAAATGATATCATGGAGCACTGCGGAACCATCATGAAAGGCTTTTTGTCAGAAAAGTCAAAGCAGAACTGAGCTCTACACTGCATGTGATAAATAAGCCAACTCAAAAAAAAAAAAAAAAAAAAGTAAGCAGGTGGCCTATCAGCCAAAAGCAGATTTGTATTCCTAAGAATGATTTAGTGTGTAGGAAAGTATCATCATTAATATGTAATATTAAACCAGTATTCTTATAAATGTAATTCTCAGCAATTTTGTTGTATTAGTATTAATTTGTTTTAGTTGCAGTGGTAAAAGTGTTAAACATGAGTTTATATCTGGCCTTTTTCTTCCTATTTAATAAAGCATCTTTTAAAAAATATATTCAGGGGTGCCCGGGTATCTCAGTCGGTTAAGCGTACGACTTTGGCTCAGGTCATGGTCTTGCAGTTTGTGAGTTCAAGCCCTGCACCGGGCTCTGTGCTGACAGCTCAGAGCCTGGAGCCTACTTTGGATTCTGTGTCTCCCTTTCTCTCTCTGCACCTCCCCCGCTCGCACTCTGGGTCTCTCTCTCCCAAAAATAAGTAAACTTTTAAAAAAAGAATTTAAAAAATATATTTACATCAACGTTGCAACCGTGAAAACATTTCTCTTTTAAAAAAGCTTATACATCATTTAAATTCGAGGAGAGCCTCTAACTGCAACATCTCAATCGACAATTGATCCTTGAACACCATGGGTTTGAACTGCACAGGGTCACGTATATACAGTTGTTTTTTTCATAAATACAGTACAGCACTGTCAATTTATTTTCCTTATGATTGCCTTTTCTCTAGATTACATTAAGAATACCCTATTCTTATATATACCCTATACACACACACACACACACACACACACACACACACATATATGTATCTCATACAAAATACATGCTAACCTACTGTTGATGTTATGGGTAAGGCTTCTGGTCTACAGCAGGCTATTAGCAGTTAGTTCTTAGAGTGTTAATTCTACATGGATTTGTGACTGCCCAGGGCTGGGCACCCCTAACTCCTGCACTGTTCAAAGGTCATGCATACACTGGTTTGGGAAGCACCAAAATCGATCAGCAGTCTCCCACACACTGCCACTCTGCTGTGGTGAACTCCATACAGAACAAATGGGAGGTAAAGCACCGTGCCCCAAGAAGCTTAAAATTTAGTTAGACAAAAAATGTCCCTATGAGGGAAAAAAAATCATCTTTAACTTCTGGCAGCCAAGGAAGCTTTGGAGAATCATATGAAAGCTATAATAAAATACACACATTCATACACAATGTCAGGGATTCCAGACATGTGTCCACAGTTTCCAGAATAGAACACTTAGCTAGAAAATAAGTATAGTTTAAAAGGGGTGAGTTATCCTATTTAATTATGAAGTGACATGCAACTATGAAAGAAATACGTGGGGACCAAACCATTGCAAATAGCTGGATCAAGAAAGGAATTAGGAACAACCAAAAATTAATAGGTTTGGCCAGGGAAAGTTTGCTCAAAAAAAGGTAGGCACCATTCAAAATCTCATGATTGTTAAAAACAATGCTTCGTCATCGTTGAAATATTTTTCCTTAAAAATTTTTCCACATAGGGGGAGCATGTAAGTACAATGTAGGGATAGGGAGTTAGGAGAAACAAGAGTACTCAGGCTACTGCAGTTACTAAGATACCGACACAATTCACTGATTGTTAAATGTGGTAATAAATGGAAAGAAACTTGAGACAAGTAAAAGTCACATTAGGCTTTGAGAAACCAAAGCTTGGTTCCAATGACACCAAAGACACCAAATGGCTTCCTGGTGTCTACGGGTTTCACAATATGACTTCTGTAAGAACGAAAGCATATCTCTATCCAATTAGAAATATTAATGAAGAGTTATGTTTACAGGATGCAAAAGAACCACTAAGTAGTATTTTCAAAGGCCCTACACGGCATTTTGTTGAAATTTATTTTAGCCAAGCGCGGACTTGAATAAATGAACGGCTTTAATTGCTCAATTTCATGGTGTGTCATAGAGAAAAACCTCAACTTTCACTCTACCAAAGATTAATAGAAAAATCATAATAAAAATTACGCAAATTATTTACATAGCTTAAGTAGATATCAAAGATTGCAGACATGCTCTGAGGAACAGAACTAATCATCAACCCATGACCCATGCATAGCTAATTACCAACCAATATGGAGAAGACTTTCATCACCTGTTCCGTTTACACTGCAATCCTCACATCAAGGTTTCATCATTGCTGTTCTGAGTAAGAACCAGTCATGCAGGGAATTTAATTCAAAGTGCAAGCACAATTTTAACATGAGTTTATTTCATCTCCTTCTTTCTCCACTCTTCCCTTCTTATTTTCAGAAGAAAGCAAACCATGTTAATTCCTGAAATACACAACCTTACGGGGTTATGGCCTAGAGGTCTCTATCACCTCCACTTCTGAAACCACACTATCTAACTGCAATAAAATAATAAAACAGTAAAAGCATCTTACGAAATTACCAGTTAAGTAAGCCAGAGGTCAAAACAAGACCTTCATTTCTAGGCTTCTCTCCGAGCATAGGGATTCCCAATGAAAAGGCCAATCTTGTCTAAAGCTGATCAGTTTTTGCCATCTTTCCTAGGAAAGGTTGAAGAGCTTTTCCTGATAAAGATTGCTAAGCTACTCATCTCCAGAAACCTCTCAAAGAATTCAAACTGGGGGCACCTGGGTGGCTCAGTCAGTTGAGTGTCCCACTTCATCTCAGGTCAAGGTCTCACGGTTCAGGAGCTTGAGTCCCGCATCAGGCTCTCTGCTGGTGGCAGGGAGCCCGCTTCAGATCCTCTATGCCCTCCCTCTCTGGCCCTTTCCTGCTCACTCTGCTCTCTCTCTCTCTCACAAAAATAAACATTTAAAAAAATAAGAAGAATTCAAACTAAAATCTGACAAACAGCCTTAGCTATTACAAAGCCCCCGATGTTTAAGATTTTATGTGCGTTAATTCAGAAGAGGCAGTTATATTTCCTACCAGCTAGGTTATCTTTTGAAGAAAGCCTTTAAGTCATCATGACCCCTGAAAAAAAGAATGCTGGAGACTAACCTCCTTTTATAGCATTTCCATAATTTCCTGAAGATAACATGACTTCCAGATTTCTTCTATGTACAGCTGACCCTTGAAAAACAGGTTTGAACTGTGTGCTTACGTTTATATGTGGATTTTTTTTTTTTTGATAAATTTAGTACCATTCTATAAAATGTACTTTCTCTACCTGGTGATTTTCTTATTAACACCTTTTCTCCAGCTTACTTTAAGAATATAGTATATAATACATATACCAAATACAGGTTAATCCATGGTATATGTTATGGGTAAGGCTTCTGGTCAAAAGTGGGCTGTTAGTAGTTAAATTTGTGGGGAAGTCAAAATTTATAGTCAGATTTGTGACTGGATAGGGGGTCAGCACCCTTAATCCCTGTATTGTTTAAGGGTCAATGATACTTTTAAAAAGTGGCAATACTATCCCTCAAAATCACCAGTTGTCAATAGTCCCATACTGGGTGGGAATTTCAGGGAATTTAGTTAAGAAACTAAATGCTGTCCTCTTTTTTTTTTTTTTTTCATGGCATCCGAATATATATATCCCTTCCTGGCAACAAACACTACCTTCAATCTGAATATTTTTGGTGATGTAGGCCAGGGATAGTATGGATAAATAACATACAAATCAATTTTAGAGGCACCTGGGTGGCTCAGTCAGTTAAGCATCTGACTTCAGCTCAGGTCATGATCTCACAATTTGTGTTTGAACCCTGCATCGGGCTCTGTGCTGAAAGCTCGGAGCCTGGAGCCTGCTTGAGATTCTGTGTCTCCCTCTCTCTTGGCTCCTCCCTGGCTTGCGTGCCGTCTCTCTCTCTCTCAAAAGTAAATAAACATTAAAAATTCTTTAAGTAAAAAAACCAATTTTTAAAGTTTCTACATTGCTGCAGAATAACAACTAGAAATTAATAAATGAAAATCAGTATCATGTCATGCCCAATATTTTTTTATGTTCAACTGATAACTATAGTAACTTCATCAGGAATGCATTAAGAAAAGAGTGAATCAGTGTTAGACTCGTTTTACCAACCTCACCTCTCTCCAGTCTTTCCATCAATCAAGGAAAGAGCACATTTATCCAAAAATAGGGGACAAATTCCTCTCCTACTACAAAGAATTAGGATCCTGATAAATGCTACAAAGGTAAACACGCAGTTGATAAAATCAATAGTTTCAGGGGAAATGAGGTTAAGAATGAACTTTAGGGCTTCCTGGGTGGCTCAGTGTGGTAAGCATCTGACCTCCCTTCAGGTCATGATCTCACAGTTTGTGAGTTCAAGCCCCACTTCGGGCTCTGTGTTGACAGCTTGGAGCCTGGAGCCTGCTTTGTAGTCTGTGTCTCCCTCTCTCTCTGCCCCTCCCCTGCTCACGCTCTGTCTCTGTCTCTCAAAAATAAATAAATACTCAAAAAAAAATTTAAGAGTGAACCTTTAAATGCTCTGATAAATGTGTGAAACCTCAGAAAAATAAGAGAAAACATACTCCATGAGAAAATGTGACATTTTGTATACTTTCAGCACAAATGGACAGCAGTGTCTTCTAAGTTCCTCAAGTCATAGCTACTTCCTAGGGTCTCACATCATTGTGACTTTAAAGAAGACATTCAGAAAATGACCTTGCCTAGTTAGAGATCAAGTAGAAGCTGTTTCTCCTAAACCCAGACATGCATGAAAATCTTCATGTCTAGTGGCCAGCTATGAATCCAGAGATGTAGAGAAACACGAGGAACTCAAGATGGATAAAGAAAGCTTTGGAAAAACCTTGCTTTATCCTACTCAGCAGCATAGAGTGGGTCTTGCCCATAACATCAGGTCTTCAACCTTCTGTCTGCCATAGCAGCTCTGTAAATGCCTACTGTCTCTCCTCACAGGGGGCGATTGTGAAGTCCCAAACCAGCCTCACTCATCCTGGCTTTCTACCAATTCACTACATTCTATCAGAGAATCAGATGCTAAAAAGATAATGAACCCACCTATAAAAGCAATTCTCTACTTTCCTGCTTCATACATTCCTAAAAAATATATATATATGTCAAGGAGTCATATACATATTGTGAGGAAATTTTTCATTACCTGAGAAAGAGAAAAAAAAAAGTTTCAAATTGTCTAATCATTCCTCATTGATACACTCCCAATCTGTCCACAGTCTTTTATTTTTGTTCTCTTCATTTGCTCTCAACTACACACACCAGCAGCCCAAGTACAATGTATGATTGAATCTAAATATTGATCCTTTCTGGAAAGCCAAATAATTCCCCCGTGGTATCAGGGGTATTAAATTTATGAGAGCTACACTTCTCATCCCTGGTATCAGCACATTCTCTTCTGTTTTCTATTCAACTTTCTAAAACAACGGTAAAAGCAGTAATACTCAAAACAGTGCAGTACCACCGAGATGGGGGTACTGCTCAACGTCAATGTTGGCTGGCAAAAAATGGGAATGACTAACACTGTCTACACTCTTAGGAAACAGAGTTCTGAATAAATAAGGGAGCAGTTAAAGAGGACACAGTTTCAGAGTCTTCTATCTCACATAAAAGATGCCTTGGGGAAAAAATGTCATGGGGCACAACAGACAAGATCATCTTTAGGTCTTGGGAAGAAATTCTCTTCATTTTACTTGTCATTTTACTTCATTTACTTCATTTTACCAGTCTTTTCTTTCTGATATACCATATACTCTAAAAGGGCAGTGATTGGGGTTCTTGTGGAGATCTCTGGACCAGTTACAATTAGGTGTAGCTGCATATAAGTGGTAACCCAAAAATGTACCTTAAAATAGCTTACTGCTTCCATATGTAAAAGAGGTTCAGAAGCAGGGAATCTAGTCTTGGTGTCTTGGGACCAAATCAACAGACTCAAGCCACCTTTACCTTTCAGTTCAACCATCCTTGGTAGTCACCTCATGGACCAAGACGGTTGCAGGACTATCTATCCTTTGAGCAACTTTTACTTAGCTCTCATTGGCCAAAATGTAATATCATAACTCTACCTAGGTGTGAAGGAAAAGGGCTGGTAGGTTATATCTTTTAATTGAGCACATTACAACCATGAGAAAAATCAGAATTTTATCAGTAAACCAAAAGAGAATCATGGATACTGTGTATACAGATGGATGTCTCTGTGTCTCTGCCCGTTCCAGTTCTGGGCATGAGCCTTGTCTCAAGGGAATCCTTCAAGCACCTGAAGGTCCAGCCTTGCTCACCACACATCACTGCCAAGGATGGCAGTCTTCTAGAAGGGAAGAGCACACTTGCTCTGAGCGTCTCTCTGCATCTTGCTCCAAGTACCCTGACATGGGAGGGAGAAAGCTACTGTGGCCTCCAGTCCTGGCCAGATCCATTTCCCCAGTTTATCTTAACAACATCTGAGGCTGTGATCTAAAGGTGCATCTTTAAAGTGAAGACAGCAGATCACAACTCTCAGAAAAAACAATGTCAAGAATAGTGGGAGGTTTCCAGGTTCATCCACAGAGGACCACTTCACAGGTAAGGTAGCAGAAATAGTATTCATTTGCCATCACCTAAAGTGAAATTGATTAGATTTCGATAGATTACTCTTTGCTCTAATGAGGTGTGCAGAAGAGCCTGGACAGAAAGAAAAAGAGCAAGGACCAACTCCTATTTCTTTCTGGCTTTGTTCTCTGGCAAGTGCACTTTTCAATAGCTCTCTTGGTAACAAGTAACTTGTCTTATCCCTGTGGTGGTCCATCCAGAGTAGTTCAGTGAAGGGGGCATTGCACAGACTACAACAAGCTTGAGCTGGACAACATCTACTGGCAGGTGGAATCTGCTTTTCACATTTGAGCAGGGGAATGAGAACGAAGGGGCTTTTCTAATTGAACTATGCACCTCAAAAAATACTTACGTCTGAACCCTCAGTACCTGTGAATGTGACCTTATTTGGAAATAGGGTCTCTGCAGATGATCAAGTTAAGATGAGGTCATTAGGGTGGGCCCCCAGTCCAAGGAATATGTCCCTATGAAAGGGCAAGGCTTGGACACAGAGTCATGCACACAGGGGGAATGCCATGGGACAATGGAGGCAGAGATGAAGGTGAAGCATCTACAAGCCAGAGACTGCCCAAGAGTGCCAGAAAACCACTCGAATCTGGGAGAAAGTCCTGGAACAGATAGATGCTCCCCCACAGACCTCATGAAGATCCAGCCCCACTGACCTCTTCATCTCCAACTTCTAGTCTCTAGCTCCCTTTCTTTCAAGCGTAATGCCTCAAGTGACTTCTCAAGGCCCATCATTGTCTATAACCATCATGTATATAACTGAGGTTCCTGCCAAGCATGTTTGAGGGGTGGTTCAGGAATATTCACCAACAGCCAGAGTGAGAATGAGGGAAAGCCATAGCACCCTCCACCCTAACAAGGATCATCTACCACTGTGACCAAGACATTGACAAGTCAGACACTGCCAAGTTGGATACCTCTCTTTCAAAGTCTGCATGTGATAGAACTACACCAATAGGTAGCTGTGAGAGGCTTCTGCGGAAAGACAAGTATCTCAGTCAATGAAAAATAAGAGTAAATGATTATGCAGAGGAGGCATGATAATCATTCACTTCTCATGATTCAGAAAGTTCAAATATCTAAATGTATTCTAGCTGTCAAGATCTCTTAAATAGGTTTCTCTACTTCTGGTGACACCTCTCCTTTCTCTCTTTCTCCTGGCCTTTGTGCCACAGGATCTGGCTGGAAGACACTGGAAATGGCAGAGGCTGAAAAAGCTGGTAAACAAAGCTAAACCTTTTAACAAGTAAAAGTGAAGTGGAGAAAAATCTCACTTCTATGTGCATCCACTCTCCATCATTTACTGTTTTAAGAAAAAAAAAAAAAAAGCTAGGGGATTAGCAAAATGAACACCCATCTGTGTATCAGCTACTCAATTTTTTATGTCAAAAATAAACACTGTTGAAGCCCCCACCCCCTTCCATGATCTTGGTTCCTCTCTCTCCCCCAAGAGGTAACCACCACCATGAATTTAGTCTTTATTAGTCTCAAATGTGCCTTTATACTTTTACTACACAAAGAGCTCACCTAGGGGCACCAGGGTGGCTCAGTCAGTTGAACGTCTGACTTCAGCTCAGGTCATGATCTCACAGTCCATGAGTTTGAGCCATAGCATTGGGCTATGTGCTGCAGCTCGGAGCCTGGAGCCTGCTTCAAATTCTGTGTTTCCCTCTCTCTGCCCCTGTCTGTCTCTCTCTCTCTCTCTCTCTCTCTCTCTCTCTCTCTCTCTCAGAAATAAACACACACACACACAAAACAGCCCACCTGAAATGATGGTGCTCTTTGGCCACAGACCCATTGGTTATTGTTTTCCTCCTATCTCTTTTGTTTTTTCTCTCATCTATCAAAATATTAATTTTCAGATAAATGTATTCAAAAAGATGGGAGTATTGACTGTGAATAGCTTATTTTATTCCTATCAACTAGTGTCTGTTTTATTCACCTGTGTTACCTGTTCCCTCCCCCCAGTAAAGCTGTGATAAAGGGAAATCAAGGCAGAGCAACAGAAGCATACTTTCAATAGGTATCTATTTCTGGCATTCAATTCAGATTGGTAAATGGAAATGTACATCACCTATGCTTAAAATTCTCCTTGACAACAAAACCAAAATGGGTAAATTAGAATGCAGAATAATATTAAATTTATATGGGAGGCACCTGGGTGGCTCCGTAGTTGAGAGTCCCCCTCTTGGTTTCTGCTTAGGTCCTAATCTCACGTGAGATGGAGCCCTTCACAGAGGCTGCTTGGGAGTCTCTCTACCCCTCCCCCCACTTGTGTGCTATCTCTCTCTCTCAAAATAAATAAACATTAAAGAATATTTATATTGTAGCTCTTTATACACAGGACTAGAAAAACATTAAAATATCAATCAGCAACAAATCTATCACTTTCATCTGTTTTCATAAAAGACTTAAATGCAAAAAATGAAATAACAATTTCACTAGACATAAATACATTAAGTTGAGGACCCAACATTTACCATCCTACATGGAGCACATGACATTCTTTTTTTTTTTTATTTTTTTTTATTTTTGGGACAGAGAGAGACAAAGCATGAACGGGGCAGGGGCAGAGAGAGAGGGAGACACAGAATCGGAAACAGGCTCCAGGCTCTGAGCCATCAGCCCAGAGCCCGACGCGGGGCTCGAACTCACGGACCGCGAGATCGTGACCTGGCTGAAGTCGGAGGCTTAACCGACTGCGCCACCCAGGCGCCCCGACATTCTTATTAAAAGTTGGAATAACTTAAGTAATGGGTTAGCCAATGAGAGGGTTTTTTAAGCAGTAGGGGAAATGTGGGCTATAAAAACATAAAAGAATATTCTACAAATATTTGTAGAACAACCGTTACCTGCCAGGCAAGGTTCTAGGCACAGAGCATACAGCAGGGAGACAAATCTCCCGGACCCAGGGAGCCTGTGTTCCAGCAGGTCAGCATGTACAGAGTTACACTAATCATCTATTCCGACCAGCTCTGGGAAACCCTCCCTGATCGATAAATCACTGCACCAACCACAACTTGGCTACAAACGGCTCCAGTGCTAGTTGCTGGGAAAATCTTATAAAACCCCAAGTGTTAGAGCAAAACAAAGAAAATCTGTTCTATTCCCTAAATGAATATATCATCTCTTTGTTGACTGCTGGAACCTATTAAAATGTGTTGTGAGAAGCGATTTGCTGCACATAAAAAGTAAAAGCTTCCTTGAGCCTAAACAAATATTGTCAACAGCTGTAGGGAAAAAAAATGTTAGCTTTTGGAATTTTATACAATGAATGAAAATAAGGAAATGCCTCAGTTCTCTGAATGACTATGCGTGACCATTAGAAATGGTCCAGCAGTCCACCCTCATTGCTGTTTCTGTTGAGAGGCACAGCAAATATTGTGGGCAGGGTACTCAGCTCATATACAACTGGTCAGCCCCAGAAAGTACTTCCTAGCTGGAAAGAAAACATGCAGTAAGAATCAATAATCATCAAGTAATGAGGAGTTTAACAAGAGCCTGAAGAGAAATATACTAAAATGCTTAAGGGGACTATCTCTACATGGTGAGATTATGGATGAAAACTTTTATCCTTTATACTTCTCTTTCTACAATGGAAATGATGAGGACAAACGATAAATGCTTTGTGATCTAAGACTTTTCACAATAAAATAAAACGCTACTCCACTTCTTAAATGCTAGGAGACTGTAACATTGTAAATACCTACAGGAAAAATTATTTAATGCATCAAAAGACACAAGCAAAAGCTATATTCTCTGCTTTTTCAAATCTCTTTTCTTTAAGTGATAAGGGGTAATTTTGAATGCATTTTCTCCAGGCTGTACTTTCTAGTTTTACAATGGCCACCTGTGTGATTGATACAAGTATTAAATTATTTTCTACAAAAACCAATGGGCTGCAACTTATTCAGATACTATAAATTATACATTATTACTCAAAAAAATTGACAATAGGAATACACCTATCAGTGTATTCCAAAAAAAACAATTCTTAAAAACGCCTCCAGGTTTGAATTATTTCCCTCTTTAAAAGGACCCACAGAAGTTCCGAGAGATTAAAATATACGAACCCTTCAGAAATTAGATGTTTCAATGGAACAGCAGTCCCATCGCTGCCCTGTCAGCCCATCAGCACCAAGTCTGATGCGTCAATGAGATGCAGGGAGGAAATGGAAAAGCGACACGGTCTGGTTTTCAAGCCTCTATCATATAACATACATTGCAGGATTAAAGTGTTTTCTGAAGATGGAAAAACTAGACTCAGGGCCAGCTGCCTCTTTTTATGACAGGTTTTTAAAGCTCATCTTAGAGCTTGCTTCTGCTCTGAACCCCATTTCCCAATCATCAGATGGTGGGTTATGAAGCCGGAGAACAATTTGTTACATCCCGGAATGCCTCTACCTACAAGGCCAGATTCCATCAGTCTTCCACCAAACAACCTGAAATAGATGACTGTGCTCTTAGGTTAAGGTCAGTGCTCAGGGTTACAGGCATGAGCAGAATGATTTCTATACGGGCAACAAAAAAAAGCGGGAGCGTCGGCATCCTCAACAGAGTCATTGACAGAGAAGCAGGATGACAGCAGCCCTGAGATGTGAGGCAATGGAACCTTTAAGGTTTCAGGCGCATGCAGATTTAGGATACAGTACATACAAGCCAAGAATGAGAGAAAAACTCAAAGTGGGTGAGCTACAACCTCGCAAAGCACCTCTAACCCTCAAAGCACTTCGTCACTGGTCCGCTTCATTTCTTTTTGAGGCAGGTCTCCCCATGGCTGGCTAGAGATATTTTTTTTCAGCCTTCATTTTTAAGGCTCCTGCTGCCAACACCTGTCTCAATTGTCATTGGCTGACCCCTAAAGATGGGAGTGAGATTGCCCAATATTAATGTACCTCAAGAGAACAATTCTTTCTGCCAGGCTCACGTTGGGTACGAAAGCCTTCAACTACCTGGCATTTCTTTTAATCAGTTATACTGCTTTGGGGCTCATTTTACAAAGCCATCTGGCTTTGCAAACATCAATGCAAGGACTATGAAAAACCCCACTTTTTATTGTGGCCCTGCAATGGGGAACAATCTAGTTCAAAGTGTGTTAAGCTCCAAGGGTTCTGGTATAGAAACAGCTTGCTAAGATTCTTCATTGTCCAGACATCCAAGGAGCCCTCTAGAAGATAAAAGGATTCTTCTGAAAGCACCATGTAAAGGAAAATATTTGTTCAGTCACAGTGTCCCTACAAATGTGATCTTATGCTCCATGGCTGGATGTCTAAGAAGATGAAAATGAAGGGGCCTTAACAGATCTGGTGGAGACCTGGTCAGATAAATTAAAGGTTGGGGGACATGTGCTATCTTAAATTGGAGAATGCTGAGATATGCTCCTTCGTGTGAATATTCTACACATTCTTACAACATATTCCACACCTCGGGATGGCATTAAGGAGAAATGCTTTGATTTTTTTTCTACTATTGAATACAACTGCAATTATATATATTCTTTTCAACTGCAATTATATTCAAAATATCTTTACATTCTACTGCTTTGACAGGTTCACTTTTGAAGTTTTCTACACATATATTTCAATAGCCCTACCCGTTTGTAAGAGAAAAATCCAATAGTAGGGGAGGGTCTTTGAAAAATCCAATAGTAGGAGAGGGTGCCAGTGGTTCTTCATCTTTTTTTTTCTTCCAAATAGTTGTTTCATTTGTTAGAATTTGGATGGTAGCAGAAATGACAACAAAAACTCAAGGAGACTGACATTTCAACATTTAGACGTATAACAAATAACTAGGGGTCAAATTTAATGTATCATTTTAAAAACCTGTCCTTTGCCATAACATAACCTGGGAGTTCAAGGTAGCTGGCAGTACACATCACCAGATCACAAAAGGTTTCCCCAAAGAAGCAGCTATATTCCTCTTTAAGGCACAGAGAATAACGGTCATTGACTACTGACCCAGTGGCTTTGCCTGAATGAATGGAGCAGCCTCAACACAGTTTTTAATGGACAGACACCCTGACAGCAGAAAAGTCAAGTGCTTACATCACAATTACAGCTGATTTATAATTTCTGCCATCAGCCCAGGGACAGGATGGGATCTCACTCCAAAAGAAATAAATCTGCTCTGATGATACTACACTTTACTACCAACAGATCTGTTTAAAAGAGAAGCACTACAGAAGTCCCACACTTACAGCGGATCTGTTCTATAGGTATTTGTTCGACCTGTATGTGTAGAAGGCTTAACATATTCTTGGGGCGCCTGGGTGGCACAGTCGGTTAAGCGTCCGACTTCAGCCAGGTCACGATCTCACGGTCCGTGAGTTCGAGCCCCGCGTCGGGCTCTGGGCTGATGGCTCGGAGCCTGGAGCCTGTTTCCGATTCTGTGTCTCCCTCTCTCTCTGCCCCTCCCCCGTTCATGCTCTGTCTCTCTCTGTCCCAAAAATAAATAAAAAACGTTGAAAAAAAAAAATTAAAAAAAAAAAAAACATATTCTAGTGGTACGTTCAAGCAAAATAGAGACGAGACGTTGGTGATATTCTACTTTGAGACAATTTCAGATGATGCCAAACACACAAAAGTGATATTCAGTGAGGGTAACAATTTTAGTAAGAACAAGGGACTGGTATTAAATTACTACAGTGTTAAGTGAAGTTATATTTTACCTTGGTCATTTGGAGGCAACCTTTACCAATCTTAAATGGATCATCTGCACAAAATATTCACCTGGATCCAGTTTTAATTGGTAGTTCAGATTTTTTCACTTTACAAAAGTGTAGTATCTCATAAGCCTGTTTGACTTTAGCTTGATCCAGACTAAGAATGCCTATTAAGGTGGGTTCCAGTTTACCTCATCTCATCAGGGCTAGGAATGATGTCCCTAGCCTTCAGGAAAAATGCTTTGAACCTAATACCTGAAACATTTTGGGAGGTATATTACTGTTTTTGAGTCAGCATGGTAATATCATCATTTCCTTAGTATCTTTTTTTAAAAATTTTTTTTTAATGTTTATTTATTTTTGAGACAGAGAGTGACAGAGCATGAGCAGGGGAGGGGCAGAGAGAGAGGGAGACACAGAATCTGAAACAGGCTCCAGGCTCCGAGCTGTCAGCACAGAGCCTGACGCAGGGCTCGAACTCACGAACTGTGAGATCATGACCTGAGCCGAAGTCGGACGCTTAACCGACTGAGCCACCCAGGCGCCCCTCTTAGTATCTTTATGTAAAGGGCAGAGACTCAATGTACGCTTAGTTGATTCATTTACATCAACACAGACATCGATTTCTATTCCCTGTGGTGGATTTGGGGTATCTCCCCCTACATTCCTCCAGTCCCTTCTAACACCTGTCTCTTCTCTGTGCAGGACTTCAAGTCCTCTGGTTGCAATGGTGTTTTGAACATATTAGTACACTGTAGCAACTGCAGTTTTTCTGGCTTCAAGAACAAAAAACTCTGTTTATCACCACCTGTGGACTTCTGTAGTCACTCCAACCTCTGACCACAGATGGTCAGGTTTATTTGTTTGACAAAAACAGAAAAGTTGTCTATGTTTTTTTTTTTCCAATGCTTATCTATTCTTAGAGACAGAGAAGGCATACACAAGTGTGCAAGAGCAGGGGAGGGGCAGAAAGAGAGGGAAAGAGAGAATCCCAAGCACGCTCCTCACTGTCAGCACAGAGCCCCACACGGGGCTCAAACTCACGAACCGTGAGATCATGACATGAGCCAAAATCAAGACTTGGACATTTAACTGACTGACCCACCCAGATGCCCCTCTCTCCTATTTTAAACACATCTTCCAGAGTCTCTAGGATCAAGCAGCTGTGGAGCAAGTTAAAGTCTTAAATGTTTGACATTATTTGTTTAAAACAAATTCCTTTATTATTCTTACGATACCCTTATTTATTGTTTTCTACTGTTATTTTCAGTTCCTGAAATAGCCTACATATATTTAAGAACAATTTTATTTTAAAATTAACAATGTAGAATTTACATACATGATTATATTTAAAATATACCCTAATTATATCTTTTTGTATTTATGTTTATCAACTGTCAATGTTGATCCTGATTAAAACTTGAGTACAGGAAATGGAATCTGAGTTCAGATCAAAATACGGCTTATTTGAAAATACCAGAAACATGATATGCCTTTTATTTAGCAGAGTTTCTGTCATTTGTCACCTATGACAGAACAAGATCTGCCCTTGGCTTTTGGTAAGCTGAACTTTTTCAATGGCTTGTCATTACCATTTCCTCTGTCACTTAAATTTCCACTATGGGTTTGCAGAAGGAGTTCCTTGAGTTTGGTTCATCTGACCTTAACAGCTCAAGCTCCACACACTATTGAAAGCATCCTTGATCTTCAGCACAAAACAAAAACAAACAAACCCAATCTGAAACTAACAAAATTTTCCCTACTGATCATGGCATCTAGTTATGTTCCTAGAAAAGTCTTGCTGACCTTTAGTGGAAAGTAGTATTAGTGGCCAGAATCAGGCTACGTGGGGAGTGTGTAGAATGGTACTGGATATCTGAGCTGGAGGGAAGCCAGGAGCTAACTGTTCGTTACCTTCTTTAGAACAGAGGGAAAAAATTATATTTGGCTATGATTTAATGAAGAGTCTAAGTTCACACAGATGGTTTAAATTTAACTAAACTAAGTCCTTTTTTTGGTCTCAATGTGAATAATTTAAATAAATTCCCCCTCTCTTTTCTAAATTACTGTCTTTAATATTCATACGCATGCCAAAAATTGCCATGCCAATTCATTTATTTGAATTATAATACCATTAAAAGTACAAGGAATCTCATTTTTTTAAAACATAATTGTATTTTTTCCAAGTATTTCATTCAATAATAATCACAATACATTAATTATTTCACCATTTCATTTTTGGCTACAGAACTAATGTGTTTTGTTTTTTTTTTCTAATAAACCAAGTAAACATGCATGGAACCTATATGGGAATGTCCCTTTACTTTCATAAGCAAAATACAACCTTATGTGTATTTGTATATGTATCTATCTATGTTATGATTATTTTTAATCACAGGCAGTTTTAGTGTTTAGCTACAATATTTTCAAATGCCATTAGAAAAACCAAAGGTATTTAGTGATTTAGTATTATGAGTAAAGTTTCCACAAGGCAATTGAGAATATCAGTGAACACAATTAAGTTAATAACACATTAACACAAAGCTAAGAATTATCAAAAACACGTAAAACATGAGACATTACCCAACACTTCAAGTGTGACAATTTCTTATGTCAAGATTAAAGTTTTAGAAGAATCAAATCACAAAAGATCACAAAATACATGGTTTGATATGCATGTCTACAGTTCTTTGTTTACATTATTGATGTACCCATCAACCAATCCAGGTATGAGTGTATTCTACAGTTCGGCGCATAAACAGAAATATAAAGTGTTATAAGGTCACAGTCACTGAAAACATTAATTATTTTATCTTTAATGCGACAATCTATTTTTTTGATAGATTGCAACATAGCATGCCTACAACCCCCATTTCTCCATCTTATGGTAGCTGTACAATTATCAGAGAGACAACGTGAAATCACATACGAAGAATCAATTCACAGACAAAATAAGGCCTCTGTTTATCAGTAAATATCTTCCAATTAGGAACAGTAAGCAAAGAGATCCACAAACTGAGAATTATTAATTTTTAAATTGTATCTATCATATATTATTATATTACCTTTCATATTCAAAACATTTGAGATAAAACCCCCCAACATTAAGTCTTAAATTTATTTTAACCACAATATGAAAAAAAAAACGGCTAAAAACAACAGTGAAAAGTGTTAAGACCAGTGAAGAACTTACCAGGCATTAGAACTCACTAGAAAGCCACTGCATTCAAAGCAGAACGGTGTTGGCCCAGAAATAGATAGGGATCAGAACACGGAGTCCAGAAATAGATCCAAATACATATGGCATCTTTATATGTGACAAGAATAACATTTCAACCCCATGATAAAGGTTCTTGTAATAACGAGAAATTAATAAAGACAATCCTACCTCATATCATGTGCAAAACTTAACATTGCAGTAAGACTTGAATGTTTTAAAACTTGAGGAGAAAATGTAAGAAAATATTTATATGACCTTGAGATGGATACACCACCCTGAGCAAAACAGATTATCTCAGAAGCAATAAAGAAAAAAACAGACATATTTGATTAATTAATAATTAACAATTTTCATTTGGCAAAAGACAACACACACAGAGACAAGAACTGTAAAGATATATTTGCACACATCTAACAAACGATTAACGTTTCTAAGACACTGCAGCTCCCAGAATATGTGAAAGAAAAACACAACCAAGCAGGAAAATGGACAGTGGAAATGAATATGCAGTGAAGAAAGGGAAAATTCACATGGATACTAAACACATGAAAATATTCTCAACATCCACAAGAGTGAAGAAAATGTAAATGAATGACCAGGGATAATGAGATTGGTAAGCATCAAAAGGAGCAGTGACATCTAATGCAGATGAGAATGTCAGAAATGGGCACTGTTACGTGCAAATATGATTGGCTATTCCTTTGAGGAAACTAATTTAGCTTTATCTGTGAAAATTAAAAATACACATACCGTTTGACCAAGCAATTCCACTTCTGGGAATCTATCCTATAGAAGAAAAAAAAAAAAGGACCAGTACGTAAGGACACAGGTACAAAGATGTTGATTGCAGCATTGTTTGTTGTGTGGTAGAGGACGAGGGGGGCCAGGAAATAGCACGAAAGCATACTGATGGAGAAACGATTAAATGAAATGTGATGTATCTATAATATGCAATTATTAAAAAGAACAGGATAAATCTGTAGATGCCGACTTGGAGGAGATTGGTGAAGTAAGAAAAGCAAACTGAAGGGTAAGTGCTAGAATCCCATCTTAAAACGGTAGCAACAGCAGCAACACAACAATGAAGTTGAAAACACTCGTGTGTACATGAAGGAAGGAATAGAGGAATACAGAACGAGACTGACAACACCTGCCCAGGGTTGTAAGTGGAGGCAGGGATTAGAAGGGATGGGAATTATTTACATCCTCTTAGTGTATTTCTGTGTTGTTTCACTATTTACCAGGAGCACCCTATTAATTTTGTAATTTTCAAAAATATATTTAAGGAACAATGATTAGCTCTTATTAGCGGTAGTAGGGCAGTGTCTCCACACATTCATCCTCAGTGAAAGAGGAGCAAATAAACAAATATTTCTTTCTTTGCTTATGCCAGTCATCACAGTATTCTTGTTTAATTGCTTGCCCAATATCCATCCCATCTCTCTCCCATATGTCTATTAGCCATGTGGTTTGGGTGGGTCGGATTCCCAGGGACTCCTGAATAGTCTAAGCCAGTTCTGCTGAAAAGAACTACAACTTAGAGCCACTTCTATAATTTTAATTTTCTAGGAGTCACAGTAAAAAAACTTTAGAGACACAGGTGAAAGTATTTTTAATCATGTATTAGCATTCTAACTCAGAATATCCCCAAATAGCACCATTTCAACATACAGCTAATACACAAATTATTAATGAGCTATTCAACATTTTTTCATATCTCAACTTGGACTAGCTACATTTCAACATCTCAATAGCTACATGTGGCTAGTGGCTACCATACTGGAGAGCACCAGTCTAAACTAGTGAAAGAATTGTTTTAATATTACCATATTCAAGGGGGACACATAGTTTAGGATGGCCTACTCAAAGAAAAACTCACAATGACAGGAGAAAAAACATCTCCTGGTGGGAATGAATAAGAAAAAAGTATGAAAACTTCTGGCAGCCACGTAGAGCTATGAAGGAAGCCTCAAGGCGGGAGAAATTGGGTCCTGTGGCAACCATGAACCTCTGGACCAACCCTTGCCACAAGCCTGGACTATTAGTTACGTGAGCTGGTAAAGTTCCTTTATTTTTTCAACCACTTTGAGTTAGGTTTTTTATTACCCGCAATCAAAGGTATCCCAATTGATATTCATCTATGGCCCAATGTTCAAACAAATGTTTTCTTCTTAAGCAAGTTAACTCAGATGTTCAACATTTCTTCCATTTATTTGTAGTCAAGGCATGCTTTTGTTAAACTAGCTTTATTTGGTAAAGCCTTTTTTTTAGATATCTCCTGGAAACATTTCTGAAGACTTCCACAGACTAATTCCTGATCATCTTGGGTAATTGTCCATGATCACCTCTCCTCAAGACAATAAGGACATGAGATGCCAGAGAAATCTATCAGTTCCACTCCCATTCCACCCTCTTTTCTAGTCTTTCCTCTCTAGACCAGGGCTCCCCAACTTGAGCACTACTGATATTTTGGGGAGATAAGACTTTGTTGGGGGCGGTTTTCCTGAACATTGCAGAACGTTTAGCAGCATCCCACTAGATGATAAGTCCCACTCGCCCAGTAGTTGTGACAATCAAAAATGTCACTACACACTGTCAAATGTCCTCTTACAGGACAAAATCCCCCCTGGCTGAGAACTGCTGTTCTAGACCAACCACCAGTTCAAGTGCACAAGTGACCTTCATTGTTCTGTGAGACTCAGTCATTGCAGCAAGCATACAGTATGATGCTACTCCTATCCTCTGCATCATAAGCTTTCCATGCACACATGAGGTTCTAGAATCTCATCTGTTCATGTGTTCCCCCTTCCCTCCCATACTAGGTTGACCCTGAGCTCTCCATTGCACACTTCTTTCCAAAAGAAGTGTGCCTAGGTCCCTCTAACTTCACCTTGAAATCATTACCTGAGCTGCTCCCCTAACCAACCACCCAACCATTGCTCTCGGGCTTCTTTGAGGGGATTTTTTTCGACAAAGTATGTGCTCATTTATGGCCATTCATTCCTCAATTCAAGTTCCCACAGCTGGGCCACTCAGCTCTTCCATCGGTCCATCCTGAGGGACAACTCCATCCCAGTCTCTCCACACTGTAACAACTCACACTTTATTCTTCCTAATCCATCTCTAAGACTAGAGTTCCACTGTAACAACCACTGGAAAACTCTTCACAGCTTCTCAAACTGATATAAAAATTTAATCCAATTCCAATAAAAATCTCAACAGGTTTTTCTTTTTGTGGAAACTGACAAACTGATTCCAAAGTTAAAGAACCTAAAATAGCCAAGACAACTCTGGAAAAAAATCAAGATGGAGAACAAACACTACCTAATATCTACACTTATTATAAAGCCATAATAATCAAAACATTGTGGTACTGCTGGAAAGACAAATAGGTCATTGAGAGAACAAAGTTTGCAAAAAGACACACACATATAGTGAGAGCAAGTGATTTTCAACAAAGGTAAAAAACAATTCAGCAGAGAAAGGTTCATTTGTTCAACAAATGGTGCTGGAACAATTAGAAAACTACTTGCAAGAATATGAGCTTCAATCCATGCTTCACCCATATACAAAATTAACTCAAAAGGGATTACAGACTTAATGTAAAATCCCAAACTATAAACATTCTGGGGGGAAAAAAACCAGGAGAAAAGCTTTGTGACCTAGGTCAGGTAAAGATGGCTTAGAGGCAACACCACAAGTATATTCACCGAAGGAAAAAAATGATAATACAGATAATACAGATTTTAATTTTAATAAAATTGAAAACATTTGCTCTTCAACTGATGCTGTCAAGAGACTGAAAACACAAGCCACAAGTTGGGAGAAAGTTTACCAATCATATATAGCAGTTTTATCTATTATGCCCCCAAAGTATAAGCAACCCAAATGCCCATCAACAAACGGATGGCTAATCAAACTGTGAATAATCAAACTGTACCCATTCGATACGATATTACTTAGCAAGAAGGAATGAACTATTAACATATGCTACAACATAGATGAATCTCAGAATAATTAAGCTGAGTGAAAGAAATGAGATCCCCCCCCCCAAAAAAAAAAGTACCACCAGTATTGTTCCATTTATTTAAAATTTGAGAAAACGCAGGGAGTAATAAATCAGTAAAAAGAAACTTCTGGGCAGGATGGCTACTTCATTCCCTTGATATGGTGGTGGTTTCACAAGTATATACATAAGACATTTATGAAATTGTGTACCTTAAATTAAGTACAGTTTACTGTATGCCAATTATGCTTCCATAAATCTATTTTATTTTTCTGAAAGATGTCAGGGGGGAATTATTAGCTGTTGGGGGAAATATTAACTGGTAGACCATGTAGGCCTCTACTGCTCTGGGTACAGCTGAAACTGGTTCACGCTACATGGGATTTCATGAGAAGTGTTTCTGAAGGGTTTGTGTGCTTGTTTTGTTTAAAATTATGCAGTGGAGTAATACAAACAAAATTCAAAATTCCTGGGTACTTAACATAATACAGCCTGGGTAGTGTTAAATCAGGGACCAAAGGTATGTGCTGGGCAGGGAGAGATTTGGTGGAGCCAAAGAGGTACCAGTTTCCACTACCTTCACTGTAATTCTCTTTTTAAGTATATCCCGAGACAATCACCACCATCACTATTCCTCCTGTGGTTTTCAAGGTAAGTCTGACCACATCTTTCAATAAAAAAAAAAAAAGAAAGAAAAATGAGAATAAAGCCAAGTGGCCTGAATTCTCAAAGATAATAATTAAGTAGCAAGCTTTAACCAGATGTTTGATGACACTATTTTTCCCTACGATTCTATCAGAATCAACTGTATTTACATACAAATTGGCAAGACTTTGGAATCCCACCTAAGAAAAAGCCACCATTTTTCCCTTAAGACATGAAACCCATGTACTGATCTATCAATTTCTTTTCAGGATATGATGTCAAGTGCATTTTTAAAATATACTCCATTGCTCCCAAGTGCTTCTTTAATCCACAAGGACTGGTTTTAGCATTTAAACTAATTTATCCTAGACATAAAAAACCTTGTGCTTATTCTCCCAGATAATTGATTCTTGATTTGTTAAGATACTAAACACTACACTTTATACCCTGAAATGCAAAACCACTGGTGAACTCACTCGTGTGCTCCATGCAGAGCAAATACCATTTAGTGCCTCAGCAGAGAGGCCAAGGAGAGCTCAGAAACAGAGAACACCCCCTCACTCTGTCCTGCTGCCAGCACAGGGGGAAGGTCCTCACTGTCCCTGCAACAAACGCTATAATTTGTTTCACAGCAGCTACATACGATGTCATATGGTGCCAACTTCTCAAAGCGAATGGTTTTCGAAAAATAAAAAGAAACCCAAAGATAAGCTCTGTCTCAAAGCTGACCTAAGGAAAAGCACAGACGATCACCAACAGTAACATTATAAGGCTGCATTGGAAGGGCGCCTGGGTGGCTCAGTTGGTTAAGTGTCTGACTTCAGCTCAGGTCATGATCTCGGGGTCCGGAAGTTTGAGCCCCGTGTCCGGCTCTGTGCTGACAGCTCAGAGCCCGCAGCCTGCTTCAGATTCTGTCTCTCCCTGCCCCTCCCCCACTTGTGTGTGAGTGCTCTCTCTCTCTCTCTCTCTCTCAAAAATAAATAAACTGAAAAAAAAGACTTCATTGGAAAATCACGGTTTATTAAGAGTTTGGCACTCAATGGTAATGTCATCCCAATGTTAATCTCATTGATCTGGATGACACAACGCAAGTTAGAAATCACTTTTCCTATACAGTCAAGAGCACAAAGCATATGCCACACTAATATTTTCTAACAGAATAAGAACACTTTCACATAAAGATCGACAAAATATGCAAATATATCTTGAAAGGTTTTACAATTCTAGAAAAAAGGCATTTGAAAATCTTCCCCTCCATATAATAGGCATATTTGAATTTATTATGATTACAATATTCATTTCGGGAAAAATCAAAATTTATTCTGTGCTAGGTCAAATTGATGTCACCTATTTTTACATGCAAATAAAATTCATAGAATATACTTAATGAAACCTTCCCCCCTCCTTACAGAACTATCTGCATTGAATTTCCTTATGGTACCCATCACACGTTACTTGGGTGACTTAGGAGATGAAGAAGATCCCAGAAGACCATGGGAAAAGAAGTGTACAATGGCGGGCATGTTCAATGGACACGTCTTAGGTTCCAAAACTTGAGCATGGAGAAGCCCTCAAACTCATCCCAGGAGAGGGGACTTTCAACACGTTAAAAGACAATCCATGTGTGTTCAAATAAAAGAACTGACCCATCAAGGTGCTCTCATGTGGGACCCCTACTTCAGAAAAACAGAGGGACCACTCAAATAACTTTGCCCCAGCCGATTAGGTCAGTCAGCTGCCACAAGGAGCTAAGAAAAAAAAGAAAAAAAAAAAAAAGAGCAGGGGGTTGAATTCTTTGGAGTCAGAACAGCTGAGGAAAGGGCAGAGATTCTAAGGTGAAACACCAAGACGCACGCCCAGTCTTCCAGCTACCACCCACCTCTCCAAGGCTCCCCTCAGAGGGCCTGACTCACTACCACACCCCAGGGTAAAGAGGACAATACAGAACTCAGCTGCTCCACTCATGTCTGACTGGATAATGGGCACACCTGTTACTGCGGCTGGGCCTACCACACCCTGCCAGCATGGCTCTCCCTAGTCTCCTTATCAGTCTGAATAAACTTCACATCCGGGCATATCTGGCGTGTGCCTGGAGGTCTTCCCTTTGGTTGCAGCTTTAAGTATAAGTATGAACACTCAGGAAGAGCTGGGGCTAAGCTTTCCAAAATGTTCAAAGAAATCATGACAAGCACGGTGAAGTCAAGCATACTGTGTGGTGTCTACCATTTGTTTTAACCACACTGTGGATGTTGATGCTAAAATTCATGTCTTTCAGAAGACAGCACACCCACATCCTTGCTGATTATCTCTTTCCAACTCAACTGTATTACACTCCTCAAACGGAAAGGTTGCCTTCCAATCCCTGTGTGTAGGAACTCTAAATTCTGGTCCCAGTTCACAGAACTATCCTGAATACAAGCAAATCTCAAATCCTCTGTGTTGTTAGTTCTACATTTCTCAAAGGCACGTTCCATCATATTTCTGTTCAAGTTTCTTCTAGGTATGAAATCCTGACTAAAATATTTCATATGGACATATATAATACCCAACTTCATTTTCCTCAACACCTGCCTATCCCAGAACACAATTTTAAGAAGTGATCTGTATACTACACTGAGAAAAAGGATAGGTAGAATATTCTGGAAAAGGGGCCACTGAGCACAAAAAGTGCCCACAGAGCCTGATGATATAAAGCCAGAATATGTATATGTTCTGTCCTCACAGCCACCTGGAAACCTCCTGTTACCAGGCTTGACTATCATGGGATATGGGGGAAAGACCTACCCAAGGATATGGGGGCCAAATGCCTCTTTAAAACCTCACCCTTGACAAAAACTGGGGGGGGGGGGGAAACAGTCTTTTAGAAAATGCTAGGCAAATGATCTGGCTTTAAAGGAACTTCCTCTGCCTACTTTGCAGTCTCTGGCCTAATTCTACAGGACAAAAATAAGAGATGGGGGAGAGGATGGTACAGGGAGGGCTTAATTCCCAGTATGTTCTGTTTCACAGAACACTTACATAATATAGTATGTCAGACACTGTTTTAAACACTTTACAAATGTTAACTAATTTAATTTTCAAAACACTCTCCATCTGGGGCTCCTGGGTAGCTCAGTTCGTTAAGCATCTGACTCTTGGTTTTGGCTCGGGTCAAGATCTCATGGTTCCTCAGTTCAAGCCCCACATCTGGCTCTGCTCTGACAGTGCAGAGCCTGCTTGGAATTCTCTCTCTCTCCCCTTTTCTTTCTGCCCTCCCTGGCTTGTGCTCTTTCTCTAAGGAAATAAATAAATGAAAATAAAAAATTTTACAAATGAGGAAACAAAGACACCTAGAAGCTCAGTAACCATCTGAAGGTCACAGCACTGGGTAAATGGTGGAGACCGGACTGAAACCCAGGCAACGTGACTCAACTCCAGGCTCTGAAATGCCTACTGAGTTACAGACTAGAGAAGGTGGCTTTTGGTGAGAAACATCCATCAAGTGGCCTTAGGGGGTCACCCTACACAAGCCTTGCTGAAAAGGATTGCACACTGAAAACTCTTTCCAAAATCCTGTTTGACTCATTTTTCCTTAAAAGTTATTCTAGTAAATGTGAAGTAGAGAACGTTCCCTTGGGCCTTATGGGCATCCAGAAACCCAGTTTGCCACCATATACCCTGAAGCTCTAAGAGCAGTTGTTCTCAACTGGGAATGATATTTTAGGTTCACCTTGACAGCTGGTGGAAAGTCCATAAACTCCATCCCAAACTACCCCCCCCCCCCACCACTTCCCCTCCTCCAGATTCTAATTTGCACTCTCAAGTGTTTTTGGAAATGTGAATGCATAAACCTCCCTGGGGGACCTAGCCCTTCCTGCCCTGGAGCAAAATTAAGGTTTTCCTCAAGGTTTCAAAGGTAAGAAGATCCATCCTATGTTGCTTCTATCCAGTAGGTCTCCTCCCACCCACTTCACAGAAGATGAATACATGCATGTTAAAAGCCGCTGCAAATATATGCCAAATACCAAACTGGCTATTCGATGAATATATAAATGCAATTGACATTCTTTCACAGGCTGAAATCCTCTCTTTACTCTCAGGATATATTACACCATTCTCTTTTTATATAAACATGCCACTTTAAATGCTAATTCAGATGCAACACTCAATTTTTCCTTCGTTTTGTTTCTGGGTTTCTAACATTCAAAAGGACACTGGACTTCCACTTGCCTTTGACAAGGGATATTTTGAATTCTTGCTTCAATATGGGTGGGGGGTGGGAGGGAAGAAAGTACTGAAAAGAAAACTAAATTTATTTTAAAAGTTATCCAAATACAAGTGTGGTTTTACTATGTCCTTTATTTTTCTCCAAGTAAGCCCTTTCCGTCTGTTTCAGGAAATGCTACCTTCACCTTGCTGAAAATCCCACAAATCTAATTCAACTGGGTTGTAAAATGAAGGCTATTCCCTCTCCTTGCATTCTAGACTGAAACTACTCATTTTACTCAGAGTACTTTTCTAAATAGTTCGTGAAGGCAGTATGTTCTGGCTAAAATACAACTGAGGGAATAGAACTCTTCTGTTTTAAAAACTACACATTTCTTGGGCGCCTGGGTGGCTCAGTCAGTTAAGCATCTCACTTTGGCTCAAGTCATGATCTTACAATTCATGAGCTTGAGTCCCGCATCAGGCTCTGTGCTGACAGCTCAGAGCCTAGAGCCTGCTTCAGATTCTGTGTCTCCCTTTCCCCTGCCCCTCCCCTGCTCGTGCCCTGCTGGTCTGTCTCTCTCTCAAGAATATATACTTTACAAATTACTTTAAAAAAATACACATTTCTATGTATTCCAATGACATCAACCCAAGGCTACTCAATGACACAGAAGGCCACTTCCTAGCTTGTCTCGAAATGATAAATTCCAACCAGTCCAGGACCTTCAGTCCAATATATCTACAGTAAGATAAACCATCTTCTACATCCAGCAGGCCCAGCTCCACTCAGAAGTTTCTGACAACCATGAGCGTCCTCTGGCTTCTGTCATCCTGGCCACCCTCTGACAACACTCTCCCTCTGTTGCTTACTCATCTTCCATTCCTTTCCTGCCGTGCCCAAGAGAGCCAAAATTAGAAAGAAGGGAGGTAAGTTTGCCACCCATTGATACATTTATTAACCTACACGTGGGGCAGAACAGTTCTTGACAGCTGCTCCCCTCTCTGGTTGCCTCATCTCCCATCAGTCCACCAGAAAGACATTCCATTAATGAACCGTCTGCTGCTGTGCTAAACACAGCTCAGTGACAAGCTGCCCAAAGGTATGTACCAGTCAACGAGACACTGAAAAGAAAAGCCCTTTAAGATCCAACTGAATGGATTTCTAGTACTAGGATGTCTCGCACCGTGGCAGATGTATGAGATGCCTGTCCTCTTTGTAGGTAGGGGGGTGGGCTTCCTAGCAGACCTGAAGAAGGGGGAGGCCAACAGACAACTATCTAGGCATGCAGTGCCCAGCCCTAGTCACTTCTGGCTACCTCCAGAGTAAGGACATAACAAAAGGAAAGTGTGAGGGGCGCCTGGGTGGCTCAGCCGGTTGAGCTGCCAACTGTCATGATCTCACAGTTCTTGGTTTCGAGCCCATGTCAGGCTCTGTGCTGACAGCTCGGAGCCTGGAGCCTGCTTCGGATTCTATGTCTCCCTCCTTCTCTGCTCCTTCCCCACTCATGCTCTGTCTCTCAAAAATAAATAAACATTAAAAAACTTTTTTTTTTTTTCAAAAGCACAGTGTTAATGGAGAAGGGACAAAACTCTACAGAGAGGAACAGTTACTGGATACTAGTATTTATTATTGCTAGATCAAGAAATTAAAATCAAGACCCCGAAGTTGTCTTTTAGGAATTTCAAGACTCCCAACTGCTCAGCAGGCAGAAACACTGTTTTTCAGGACTTGTGTGCCCATGAGGGGGAGTTTCTGCCTGACGTTTCAGCTGCTAGAATACACAGCACAGTTTCCTTCTCTGTATAACGAAATACGAAAGGTAGCTAAAAAAACAAGATTGGAGGACAGGGAACTGGCCCCAGCCAATCTCCAGCACCTCCCCCCACCAGGAAATTCCATGTAAAAAGAAGCTCTCTCTGTCCCCAGAGCTGTTTATTCGGACAATTAACAAAACAGAAAGGGGTCTTTAAAACAAAATAAAGGGTAGCAGCCAGGGAGACCTTGGTTTTGCTCCTAACCATCCATTAGCTCACATCTTGGGTTTTTACCTTTTTACCACTTTCCTTCTCTGAAAATAAACACCTCCCAGAGAGTTTTTTCCACTTTGAAAAGTCATTTCAGGACCCAAGATGTAAATATGGGTAAGGACTAGATAAGGGACCCCACGGCACTATTAGCACTTTTATAAATATGGACAGTGTAGAGTCCTTGTTACCAGAAAAACAAAATAACGTCAAGAGAGCCTATGTATTCCACACTGATTTAAACCAAGAAAGATCTGGCATGGGCCACGCAATCACTGTTAGTCCTCAACACACTGTGATAGGAACTGAGTCCCAAAGCAGGACAGTTTACTCAGCTGGGACACTCACAGTCTGGCTGGGGGAGATCTACCATCATCCACACTCTGCACCTTACTGTGCTAGGCACCTTGTAGGAATTAAAGAACAGTCACTTCTCTTAAAAGGCTAAAAACTGAAGACAACCAGTCTAGTCCTCTAACTAGATGTCAAAACATTCCTCCTTTCCTGCTCAAGTACCAAAATTTATCATGCTGCTCTGGCACTAACCAAGAAGTACCTGCCACAAACAGATATTCTGACCACTGTAAAACCGTACTCACTGGGGCCAGTCTTCATCATGTCACAAAAAAAACACAACAAGAGGGGGTGCCGGTGTGGCTCAGTTGGTTAAGCCTCCAACTCTTATTTCGGCTCAGGTCATGATTTCATGATTCATGAGTTCGAGCCCTGCATCAGGCTCTGCACTGACAAGGCAGAGCCTGATAGGGATTGTCTCCTTCTGTCTCTGCTCCTCTCCCATTTTCCCTTTGTATCTTTCTCAAAAATGAATAAAAAAAGAACTCAAAACACACACACACAACAATAAAACAAAAATCACTACAGGTACGCTCTCTCCTTCCATTCAAAATAGTTTAACAGTTACTTAATTTTCTCTTCAAATTATTTTTAAATCTCTACATCTGGATAAAATAGTTTGACTATTACCTTCATGTAATTACTACACTTTAAATAAAATATTTCAAGAATATCAAAATGTGGAAGGAATACTCTAAACACCCATGTACATACCACATTAATCATATATGTGACAGCCCCTGGGGAGGCCCCTCAAATCCCATTTCTTTCTTCTCCTCCACTGATAAGCTTTACTGTACATCTGTTGCCCATGCCTTTTTGATATTTTTATTGTACATGTTTGCATCCACAAACAGTAAACTGTCTTGTCTTATTTTTAATTTTTATAATGTAAACACTTTCTTGCCTGTGCAATTTGCTTTTACCTTTTTGTTCTGCATGCTGTTTTTGATAATTACATGTGTTGATACATATGCTCCAGTTCATTCATTCTACCTGCTGTACAGTATTTTGTTCTATGATTATATCATGATTTAGTCAAAGGATATATAGATCTTGACAGGTTGCTAAGAGGAGAAAGAGCAGAGAGTACGAAAGCTTTAGTTCCAAGGAGAAAGGGAGGGAAAGTGCCGGAAGCATCGAGGACCAAGCACCGGCACATGGGTACTCTTTGAAGGGAAGAAGACAACTAGCTCAAGTCTAGCTATCTGAGCAAGCCAGAGTGGAGACGGCATCTGGGACTCTGAAGGTGAACAAGGGTTGGAAAAGCCTCTGGAAAACTGATCTGGAGTCATGGGTAATTTAGGAATATCTTGCCTGGAAAGCATCTTTCACTTCTCCTCTGATGCCCCTTGTACCACACACACACAAAATGGTCACAACCTCTTAAAACATATTTGAAACAACACAGATTTCAAGTTAGTTCTTGAGAAAACGATCATAAAATACAAATTACTGGAGTACTGGATTATTTTCTAGACAGAATGCAGTACAACTTGCTTGTTTTAGGCTTTTAATGAGTAAGAAAAAGAAAAGCCTATTTTCTGTGTTGTTTTGTGGAAGAGTTAACTGTTACGTATAGAAAACTTAAGTTACCATGATTCCAGGTATGAAAATTACCTTTAAGACGATACCACATTAAAAAAAAAAAATCTGATAAATCCCTAAGTGCCTGAATGATGGCAATGCATGTTCAGAATATCATGCTTCAAGACATACAAAGTAGAGGCGATGGATATAATACAATCGGGCACCTTCTTCCAAGAACACAGCCTTTCTGAAGGTACACACCCTCTGACACTTTCAATCACATTGCTTTGTAACTACAGACCATGAGGAATACATCACCCTGTGCAGTGGCTCACTGTTAACATGGAGAGAATATTCGACAGAACAGAGGGATCAAATCCTCAATCTTTCAGAGAAAAGATACTAAAAGATCTGAAAACATTCATGCTGGAGGCATTTAACCAGCTAATAAACTGACCAAGTGTTAACAGGTTTAATAATTAGGTGCCATTATGCTGGTCAGCACCACTTGTGCCCTTCCTCATTAGATTTGTATTAAAATCACCCTAGCAATTATTTTTTAAAGTACTTTCTTTTTCTCAAAGTCATAAAACAACCTTGCATGAGGAAAGTAACCACTGGCATTTGGGATGGGGTCACTGAAAATGCTTTTGGTGTTAAGTCCCAAAACATCTCTATCATAGACCATTAATTCTCTGGGGAACATTTGTCTTTAATAAAAAATACAAAGGAGCATCTTTATTTTTCGTTTCTTTCACTTGGAAGTATTAATTTTCCCAGAATTCGCTAAAAAGAAAAAGATAGATTTATGCTATGTTTTACTCCCATCGTTTGATTGATAGATCAATTGTTTTTTATTAGGGAAGAGATTTTAAATGGCTTAAATGTAATTCTATATCTCTCATTAAATTTTCAAAGCATGGATCCCAAAGAAACTTACGTTATCATCCTTTTCATTCATGAAAGATTCTAAGCTCTGAAGTAGATAAATTTAAGTATCTTATTTACCTTCTATTTTCCCATCAATATACAGCTATCAGCTACCATAAACAGACTCAGACAAGGAGATATGGAGATAAGGAGATTTTACAAAAGGAAATACAGCCCTTTAATAGGCATAGGGAATCATTTTGTAGTTAACATTACCTTAATAGAAATGTACAAAAAACATACTGAGAAACTGAAAAAAAAAAAAAATGCAATCTTTTATATAGGCTAAAAGGAAGATTGGACTAAAGTTATAAAGTTTTCAGATAAAGCATTAAAGACAAACCTAGAATGCTTTTAGCATTAAATAAAGGTACAAGAGAAAAGAGATTTTTTTCTATTATTTCATGTAGTTTTACTTGTTTTTCTAATTTCTTATTTTTAATCATGATTAGAAATATCAAAATGTTTGGATGTGTCCAAGTCTAGGTGAGAGTCCTAATCAAGATTCAGAAGAAGGCAAGTTTTTGATTCTAAGGGCATTTCCTACGGCCAACTTTTAAGCAATTAACTTCTAGCACACAGAGATAGAAGTTGGAAGCGAGTGAAAGTTTCTAGACACATTCTTCAAGAAAAATGGTCCAGCATCCTCCAGGCAGCCTAAAGCTGTGAAACATTAAGAACCAAAATGGACAGTATTGAAATGTAACTGGGTAAAGTTCTGGTTCTCAGATGCAAAGGCTGACATAACCCAAAAGTTAGTCAACAAAATGAATTCTCTCTGCCAACAGCTACCACATACATTTCCAATACTCCAAGTTGATATCTGCATAAATGTACCTGAAATATTATAGTTAGTCTTTAAAAGGCACATTGCCCTTTGGGACGCCTGGGTGGCTCTGGCGGTTAAGGGTCCAACTTCAGCTCAGGTCTGATCTCAATGGTTTGTGTCTTCAAGCCCCATGTTGGGCTCTGTGCTGACAGCTCAGAGCCTGGAGCCTGGTTTGGATTCTGTGTTTCCCTCTCTCTCTGCCCCTCCCCCGTTCACGCTCTGTCTCTCTCTGTCTCTCTCAAAAATAAATAAACATTAATAAATAAATAAATAAATAAATAAAAAGCACATTGCCCCAGCCACTCATTTCTTCAGCACAGATACCAAATCCAAGTATTTCTAGAGCAGCCCTTACACAGTACTAGCTGACAAGAAATCTACTCTAAATTTAGTAGAACATTAAAGGCAATACATTTCATTCTGCAACTTGCTAATGGTAAAAAAACTAGCATTTATGCAAATATATTATTAGCCTTCAGAACAAAAGGTTGAAACAAACTATAAGGAAATCAACTTAAGGTTCATAAATCCGCTATTTTAAAATAAGACCATTACGTGAGTCAATTCGGTAAGATCCAGACCTAAAAGAAAGTTTAGCTGATTCAAAGCCTTCATCAGCGCAAAAGGGTATCACTTACTTTGCATAAAATCCATAGCATAAAAAACAATCATAGACTTCCAGATCACATAGAAGGGCGCTAATTCTTGACTCAGATCAATTCATACTACCTGCAGACCAAATAATGGTTTTGCTTGATGACATAAGAGAATTTTTTTTTTTTTCTCCCAGGAGTAAGTAAACATTTTGGTTTACGATGCCCATAAGGAAAAAAGCTGGCAACTTCCTTCAAGATATACTGAAATCATTATTTGACATTTATAAATAAATGCAAAGTGTCTGTTTTCTTAATTCAGTTGATTATCATTTATCCTCCATTTGTCACTGCAAACTTAACAAGTCAGAGAATACATAACGAACTGTACAAAATAATAATAAGGAAACAAAATTAGGCTACTTACAAACTTCCTCTTCGGGGGAGACTCAACTCCTTCTGCAAAAGAAAAACAAAACAAAACATATAAATGAGAGGCTACATTAACCTTAGACTAGCAAGGCACCCAATGGGTGGCACAAAATGTGCCATTCTTCATTATGCTTGATTTGCCGTTTTCCACAATGCGAAGATTTTAATGTCATGATGTTACTCTGGATCCCTTACACTGCTCTCTTTATACACTCTGTTGGAACTACAAACACAGTTTATCTAAATTCCAAAACAGAAAAGACATTAATCCTCTCAAAGCAAGAGAGCAAAATACTGAGTTGAGTTACATGGACCTAAACTGGAGCATAAGGAAAAATCAGAGGAAGGCAAAATCAGAGGAACCCCAAAAGGAAAGAGATAGAAGGAGGAGCAGAAATAATACATTAAAATTAAATGAAAGGTGAAATGAAAAAAAGGCAGTTAAATCAGACTATTTACCCCTAGCAGAAATAAACTCGTGCAAAACAATGGGCACGCCAAAGATTATATATACATACATATTTTTTAAATAAAGCAAAAGGTTTCCTTCTGGTTTTATTTCTTAAAATAAGAGTGACTTATGACTTAGGATAATGAATGTCTAATGCCAGACAGCAACAATTAATAGAGTGCTTTTAAGTTTTAAAAAAGGGTGCTCTCATCCTTATCACAAATTAGGATCACTATCCATCTAACTATAGGGGAAGCTGTGAAAATAAACTAAAAAACCAAGCAAACAAACAAACAAAAAAGGGTTACAGGAATATCTTCATGCCTGGGTTCTCAGGAACGATCACTTGATGACAGTAATTAAAGAATAGGAAGCCATGAGTCATCTGGCTGTTTAAACTCTAAAAGAACACAGTATAAATTTGAAAGACTCAACTAAATTTGGGTTTTCATTCCTATAATGACTTTTTTTTCCTCTTGCCTCCCAGAGCTCGAACATTATCCCCTCAGCTTCAAATTCGCCTTTCTGTCCTTTATTTTTAGTGGATCCCTAACTGTGTGTCAGGGACAGAGCCTGCAGATCTTCTAAACAACACAATTTACTCCAGCCTAGCTTCCAGAACATGGCCTTGGAAGCAGCAGACCAGAGGGGAGGATGCTGCTTTAAATATAGCACGCTTTACTCATTAACTGGCAAACATATCCAGATACAATTACAATAATCATATCACTGTTTAATTACAAGAAGAAAAAAAATCAACCATTTTAGAAACAACAGACTTTCTTCCTCCGCTCAACAGCTAACGTTTCCTTCTCAAAGGCCGCAGGGTTCAGTGGTGAAATGCTGTATTTTTGTTTTGTTTTGCTTTTTTCTCAAATCCTTGATTATCCCCAAGAAATTATAGTGTTTGCTCAACTCGGATGCCTCACTGTCAAACATAAATATACCCTCATTTACTAAAACCCCTAATGACAAGAGAAAAGTCTCTGACCAAGACTGTTTTCCTTGGGAACTGAAATGTAAATAGAATAATCAATGAGTGATCCTCCATATGTATATCTTTGATTATGACAAACACTGAGAAATCTGTTTTGGATTCAAGTTAAAAAAAAAAAAAAAAAAAAGAAAAGAAAAGAAGCAAGAGAAGACCTCTCTAGAAATCATTCTTCACCAGACTGTGTCCTTTGGAAAGGAATTACTGAAACCTGATGCCTGGCAAAGGCCTGGAGCTCCAGTCAGTCAACACTGCGGTCCTGTGAGCTGATCTGACATCGGCACAGAAAGAAAAGGAGGCGGAGCCGATGTGTTATCATAAATAACAGAATAAGTTAGGTGTTATTTCAACTCTACACGCAAACAGATCACTCAGAGGGAAAGGGCCAAATGAATTATCGCCAAATAGTTCAATCAATCATATTCCACCCAATGACCTGACCATAAGCCAGCTGCTCTGCTCCGAGAAAAACCGCAGAAACAGCAGGATAAGGGATAAAAACCAACTCTGTTTTTAATCAGAAGTCTTTCCAATAGGTCTGGCATGAGGAGTTCTAAACAAGAAGAAAGGTTACAGTGGGTAACCCGGCACTGCCACTCCGCGGGACGGCAGCCGAGGCTCCAGGATGAGGAGCAGAGGACATTTAATAGGCCACCGTCAACTGACCTGAAGCTTCCCGCTAACCAAGCCGAAGGAGCTAATCCACCTGACGGTTTGAATGTCAGACTCGGGACTGGAAACTCAATTTGGCAGCAAATTGGAATCAGATGCGATGGTAATAAAGTGAGAGAAACGAATGTGCGGTGGCCAAGACCTTGTGAAGGGGAGCTGCAAAAGGCTGCAGATACCAGGAGCACTAGGCAATTGCACACGGAGCAGCGAGTGGCTAACGTGCGGGGACCACACAATGACCAGTCTGCACCACTCAGAGCAGCATCGAGGCTGCCACAGCCCCTGTGGTACAGTGTGTATGTGTCTTCATTGTATTTTCTTGATGTCAGGGTAACGTCGCTAACACGTGCCTCAATAATTAGATAAGACATATGGCATTGGTTGGAGCCATAAGCCAAAGGCTTCTGTGTAGTGTATGTGGAACACGTGTTAATAATTTAGCATCAGGTAAGAATTGGGAGATGGAAGAAGAGTGGGGCAAAGAGGAAAAAGTACCAGATATATGAACCTGAACTAAACAGCATGGAGTTATTAATCATCACAGGATTAAAGAAATTCCTAAGACTACATTTAAGAACATTAAAATTTTAGGGGCACCTGGTGGCTCATTCATTAAGCATATGACTTTGGCTCAGGCCATGATCTCCCACATCAGGTGATCTTGAGCCCCACTTCTGGTAAAACATGAGCCCTGGGTGAACCCACATCTCTCTCTCTCCCTCCCTCCCTCCCTCCCTCCCTCTCTCTCTCTCTCTCAAAAGAAAAAAAAAGAGAACATTAAAGTTTAAAAAATGGTCGGGGCACCTGGGTGGCTCAGTCGGTTGAACGCCCGACTTCAGCTCAAGTCATGATCTCACAGTCCATGAGTTTGAGCCCTCCATCATGCTTTGTGCTGACAGCTCAGAGCCTGGAGCCTGCTTCAGATTCTGTGTCTCCCTCTCTCTCTCTGCCCCTCCCCTTCTTAGGCTCTGTCTCTCTCTGTTTCAAAAGTAAATAATTTAAAAAACCATTAAAAAAAAAGATCTTCATTGCAACTGATTACTCAGTGACTTCTAATATTTTAGAAGTGTTGTGTATCATTACTTGCTGGACAGTACAATTTCCTTTGCCCCCCCCCCCCCCCGCTTTCTGAATGTGCTAACTAGCATGTATGTATAAGGGTGAAGTTGGGGTTCAATCTCACAACTTTGAGATCCTGATCTGGGTCACAATCGTGGAAATCAATAGTCGGAGGCTTAACCAACTGAACACACAGGTGCCCCAATACTGTTACCTTCTTGTAATTCCTGGATAAGAGTGAGGACAAACAACGGTACCTCAAATCCAGTAAAAGAATTCCCAGGGAATCCATGAAGAAAAGAGCCTTAACAAATGATTCTGCCCCAAGGCACCTGGGTGGCTCAGTGGGTTTGGCTTAGGCTCAGGTCAGGCTCTGTGCTGACAGCTCAGAGCCTGGAGCTAGCTTCAGATTCTGTGTCTCTCTCTCTCCTCCTGCCCTCTCCCCTAACCGATGCTATGTCTCTCTCGCTCTTTCTCAAAAATAAATAAACATTAAAAAAATAAATAAAACAAATGATTCTGACCCTTTCCCCTAGCCAACCTTGGCCTCAAAGGGACAAAATAACTTGTTTTATTCATAAAAACAATACAGAAAACTGAAATATTTAATATGTACAAGCAATTTCCACAATGATAATTAAAAATATATGCTATTTAATAAGCATTTAATAGTTACACATACACAAATAAAACAAGATGGCTACATATGTTTAGGGGATCTTTGAGCTATTCTTTGATGGGTCTTTTAAATCATAAAAGAAAAAAGAGATTTACATATATTATCAAAAACATATGTAGATATCCCCCTGTGTAACAGGTGAAGCTTAATTCTCTTCCCCCTGACAGTGGGCTGGACTTAGTGACTGACTTCCAAAAATAGAAAAGAGAAAGGGAAAAATAACTTTTCAGTGGAGAAACTTGACAGACAAGGTCTTAACCAAGTGATCCAGGTTAACACCACCTGGTAAGTCATTTGCTCTCATGTGCCCCTGATAGGATGTGATGAGAAGGGGCTTCACCTCTGTGGTATTCTCTCTCAAAATCCCTAAGTCCAGTCTAATCATGAAAGAACATCAAGCAAACCCGAGTTGAGGGTCATTCTACAGAATACCTGACTAGTACTCTTTAAAACTGGCAGGACTGTGAAAAACAGGGAACATTTGAGAAACTGTCAAAGATCAAAGGAGAAGGCAGACAGGATGACTAAATGCATCAGTGTAGGATCCCGAGCTGGCTTCTGGATCATAAAAAGGCCATTAGCAAAACACCTGCTGCTATCCAAATAAAGTGTAAGTCTCGTTAATTACGTACCAATGTTAATTTTGTAGTTTTGCCAAGTGTATTAAGGCTATATAAGATAATTATGTAGTGGAAAAGTACAGTGAAGTGTCTTAAAACTTCTATAAATCTAAAATTATTTCAAAAAATTTAAAAAGTTCTGGCACAAGAGAAGAGAGAGAGAGGGAGAAAGGAAAACTGGTGGGGAGGGAAGGCAAAGGCCAGAGAATGGAAGGAACAAATGAAAATCTCAATACTCGAAGCTTCTTTTAAGGAAACATTTAATCCCAGTTTTTAGGAGGTTACAGAAGTAATCTATGTGAAAGAAGACTGTGATTAGGACCATCCCTGAAGATGAAGAGAAGCAGTCAGATTTGAGATGCATTTTGATAGAATCTATATATTAAAAAAAACCTATATAGAATGGGAAAGAAATCAAGGAAAAGTCAAAAATTTTCTGCACCAATATACTTGGAGGGCAGAACAGTTTTGTTTGGACATGTTTCGTCCAAGATGATTCTAAGAATTCCAAATAGAAATTTCCAAAGAGGTGGATGGACTTCTATTAACCTGGGTTCAGAAAAGAGGTCGGGGCTGCAGATACCCTTTGGAGTCATTACCATCTAAGATGGTATGTAAAACCATAGGCTGGCTGAGACAGGAGGAGTGAGAACATACAGAGAAAGATGCACACCTTTATGCATTGTCAGGAGCACCTTAACATTTAAAATCTTCAGATGGGAAGACTCGTGCTACATGTTGCTAAATGATGCTTTGCACTCCTTAGCAACTATGGTTCGTTTTATTTTGTTTTGTTTTTGTTTGAAAGAACGTGCACGCGAATGGGGAAGGAGCAGAGGGAGAGAGAATCTTACGAGGTAGGGTTCCGTCTCAGGATCCTGAGATGGCTACCTGAGCCAAAATCAACAGACAGATGTTTAAGTGACTGAGCCACCCAGGTGCTCTGCAATTATGATTCTTCTAAACAAAAGAAACTGGGTAAGACTACAAATAAAAAAAAAAAAAAAACCTATCTATTGGGTAGATACCAGCTCTCACACCGGATGACAGGATGGTATCACAGACGATCAGAAAATGGACAGGAACCAGAAAAGTGAACCCTAGAAACAGCCCAGTTAGAACATCCCCACAACTGAACCTGAACTCAAGCCCAGCCTCCACGGAATAGATATTAACTGTCCCTGTGCCTTTCCCGCATTGCTCTGGATGGGCTCCCATTCCCTGTGAGTATTAGGGTCATCACAGCTGGGTCTCTGCCTCAGCTGTCAAGAAACAGAGAAAAGGAATACTAGCTCCCTTCACCAGCAAAGTGGGAGGTGGGGCCACATCTACCAAGACCCGTACTCTGGAAGGAATATCCTCCAAGAAAAGTAACATGGACACATGGAAGTTCTGCAACCTACCCTCTCTCCAAGAAGGAGAAGGAGAAGGAGAAGGAGAAGAAGGAGGAGGAGGAGAAGGAGGAGGAGGAAGAGGAGGAGGAGGAGGAGGAGGAGGAGGAGGAGGAGGAGGAGAAGAAGAAGAAGAAGAAGAAGAAGAAGAAGAAGAAGAAGAAGAAGAAGAAGAAGAAGAAGAAACTAACAAAAAACCCAAATAGAATGGCAATGTCTAGAATATACCATTTCCTCACTACTCTCCAGAAATCATTAAAGTTTATTTTCCCCCATTTCATCATTCCTTAATTAGTCATTGGTAGGCTCACCATTTTATCATGGGTTACTACAACTACTCTGCATTTACAGACGAACTATTAAGTTAGGGAGAGGCTTCAAAGGACCAGGACGTGCAGGGCAGCGTATCAGGCAATGTTAGGGGCTCCTAAGGAGGAAACAAAAGATGGCAGATTTAAAAGCAGTGTTGGGGAAATGGGCACACACACGTGAAAAGAGATACCACCAGGTGTGAGATTACACAGTTTAACCTGAACGTGTAACTGCTAACGGTGGAGAGAAAATAAAAGGGGATAAGGTAATTCAGCTCGAGCAGTGTTTTTTGTTTGTTTGTTTTTAAGTAGGCTTCTGAACAGTGAGATCAAGACCTGAGCTGAGATCTAGAGTGGGACCCTTAACCAACTGAGCCGCCCAGGTGCCCCCAAGCACAGGTTCTGAATGTAGCCAGGCTACACATTAACATCATCCAGGGAGCTTTTTAAAATGCCAAGGCCTGAACCCCACTCCTAGAGATGTACGGGGAGTTGTTTGAGTAAATTGTTAAGGGGACTTAAAAGAACTAACCTCCACTAAAGGACAATGAGTTTGCATAAATCATTCGCTTTTGGATTTTTTTCTTTATGGTATATTAGTTTTCTTTTTTTTTTTTTAACATTTATTTATTTTTGAGACAGAGAGAGACAGAGCACGAACTGGGGAGGGTCAGAGAGAGAGGGAGACACAGAATCCGAAACAGGCTCCAGGCTCTGAGCGGTCAGCACAGATCCCGACGTGGGGCTCGAACTCATGAACCGTGAGATCATGACCTGAGCCGAAGTCGGACGCTCAACCGACTGAGCCACCCAGGCGCCCCGGTATATTAGTTTTCTAACTGTCACTAAGAGTCACCTTTTAGATTTTCAGGTATTTCCTTTGCAAGTGGGAAGCCCTATAGGGCAAGGAAAGGTACCCCGAGTGGAACTCCCTCTACCTGGAAGGGTGCACAACTAGCTAGAAGTACAGATTCATCCGAGAACTGGCTCTTGTAAAGAAATTATTTTGGCCCCGTTTTTCTGGCCTCCATATCTGAAAGTCACTTGTGAAGGCAGACACACAGGTCAGAGAAGTTCATACTACAGAAACAGATCTTACACGACACTTGGTTTAGAATCAGAGTAGTAGCCGACAGCAGCCTACGTTCAAACAACACTTGAAAAATCTAGTGAACAGCCCATAAAGACCTTGGTTTTCTGCATTAAAAACTTGTACAGGAAAGCTGGAAAAGCAGTAGGTGCACCTCCACAGATATACTTGGACATTCATACCATTCGACCTATAAAAAAAAAAAAAATCACTAAAATCCCTCAGTGGGAATGTGAGAGGGATGGAGAATCCCAAAGGATCTCCCTTTCTTGCAGGTTTTATTTCATTCTGCTTTTGTATCTATAACCATGATGCACTTTAAATGTATTTATTTGTGGTAGTAAAGTTCAACAAGATGCACCACAAAAATCAAACACAAAATGCTTGCTGGATTTTTATACCAATCTTACTTGATCAAAACCCCATACTCACTTTCTTTGAATAGCAGAAGAAGGTAAGTATCATCTTGTTTTCTTGCCAAGCTGACTTTTTCTGCTATGAACCCAAATAATCAGCTATCATCTTCATGTCTTGGCATTAGGCTTACAGGTTCGTTCTACAGACAGAGTTTCTAAGATATCACAGTATGGCTATCCGTCTCTTTTGGTTTTGTAAGATCTTACCAATAAACGTGTGAAGAATTTTATAACAAAGTCACCTGGCTGTCTGACAGGACACTCAAGTTATCCCCTTGAAAGCCCAGGGGGGACCTGCAATTGCCCACAGCCACAAAACCAGGCGATGCTGGCAGCAAAATCTAAACCAGAGTCATCCAGTTCCAATTTCCCCCCTACGAAGCACTGTGAAAATGTCAGACAGTGGGCAGAGGGGTGATGTGAGCCGCTGAGAGGGGGTCTGAATGAGCACACATGGAGAGAGGGCTGGAATTAGTAACAAAAGAGGGCAGTCTTTCCTCTAAAGAGGAAGAAAGGTACAGGTGTGAACAGGTGCCTTTAAAGAAGAGCGAAGTCAAAGTGAAGCCATTTACTTGGAGTTCTGTAATTTCAGAAACACCTAAGTCAAAATGCTCTACCGAGGGTGAAGCCAAGGGGCATGTGCAGGGATTAAAGCAGGCAAAATGGGTGTCCTTTATTCTATCACACACTTTTTAATAAGGGCCTTTTCCTGGGGGGAAAAGGATTCCATTTGCTGTAAAATGTAGTGTTGAAAAACCTGGAATAGAGGTCTTTTTATAGTATGCAGTAGGACCAAGAGGGGGAGGTCATCAGTTTTCTTTAAGGAGGGTGAGCACTGCTTGTCGGTCAGCGATGTTCCCTGTCATTTGCGATAACAACATCTGGTAGACGAGAGACACTATTCTCAACCTCAAGGCTTACCTCAGGTTAAGTGAAGGTAATGATAAAGTTCACTGTTTGGCCAGTCAGTGGGTTCAAAGATGGCATGTGATTCAATCTGAGAACACGAGATGCAAAACAGTGTTTGCTCCAGGCTCCTGAGAAAGAACTCCCTACCTCTTACAAGAGAGCTAGCAGGAAAGAAGGAACATTAACCCCAGAAAGCTAATGGCAGTCACAACACAGACCACGGACACTGGGTCTTGGGTGGTATCTCTCATACATGATTCAGGAGCCAGATTCTGGGGGTTGGGTAGGCAACCTCAGGAGTCAAGCAAATGGGTATTCCAAAAAAGGGAATTAATGTAGCAACGTAGGGTGGAATGAAACAGTACACAGCTCTTTGTAAATTGGGAAAAGCTGGAACTGATGGTAGAAAGAAAAAAACCCACAGGACAAGAAAACAGAGGCAGAAATAGAGTCAAATCACAAAGTTTTCTGAAGAGTCTACTTTTAACCTATAGGCAATGAGGAGCTCCTACAACATTTTATTAAATTTAAAAAAAATTTTGTAACGTTTATTTATTACTGAGAGACAGAAAGACACAGAGCATAAGCAGGGGAGGGGCAGAGAGAGGGGAGACACAGAATCTGAAGTAGGCTCCAGGCTCTGAGCGGTCAGCACAGAGCCTGACACAGGGCTCGAACTCATCAACTGTGAGATCATGAACTGAGCTGAAGTCAGTCACCTATCCAACTGAGCCACCCAGGCGCCCCTATTAATTTTTTTAATGTTTATTTATTTTTGAGACAGAGTTTGTATGTGCATGCATGTGAGCAGGTCAGGGGCAGAGAGAGAGGGGACCAGAGGATCCAAAGCAGATCCTGTGCTGCAGTGAGCCCTGTGCGGGTCTCGAACTCATGAACCGTGAGAACTTGAGCCAAAGTCAGATGCTCAAATGAGTGAGCTGTGCAGGTGCCCCTATACCATTTTAAATATGAGAAAAAGATGGTCAAATCTACATCTTAAAAAGGATCACTTTGGCATAAGGGTGTCAAATGTCTTATTTAAGACAAACAGGAAAGGAATAAGGTGGTTTATGAAGTCGTCAGGCAAGCACGGTAGAGTAGGGACCAAGGAAGAGGCGGTGGGGAGGGCAGGGAGGAGCAGATTCATGAGAGAAATGTTGCTGGATCCACAAGCATTGAGAATAAATGCTTAACTAATGGGAAGGTTTAAAACCTTAGGAGCTAAGGGCAAGGTGCCATGCCGAGATTAGGAAAAAGGGCCATTCAAAAGGGTCACAGAGAACCTTTCAGAAGTTAAAAGAAATCTGAAGGTGGATGAGGGGATAGCAAAACTATTCAAGTTAGACCACAGGGTCCCTGATGGGCAGGAACAGGAGATGAAAGTTCCAGAGTAAGGTAAGAGCAAGGGTCAGCATCCTGGGTCTTTCTTACATGAAAGTTACACATCAATCATCACAAACCCCTTTTCCACTTGATTCGTACACACGGGGTGGAAATGGTTTTTCTTTACTAAGCTCATCCACTTAATAACAGTCCCTCACATTTACTGTGTGCTGACATACATTATCTTATTTCACGCACACTAGTATTTCCATTTTACAGAATCGAGACACAGACAGGTTAAGTAGCTTCCACAAGGTCACAGAGCTGGGAAATGGCTTAGCCTCTTGGAATCCACATCAGCCGGAGTCCAGAGCAGTTTAATTATTTTGCATCCCCAAGGAAGACTTGCAGGGTCTGCACTGGGACCCCGCCTCATGTCGGCTATCGAGCTGCATTCGTAGTTAATAACACACTGGCAATTACTCTCAGGAAGGGGTCCTAACACATTTCTGAGGCTCTTTCTAAGCAAATTTCACACAAATCATTTCTTATAGATTGATTTTATTCTAAGCAGAGCCTTGAAAACACGTTACTTTTAACACAGACCTTTTAAAGTTGAAAAAGCATTACAAGTCAAATATCCAGCTAATCCCGAGTAAATGACCAATGAAACAGGCTTCCTTTACCAGCTGCTTTCAATCGTTCCTGAAGTTTTCTAAACATGCTACCTTTTTGACTTCAAAAAAAATCAAGGCTGGGAATCAGACATTTGCATCCACAGTGCGTTCCCCAATCAGTATTATATAAGGGAAATCTACCTCCTAGGTCAGTTTCTACACTTCCCTGCATGGGTTGTTATATTAATAACATCTTCAGTTTACTGAGTGTTTACTATATACTAAACGAAGGGCATTCATTTCTTCAAGATTAGTAGCTTCTAGCAAAGTGAACTTTTATGTGCTTATTTTGTTCTCTAAGAACAAAGGACTATTTCTTTCAAGAGAAAGCGTGTCCTTTTTGAAATTAAACAAACTCCTTTTGATCCAGTTAAAGGAGCCACAGTCTGTCAGAACAAAAGAAGCTAAACAAGAAAACATTAGATCAACCAAACTTTAGCCTGAAAAAAAAAATCCTTATTTAAGCTAACTGTATACCTGAGAATGATTAAATGGACAAGATCTAGATTCACATACACATATCGTCTAAAAAAACTTTCCTTACCTTCTCTAGGACTCAGTTTCCTGAATTATAAAATGAAGATATGACAATTGATGTCATAAGGTGTTGAGAACATTCACGAGAACACATGTCCTGCATTTAGCCCAGTTCTCAAACACGAAAGCACCCTACATGTCAGCTATGGCTATTTTGGCACACATGACATGAGGTACCCAGGGCACAAGTGAAGAACTCTGATAAACACAGAACGGGGGAAAATCAAAGAGGGAGCACACAGGATCCCTACTTTTCCTTGCTCAGTGTGGAATCTGGACACAGTTCTGTGAACAACCTGGAAGATTCAAAGCAAATCAAGCTTCAGTGAAATCACACACTGTTACTAATCATCACGAAAATGCCCGTAGCAGATCAACCACAAATGCTAGATATTTAGAATTTTAATTGCCTTGAAGACAGTGCAAGTTTAGAGGTCCTTCAGGACTATAAAATTAAGGTCATTGTGGACAAGTTTTGTGATTTTCTTTTTTCCCTTAGAAGAGTCTTATGAAGACCTTGATAAATTCACATATCAGCCTGGCCACTTAACTATGTTTCTTGTTACTTGGGAAAGCCTGTGACCTACAGTGAGCTTAGATAAAAAGGCAACACTGCACAGCTGTGCCCCACAAGGCTTTGCAATTTTTTTCAGTTCTTCCATCCATTACCCGCAAATTATAGTAAATTCAAAATATTGATCTGCACACCCCTATATGGGAAAAAAGTTACCATCGACTTTTATTGCTTATTGTTGGGTACAATTCCCTGGAATCAATAAAAGCTACAATGTTCATAAGCTTCTAAAAGCTAGTTAATATAGTGGATATAAGATACCTCTTAGGATCGGTATGATTCTATAAGATTCTTCAATAGAACAGTGGCTGGCGAACATCTTCAATGTTCAAAAGCCTTATTTGATTTTAGAATCTTCTCATTACCCAGGACAATGTGTCAATGACTGGGAATAAAAATGAAGCAATTACAAAGCACCCCCCCCACCCCTCCCCCACCCCCGCCTTAACAGATCTTCACCTTTACCTTCTGGATCCCTTGCATTCCTACACTGATATCACTGTCTCATCTGGGGGCAATTATTAAGCATTGTGATCATTTTTTAACAAGTGTATCTTAACACCGATTTAGCATAAGTTTTCTTGACGGTAGCTTCCAGGTTCGATCAGAGGAGACCAGTTTGCCAGTAAACAATATTTCAACTGCCCCTAATTCAAAGAATCAATATCCTTTTATGAACCAATTTTTAGAAATCAGATAATAATTCACATGTTCCATTAAAATTACGGACAACCTTAATACAAAAAGAAAAGGGCTTTTTATAGAAACAGGAACCAGAATTGGATGAGACTATTTGACCAGTGATAGTGAATTTATTCAGCTGAGATTAATCATTTTTATTTACTGAGGACACCTCAGAGTTTACCTAGCAGCCACTCTTCTGAAAGCCCATTTTAGTGTAGAAATTTACTGGCAAACCAGCTCCAGGGAGCTCTTGAAGTGCTGTATGGAGCTAATACCCACAAGTCTGCTCTCTTCAGACACTCTCCTCCATCTAAATGCAAAAGACAACACTTAAAATGTACATATAAAATGTACGAGGGTGATGGAAGATTAATGACACACATATTCAAATAATCAATAATGTGACTTAAGCCTTTAATGGTACTGGAATTTATTGTAAAGAGGTCACAGGATAAAATAAACAAGTGGCTTGGAGGGGATATATTTTACTTAGTAAGTGGTCCTAGTTGATAAAGGATACGGTATCTGACTCTTTAAAATCATTTTCTCCAATGTGCTGTTTCAAATAACACCAGCTGGAAGATGCTGGAATCGGGAATCCCAAGATGGACAAACACGAATTGCGGCATCTCCTATTTCCTGCTTCGCGCCTCCCCCTCTAGAACCACCATGAACACTGTCACTGCTGAGCCTGCTGCCACAGTGCCACCCATCAGGTCGGCTCTGGTAAGCGCCAGGCACCGTGCTACATGTTTTCTCATACAGGATTCTGCCAAAGATTTGATGCTGCCCTGCAGTTACAGAAAGGGTTACCACTATTTTCTCTGATGGGGACACTGAGTACTGGAAAAGTTAGGCTGTGGTTTGCTCAAAGTCAGAGGCTTCCTGTAAAGGATAGCAGAGCCAACACTCAGGGAGGATGACCAACACTGTTTCCATATACGGCACCGGCCATGGACATTCAACCAACATTTTCACGTGAGAAATAATAAATCCTTATTTGTTTAAGCTACTATTGGTCTTTCTGGTATTTATTTGCAGCTGAATATATTCCAGGGACCCTGCAAACCTTTTCTAGTCACCTTTGGGGCGGTGTATCCAAAGGCCAATGTGGCATCACGACAGCCTACTGCCATCAACTCCAAGCATTAGAAGGGCTGGAGCTTGTACCCAAGGAAAATGACCAAATGCTCCTTAAATTAACATTAGATTCTATGAGAAACCAAAACTTTGACAACATTGATTACAGATCTGTCGATGCGGTTCCTTTCTCCAAAACAGATTTGGGAGAGCTGCCCAGCGTGTGTTAATGACTTTGAAGTTAACTAAAGAGACTCCAAACTTAATGGCATCACATTTGTGACAGTTAATTAGCAGAAAATATTACAGTGCAGTGAAGTTTTTGCCTTTTTTTTTTTTTTAAGCATCAAAAGCAATAAAAGGCTTTGGGTTTTTAATTGCTTCTTCCCAAAGACTGAATTCTGCTCTTACTGCTAAGACAAAATCCTTCTCTCAAAGTCAAAATGATCCCTTGTGATGTTTTTGGATCACAAGAACTACAAAACGGGTGGATGTTTAAGTCTGAGACCTAAGAAAGTTTTCATAAGATGGCCTCTCATTTTTGTTGACTGAAAAAATAAAGCAATTTCCAAGCAGGAAGATTTTCCCTTTATAACATGTGAATGTCGCCATTTGTAATTCAGGGGTGAGCTTAAGTGGTTTCCACTTTGGTTTCTATTACACTAATTAGGTTCTTCCTTTGAAAAAATAAAAAGCGTAACAGACCTTATTGTATTGACGTGCTTACTATATTACACAGAAGCTTTGTGTTCTCACAATGGATCACACTGGATTACCTTGGAAACCTGAAACTGACAGTTAATTCTGGACTCACTATCTATAGAATAAAAACAAACAACACTAATAGTAAACGCTGACGAGACATATGTGTAGGATATTGGAATAACCCGTATGCTTATCTCATTGAAACTATAGTGAATAAACCTTAAAAAAAAAAAACAAACCCTGGCAATACTATAAAATATCATGAACAAAGAGGGGGAACCAACCTTAGATCATTAAAGAATACAAAGTGATGGTCTAAACTATCTTTCAAAGTCACACTACTTAGACAAGCTGATGAATTTACACTAATGCTCTTAAAGGGCTCTATTCCTTTTAAATACTACCTTAAAAAAGAGAAAGTAAACTTAATTACACTGAATTGAATTATTTATCAGAACAAAACAGCCAGTACCTAAGTAAAAAAGACTATTAAAGAATTATATCTTTTTTTTTTAACTGAGGCATAAATGACATAGAACACTGCATAAGTTTAAGGTGTGCAACATGTTGATTTGATACATTATGTTGCAATATGTTTGCCATATTCTACTGTGTCGCGTAATTATTATTGCTTCTAGTGGTAGGAACAATTAAGATCCTGTCTCTTAGCAAGTCAGCTCCATGTTTATCATACAGTTTCCTGGTCTGTAAGTGCTGTACTGTATACTACAAGTCCAGAACTTATTTATCTACTGATTTCAAGGATGTGCTCTTAAACCACATCTCTTCATACGCCCCACCCCTGGTAACCACCGTTCTTGGGTTTTGTTTTGTTTTTTTGAGTTTGGGTTTTTTGTGGATTCCACATAGAAGAGATTTTATGTCTCTTTTAAAGACAAACTGTAAATATAAACATCCTTCATGGGAAATGCTATACACTGACTGAATCAAATTGATAACCCACACATGCCTAGGCTCACCAGGATGAATGTGTTTAAATGGCAGAGACTCAGAGAGGTAGCCAGGCAGAATGGCTCAGCATACTGGTTTTAGGGGGTGCCTGGGTGGCTCAGTCGGTTAAGCATCTGACTTCGGCTCAGGTCATGATCTCACAGTCCGTGAGTTCAAGCCCCTGTGGGGCTCTGTGCTGACACCTCAGAGCCTGGAGACTGCTTTGGATTCTGTGTCTTCCTCACTCTGTCTCTGCCCCTGCCCTGCTTGTGTGCTCATGCTTGCTCGCTCTCTCTCTCTCTCTCTCTCTCTCAAAAATAAATAAATAATTTTAAATTAAAAAAAAAAAAAATACTGGTTTAGGAGTATGGCCTTGGGCAAAGTACTTAACTTCTCTGTGGCTCTCTTCTCTCACTGCAAGTCATAGATAATAATAGCTCATAGTGTTATTATGAGGATTCAATGAAGTAATACACATAAAGTACCTAGATAAGTGACTGGCATACATCAAGCATGCCAATACCAGGTTATTATTCTATTCTAAATATTCATGCACAAATCTGACATTACAACCTAAAAGTTTTGCAATTTAAAAATATAAAGTGCTCCTCCACATAATAGGTAGTCATGCTGATCTATCCTCTGTGCACCAAAGGACAGATGAAAACCAACAAAAAATTTAAATATTCTTTGAGCCTGCTTAAATGAAAGCTTAAAGAATCTGTCTTCGGATTTCCTATTGATACTCTGAGGTGCTTTCCAAATGAGCTCAGCTACTTTGAAACTAAGCCAAAACAGATTACCTAGGAGGATGTAAATGCCCTTCCTGAAGCATGAAGTCCATCGCAATGGAAACCAAACTTCCTAAAAAGAAAGCCAGATTCCATTTTTATCCACACACATGCTAAACAAGTCGGCATATGTTCCCCGCATCCTACCCTGCATATTTTAACCAGACCCTTTTTACCATGTGTGGGCTTCAATAAATTGCAAGTGAAAAGGTATTTCTTGCTCTGACCACGGACAGGGCTAGATCTGTTGCCTATGCTGCATTCTGTATTTTTCTCAGTCCACCTTTCATCAATAAATAACAGTGTTGCTTTAACTAAAAAGTGTGGAAAATTCTGATTGAATTTTCCACTTCAAAGTACACAAAATCATTTCATCTAACATGCTGTGTTGGAAAATCCATGCTCCATTCTGACCTCCTGTTGCAGTCTATTTCAAGTATCGGTGATGCTCCATGTCACGCTGCATGGCTGCTGAAGGAGGGTAAACATATTGACTGAGAAATGTTTTGAAAAACCCCTATTCCACACAGATCCCAGCCACTGTCAAAAATCACAAAAATGTTTGCATTCTGTCTGTGCAAGAGCATGACCGAGCTCTAGGAGAAATTCCCACAATAAATAAAACCAGCTACTTGCATAACTCTCCATCTAAACTGGACCGTGCTGGGCTTGGGGCGAGGGGGGTTGGCGGGAGGACAGGGTTCAGCCCAAATAATGTGCTCAGAGGTGTATAAGAGAAGACGTTATTAACTGTGCCCTTCCTTTCACCTATTTGCAAGGTTAAAATAAAATTTAGCCGGAGAGATTACCACCACTAGGAGAAGGCACAACTCAGCCGGCAGGCAAGGAACACACCGAAGGGAAGGTAATATATTGATTGACCTTTCCTTCCAACTGCAGTCTAGGCAGCGAGCTGTCTTTTTTCATTTGGAGGGATATGACAGCTGACCTAGCTTATTTTCCTGGACTAGCAAACTAGGACAGTCCTTGGACAAGTTAGGCAGCCGAGACCATATACCCTACGATGACAGAGTGCTGCAATGCCAACACGGCTCTAAGTGGAAACACTGAACAGTAATGCTGTCACCAGATAGGCATCTGGGTTAGAGCTCTTCTTACCTCCAAAAATCAAAACTTCCCCATCAGAAAACGGTGGGGAGGAGGTTTTCCAGGTGTACAGAATGGCCGTCAATGTGAATTATTCATATTCCCTGACATAAACAGGAACAGGGTCCACATGATTTAATATTTCCCAAAGAATTTTGCTAGCGGTTATCCATTGAAAATAAAAAACTTAAAGTTCCTTGACTTCTGTATTCAATTAAGCCGGGGAATCACATAATTAAATACAGCACAGAGCATTTACTTAAGTCAGGATTTTTGCCATTATTAGCATTTTACCTAACAAGATCAAGGGGCACAGTCAGCAGTGTTCCACAAAATAATGGGTCCCTGGAACACTCTGGGGGGAAACCCCACTCAAGGCATGTGGATCCAACATGTTCTGAGAAAGGCAGTTTCACCGAGCCCTCATTTTAGTACAATGGTAGGCCAATCATAAGAAAAGCAGAGACAAAAATTATTCCTGTGCAATATGCCACTTACTGCACTCAGTCACTCTGAATTTCACAGTCTTGTATTGCACTATGATGAAACAACTAGGTGACCTATGCTGTAATTCAATCAAGTGTCTCCTACTATGCCGTGCAAGACTGTACAACTAATCCAACGGGAGACAGAAAACGAGAGCTACACAAACAAATCCCTTGTGCATCACAGGGATCGGATCTCCAAAGAACTAAACACAAAGCATAAAAACACTACTGTTCCATAGGCCTAGAGTTCAAGTGACAGATAAACCCAGTTAATAAATAATTTTAAAAAAAACTATTGGGGTGCCTGGGTGGCTCAGTCGATTAAGCGTCCACCTTCAGCGCAGGTCATGATCTCACAGTTTGTGAGTTCGAGGACCATGTCAGGCTCCATGGTGACAGCTCAGAGCCTGGAGCCTGCTTCAAATTCTGTGTCTCCCTCTTTTTCATCCCCTTCTCAACTCATGCTCTGTCTCTCTCAAAAATAAACAAACATTAAAAAAAATTTTAATAAAAAAACCTTATTACTATGTCTATATTTATAACAGCAATGGAATCACAGAGCTGGTCTCCTATTTATCAATGGCCAAGAACTTATCTTTGTTCTCTTTTTACCACTGGCAGATTTCCTGATCTCCTTGAACATTATTTACTATTTATGAGACTTGCATTTCCACTTAGGATGTAGACCATCACAAGATACCATTACTCTCAACAATATGAATGAAGATATGAAGAAAAACAAGACATGAAAAGTGCAAGTTTGGCTGTTTCCTCCCTGTCCTGCCATTCCACCATGGTTGAGAGCTAGCCATGGGCCTCTTGCTTCAAGAATTTATAACTTGGCACAAAAAAAGACACTCACAACAATGGAACCGAATATAGAACCCAGAAATGGACCCACAAATGTATGGCCAACTAAACTTTGACAAAGCAGGAAAGAGTATCCAATGGAAAAAAAGACCATCTCTTCAGCAAATGGTTGCTGGGAAAACTGTACAGTGACATGCAGAAGAATGAACCTGGACCACTTTCTTAACAACATACACAAAAATAAACTCAAAATGGATGAAAGACCTAAATGTAAGATAGGAAGACATCAAAATCCTAGAGGTGAGAGCAGGCAAAAACCTCTTTGACCTCGGTTGCAGCGGCTTCTTATTCAACATGTCTCTGGAGGGAAGGGAAACAAAAGCAAAAATGAACTATTGGGACCTCATCAAAATAAAAAGCTTCTGCACAGCAAAGGAAACAATCAGCAAAACTAAACGGCAGCCGACAGAATGGGAGATTTGCAAACGACATATCAGATAAAGGGTTAGTATCCAAAATCTATAAAGAACTTACCAAACTCAACACCCAAAAAACAAATAATTCAGTGAAGATATGGGCAAAAGACATGAATAGACACTTCTCCAAAGAAGACATCCAGCTGGCTAACAGACACCTGAAAAAATGCTCAATATCACTCATCATCAGGGAAATATAAATCAAAACCACAATGAGATACCACCTCACACATGTCAGAATGGCTAACATTAACAACTCAGGCAACAACAGATGTTGGCGAGGATGCGGAGAAAGAGGTGGGACTCTTGCAGTGCTGGTGGGAATGCAAACTGGTGCAGCCACTCTGGAAAACAGTATGGATGTTCCTCAAAAAGTTAAAAATAGAACTACCCAGCAATTGTACTACTAGGTATTTATTCAAGGGATACAGGTGTTATGTTTCAAAGGGGCACATGCACCCCAATGTTTATAGCAGCGCTATCGACAACAAAGTATGGAGAAAGTTCAAATGTCCATCAACAGATGAATGGATAAAGAAGATGTAGTATGTATATACAATGGAGTATTACTCAGCAGCAAAAAGAATAAAATCCTGCCATTTGCAACTATGTGAATGGAACTAGAGGGTATTATGCTAAGCAAAATTAGACAAAGATTTTACTCATGTGGAATTTAAGATACAGAACAGATGAACCTAAGGGAAGGGAAGCAAAAATAATATAAAAACAAGGAGGGTGACAAAACATAAGAGACTCTTAAATTCAGAAAACAAATTCAGGGTTGCTGGAGGGGTTGTGGGTGGGGGGATGGGCTAAATGGGCAAGGGGCATTAAGGAAGACACTTGCTAGGCACTAGGTGTTATACATAGGGGATGAATCACTGGAACCTACTCCTGAAATCATTACTGCCCTATATGCTAACTTGGATGTAAATTAAAAACAAAATAAATAAAATTACAAAAAAAATTATGGAGCGAAAAAAATAAAGAAAGTTTATCACTTTTTTCTTTTCAGGTTAATTTATGCTCTCAGCTTTTTAAATGATTTTTTAAAACTACAATGTGGTAGCTGACCTAGCTGGTTTTGACTGTTAAGGGAACAGCAAGCAACAGTCTGTCGTCAACCTTAGGAATAGGAGGTTTTGCTTCTTTGTGAGTCCATAATTTTGAGTAGGTCAGAATTTTGAATAAATCAGTAGAAACTGAGGTAAATAATACACAGGTCCGGAGAAGATGTGTCTCTTCTATGTCACACACCTTGACAGGGGTGTTGATTAATTCTGCTCTCACCTGAGCTGGGTCTCGGTATGGTGGTGACCCACAGACAAGAAGAGAAACAGGCAATGCAAATGGGCGGGCAGATAACCAAGATCTGGGTGTTACTGGACAAAGACTCAAAAGTAACTATGCTAAAGGATACAGGGGCAAACATGCACAACAACATCATTAAACATATAGGAGATTTCTATACAGAGGTAAAAACTACAGTCATGTAATGAAGAACAAAAGGGAAAAGGCTACACTAAAAGATAAGACACCAGAATGAAACGGACTTACCAGCCAACTGGGTGGAGCAAAGTTTAAGTCAAAATGATAGGTATTTTCCAAAATGAATCACCAAGAGAAGCAAAACAAAACAAATCCAAAAGCTAAAAAGTCCCTGTAAGACCCGTGGGACAATATCTAACAGCTTAAGTAGGTATACACAGAGTCCTAGAAGGAGCGGATAGAAAATGAGGTAGGACATTTATTTGAGAGGACACTGGCTAGGACTGTCCAAAAAAAAAAATGATGCAAGGCATCCATCCACATATTCAAGTGGCTCAGGGAATCCTGAGGAGAATAAATACAAAGAAAACCATACTTGGGCATATCACTGTTAAATCTCTTTTGCAGGCAGGAAGCAGGAAGCAGGAAAAAGTGTGTGATGCAATGACAATGCACTGCCACCCCTCAAAAATTCACATACAAGTGTCAAAACAGACAATGGGGTTATCTAAATATGCGATCCACTTACCACAAGATAGCCTGGGCTGCGAGCATTAGCCAGCAAGCTCGTCTGAGCTGCTGGGGATGCTCTTTCCAAGCATTCTACGAAACAAAGTCCTTCCAAAACACCACTAGGATCCACAGAATCCCCAGGCAGGATAAGAATAGCCTGGCTAAATGTCTAAATTACTTTTTTAGCGATGCTGTTTATGCTTTTCTTTTTGCCTAAGGGCTAGAGGAATATGGAGGCAAGCAGGATACAGAAATCCTTGAAGACAAAAGCACGATTTCGGTAATTCGTCGTAAATCTAGCGCCAAACTGGATAACCTGTACTTAACCCATTCTGTGATCTTTTCACCTCCAAATTAAAAAGATTTCCTACCCCCTTCTTCCAAATAAATTGGTAATCTCATCTTGGTCATTTACGCGTCACACATATCTCTGATGACTCTGAGAAAAGTCAACAAATGTAATTTACCAGTTTTTTAAAGCCCTTTAGGGGGAAAAAATCCACGTAAGGACAAAAGATGCTGAGCTACAACCATTCAATGCACCTATGTATACATACTTAACCTTTGCCAGCTGGGAAAAAAAAAAAAAAAAAAAAACTGGAGAAAGATCACTGCTGTAAGAACCTGTTTTCAGGAAGACCAAGGGGCCAAAGGAAGTATTTTCTCCTCCTTAATGTTTTCAGTTGCAACATTGCAAGCAGACTTAAAGTAAAAATTCCAGCAACTGAAATGCTGAAAACCACATTGACCATGATCTTTATGTTTGTTCTTCTTTTTATCAGTGTTTTGAAACCCAATTCCATCCTTTTCTTAAAATCAAAGGCAAACAAAACCAAACTGGATAATGAATCACGTGCTGGAAAGCAGTATCAGGAAAGACATAAAACTTTGAAAATAACAAAAGAAATTTAAAACATTCTGAAAACTGCAACTCTGAAAACTGGGGTTTTTGTTGTTTTGTGGGAGGCTGTTACATGGGTAGAGTCACTTATAAAAGTTCATTGACATCTGCACATTTTGGGTACGTGTTACTCTTTTTTTTTAATGTCAATTTTTGAGAGAGAGCTCAAGTGGAGGAAGGGGAGAGAGAGGGAGACAGAGGAGCCCAAGTGGGCTCTCTGCTCACAGTGCTGACAGCAGAGAGCCCGATGGAGGGCTTGAAGTCACAAACCAGGAGATCATGACCTAAGCCAAAGTTGGACACTTAACCAATTAAGCCACCCAGACACTCTGGGTATGTGTTACTCTTACAGAAGAATCAATGTCTAAGATCTGTAGGACAATATCAAGCTTAAAATATATGTCATATTGGGGAGCCTGGTTGGCTCAGTTGGGTAGGCGTCTGACTTCAGCTCAGGTCATGATTTCATGGTCCGTGGGTTCAAGTCCCACGTCAGGCTCTGTGCTGGCAGCTCAGAGCCTGGAGTCTGCTTTGGATTCTCTCTCTCTCTCTCTCTCTCTCTCTCTCTCTCTGCCCCTCCCCAATCATGTTCTGTCTGTCTCAAAAATGAATAAATGTTGAAAAAATTTTTAATATATGTCATATCTCAGTAAAAATATGTTTTAAAAGACTAGGTAGGATTTCTTCAAAAGGCAGCAGTCTGTACTAACCTTCAATCAGAACACGAAGTCCCAATATCTGACTACAAAAAGGATGCTAAGCATATTCTACTGGCATTGAATTCCAAAAGATACGTTTTAGCACTGTAATATGAATGCTTTAGTAGTGGTTTTATATCACACCTTACAGAATGAGTAGAATCCACTTCCCTCAGAATTACTTGTATGTGTCTAAGTATAGAGATGTTAGGATTAAAAAAAAATATGGGGTGCCTGTTGCCCGATTTTTCACTGAATTGTTAGAGGAGTGTGGAATTCTGTCAAAGCCAAAATCCTCATAAATTGAGATAAACACACACAGCAACGATAAGGAGAATAAACACTTTCGGACACTTTGCAGCAATACAGAGATTTATAGCAGTGGATGACCAGATGGAAGAGAGTGGTATGTAGGCCAAGGGATGTATCTGGCACTTCAGACAAAAAGAACAACACCTTAAGGATAGCGGATGCCTTCCTTGTGAACCCTGAGAAATACTGGCGGGTACAGGGCACCTCCTGGGAAAGAGGCAGAGCCCCTCCTAATGATGAGAGAGCAAAAGGCAAGCTGAGGACAAAGCACAAGCTATCCCTCTGCGACCCTCCCCATGCCCCATCCAAGGTGGGACACGTGTGACATTCCTCAGGCACTCCTGGCTGCCCAAGAACCAAGGAAAGGGGAAAAACAATGGTTAACGTAGAGATCACAGTCATGCAGGACATGAGACTCCATCAGTCTGCAACTGTCTTAATGATTTACATGGGGAAAAAGGAATTTTATCAATAGCCAACCTTCCAGGAACCTAGAGACTCAATTTCCTGTGACCCTGACACCACCTTCCCCTCCACAGGACAGAAAATCTTAATTCCTCAGTCACTCCTCACAACCCCAGGCCAGCTCTTTCTGCACACGGATCCTGTCCCCATGCTGTAATAAAACCACCTTTCTGCACTGAAGAATTCTTTCTTGGCCAGCAGCTCCGAACCCGAACACTTCAAACCACATCACTATGATGGTGGTGGCCAAGCGTGTAACATGGAGGCCAAGTACAGGGACTAATTGCTTCTGAGCCCTGGCTTCCCCTTGTCCTAGCTCTGTGACCTTGTACGAGTTGTTTAACTTCTCTGTGCTCTCCTGCCAGAGGCAGTGAACTGGACACAGGTTGCCGGAGAGATGATCGCCATATAAGCGTAGTCCCAAAATTCAACGTGAGATTCTTCTCGGCCATGAAGAAAATAATGAATCACTTGTAATGTAGGAAGACATGATGGTCTGAATGTGAGGTCTCTTGTCATAGCTGACCAATGGGGCCCTCAGGAGTTGAGAGTGAACATCAAAGATGGCTGCCCAATAGAGTTAAAAAAACTGACAGCAGAGATGAAAATATCATTGATCTGCCCATTAGAAGATCCTCCTTATGATCCAAATCATAGTAGCTTTTATCTATTTATGTCTAACTAACGTCCACTGCTCCATTTCTTGTACGCTTTAATAACAGGAGGTTGCCGGCAATTCACTGAAAGACCTCCCTGCTTTCCTTCATGAGTTGTCTCTGCTCCTCAGTCAGACCTCACAGAAGCAACTCACTGTGGTAAAATCAATGAAAAGTAGGGGTTTTTTTTCTTATTCTTTAGAAATACCCAACCACTGCAGCAATTTTTTAGAACGTTTTATATTTCGATTGTTTTTGCTTGTAAAGGCTTATAGTCCTCATGAGGCTGTTCTCCAGCATCATAACTTAGTGCCCAGTAAAAATGACAGAAGTTTTTGTTTAGTGGGGTCGCCCATCCTGTTCTGTTTCTGGGTCTGGATGCTCACTGCACAGGATTGTTCAGTTTGTAGAAATTCATCAAGCTGTATACTTCGGAATGTGTGAGATATTTCAACATAAAGTATGATATACATGGAGACACTCAACATACACAATGAAAAACAAAAGTGTCCACAAAGTTCCAAATGCCAGACACGTGCCTAGGGCACCATGTATGGGAAATTGTCTATTCCTCCCTCCCTCAGCTATGACAAGAGACCTCACACTCAGAGCATCATGTCTTCCCACTTTACAAGTGATTCATTCTTTTCTTCATGGCCAAGAAGAATCTCACGTTGAATTTTGGGACTCCAAGCCAAACTGACTGGGTTTGAATGCTGGCTTCTGACTTATTAGCTGTGGGATCTTGTGTAGGCAATCTAAGCTCAGAACATGCCTCAGTTTCTTCGCCCACAAAATGGTGCTTAAGGTACCACCCTCCTAAGGTTGCTGTGAGGACTGAAGGAATTAGCCCAGGGTATAAAGCACCCAGAACCATGTGGGGCACATGCCAGGGCTGTGTAAGTGTTAGCTATCTCAGGATCTGTGGTAGCAATCCTCCCCTCACACCAAGCTGCTTTCACTTGCGCAGCATACGAGTCTCCGCGACAACGTTACCTCCTGGCCTAAGATGGTGGTGGCTTGAGGACATTCAAGTGGAGAACATAGGGTAGGGTTTATCATTCTGCTCAGCCCAGAGCCCCTGATGGTTACCCGTCAGCTTATTTACTTGACACTACTTTCCACTCATTCCCAGACACCAAGCAACCTTTCAAATGCCCTGGATGGGTATTCAGCTATCTGCATGAATTCCAAAAAATGTCAATTACATGGTGTGTGTCTGTTTATTTTTTAATGTTTATTTATTTTTGAGAGAGAGGCGAGCACGAGTGGGGGAGGGGCAGAGAGAGAGGGAGACACAGAATCCGAAGCAAGCTCCAGGCTCTGAGCTGTCAGCCCAGAGCCTGACATGGGGCTTGAACCCACAAACCATGGGATCATGACCCGAGCCAACGTCCGACGCTGCAGCCAGGCGCCGACTGAGCCACCCAGGCGCCCTGCTGTGCATCTATTTTTAATTGACAATCAAAGTGCGGTAGTAGAGAAGTGAAGTTTTAAACTTGTTTACACACAGTGACATGTTTTAGGCTCTTTCCTCATTGCTACAGGCCTCCCGGCTGCTGTTTCCAACCACTGGGCGTTACACAGAGGCATCCAGCCTATTTTCTCAGTCACACTCTCAACTGTGTACACCCACAATGCCCCCAAACTTTCTGGAACGACAGTGTTGCAAGAACCATCTGTGCACATGTCCTTGGACAGAGGCCACTTTTTCCAGATTGAGACGGCTGGGCCGTGGGGCAGACCACGCCCAGTTTAACTAAGAGCTGCCAGTCTACTCCCCTAAACAGCCTTCCAACTCTATGGGATGGCTGCAAGAGGCCACTTTGGTACAACAACCTTCGTGATGAGGCAGAGAGTATTATTCCCCCAGTGTACTGATGAGGAAAGACGAGCCTTTCCCTCAGCCTCCTAGCCAGTACACATGTGCCTGATCTCAAAGCCTGTGTGTACCCCCCCCCCCATGGAGGGTCACCTCAAGGCCATGCCTTCCATACCAATCTCACGTCACACTCCCTCCATTCCAGTCTGGCGGACAACTTAACTGTGGGCAGTATGGAATGTTCATGTCTACATTCATGCTGCTTACAATGTCCTGTTCCTCCTTCAAGACCAGATGAAAATTCACGAGCTCTAGGCGGCCTTTTCTGATTGCCACTCACAGATTTCGATTCAAAATCAATACCGCACTAATACTGTTTACCACACAATTTATTATTGCCTTGGCTTTATTTATTTGCTAATTATATTACAATCCTGAAGGTAAGCAGCCAGTCCTGTGAGGAACATTCCTCCACACCTAACAGACTGCTGAGTGTATGGTACGCATTCCTAAGTACACACTTTTAACAATGCAGACATTTTACCTCAAAAAATCAGCTGGTGTAAAATAACCCTTTATTTTACAAAATAAGAAAAAAACTCTGGTTGAATAATAATTAAATAACAACCATGATAACAGTAATCATAACTTAAAGGATGGCTCCAATTTGTTGGACAGTCCTTAACTGCCTGTGTGGGAAAAACTTTTCATCCATGATCTCATTTACTCCTCAAAACAATCTGAGAAGACGAGTATTATTTTGTTCCTCAATTTTCAGAGGAGGAAACTGAGGCTTTCTTTCGATGGTTGGTCCAAAGACACAGCTGGTAAGTTTCACATATGGACTCCTGCCCATTTTAAGTGTCACCAACGTTAATTTGTAGATGGCTGATGTGAAAACAAACAAAAACTATAAACTGCCTCAAAAATTTCTGATGGAAATCTACCACCTCTAAAAGCCTTTGTAAAAAAAAGTTTACACAATACAACACTTCATGCGACTAAAATACCCCCAGAATCATGACACCAACGGGTCTCTCCAACCTTTCCTCGTCTTCCAACCTCCTTAAACTAGGGTAACAAGTACTACATCCTCCAAAAAAGAAATTACTCTTTAACACTTGAAATCCCTGGGACTAGGAACATGTATTCATTACCATCCAGCAACTCCATACATAATAAGGCTCAAAATGTAGATATTTTAAAACCAAATCCCTTAGTGTTCAACAATCAACCTATTTTTTTTTTTTTTTTTTTTTGCTATTACAGACAGAAACACAATGCCCTGATTTCACATTGCCATTATTCCACATCATCTATGCAACCGTGAACTCTGCTCACCATAGCTTCTTGCCTCTTCTGGTTTCTAAGGTCTCCAAGATATTTACTCTTCAGACAGGTAAAAAAGTGAAACAAAAAAAAAAAAAAAAAAGTGAAACAAGGATCAATCTTAAAGTGTTTATGGTCATGAGAAAAGAAGACCATCTGCCCTGAGATAGCTCTGGGCTGATTTTCCCAGCAGGGGAGCCCAGGTTTTATAAACCTTATTCTCATTAGAAAAAGGTAGGGAAATTGCTGAGAATTAGTATAAAATATTTTCAGGCCCAACAGCAGACTAAAACAATATATTTTGGAATTATATGTGGGTTTTTGGTAGTTGGATGATCTGTGCATTCAGGGTAAGTTTGGTTTGTTTTTTAAAAGAGGACAGAATAAGGGGCGCCTGGGTGGCTCAGTTGGTTGAGCGTCCAACTTCGGCTCAGGTCATGATCTCGCGGTCTGTGAATTCGAGCCCCGCGTCCGGCTCTGTGCTGACAGCTCAGAGCCTAGAGACTGCTTTGGATTCTGTGTCTCCCTCTCTCTCTACCTCTCCCCCGCTCATGCTCTGTCTCTCTCTCTCTGTCAAAAATAAATAAACATTAAAAAATAAAAAATAAAATAAAAGAGGACAGAATGCTCCAATACCTTCTGGTTTTGAAATTTATTAGATGCTATGCCTACCACTATTTACTCTCACATGCTCTAATTTTAAGTATGATCTTTATGAACCTATTTATTCTGGATCAGCAAAGCCACCAACAGAAAATGACAGCTCATTGAGAATAACTCTTCATCATCCTTTTGTGCTGAAATGCCAGAGGATATGAAAAGTAATCCTCTGTTTTCTCCTGTGTTCTTTCCTCGTGGACCTCCCGTCTCCCCAGATCATGTCCCTGATGCTCCCATATCAAATTGATTTTTATTTAACAGAGGCCTTTACCAGTTCCACAAATAACTGCACTATGGTCTTTGAACTATTATTCCTAGTGCTCGGTTTGCTTCATTCTTTGTTCATTTACTGTGTTAGAGCATTCATACTGTGGGATAGACAGGTGAGCATATTCTCAAAGTGAAAGACATTTTAGAAATTCCCAGAGGACAAGCTTAGCCAATCAGAGGTACATTACTTACCTTTGATTTCTTCCTACCCATTTACTCTTATTCAAATAAAACAGATTTAAAAGCTTGTTTTCCTATACTTAAAGCACAAAAGCCTTTCTAAGACTGAGAGAAAAAAAAATCCAGACTGGAAAAAAAAAAAAAAGCCAATTCCTTGAGCAGACAATGAGCCCCTTATGTCTGGTCCATATTTTCCCCATAGCTTTAACATAATTCTGTTCTAAAAATTAACTTCCACTGAAGACACTGATAGGAGACTCCTAATAATAATGCTTTGCAAGTAATGAGGAATGATGTCATTGGTAGATAGATGGGCTTTAGGACTGAGAAATGCCATTCAAAAATCTCAGACTAAATGGTGAAGTGACTAGTTATAAATAGCCTTGAGGGAAAAGAAAAATAATTGCTTGGCTTGATGAAGAGAACATTTCATATACTCTCATTTAACAGATGAGAAATCTAGAGCAATGGGGGCTCAGTGTTAAATGGCTACCCCAAAAGCTGGTTTATGGCAAGTCCTGATGCACAGCCCAGGCTAGTATATTCTTCCACCATCTAACTGCTGTAGGGAAACTGAACATTTCTACCTGATCACACTTCCTTCAAGATTACACAACACCGACTCCCAACAAAATCAGGGCCCTCAAGAGATCTGGCAGCTGGTTTACCATAAATTGTTTCTGACCCCCAGAACGTGGGCACCTGTAATTTGCAAGAGCTCTTTACTACAGCTCAGGTTACTGAATTGAAAATGATACAGTGCAGATTCTAAAGCAATGTGCTTATAATGAAAGGTCACCGGCTACACAGATGCACATTTCCATTTGCTATTTATTGTCCAAGTAACATATCCACACAGCTAACAGTGGCTTCCCCCATCACTTCCTATGTAAAGATTTTTAGGCTCTTCTCAAATTTCTAGTACTGCGGCATTTGGGGGAGAAAAGGACTCGACCCTTAAACCTTATTTGGCAACATGGCTGAACCTGTTCACATAGCACATTAAGGCACCAGGTAACTTCTTTACAGTAGTTTGATGACTTCCTCTTAAAGTCTATCTAGAAAAAGAAGCCATGACTCTTGCTCAAAACAAAACAACAAAAAGAGTCTCGCCGCCATTAAAAGAAAATCAGGTAACCTGTAGTGTAATAGGGAATACATTGCATGGTGAGGCACAGTATTTCTAAAAATGCCAAGGAAGAATGAAAGGAATACGAGAAGAAACAAAGAGGAGGAACAAAAGCACATGCTGAGTGGAGTCCTTAGAACACCATTGACCAAGGGGACCTACTGGGTATAACACGATGCGTTAGTACCTCAATAGCTAAAACTCTTAGGTGCGGTCCAAGAAAGACCTCGTATATTCTGAGCTGTGCTCTACTTCAGCAAAATTCACTTATGACATGATGAAACCATCCAACTTACTCAAAGCTGGCTTATTTCTTCCCCTCACACACCAACAGAACTTTCATGACTTCATCACAAGCGTTATGAACCAAAGCAAATCATCTGAAGGAGCTTGGGGAGGGGACACCCTAGGCACTTAACAAATTTAACAAAGGGCTATGACATCTGGAGTCCACTTCCAAATATTTCAGCATAAGCAATGTAATTTTATGCATTGGTTATATTTATCCCCTATACCACTGTCAGTGGCCCTGATCACAATTTACTACCCCAGAGTGGTCAACTAGTGTTACATCAGAGGTATCCACATTTCAGTCAACACTAGAGGTTTTGCCAATTGGCATCACGAAATGGGTTTTCACTGCTGAAGTCAAAATCAGTGGCTTCCGGATTGGCATAATGGGTGTAATAAACAGGCTCTCGTTGTTAAAACTAGTGGTATTTAAGGTAAGGAGGCAAAATCAATTTAGAGATATTCTTTATTCTGGCAAGAACAGGGCTTAAGAACCTAGGGAAGCCTTGGGGCACCTGAGTGGCTCAGTTAAGCATCTGACTCGTGATTTCAGCTCAGGTCATACTCTCACAGTTTGCGAGTTCAAGTCCCGTGTCAGGCTCCACGCTGACAGTGCAGAGCCTGCTTGGGATTTTCTCTGTCTCTGTCTCTCTGTCTCTCTCTCTCTCTCTCTCTATTTCTATCCGCCCCTTCCCTGTGTGTTCCCTGTCTCTCAAAAATAAGTAAACTTTAGGGGCGCCTGGGTGGCTCAGTCGGTTAAGCATCCAACTTCGGCTCAGGTCATGATCTCACGGTCCGTGGGTTCGAGCCCTGCGTCGGGCTCTGTGCTGACAGCTCAGAGCCTGGAGCCTGCTTCAGATTCTGTGTCTCCCTCTCTCTCTGACCCTCCCACGTTCATTGCTCTGTCTCTGTCTCAAAAATAAATAAAACATTTTTTAAAAAATTAAAAAAAAAATAAGTAAACTTAAAAAAAAAAAAAAAGAATCTAGGGAAGTCTGGAACTTCTAGTCTCAGGACTGGTACCTGAGGACCAAAGGCTCAATGGCCTTATATCCAGCAGCTGGGTCAAGGGACCCTGTTGTCAGATGCCCATTACAAAGGCGAGAGAATCCTGCCTCTGTAAAGTTGTTAGGTCACTGACCTTGAGCGGAATTTGCTGAAAAGATCTGGCTGGAGGCCAGAGAGCAGGGATTTCACCAGGACAGGACAGGTTTACAGGACAGGCTACAGGAATGCTTTGTGCCCATTTGCTGGTACATGTTTGCTTACTGAAAGTCTGTGTGCAGGAGGCACACTCGAGGTGTGTGGGATTAGCAAGGTTTACCCAAAACCTCAGCCACTCTTCTGTGGATACTGCTATTTATTAAAGAGAACCTAAGACTGGAGCATGACCAAACTGTCATAAGAGTATTCTCAACAAATATATAACACAGAAATGTAACCGTGGAGCCCACCCTCACCAAGTCTCAATACCTTAGGAGTTGTACACGTCTGCTGTTGAACACAGCCATTTTTATGAATTAATAGTATCTAAACTGAGGGGCACCTGGGTGGCTCAGTCAGTTAAGCGTCCCACTTCAGCTCAGGTCATAATCTCGCAGTTCGTGAGTTTGAGCCTCGCCTTGGGCTCTGTGTTGACAGCTCAGAGCCTGGAGCCTGCTTCAGATTCTGTGTCTCCCCCTGCTTGTGCCCTCTCTCTCTCCCTCTCTCTCTCTCTCTCTCTCTCTCAAAAGTAAATAAACATTAAGAAATTATTTTAAAAAATATCTAAACTCATAATTAAATACATTATAGTGAAAACAAAGGTAACAGATATTTAAAACTGATTCACTTTTGGGGCACCTGGGCAACTTAGTTATGTGTCCGACTTCAGCTCAGGTCACGATCTTGCAGTTAGTGAGTTCAAGTCCCTGCCTTGGGCTCTTTGCTGACAGCTCAGAGCCTGGAGCCTGCTTCAGATTCTGTGTCTCCCTCTCTCTCTGCCGCCCCACCCCCCACCACTCTCCGCTCGTGCACTGTCTCTCTCTCAAAAATACACATACATTAAAAAAAAATTTTTTTTAACCTGATTCACTGCCTAATTATTTTGTTATATTTACTAGAGCTTATGTCAATTTCATCTCTATGGTAGAAAAACTATGTACATATGCTCTACCAGGCATCTCTTTCCACCTCTGAGGTCAGTTTCGTCACAGCAGTACTTGAAATTGGCTGTGGTAGGAGTATCCACAGAAACCAGCAAATGCTACGTATCAGGGTTTTGTTTGTTTTCAGGGCTGGTTGTTAAAACCAGAACTCCGCTGGTACGGATGGTCTTGAATTCATAGAGCAGACTTTGCTTCCTCTAAGAGCTTCAAATACACCAGCATATGTAAAACCCCACAGCCTCATTTTGCACAGAGGAACCACACCACCATGCACACCCGCCGCCTGGGGCAACGGGACACACTCACTTTTGAAGCAGCTGGGTCCACTAGTCTCTGCCGATGTCTGGCGGAGTTGAAATGGCTCTTCGGAGGCTGCCCTTCCTGACAGTGAATGGAAGATGGGGCATGAACAAGAGATGGGAAGGGGAGAAGGTGGGGTGTGGGATGATGGCAAATGGTCAGAAAAGGGAGAGGGACAGCGTTTAACGGCACTGTACTTGTTTCTTTTAGCTGATATCCAATAGCAACACCACCACGTTTTCCCCCAGAGAAGCACCTACCATGTTCAAGTCCTTTTGTTAAAATGAGCCCTATATATATACACATGTGAGTAATAAAGTTATCAACACAGCCCAGTATCCAGGCATTTCCCACCAAATCTTCATTTTTTTCCCTTATCTGCTACTGTCTCTAATTATATTCCAAGGATACCAAGGAAAACTGGAATGTGATTTCCCTGAGCACAAAGTCAATCTTCCTGGAATAACAAAAGGCATTCAAGGAGCATTCTTACAGTGAGACTTGCCACCCCTTTGGGTACCACCAAAATGACACAGGAATCACAGTCTTCTTCAAAACCATGAAGAGTCTGCAGCCTGTCTGCATCATCCTGGCAGAATGCCTGGCGTCTGACAGTCACCAAAATCTCTGACCCTGAGTGCAATTAAATCTTATTGGCTCCAATCAAGATTGAGCATTAAGCTAATAATGTAATCTATATAGAAGGGTGGTCTTTCCTTAGTCCAGTCCTATTAATGACCCTGTATATATACAGGACACATGGATCTCACAGGAAGACTTAATACTTCCCCCTTGCTTATTCTATGCCAAACACATTTACCAAAAAAAAAAAAAAAAAAAAAAAAATTTAGAATCAGGGTCCACATAAACTATATACAATTTCACATCTCCATTCTTTCAAGAATTTAAGCAGCAAACACGATCCACTGTGAGCATCAACTTAAGTGATGATGAGATCAAAGCAACAGAGAGAGAAGGTCTCAAAGACTCCCTGGGCTTAAAGCCCCAGTTCCAACTGAGGGACCAGGAAGGGAGCAAAACGCCCCTCATATGAATGTTAGCATTGTCTCTGACCTATTGACAGATCCCAGTAGAAGACCTACTTAGGCGAGAAGGCAGTATCTATATTACAATACTTATGAATTCTTCTTCTTCTAGCAGTAACAGCTCAATTACTTTTAACATAGGGATCAATCATAGCCACTTGAAATGCCAACAATCACTATTTCCAGTGTCCAAAGTAGAATGCTTACCTTTCAGAAAGGAAATGTCATTAAGGAGCGCACTGCAAGTCAGGACTGTGGTTTTCCTAGTCAATGCCCTGCCAACATGCATTCTTTCCCTACCCTGTTCTCAAGGAGTCCAAGGAAATAGTTTTGAATCTCAGCTGACCTAGAAAATATACCTAAGGTTTAACAACAAAAATGATGCTCATTAATCCACTGAATATTTGGCAAAACAAAAACAAACGAACAAACAAAACCTGAATATGATTTCCCATCATAAGGAATCAACGGTTTCACAGGGGAGATAGTTTTAGGTTTTTTAAATCACTTGATTATTTAGTTGGGTTTGAAAATTCTCCTTTAAATTTAATGGTTTATCAGAAAGTGGTGTAATGGTTTTTCTCCCTAAAAGAAGTCATTAGATAAAAATAAATAAATATCCTCATTAATATATCTGGAGATCTATGTGCCCTTATTAACCTCCCTAAGAAACGATGACAACTGATTTAAGAGTTCCAATGCACAGTGCCAGGCTTCCACTCATCAGGAAAAAAATTAATCTTGGCGTTAAATATACAATTACAGTCAATGTGCAAATTAACTAAATCCTAGGCCTGTGGTTTATTGCTCTTCTCTTGACTGCAAGGTGAAAATGTTATTTTTTTTTTAATTAGCTAATTGCACCATGAACTCAGCAGGGGGCAGATGTTGATATTAAAACTAGAATCTGAATCTTAAACTCCCTCCCCTGTGGAAGGGTTTTAAAGAGAGTAACCACATCCTTCAAGGAGGGGGGGAAAGGGAGGGTGTAGGTGGGTTTTCGAAACCTGGTTTCCATTTTATCTCATTTATCATCAAGTGCAATGAATCTTTGACAACAGTCTGCTTGCAGTGAACAAATATGTGTATGAAATAATCAATACATTTATACAGATTCTAGTAATACATCTTAATAGAAACCAAAGAACAGCCTGGAGGATTGATGTCATTTTAATGAATCGCATATGGAGTGAAAATAAAGGAAATGTGCACAGCTCGCACCAAGTTTTTCTCCATGTGACTCCTATCTTAAACTAATCTTAATTTTCAATAGAAGAGTCACATTGTATTCTATCACGGGGCGGGGCGGGGGGGAGGTAGTGGCGGTCAGTTACTCACATATTCTGGAATTAGTTTGATGACACTGAGGCCTTGTGGAAAGATGTGCATTGCCATGTCTTGGATAAAACCTTTTGAGAAGAATGTAATTCATTAGAAGCTAGACGTGCCTGCTTCTTCACTTTATGGAGACCTTAATTTAAAAGCTTGTTCTTTCCCATTTTCCAGTCTTGTTACAGGCCAGATTCCCTGACACATCCAGGGGAAATACAAACAACACGTCTTTGAGTACAGGCAGTTATATAAAGTCAATTATGAAATACTTGACATTTTTAAAAAAGTAAACAGGGCTCTTATTAACAGTAATACAGGAAACCAACATCCTATATATATATATATATATATAAATTCTAAGTATAGTTTTCCATGTTCAAGGAAAACAGTGAATTCTATCATTCAGGCCAACATTAAAGACAAAATTTGTGACTTTTCTTTTCCCAAACTTTGAGTCCCAACAAGTCATTTTTCCTCCTAAATGACGGCCTTCAGACTCTGGTATCTGTCATTGCAGACTGAGACATCAGTCTCTGGATAGCATTTACCTCCTGGCTAATTCCATCAACATCAGCAAAATAACAGATTGGACCTGGGTGGCCCACGGGGCTCTCCACCAAGCAGCTTAATTTACATATGTAAATAGGGGTTCTTTACTGCAAGGGAAGGGGGCAGGAGAAGGAGGGGTAGAAACCTCACCATCAGTTTTGTGGAAACATTATATTGCTTAGGTCAACCTAACCAAAATCCTTTTGCTGTGATAACCACCACTAATAAAAGTAGCAGCCCACGGTTATGTAAATAAACTATTAAAAAATGACATAGGAGGGGCGCCTGGGTGGCGCAGTCGGTTAAGCGTCCGACTTCGGCCGGGTCACGATCTCGCGGTCCGTGAGTTCAAGCCCCGCGTCAGGCTCTGGGCTGATGGCTCGGAGCCTGGAGCCTGTTTCCGATTCTGTGTGTCTCCCTCTCTCTCTGCCCCATTCCCGTTCATGCTCTGTCTCTCTCTGTCCCAAAAATAAATAAAAAACTTTGAAAAAAAAAAAAATTAAAAAAAAAAAAAAATGACATAGGAAGTGTTGACATGTGCATAATCTGGAAACTTAATGAGACACATTTCATCTCCATGCTAAATGCTTTCCTCAAGGCTTCTCCTGTTAAGTAAGTCATTTTAGAAATTAGAAACATCCCTTAACACTGCAGATCATACTTTTTTAAAGAAATTATTGTTCCCTGAACATTACAGATCTGATGGCATAGTACTTTAGCCTAATTTGCATCACACAAACACACTTACAAGAATGCTCGGTGGAAAACAATTTATCAGGCATGAAATAAGAGGTGTCCAGTGAATTTAGTAGCTGACATCAGATGACTAAAATCACTAGTTCTTTAAGCCAGGTATAAGATCCTGTATCTCAAAATTAGAGCCACAAGAAAAACTTTAAACCAAGTATATCTGTAATTTTGTCATTAGCCCCATTATTGTAAAAACAAGAATGTACCATGGGACATTTCTAGACTAGATATTTTAATATAAGAAAACAAACACAATAGACATAATTGTGTGAAGGGCTCCCAGACGACTTCTTAGAAGTCCGTCCAAACAATTTTCATTTTGGAAAGAATCACGTGCATGTTCAGCTAATAAACTTTTTCACTGAACTCGGACACATCGTTTTGTCTGTGATGAATAGATTTCACTCCCATCTGAAGCGCTCACTAAACAGTCCACCAAAATACAATGAAGTTACAGCCAACAGGTGCTGGCGAAGGAGCCCCTGCATGTCTACAAAGTAATCCAGCCCATGCAAAGTCAAGACACTCCCCAAGAACAAACGGAGTGAAAGAATTCACAAGCTCAGGGCATTTAACGATTATAAGCATATCAAAATAAGGATCAAAAACCCAAATGAACATGTAATGCAAGAAATGTACCATTTGGAAGCCGAAACACATTTTCGATTACGACATGGTAGGATTCTGAAACACATAGAACTAATCCCACTATAATTTATGAAAACCTCCATAATTAATTGCCTTGTGAAGATGGGGAGTAATCTTGTCAAGAGCAGGTGAGCCAAAATGGGGTAAAGGAAGGGATACTCCCACCTGTGAAGGCAAACCCTCACACAGGGGCTTTCTGACTTTTGCCACTGCGATGCTCAGTGAGAAATACATTTCATGTCACGCAACAGTCCATGACAATACTGCCAGCAAGGCACTCTATTTTCTCATCTAGTGTAGTTTCTTTTTAAACAAATGCTGGTCCCTAGCTACCAAATCAGATGGATTTGACGTACGGTTCAAAACCACACCAAGGACTTGGTACTTAGATGGCGATGAGATGGGAATCTTTAGACCCTAGCACTTTAGGTTGTATCCCAAACTCCAATCATTCACTTAGTAATTTTTCCCATGCACGATGTCTATTACATCTACTGTGCATGCTACTCTTTTAATTACTTTGAAAGATGGCTCCATTAAAAAAAAATGGAATATTTCCATTTTTGACAATGGTCTAAGTCATACTATCTTGAAATTTTGGCTTTATACCGCTAGTTACTTTTTTTCTTAAGAATTTCTTTTCAGGGGTGCCTGGGTGGCTCAGTCAGTTGAATGTCTGACTTCAGCTCAGGTCATGATTTCACAGCTAATGAGTTCGAGTCCCGCGTCGGGCTTTGAGCTGACAGCTAGGAGCCTGGAGCCTGCTTTGGATTCTGTGTCTCTCTGTCTCTCTGTCCCTCCCCATCTCTCAAAAAAAAAAGTGTTCTTCAACGTTCAACGTTTAATCATTTTTGAGAGAGAGAGACAGAGTGCAAGGCAGGGAGGGGCAGAGAGAGACGGAGACACAGAATCCAAAGCAGGCTCCGGGCTCCAAGCTGTCAGCACAGACTCTGACACGGGGCTCGAACTTGTGAATAGTGAGATCATGACCTGAGCCAAAGTAGGATGCTTGAGTGACTGAGCCACCCAGGTGCCCCATCATTTTTTCTAATGTATATTAATATAAATATATTAAATACAACATAAAAATATCTGCGTACTGACAGCAGTCATCTGTGTGCCACCAGGGGTGTCCACAAAACCTGTGGTGGCAGTGAGCAGCCCAGGTGCTGCTGTGATGGTTATTTGGAGGCAGAGTGGGTGGTGACCCTAAACTGGTGTTTATGACTCTGCCTTAACATCTCCCCCTGAACCCCAACTGCTACTCTGAGACATCAAGCAGGGATTACACACTTGATGAGTCCATGACCAATTCTTGACCTCTGTCCCCGAAATCTGTCCTCCTCAGTGCACCTCATCTGCAGCCTTCCTCACCTCCAACATTCGCCCAACTGCTCTAACCAACAACCTCGGGTCAACCTTACTGCCTCATTCTTAATCTCAGATCTCCTGGGCCAGAGACCAAACCCCCCCCCCCCACACTCACCCATATTTAATCTGTCAGCAAATCCTATCCGTTTTAACTGCATAATACATTTCGAACTCAACCTTTCTTACTTTTACCATTATCTACCTCATCCAAGCCACTTATCTGTATTGTTTGCGAGGGCTGCCACAAGAAAATACCATACACTGGGTAGCTTAAACAACACTTTCTCATAGTTCTGGAGGCCAGAAGTCTAAGGTCAAGAGGTCAATCAGGGTGTTTCCTTCTGAGTGCTGTGAGGGAAGGATCTGTCCCAGCGTCTTTGGCCTCTAGGTGGCCCTCCTCTCCCTGTGTCTTTGAACACTATCTTTTCTTCAGGCAGGTCTGCCTCTGTCTCCAAGTTTCCCCTTATTATAAGGACACCAGTTACACTGGATTAGGGATCACCCTAACATCTTCCATTTAACTTGAATACCTCTGTAAAGACCCTATCTCCAAATAACATCACATTCTGAAATACACGGTTAGGACTTCAACCTATTTGGGGGCAGACACAATTCAATGCATACCACCATCCGAGTCATCCAGACTCTGGCAATATCTCACATTCCTTCTGCTACTTTTGCTGTCTCTAGAAGTCTACTCTCCCAGAGGGAGACAAAACCACCCTGTAAAACATATGCAATATTCCCTTCCTCCAAACTCTCCAGTATATTTCCCTTCTACTCAACCAAGTCCTTCCAGGGCCTCCAAAGCCATGGCGAGCCCAGTGCTAGAACTTGTTTGGATCCTATGCTCCCCAACCTACTGCATCTCTCACTCCACTCTGGTCACACTAGCCTCTGTGCTGTTTCTAGAGCTCTTTAAGCAGATTCTCAACTCAGGTTCCCTGTGATTCTTCACTAAAAACCATTCCCAGGAGTATGTGTGCAAAGCATGCCCATTCACTGCATTCAGGAAAGCCCACAGTCCCCTCCCCTAAGACAGCCCCCTATCAACACTCCCTTTCTCCTTCTCCTCCTTTACTTCCTAACAATCACTACTCTGTGACATTATGTTGTACATGTATGTGCTCATCTTTTATTTCCTATAAGCTCCACAAGGCCAGGAGTTTGGACTCATGTATTCTCTGCCTGGCACTGGGTGGAGGCTAGATAAATAATTATTGTACCAATAAATGAAGCACATTTATACACATGATGCACAAGTATACCCGATGGTTCATACCCAATGTTTCAGCCAGGCTTCCTTCAGCAAACGGAATGCAGAACTCAGACTGGGTGGTGTGAAGAAAACACTTACAGTGGAATTACTTACAAATACGTAAAAGCAGTAGCGCTGCTTCATCACCGCTGGGCCAGAACAGGCAAAGGAACAGAGCTGCTTCTAGAATGTGTAAGACAGAGCTGGGTATAGAGGGTCACTGACAAGTGCCCTTACTTTTCAGAAGAGCATTCAGCCAGCCTGGGCAATGCCACGGGAAGGGAGCCAGAGAATGACTTCTATCATATTCTTCAGTCTCCCTCCTTGCTTCCAAGTTCCTGTTCACTGGGCCTACCCCAACCTGACGCCAATGGGCATGGAGCCCTGTGATGCAAGTCTGCAGAGGAGATGGGTAGAGGGAGATGAGAAGAAAGGAAGAAGGAGGGAAAATGGAGAGGGAGAGAGGGATGGTGGGAGGGAGGGAGAAGAGAGAGGAGGTAAAAAGAAGAGAAGTGGGTGGAGAGAAAGGCAGAGTGGGGACAAAGAAGGTGGGGGAGGGAGATGATGGGGGAAGGGGGAGAGGTACAAACTGATTTGGGGGTCAAATAGAAGCTATAATCCAAAGTTAGCACCAGCGAGCACAGGGACTGCTTCGCTTCTCTCTTCTCCGCCCAGTCCAGTCTCTTCAACAGCATGTGTTGTTCCACCATTAAAATCTCCCTTTCTAAGTAACATCCCAATGAAAGGTTGGTATCCAGAATATATAAAGAACTTCTGCAACTCAACACCCCCTCGTGCACTGCTGGTGGGAACACAAACCGGCGCAGCCACTGTGGACAACAGTATTGAGTTTCCTCAAAAAATTAAAAAGAGAATTACCATATGATCCAGTAATTTCACTACCGGGTAACTACCCAAAGAAAAACATTAATGTGAAAAGATATATGTACCCCTATGATTATGGCAACATTATCTACAATAGTGAGATTCTGGAAGCAACCCAAGTGTCCAGTGGTAGATGAATGGATAAAGATGTGGTATGTATTTATGTATGTGTGTGTGTGTGTATGTGTGTGTGTGTCTATACACACAATGGAACACACACAATGGACTATTACTCAGCCATAAAAAAGAATAAAATCTTGCCATTTACAACAAATGGATAGAACTAGAGAGCATAATGCTTAGTGATATGTCAGAGAAAGACAAATACCATATGATTTCATGCATAGGTGGGATTTAAAACACAAAACAAAAGAACAGAGAAAAAGGAGACAAACCAAAAAACAGACTCTTAACTATAAAGGACAAACTGATGGTTACCAGAGGGGACATGAGTCGGGGGGAGCAGGGGATGGGTGAAACAGGGAAAGGAGATCAACAAAGAGTACACAAGGAATGTATAGAACTGCTGAATCACTATACTGAACACCTAAACTAATGTAACACTCCATGTTAACTGTACTGGGATTAAAAAAGAAAAAAGACTATGACCCATAAAAAAATTGCCATTACCGAACCGAATATGGTACGCGCATTAGCACTGAAGCACTATGGGAATGCCCAGTTGTTTAAAGGGAATAGAGGCCAACTATTTGAGCTGAGAAGCCATGTGCTCCTTCTCTCTTCTGGCTCTTGCTTCCCAGAAATACTGAAGGGGTAAATTAGGTATTATCCGTAAAGCACCACGTATCTAATGATGGGCACTGTGCTTTTGTCAAGGTTTTACATTAACGTGATTTTCTTAGGTCTGCAGTCTCCAGTCAAAAGAAAAATCCTGGGATTGGATTCCTAAGGAAGTTCAACATCATTTCCCAGCCCAAGTATCCTTCAATTTGCCTTTTAAAGTCATTGAACATTAGGAAAGGACAAAAGTCAGTCTGTACTGAATCTAAGATGCTATGAAGAGGGAGCTTTGGCACTCTAAGGTCCAGTGGGAAATGCAGACCTGAGCGCCAGTCTCCTACAAGCACAGAAGTGGGCCCTTGGTCACTCAGCCCTGCTGAACCTCAGCATCCACACCTGTGACTAGGCAGGAAGCGTCTGAAGGTTTGAAATTCTGAGATCCTCTCAGAGTGTCAGCTCAGTATTGTACAGATCAAAAATATACAGGCAACCTGTTTAAAAACAAGCAAATTCAGTTCACGGGCTCATGTCATAGTTCAAATCTCTTGTAGGCTTCATGATATGTGTGTTTTGGGAATCCCAATATTGACCTGCTATTTAGAAATGTTTATGTTTACAGCAGTTCATAGAGAAATGTTTTGGTCTCTGACTGTATTCTACCCATCAGTCAATGATCCTTTGTTAGAGCTTTTCAGAACATTATATATTGATTCGAATTAATGAATTTTATGTCAACGACCAGTTAACATATTTTACCATAGACAATAAGTTTATGGATGTAATTACTGTCTTGAGCTCCAAAAACACAGCACAATTATATTGCAGCACATATGTCAACCCACTTAAGTCTCTTCAATTTAGAAAAAAAACCTAATGATATCACATGCCACACATTTTTTTATGAGAAAAATTACAAGATACCTAAATTAAGAGAACCAGCTTCCCACGGGGAAATCTGGGGGTAAATTTTTAAGGTAAACCAATTTTCTGAAGGCAAAATAAAATTTTCAACATAGCTCTGAGTTGTACCCAAAGCAAATTATTGCCAGCAAGTAATACGGCTCTGATAATTACACTTGATTGGGGTTTAAATTAAGCAGGAGGATGTACTAGACTCCTCGAAGCTGTTTGGATTTATTTCACCTGTTCTAGCAGGTGTGGAGAGGATGGCCAGGGGCCCAGGAAGGACAAAGCAGCCTGGTTTTGCAGACTGAGGTAGGATGGTGTGTAAGTGACCTCTCTCTCACCTGGCAGTTGCTTATCTCAAACATTCATATGTCAGACAGATTAAGGGCCTACATACACATGTGGATCATAATTACGGTACCAAACACCTGATCTAACACTGCTATGACCCATAACACAGTGACAACAGTGTCTTTTACCACAAGCACACTCGCTGTGAGTCCTTGAGTGGGGATATGAATAAAAGGTCATCTTGTCACTCGCTCTCATTAATAAGGCTCTGGATGCTTAGAAGACATGAACTTTTAAGCAGGTACAAATGTAATGATCCTCAAGTTCAGGTCACGTTGCTGCCATTCCGTCTTCCACTCTGTTAACCAAAACCTACTTTTATCTGGAGAACGTAAAAAAAAAAAATGAATTTTGGATTCTTTACTAGTAGTTCCATGCTGCTCTCTGCTCTCTAAGGTGCACATAGCATATGTGAAAGGCACTCTGTCACACTGAAAAAGGTCTGAAGACCCACACGTGTCTGCATCTGTAAAATGGGGACAAGAGCTGCGTCCATAGGGTGTGAGATAAAGTAACAGATCGAACGTATTCAGCACATGCCTGGCATGAGTAAACAATAAATATGGGCGACTGAAGGTACAGAGAGGGCCCCCCGGTCAAGAGCTGGTTTCTAGGGCCTCTGACGTGGACCCAGCTCACTCCTAGTTATAAACTTGATGTCACTGATTGTATAAGGATTTTGAGCACTTTCTCCATGTGTGAATAAATACAGCCATAAAGCTTAGACCCTGGAGTTCCAGGCTCTGGGGAGACCACCAATGTCCTCACTTAAAGCAAAAGCATACAATTCATACCTCCAGGCATGTAACTGTAAGGCAGATCCTGAGCTAACTAACCTCTTTGAAAATACTGAGCAGTGACTGCAGAACAGAAGCAGATGGCTTCCTAGCCTGCTTTCAGTGCACCAGACTCAGGCACTGTTTCTTGTTACCCCATCAATCACGTGTCCTGCCTGCATTATAAGAGCCACGTCTATCCACAGGGACACACTGACTTTCCCATGCTGCCAGGGCATTTCCACTCTAATTGTCCCAGACACCCACGGGAATCCAAAATAGGAAGGAAACATGCTAAACAATCAATGAACAAGTTTGTGTGTGTGTGTGTGTGCGCGCGCGTGTGTGTTTTGTTTGTCTTTATTTTATTTTATTTAAGTCAGAGGATGGGAACCAGTGGGAGGGAAGTGCCCGGGGAAAAGAATAAGGGCAGATGACAGAAACATAGAAGCCTCAGAGGAAGTGTTTGGGAAGAAAAACACTAAAGGCCACTGAAGAAAAAAAAAAAAAATATTCCAGCAAGAAAAGGAAAAGGTGGTCTTTGCCAAGAAAAATGTGCTAATCTTATGCAGCTGAAACAGATATTTAAGGAAACACTGTAAGACTTTTGTCTTTAACTCCTTAACACTTAATCCCAGAGGAGTATTTATCTACTCAAGCACTCCTGAAGGAACAAGGGTATCTATCCCATGACTTAGAGCCACGAGCAACAGTTGTCCAAACGTCAGCCTCTCTTCTTGTGTAACCACAACCACAGAAAAACCAGCACAGCATATTTTAATGTCTCAAAGTGCAAGGGCCATGGTGGAGAATAAGTATTCTCCTGAACCTGAGTTTTTAAGTAGTTAATAGTTTTATGTAACATTCACTGTGTGCAAGGCTCTTTTGTAGATGACATGTATCAACTACTTTAATCCTCGTAACAGCTTCGTGACTTGGACAATGCGATAATCCCCATTTTACAGAGGAGAAAATAAGGTATAAAGAGGTTGAATAACATGCCTGAGGTCATAGAGACCTGCTAAGAAGTGGTGCTGGGAGTCAAAGCCAGACAGATGGGCCACAGGGTCTGTGCTTTCTATCACTACCCCCCACCCAAAAAACCTCTCACCGATCACAACCAATCGTAACCAGATGTATCAAACCACTTATTCAAAGCAGTACTGATTAATCAGTTTGGCTTTTTAAGTTCAGTGACTTCAAGGAGTCTGAGACGTTTTATTTTTTTTATTTTTTATTTTTTTTTTAATTTTTTTTTTAACATTTATTTATTTTTGAGACAGAGAGAGACAGAGCATGAACGGGGGAGGGTCAGAGAGAGAGGGAGACACAGAATCTGAAACGGGCTCCAGGCTCTGAGCAGTCAGCACAGAGCCCGATGCGGGGCTCAAACTCACATACCGCGAGATCGTGACCTGAGCCGAAGTCGGACGCTTAACCGACTGAGCCACCCAGGCGCCCCAGTCTGAGACGTTTTATAAAGGACACACAAATACCTACTAAAACTAAAACCTTACGGCTCTACAAAAGTCCAGTTCTATTTAGGACGGCCTCAAACAACATGCCCCGCAATTTCAGCGATGTCCTGGCTTCAACAAGCTGTATGCAGCACAGTATTTTATATGAAACAGACTGTACGAGCAGAGAGTTCTTCCTGCAGTCACTGAGGCCACTCACACTCTGAAGGGTGTGAGATGGTCAAGGACCTTGCTGTCACCAACAGATATTCTCCTTGTAAATCATTAATTTCATGTGATGTCATGCTCAGTGACCAGCCTTCACCTGGCTTCTAGTGGCTCCAGTTAGTTCATTCCTTAACACCACTGCTTTCCAATTATCTTTGATAAAAATAGATGGTAAGATAAAGATGCCCCCTTGGAAAACTGTAACATAGTCTAGAGATGCCAATGAATTAAAAACTAGCCGAGACAAAGCTCTCTAATTAGGTCCTACTGTTGTTGGAAGATGAGGTTTATGGGGAAGGGACCAGGATTGGGGAAGAGAGGAGGGAAAAAAGGGCCAAGCAGCTGGGAAAGAAAACCAAGAATCAGTGAAGCCACTGACCTATGACTTAGGTCAAAGATAGGACACCAACATCAATTCCGTTGTTCTGATATTTAAACACAGCACAGTTTTAAGGAATACCAAAATGTCGAAGAGCAGAATGGTATTTACCAGTATGAAAGGCAGAATACGAAATTTTAATGTATGTCTAACAGAGACTGCAAAAGGAAAGATTAAAGACTACAAAAAAGAGGTTGTATAGGGTTCTTCAGCTGCACAACAACGAAGTAAGAATTGTTATATTGCTATGATTTGACAATGTACTAGAAGTCCTCACCAATGCAGTTAGAAAAAGATAAAGCAAATAATTGGGAAGCTATTCCAATTGCAGCTGACAGAATGTTGCTACTAAAATATCATGAGAATCTACAGACATCATTTTTTGAATAACTAAAAGGGCTCGGAAGAGAGTTTAGATACAAGATCACATACAAAAATAAAGAGTATTTGTACACACCAGCAATAACCAACTAGAAAACATAAAAGGGAAAAAAGAGACTTCACAATGGCAATAAAAGCTGTGAGGTATCTATAAATACACCTATTAAAAGATGAAATAGCATGTAAGTGGACAAAAGGTAACTGAAAAGATGTTCAACGCCGCCAATTATCAAGGAAATGCAAATCAAAACCACAGTGAGATATTACCTCATACTCATTAGAGTGACCCTTTATGCACCTGTTGGTGGGAATGTAAACTGGGGCCACCACTATGGAAAACAGTATGAAAGTTCCCCCAGCAATTAAAAATAGCACTACTAGGAGCACATGGGTGGCTCAGCCTGTTAAGCAACCGACTCTCCATTTCAGCTCAGATCATGATCTCACAGTTCGTGAGACCGAGCCGCATATCAGGCTTTGTGCTGACAGCGTGGAACCTACATAGGATTCTCTCTCTTTCCTTCTCTCTGCCTCTCCCCTCCTCAAATTAAAAAAAAAAATTTGTTACTTAAAAAAATAGCACTACTATATGACCCAGCAATTCCATTTCTGGGTATATATTTACAGAAAACAAAATCACTAACTTGCAGAAATATCTGGACTTCCACGTTCACTATTATTTATAACAGCCAAAACATGGAAACCACCTAAGGGTATAGGGATAGATGAATGAACCAAAAAAAGTGGAATGGATTATTACTAAGCCATAAAAAGAAGGAAATCCTGCCATTTGCAACAACATGGAAGGACCTTGAGGACATTAGGCTAAGAGAAATAAGTCAGGCATAAAGACAAATATTGTATAATGTAACTTATATGTGGAATAAAAAAACACACCCACAACAAACTCATAGATAGAACAGTTTGGCCGTTGTCAGAGGTAGGGGGTGTGGGGGTGGGCAAAATGGGTGTAGCTCTAATAGCTATAAGATAAATAAGCTCTGGGGATGTAAGGTATAGCATAGTGACCAAAGTTAACAACAATATTGTATATTTGAAAGTTGCTAAGGGATTAGATCTTGCAAGTTTGCATCAAAAGAAAAAAAAATACTATGAGGTGACAGATGTTACATAAACTTACTGTGGTGGCCATCTCACAACACATACATCTATCAAGTCATTATGTTGCACCCCTTAAATTAATACAGTGTTACAAATCAGTAGAATAAATGTACAGAAAAAAATGTAAAACAAAAAGAGATGAACCAGATCTATACAGTGAAAATTGTAAAACAGTTTAATGGGTACAAATGAGTACCAGAATTAAGGGACACATGTCATAAATACATGGGAAGACTCCTATGTACCCAAATTAATTTGAGGAGCCATTGGAGTTCTTTTATTTTTTTTTTCCCAACGTTTTTTTATTTATTTTTGGGACAGAGAGAGACAGAGCATGAACGGGGGAGGGGCAGAGAGAGAGGGAGACACAGAATCGCAAACAGGCTCCAGGCTCCGAGCCATCAGCCCAGAGCCTGACGCAGGGCTCGAACTCACAGACCGTGAGATCGTGACCTGGCTGAAGTCAGACACTTAACCGACTGCGCCACCCAGGCGCCCCGGAGTTCTTTTATTTTTTAAGTGTATTTATGTATTAAAAGGGTGATGGATGGACAGAGAAAGAGGGAGAGAGAATCTCTAGCAGGCTCTGTGCTGTCAGCGTAGGGTCCATCACCGGACTCAATTCCACAAACCGCGGGGTCATGACCTAAGTCGAAACCAAGAGCCGGATGCTTAACCGACTTAGCCACCTAGGCACCCCAAGGAGTCACTAAAATTCTAATCAACATTCCACGTAGATTTGTTTTAGGGGAATTAGACAAATTGTTTCTAAAATCCACTTCAAGGCCTAAACAGCCAAAAAATCCAAATCCATTCTGAATAAAAGTAGTACAAAAATAAAGGACTTACCCTACAGAAGTCACGCTTTATTTTAAAACCATAGTAATTGAATCATGTGGTGTTCACCAAAGAATAAACAAACAGATTGGGGCGCCTAGAGAACCCAAAAAAGCCCCTGCACAGATGGGAATGTAGTAAAAATAGAGATAGAGAACCAAATGAAGAAAAGATAAACTAATTCAGTAAATGGTACAGTTAAAACTCACTTTCTACCTGGAAAATATAGGAATTTAATCCATACGACAAACCATACTTAAAAGAAAAAAAAAAAACCAGATGAATGAGAAAGTTAATGTCAAAACACAACTATAAATATTTTGGAAGAAAAAATGAAGTATGAGCTATTTTTTAATCTATGAATAGGAATATATTTCCTAAACGTGTATACAAAGAAAAACTCATTAAAAAATATCAATAAATTGGACTTCATTATAATTTCAGCATTCTATATGATGAAATGACATCATGTTAAAGACAGAAGCAGACTAAAATAAGATTCCTAATGCACAAAATATAGGAGTTCATACAAGTAATGACAATGGGCAAAAGATATGACCCCACAAATTAGAGAAGGTGAAACCTAAAATGGCCACTAGACCTATAAAAAGATACACAACCTCTTTAGTGTAATTCTTTTAAAAACAGCAAAATAATCACTTTACATCCATGAAAAAAGCAAAAGTCAAAATAGTCTCAAAATAGCAGGTGTTGGTGAATATGAAAGGAAATCACAATCTGCTGTAGATGTGTGCGTTGTTTCAAGCACTTTGACAACATTTTTGGCAGTATCTGTTCAAGGTGAAAATATGTATATAATGGAAACCAGTACTTTTGCTCCTAGGCACATGCCCTTGGATAGTCCTTGCATACAGGAAGCAAGAAATCCACACAGTGAGATCCACTGAAGCATGCTTGTAATGGTAAACCTAGAAACAACTAACACATCTATTACTAAGAGAAAGGATAAAAGAAATTGTGAGATAGTCTGAAGATGAAATACTAGTCAGTATTTAAAACGAATGAACTAAAGGAGCACCTGGGTGGCTTAGTCGGTTGGGCGTCCTACTTCAGCTCAGGTCATGATCTCACGGTCCATGAGTTCGAGCCCCTCGTCGGGCTCTGTGCTGACAGCTCAGAGCCTGGAGCCTGTTTCAAATTCTGTGTCTCCCTCTCTCTCTGACTTTCCCCCATTCATTCTCTGTCTCTCTCTGTCTCAAAAGTGAATAAACGTTAAAAAAAAATAAAATAAAATGAATGAACTAAATCTATATGAATTAACATAGATCATCAAAAAAAATCTGAATGAAAAAAATTTGCAAAATATGTATCGGAAAATACAAACAAATTGAAAACACATCAATTTGAGGGGTTATGGGGTGTTAATTCTGGAAAGGAGGGTAGATAAAGAAACAAAGGCCTGGGAAGGGAGTTTTTGGTCATGTTATATTTATTTTAACATTTATTTTTCTTGTTAGAACATTCAATTGCTTTTATTTTAACTCCTATCTGAAAAAAAAATTGACAAAATGTAAAAGTTTCTTAATTCAAGATGTCAAGTATAGAATGTTCTATCATTCTCTATCCTTTGGAGTATTTTATAAACTTTTCACTTTTTGTTTTTAAAAGACTGCATTTAACAACTGGCCATGTAACTCTTGTCTAGGTCAGTATTTAAAACAAGGACATTCCAATTTCCTACAAAGCACAATCAAAAGATCTTCCTACGATAATATGGGTATAAGGACTGCCTTTGTGCAATGCACAGTATTTGATTCATAACCAGATAAAAAGAAAATCAGATTTAAAATCAGAAAGGCAATCAGTCAGTATGTGTCTTCCTGATAAAGACAACACACAGGAATTTCTAATCTTTTCCTCCAGACAGCACTGACATTGACTGGCACATGTGAGGGCAATTAATAACCCTTCAAAACCGAGATCAATATCTTCTCCTTTTGTTCAAGAGGAAATAGTAAAATAAAATAGGATAGAATTTCAGAAAACTACTGCACAAAGGATTTATCCATTTAAATTCTAGGTAAGGGTCACACAGTCATTTCCTGCACCTTCCCATCCTGACCATTGAGGGCTACCTCTGATCCTACTTGTTACCAGGCTTCAGTCCCCCATTGTACATGGAGGAGACACCACAGCTGGCCTGTGTCGTGTCCCTCTGAGTCCCCCTACATCTCTTCTGACTTTAGTCTCTGCTGTGGTGGGGATTACAGCCAGCTCAGACTAACCCAATGCTAACAGCATTCATCTCAAACATACATATTGTGTACCCTTCTAATTCTGTCCCAGCCATTCTTTTCATCTTTTAAAATTTTTTTAAGTTTATTTATTTTTTTGAGCGAGAGAGTGTGCACATGCACGAGCTGGGGAGGAACAGAGAGACAGGGAGAAAGAATCCCAAGCAGGCTCCATGCTGTCAGGGCAGAGCCTGATGCAGGGCTCAAACCCACAAACCATGAGATAACAATTTGAGCCAAGATCAAGAGCCAGATGCTTAACTAAATGAGCCACTCAGGCACTCCTGCCCCAGCCATTCTTTAAGACCCTGGTAGCCTGTAAAAAAACAAAACAAAACAAAACAAAACAAAGCAAAGATCCTGGTAGCCTGTAGGGTCCAGAGTGAGAAGGAACTTATTTCCTCCGGGACAACCTTCAAGCAACAAGGGAAAGGAGCTGGTGGTTGATAAAACTCCAGCTTCCTCTAAAGAGTCCTTCAAATGGATGATTCCAGGAGGGGTTCTTTCAACATGTACCTCAGGAGATCCCCAGAGGATGACATTCCCAGTGCCCACTGCAGCAATCTTAGATTGGCTTTCCTTCCACACACTTCCTACCTGCCCTCAAAACCTTATCCAGCTTTGCTCTGAGGAGAAGGCAAGTTAAGAGAACCATTTAGTCCAGCTCAGCATGCGTTTTCTCCAGTTCATGGGTTCTACTATTTTTTAAACACTTAAGTGCCCAGAAATGCATGTACTGCAGACACAAAAATAAACAAGATAAGGTCCTAGTCATCAAGGAACTTACAGTCTTGTAAGGGAGAACACACACACAGACACTCAGCACACTCAGTAAATGTGACAGGAGCTAACATCAAGGCATGTAGAAGATGACCATGTTATAAAACAGGAGAGGCTGCCTCTGTGTGTGATTCACTCCTGAAGACTGGATTATGACAAAAGGTTGAGGCATGACTTCTGAGATTAGGTTACAGAATACTGTGACTCCCGTCCTACCTACCCTCTCTTACTATGATGAAAGGGAGCTGTCATGTTGTAAGCTGCCCTATGGGGAGAACAATGTAACAAGGAGCAAGAGACGGTCCCCCAATAACACCCAGTTAGGAATGGAGACCCTCGCACTCCAACAACCTGCAAGGAGCCTAATCTTACCAACCACCACCTGAGTGACCTTAGAGGCACGTCCTCCCTCAGTGGAGCCTTGAGGTAACTGGGGCTCTAGCTAACCCCTCAATTTTATTGTGAGAGATCATGAGACAGAACACCCAGCTAAGCTGCATCTGAATTCCTGACCTACAACAACTATGATGTTTGTTTGAAGCAGCCACGTTTTGGGATGATTTGTTATGCAGCTACGGCTCCACAATACACATGCCAACCACAAGTACAAGTGACCACTGATACAGATATAGTCTAGACAGAGCGTGTCTGATGTCTAATTCTAGTTCTTACCCATATTCACTCAATAAGCCTTTACTATGTGCTAGATCGTGTGGGCACAAAATTAACTTTAAAAAGATACTGTCCCTGCCTTCTTGGAAAAGGCAAGCTTGCAAAATTTGTGGTGAACCTATTTATGCAACTTCACTAGCTTATTTTAAACTACGACTTGTTATAAATGTTTAATTTCTGCTGACTCTGTAAGTAGTCTATTAAATATATAATTAAATGTCTTTGCTGTATTAATGCACTTTGTGCTCAATGCAATATACCTAAGGGTCTCTTCCACCCACTCAAAACATAAGGTATATAATTAGAAAAGAGTTCTGATTTTCTTCTCCACAAAAACTCTTACAGGAATCAGGCCTTTTCCTTCCATTCATTCAAAAAGCTATTCCCACAGGCAGAAACGTCCGTGAAGCAGTGAGCTGGAAAACTTTATGTCCAAACACTCTGTAATATTTTCCAAATCGCCTACTTGGAAGTCTACATTCTCCTCTTACTCTCTGTTGAGACTCGGTAAGCACTGTGCAAACTCAGGACAGACATTTAAACATTTCTTAACATATGTGAGACGTCCACTTTTTGTGAGAGAACTTTCCCCCTCCACGTGACACTAACTAGAAAGAACTGATAAAAGTAGGCGCGTTCTCTTGCTTATTCTTAAGATATTTCTGTAGTCCTATTTGTTTATTTTTAAAAATCCAATCAGCTCTCCCACAGAATCACAGACAGCTCTGGGAATACTTAATAGAAATATGACCACTGGGAAAAAAAAAGAAAAACAAAGCGAAGGGGAAGAAGTGATTTTTCAGTGAAGATTTTAAATGTACACAGGCACACTGGGATCTCTCAGACCCATATGACTCCAACATTTACATTTACCCTAGGTTCATCTTTTAGAATGTGACCTAAATTACCACACTGGTTATGCAGCCCTATCAAACATGCCTACTGCCTTTGCATTCTTACAGTTCTCTTTAACCAGCGATGGCTTTAACAAATGCTACCCTTCAGCAGAAGCGATTCCTTACAGCTCCACCAGTCTTGGGAGTCACGCCATGGAACAAAGGAACCAGAAAGGTGCAGGGAGGGTGGAGCTGGGTCACAAAAGAACTGAAGATTTGTTAACCATCCTCTCTCAGCCTTGCTTTGGGCTTTCACCAGGAGACACCACCCACTATGACCCTGTGAGGAAGAGGGTGTCAATCAGGTTTGTTTTTCAATTCCAAATGTGACGGTACTATACTCTTCGTCCCACCATATTTTCCACATACCTCTGCCCTCACTCGCCAAAAGGAATATGATGGGAATTCTGTTTAGGGAGGGAAGATCATTTATACTTTATTAGGGTGTCCTTTGAACAAGAGCAAGACACATCCGTCCAACTTTTGTAAACTTACCACACACCAATGAGCTTTGCTACTCTGCACTGCAATGATATTTTCATGTAGAAGATGTAGCCGTGTTTCTAATTTGGTGAAAACACGTAGTGCGAATTAATGGCTTTCAGCTACGCAAAATGTCTTCCAGCCCAGTCCCTCTTACCAAATCGCTTTGGAGCAATAGAGGACCAGACGATGGTATGGGGGTAAGGGCAAATTGTAAAAGTCAATGAAATACAGGTTTATACCCACAAAGACAAGCCCTATTAAGTCCCAGCAATTTACTGTGCGTCTCAGCTTCATTTTCCTCTCCTATAAAATGGCCTTAATAATGCCTAGCCAGGTCATTTTGAGAATTAGGGCTAATATACATAACATCTAATATTTAGAGCATCTAATATTTAGTAGGCATCCATTCTACTATGGAAGGTTATTATTATTATGTATTTCTAAAATATTTTACCACATTGAGCCCAATACTAGAACTGTTCACGGAAACTGTTATTTGTTAAAATAATAGGAGTTCAGCTAGCGTCAGATAACCTTATTGGGCTCTACAATAGGAAGATGAGACCAAGGTGAACCTCCACTAGAGCCCCTCTAGCTCTAAATAAACAATGCAAAACCATTTGGCAAATCTGTAAACAATCAGAAGAATGGTATAGACAGACACTTGTCTTACAAAGCATTTTTCCACAATTAGTTACTGCTTATCTTCAGAAGGTAATCTGCACCACGATAATGCTAACACAAAGAGAGACTCAACAGAGAGAAGGGGAGCACACAACTATAATAATCCAGTGATGTGTGGTGCTAATAAAAATAAAAAGGGTTTTAGATATGTAGCACAGGTTTTTAACACATTAAGAAAATGGTGACTCGCAAGAGTCATTTCCCAAGGAATGAAAGAGACAGCAAGTTGGAGCAGTATCTCACACAAATTAAACTGTCCTCTAAGAGCAACGGCCAGCACAAAAAGAATGCATCCAAGGCCACTTGCGGCATCCTCGTGGCTCACGCCATGAGTGTTAAATTTTGCGTAACAAAAATTTGTAACTAACGGGTTCGTTCAAAATGCCTGGCAGCCTTATCAACTACACTGCTGCCCCTGCCCACTCTTCGATTAAGCCCTACTTACGACGATGCTCTATGAGATTCTTTTTCTCTACTCCAAGCCTTTCTGCAGAGTCTTTGCGCAGGCAGATAGTGAGATAAATAGGTAAGATTATGGTTCTTACACACAAAAAACCAGGGCCAAGATGGAATGCTGTGCTAAAATCTCTCATGTGTTTTTAGAACAATTTTAAACCATTCTCAATTACGGAAGATGGAGATTACCATCTATGGGGAAATTTACAGCATGCACCGAGTATAAATACAGCCTGAGTAACCTCTATGGGCAAGAGAAACCCTCTCCCATATTCCAAGAGAAGAGTCCTCCCACTTGGATGCAGTTTTACAAGGTTTTGCCCTGTTTTTTATTTGTTTAAGGGGCTTAAAATGAATTCTTTATATAATTTTTTTGAGGGCCTAGATTTGAAGGGAATCTCAAACACAAGGTTCAAAGGTCATAGTTATGTTCTGTTTAGGATTTCCAAATAAAAATGGAATTTGAATCCTTTTAAAGCAGGACCCATGCTCTCCAGTTTGACCAAGAGCCCCCCCCCCCCCCTACAGGGCCCATGGTTGGCTTTCTGTAAGTATCTTATGCCTCTACCCCCTGAAGATATTTTTGTTTGCCTTCACACTTCCAAAATATAAAATGAAAACAGTTAATAAATATTTATTCAAAGTCTAGAAAATGCTGCATGGCAACAACTTGGGACAGGCTTTTGCAATTTAGTTATTAAATCAGAAGATTCACTGGAGGATATTCACAAACTTTCTGAAAATGGGATCATTTCCGTTAAGCAAGGACTATTTTCTTATTTACAAAGTCATTATGTAAAAGTTCAACACAGCCACACAAAAGAACTCAAGTATTTGCTATGCAAGAGAGGGCAGGGTGAGCAGGCTACGAATTCAAACACTGATTCCGAGAGCCACTATTTTGATAACTTCAGTTCTGTCACTTTTATTTCTCTGAGATTCAGTGTTCTTAGCTGAAAGATGAAGGAATTAAGCTAGATTAAATCTAAGGTTTCTTAAAAAAAAAAAATCTAAGGTTTTTCTCTTGGACTTAAAATTCTGTGCTTCTCTCATTCTCAGGACCTCAGACATTAGCCGCTGAAGAAAAAGGGACACTTTCCTTACAGGAAAGTTCAAAACCTGGACCCTGGAGGATTCACAGCAACAACAAAAAGCAAATGAGGCAAATCCTCTACCTGGAATTCTGCAGTGACTCACAGGATGTGCAGGGATGAGAATCTTAAATTCATCATCTTTATTCTGGCTGATGTAACCACTACAAATAATTCTCTCATGCCTGTGAGGTAATACGCTTTTTGCCGGAGACCCCGTGAACAACTGAACAGACCTTGAGAGAGTCCCCTTATTTCACATATAGCTTTTCTCTATTTCCTTTTTAAGCTTCCTATTCTGATTGTAAAAACGCACACAATAAAAAAGAAAAAAATTCTAACAGAATGGCTCAAAAACACAGAATCAAAAACGTCTGGAACCTAGCCCTTGACAATAACCAGCTTTACTGATCATACCACGTCTGACCATGCAATTGGGATCTAACAGGCAGTAAGACAATCTCCCAAATTTCACGAAGCTTACAGACTCCTGGGATAGAGAGAGACAAGAGAACAGGCAATTCCCATCTGATCTGATGGGGACCTGACCCAGGCTTGGGGGTTGACAGTAGAAAACTGCTGCTCTGGGCAAAAGTATGTCCAAGTAAACTCAAGAAACAGGAGGAGGTGAGTAAATGAAAAAAAGGCAGGGGAGAAAAGAGAGAAGTGGGGCAGAGGAAGAGGGAGGAGGGCAAGAGAGAAGAAAGGGAGGGAAAGAGAGAGGGACTGCCAGGTCATGGGAGAGCTGCCAAGATGGGGAAGGAAGTAAGATGAAGAAGGTGAAGATTCAAGCAGCAGACGAAGTGGGAGGGCGTAGACTGCTCCAGGCAGAGAACAGAGATGTTTCCTTGGTGCAGAGCTGACAGAGAGGGGTTTCTCCTGCTTCCTCGGCCTCCTCATGGGGCAGGAAGCAAAATGGAGCAAATCGGGCAAATTTCCACAGACCCCTCACAATCTCCATCCACTTCCCCAAGAATGCTTCATGGTCAACCTCCAGGCCACAGAATGCCACTTTTGCTGCATCTCAATTCACAGATGCCCGAAATAACCAAGGGAACCCAGAATAAGGACACCCCAATCATCCCAATCACTGTCGGTGAGTCAATTTTCTTATTTCGCAAAGGCTGAGACCCTCCCCCAAAACTTCACTCTATCTCCAGGTTTTATGTGAAGAGAACTTGACACTGGGTTGGACAGCATGGATGTCAACTGTCTCCACGTATCTGACTCAGCTTTCTGCCATGAGCACACCAGGCATCCAAGCTGCCTAGGCCATGTGAATAAAGGCAGCTATGGACCAAAGCGTGACTGGCCACATCAATTATGGAATTCAACCTGCCATTGTAAGCACAGCATTTCATAATGAGAACACTTCATACAGTCAATGCACTGGAAAGGAGAGGAAACCTGGGAAGAAAAGACAGAAAAGAAAGGATAAAAAAAAAAAAAATCACTAGCCAGGATTTCCTGTTCCACACATCCAAATCCTCACACAGCTACATCTATTGGTGACAGATGTGAACAATTATTTAGAGCAGAAGTGATAAAAGGCAGGAACACTATAAAGCTTCATGCTCACTTGCCACGTCAGCTATTTGTTACCATCAAATCACTTAAGATATAATTATAATAACTGAGGCTAACTTATCATTGACGAAGACGAGCCTAGTAATTCTCTCCTTGCCAAACAAACGTCTGCCTGCTTTTAAGAGGTTAGCACAAATACACTAATCCTTCAAAGAAAATATTTTATCATTTTCATTGCAAATGTCACTGAAATAAATTTTCATCCCTTAATAATCCCATTCTTGTATTTCCTCGGACCTCTTCATAAACAAAACACTCATATGTTAAAACCTACTTACATTGTAAAATAAAATAAAGACGTCTTTGTAGAAGAAAAATGCAAAGTATTTTAGGGGAACACCCACTAAATTTATTTTGGCATTAAGATAAAAATGCCTAAATATTTTAAAGGAAAAATAGCTATCTTAAGAAAATCACCAAATGAAAACTACAGAATAGTGATGGTTCCACTATTCAATTCAAAGTGGTTCCAAGGAACAAAATACCCAATTCAAAGTGGTTCAACGATATAACGGATTCACCCAGTGGCATAAGTGAAAAGTCCAGTGAGAGGCTTTGCTTCAGACAAGCTTTGATTTAGCAGCTTCCGTTGTTACAAACCTGATTTCTTGGAATCCTTTGGCCCTGCTTTTCATGGTATTTCCATCTTCCTACAGCATGCTTTTTCACACATCCAAAATACCTGGCATTTACTTTTTTTTTTTTTTTAATTTTTTTTTCAATGTTTTTTATTTATTTTTGGGACAGAGAGACACAGAGCATGAACGGGGGAGGGGCAGAGAGAGAGGGAGACACAGAATTGGAAACAGGCTCCAGGCTCCGAGCTGTCAGCACAGAGCCCGACGCGGGGCTCGAACTCACAGACGCGAGATCGTGACCTGGCTGAAGTCGGCCGCTTAACCGACTGTGCCACCCAGGCGCCCCTGGCATTTACTTTTGAGAGTATGTATTTCCTAATTAATGTCCAGTGAGAAAGAGCAACTTGGCATCAGCCTTCCCAGGAAAGGAACAGAAGTCCACTCTGCCAGACTCCATCAGTCCCTGCCATCACTGTGGTCAATGGGAGAGAATAGGAAGGATCATCAGCCCAATCTATACCACTGGCCCCTCTCGATCCAGACCTTGGTCCACATTTCTAAAACCCCATGGATTCCCCCAAATGGAAATCAGGGGCTGCTAAGAAGGAGCAAAGGGGGAATGGATACCAGCAAAGTATTAAGCATCAGGGGACCACATCTTCTAACTCAATAGGATCTCAATTTGGTTAAGTCAAGCAGTTATAGGTTCCAACTGAATTATTTGTCATAATAAAAGTAATACCTACTCCTGGAAACTATTTGATCTCCAGAGCTCTTTGTCTTTACCCCATTTTCCAAGAACTAAAATTACCCTAAATACAAATAAAATTTAAAATCTTCTTCTTCTTCTTCTTCTTCTTCTTCTTCTTCTTCTTCTTCTTCTTCTTCTTCTTCTTCTTCTTCTTCGTCTTCTTCGTCTTCTTCGTCTTCTTCGTCTTCGTCTTCTTCGTCTTCGTCTTCTTCGTCTTCTTCTTCGTCTTCTTCTTTGTCGTCGTCTTCTTCTTCTTCTTCTTCTTCTTCTTCTTCTTCTTCTTCTTCTTCTTTTGCCTTACTAACTGTTCTCCGTTTATTAGCATGGCTTTCCATATGCCAACTAGTTTACAAAGTCCTTCCAGGTTTTAAGAGAATGGTCCGGGGATTTTAAGCCACAATATACCTTTTCTGATATAATGACACAATTTATGAATTACAATTATGGATTAGCTATATCTTCTCTAGGACCCAAGTTATCAGTAAACTAGATGCACTTCCAGAGACCAAGCCATCCTGTCTCTTAGGGCAATGGACGCTATTTCACCCTGCCTTCGATGGATAAACTATTCAGAACTAATATCAAAGCCTACTGTTTCAAAAATACAACATAGCTTTAGCTCCTCAAGGCCAGGGTAAAACTATGGATGAGGGAACTCATCACCATCTCCATCTAGCTTACTTTACATGGACACACTGGCATCCCATCTCTGGGCTTCCTTATTATGCTGGATAAACTTCTACTGAACCTGTCATAATAGATGAGAGTTATCACTCAGGCTGTCTGTTGTGCCCAATTCAGGGAAGCAAAACAATTGTAAGACCATTAGGAATATGTTTAAACCACCTAAATTTGAATCTAGGCATCCAGGTTTTGAAGCCAGGCTCTGCTACTTGCTCACTAAATGAACTATGAGACCCAGAAAGGTTAGTTCACTTCACAGTTTTCACCTCTGAAAACTAAGGATAATCCCATCTTTCTTAAGGGGCAGCTGTAGAAGTGAAATGAGCTGACACATGGAAAGCACTCAGAAGCCCAATAAACATTACATTTATGTCGATTACCACGGCTATTCTAAGAGCACAGGGTAGGACCCGATTAATTCTGTTATTTTCTAGATCCTTCTTTTTTCTCGTACCTCATACTCTCAGTGGGTGATTTCATCCACTGCCGTGGCTCTGGTCATCACCCACAGGACAATGCCACCTGAATATCTATCTCCAGGCCACTCTTGTCCTTATCTCTCCAAGCTCATACATACATTCTTGTCTATCTCCCCTTGAATTTCGGGAAACTTAACATGAACAGACCAAAATATGAACAGAAATTAATTGCCAACCTTCATCAGTGATGTCATGCTTCTGATCACTCCATCACTGGGTAAATGTCCTCTTATGTGTCCCTATGGCATCCTATTGCATATTTACACTATTCATCTACCCATCCACGGAGCACCAACTTTGTGACAGGTTAACCATCATAACATGTATCACTCTGCATTCAATTGTCTAGTTTCTAGTTTGCCTTCTCTACTTCTGGGTGGTAAGCACCCACAAGATGACAAGAAGTGTATCTTGTTGGTCCTTCTATCCCCAGCTTTGTACGAAGTAAAAACACAGGATAAAAAACCCAGTGGGTGAGGGAATGAATGTTCCCATGAGACAATGCCAATGATGAAGACCTAAAAGCACTTCCTGTAACTGTTAAGTTAATCATAGGAACAGAAACAACAAAGTACCAGAAGAATGTAGATGATCACTGTTTTAAGTGAAGAGATATATAAAACAAAGATACTTTCTCAAATCAAATCAACATTCTTATACTATGTTCAAAGCAATGCTGGTGTTTTTTTTGTTTTGTTTTTGTTTTTGTTTTTTTGTTTTTTTGTTTTTTTACCGTAAAGATAGAAAGAAGATTAAATGTGTGCCTGGAGGTTTAAAAGGTCATAGTCCATAACTGAGAAAACCAAAGGGAGTAAATGGTGGAAAGCAAAAACCAACAGCTCATAACCAACATACGCCCTGAAGCATGCGTGTGCGTACACACACACACACACACACACACACACACACACATACACACACACAAACACACACTGGCTGGGGCCAGATGTTAATGATGAATGCCAGACTTCACACCAGTTTTCAGCTGAGAACAACTTAAGGAAAGTATCTGACAATGACAGGAAGGACTATAATAATGAAAGACACCTCCTGGCATGAGGAGGCAGGAAATGATACAGCCACTGTTCACTGCCCCACCACCGCCCACCCCAGCATATCCAATGAAACACATTTGAAGGCCCAGAAGGAAAAGGAGAAAAGACTCAAAACTGAGATAACTCCAAAAAGAAAAAGCATCGAATCGCAATAATTTGTGCAACTCCTTTCTGCTGTAAGCATGAACCCAGATACACTCGGGCCCTATTTTCTATCAAAATCCCCATGAACATTTGTGGGTTTTTTCCCCCAGAACAACTTTTCCTACTTGGAAATTACAGAACCTCCAACAGGGCAAAGAGATCTGATAAATTTCCATATGGCTTACAGAAGGTAACAGAAAGCTTAATTCAGACCATCACCAAAACTACCGAGGACACAAAAGATTTTACCACACTCCATGCTCCTTCTCACACACATATCACTGGCTAGTCCACCCCTCATGTCCTGGAGGCTTTGGTAAGAAAAGTCAGTGTCAGTGCCAAGAGGTAGTAGACAGGAAGTAGACAGGCTCTGGACTTGGCTAGGAAAATTATACTCTCTTCTGATATGGGTGACGTGACCAAAGCTCAGGAAAAAGGGGATTCCTGAAGGCATTAAGTGTTCAGGGAAAGCTAAGCTGGGGAGCAGGCTGAATAACAAAGGAACCGCTTCGCTGACATGCCAGATTCTTTTCAAGCACCTGACACATGACAGGTGGCCAATGACTGCCTTGAACAGGCAGGTGAACGGATAGCACAGTAAGGGTGTCCTGTCTGTATCAGGACCACAAATGTAACAACTATCAAACAATGAGAGGTGCTTTGACATCAACACTCTATTTCATAGAAGCCTTATAAGCACCACATACTAAAAATTCAGGTTTTTCTGGGGCAAAATAAGGTTGTTTTGAATTCTCACCCACTTCACACAGAGTAGATTTAAAAAAAAAACAGCTATAGATAAGGAAATGACATATGTAAATGCATATACACAGGCACACACAAGAACTCATTTAAGGGCTGCATTTCAAGTTACTTTGATTAGTTAAAGGTGTCTAGGCTAGTGTGGCATTAGAGATGCAACGTTTCATTCATGAAATTTTAAATAATGGTGATAAGATTTATCTAGACATATAAGCAGAACCTAAATATAAACCACATGAATAATAGAATGTGCATGAATTTTGAATGCTTATTTTTTCAGAAGAAAACAAAGAACTGAACTGTGAGTTCTCCGAGTCTCTAAGTGTAATCTGTTTTTGCATTTCAATAGCTTGCAAGGTAAGCTCTCTGAAATTGGTCAAATGTATAGACTCTCATGTCTCCTCCAACCCCAATCAGTCAATTAGCTTCTAGAGAAAGTGGCACACAGATGTTAAAACCCAGCATCTCAAAATCTATTCCAGCTGATACACATCAAAGTAATTTCAAAGCAAGAACGTTGAGGACACAGGCTTTCTATGGAGCAAATTCTGGATAGAGAAGTATGCAGTACCAGGATCTCACAGCTGGTGTGGTCAGTGGACACACACACACACACACACACACACACACACACACAGAAAGGGAACAGACAAGACAGTACACAAGATTTGTACAAAAGGGAAGAACAGGCAAAAGTCTGTAGACTGAGAGCCAACACATCAAAACATTTTTCCATAGGCAAAAAGTAAACTTAGCTATTTTTGTCCATTTAAACCAAAGGCATTTTAGAAGTCATCTTGCCACACTGATTAATACAGATGAGCTACAAACACCAGCCCATTTTAGATGTCATCCTACCAGCCGTGAGATCATGACTTGAGCTGAAGTTGGACACTTAACTGACTGAGCCACCCAGGCATGCCCCCCCCCCAACACTGAAGGAGCTACTTTTTAACACTCATAGGAGCAAAGGTATAATACACACATATTAAATACTTGAATGATGTTACCAATATATCATGCCTTTCCAACTGCAGTACTTCTGCTCTTTCCTTCTCTGTGCTCCACCCTTTTATCTTTCCTTTCAATAAAAACAGAGATTCTAGAAACCTAGAGGTAAGCCCAAAGTACAGAGTGTTATGCTTGGCTCGTAAGAGGCATTCAAGAACTAAGAATGGACACCTGAGTTTAAAGAAACGATGAGAATGTATGGATAGTAAACTTAATAGTAAAGCTACTTTTACTAAGTGCCCTCTCACTCAGCCACGGTTAGTGCTGTGGACTGAATGTTTGTGCCTGTGTCCTGCCCCCAGGCAAAGTCATATGGTGAAGCCCTAATATGATTGACTTGGAGGTCGGGAGATTACTAGGGGGAGACTATGTCATGAAGCGGGGGCCCTGATGATGGGGTTAATGCCCTTAAAAAAAAAGGAAGAGAAATGAGATTTGTCTCCACTGTGTGAGGATAGAACCAGCAGGTATCTATCTGTAAGCCAGGAAGATGGCTCTCACCAGATATGGAATCTGCAGCACCTTGACCTTGACATTCCCAGCCTCCAGAAGTATGAGAAATACATGCTTGTTGTTTAAGACCTCTTGTCTGTTTTATTTTGTTATAGCAGCCTGAACTAAGACAATTAGATATTTACCTACCTTTGCTGTAGTCCACTAGGTAAGTGTTAGTACTCTTACATTATAGGGAAACACATACACACACACACACACACACACACACACACACACACACACACACACACCCCTAAGCCACAGGAAAGTTTTAACCTGCTCCAGAGTCACACAACTACGATGTGGCAGAGTGACACAGTACAAGGGAAGCAGAAGAAGAGGGAGGCTCAGCTATGTAGAAATACAGTGAAAATGGCCATGATTACTTACTATGTTCTTCTTACTAGCTGCTTGACATTGCTCAAAGTAACTTACATGCGTACATCTTATTTATTTTTATAGCAGTCCTGGGGCGTAAGTAGTATTCCCATTTGACTGATGACAAACCTGAAGTTTAGATGACAGCAGTATGCCCAGGATAATCCAGGCAAAAGGCATTGGTTCAACATCCACACAGCAGTCTACTAGATTTCAGTGCCACTGCTCTTACGCTCTTTGCCGCAACATGAGCTTGTTCCCTGTATTGTCATTACTGCTACCATAAGGCTGGGTAATAAACCCATACAAAAATAGTGGCTTACAACAGTAAACATTTATTCTCCAAGTGGCATGTCTGCAGGTAGACTCTGAGTTTCCCAGGCTTGGCTCCTGGCTCCAGGTTACTGTAGGTCAGTTCGATGAGGGTTTGTTCCGGGACCCAATGGCTACTCAGTGCATGTTGTTCTTACAGTAAATCACCAAAGTGCAAGATGGCAGGCAGGACCAACAGCACAACCTTATTTCAAGCCTCTGTTTGTGACTCATTAACTGACAGGTCATGGGCCCCAGCAAGTTACATAGCTGAGCCCAAAGTCAACTGAGGGGAAGTACCTCTGCCTGAGATGAAGCCATGAGGCCTGGGCAGGGGAGTGAATGTATACAGAGGACTGAACAATTAAGAGAATAATTGTATCCACCACACTATCCAAATTTGATCTGTATTTACCGTATCTTTTAGTTGGATTGCTCAACAGTTAATGGGAAAAGAATCTGTGAGCTCAATAATTTATATTTAGAATAAAGTTTTAAGGGAAAAGTGTAAACAGTCAAATCAATGGTCTAATTCCACCTTCACTTTCAGAACAATGCTAAAATTGAAAGAAGAGGCAATTGGAAAATACAGAAGTACCACTATCTCATCAGGAAAAACATCATTATGATGAAAATCCTATAAAATGAATTTCTAGATGTAGCTGCTATCTAACTATGATCACTAACCTAAAACAATCCATTAAAAACTACTTCATGTTTTCTATAATCATTTCATGCTCATTGTAATGCATCCTACCTATAACTCCCAAAAGGGTTCAGTTTTTTATCAATGTGATTTAATGTCTTTGTGTATACATACACAAATTGGCAACAGTGTGTCAGAAAACTGATAAGGTTGTACATATGCCATCTGTCTTTCTTGGCTGAACCCCCTATCTTCAATTACAGATATTCCATTGAAAAGGAAAAGTCTTTGTAGAATTTGATGTAATCTCACACAGGTTTTAAATTCACTCACTGTTTCAAACAATATGGTACCAACCTCGTCATCTTCATTTAAGAATGGAGGTTCCTTGGGGCGCCTGGGTGGCTCAGTCAGTTAAGCGGCCGACTTCGGCTCAGGTCATGATCTCATGGTCCGTGAGTTCGAGCCCCGCGTCGGGCTCTGTGCTGACAGCTCAGAGCCTGGAGCCTGTTTCGGATTCTGTGTCTCCCTTTCTCTGACCCTCCCTCGTTCATGCTCTGTCTCTCTCTGTCTCAAAAATAAATAAACGTTAGGGGCGCCTGGGTGGCGCAGTCGGTTAAGCGTCCGACTTCAGCCAGGTCACGATCTCGCAGTCCGTGAGTTCGAGCCCCGCGTCAGGCTCTGGGCTGATGGCTCAGAGCCTGGAGCCTGTTTCCGCTTCTGTGCCTCCCTCTCTCTCTGCCCCTCCCCCGTTCATGCTCTGTCTCTCTCTGTCCCAAAAATAAAAAAAAAAAAAAAAAAAAAAATAAATAAATAAATAAATAAATAAATAAACGTTAAAAAAAATTTTTTTTTTAAAAAAGAATGGAGGTTGCTCAAAAAACTAAAAATAGAACTACCCTATGACCCAGCAATTGCACAACTAGGCATTTATCCAAGGGATACAGGTATGCTGTTTCAAAGGGACATAGGCGGGGCGCCTGGGTGGCTCAGTTGGTTAAGCGTCTGACTTCACCTCAGGTCATGATCTTGTGGTTCGTGAGTTCGAGCCCCATGTTGGGCTCTGTGCCAACAGCTCGGAGCCTAGAGCTGCTTCAGATTCTCTCTTTCTCTCTCTCTCTCTCTCTCTCTCTCTCTCTGCTGCTCCCCCACTCTCACTCTCTCTCTCAAAAATAAATAATAAACATTAAAAAAATTAAAAAAAAACAACAAAGGGACACATGCACCCCCATGTTTATGGCAGCACTATCAACAATAGCCAAAGAATGGAAAGAGCCCAAATGTCCATCGATGGATGAATGGATAAAGAAGATGTGGTATATATATACAATGGAGTATTACTCAGCAATCAAAAAGAATGAAATCTTGCTATTTGCAACTACGTGGATGGAACTGGAGGGTATTATGCTAAGTGAAATTATTCAGAGAAAGACAAAAATCATATGATTCACTCACATGAGGACTTTAAGAAACAAAACAGATGAACATAAGGGAAGGGAAACAAAAACAATATAAAAACAGGGAAGGGGACACAACAGAAGAGACTCTTAAATATGGAGAACAAACTGAGGGTTACTGGAGGGGTTGTGGGAGGGGGGATGAGCTAAATGGGTAAGGGGCACTATGGAATCTACTCCTGAAATCACTGTTTCACTATATGATAACTAATTTGGATGTAAATTTTAAAAAATAAAAAATAAAATTAAAAAAAACGAATGAATTGCTTTTTCCATTACAGCCTCTAGTTTAGGATGTCTCATTTTGCCTTTTCAAAACTGTATTGAAATGAGACCCGTAGGCAAGTTGTCAAAGTTGGAAGCAATCTGCAAAAACACATGTGCACACACACACACACAAACACACACACACAAAACCCCACATCTTCAAAACTGGATATATCTTCAAGACCTGACACTAAAGCATAAAACTGCTCTGCTGTTTTTATCATTATAACCAGCCCTGCAAAATAAGTGTTAAAATACATGTTATAGTAATGCTTGAAAGTTATTCTAACAAATCTATTAGGCTGTGAGAAATTGTACTCTCTCATTATTCATCCTGTACTTTGATTAATTATTTAACGCAGATGACTTCAGAATCTATATCTAGCCTTGACCTCTGTGCGGAAGGAAGTCTAAGGCCATATGTCCGAACTGCTTATTGAACACCTCTACCTACAAGGTGCTTCTAGGGCTTCCACGGCTGCTTTATTTTTTATTTTTTTTTATTTTTATTTTTATTTTATTTTTTAATATATGAAATTTACTGTCAAATTGGTTTCCATACAACACCCAGTGCTCATCCCAAAAGGTGCCCTCCTCAATACCCATCACCCACCCTGCCCTCCCTCCCACCCCCCATCCACAGCTGCTTTAAACTCCAGATGCTCAGAGCTAATCATCTTCTTACCACCCAGATCACTTTTATTTCTGGTCTTCATCTGACTTGGCCATCATCCCTGGCTCCTCCCAGCTCTTTCCCCATCCATCCCAAGAGGTCACCATGCATTAATTCTACTGAAGCGCCTTTTCTCTACTTTCAGAGACACAGTGTCCACACAGTGGCAACACTCCTCACCCCCTTGCTCCTAACCTAGCTGTTCCTGGCCTCTTCCCAGGCATTCTTCATGCACAGGTGACACCACAGCTGACAGCTGGCAAAAGATTTCTGCCCCCTGCTTACAATCTATCAATGGCTTCTTATTGTTCGACAGTAATCTCCAGATGCCTCAACATGGCATCACTCTTGGGCCTCTGGCTTGCCACCACCTGTCTCTCCCACGCACTACCTTGCAGCTCTTTCCAAAGGGTAGACCCGGCCCAATTTTCGCAGGCCTGGCTGTTTCCCCAGCCTGGACCACCCTTCCTAACTCATCACCGCCAGGCAGCAACATCCTCACCTGCACAAATCCTTGTGCCTCCCACGGCAGAGCCAGCCCCGTAGTGTATGCCTCTGCCCTGTGACAGACGCAGGACCCAGCCCTGGCTGCTGCCTCAACAGCCGTGCATCTCCCCCATGATAAGCCCCTCGTGGGTCAGTACCATATTCCACTCATTCTGTAACGCTGGAGCCTGGGATGGGAAGTCCAATAGTGTCAAGACCCAATATTCAGTGATCTGACACCAACCTGGTCAAAATACACTGCTGCTACTATCATTATTATTATGATACATTTATTGAAAGAAAGGCAAAGAATGGACTTCCATGCTTGACTGCCAGAATCAAAAGCATCTGCATTCACAATCTAAGTAGAATAGCAAACGTGTGCAGAACTCAACAAGAATACTACTGAAGAATATCTAGAGTAAGAGTTCCAAACCACAGGTATATAATATCTAAGCATTATGACCATGCTTCAAGGGATAAAGCAACGGTCTTACCAGGCCCTTGAGATGGTTTCTAGATGCAAATGATGGGGCATATCCCAGCAATTTAAAAAAATGGAAAAGTGGGCCTGGACACCACCAGTGCCCTGGGTCTTTTCAGGGTAATGGTCTAAGGCTGCCTCCAGCCGCACCACTCTAATAAATCCCCCCTGGAGCTGAGATTGTTACTGGTTTGAGCTCGCACATGACAATCTTTGCTATTGCTTGGGAAGTCAAAAAAACAAATACACGGAGTGCATCTACCTCCTTCTCCGAAAAAACAAACCAATGTCTCAGTGGAAAAAAGGAGGCCAAACCTCCGTCACACCTTTTGAAGTCTGTCAAACCTTGCACTGGAGATACAGAAGTAGTGGTTCCATGATTTAGGGTTCCTTGGACAAGTAATCCCCTCGGGGCAGAGGGGCTCAATCCTGGCTGCACACAGCTGAAAGGTGCTAATTTAATTCACGCAGGTTGCATCTAGGCCTCAGGCTTTGGAAGCTCTCCGGGTAGTTCAAAAGGACAGATTCAGTTGAACCACCGTCCTAAGGTCTGGAACTAGGTATCACATTAGAATTGATTTACCTTTCTCAATTCCATAAAGATGCACAAAATAAAATAAAAAATAAAAAAAGCGTCTTGAAGAGCTTCTCATTGATGTTGTTGAGTAGTATAAAACTTCTTCTTAGACAACAACGCCAAAGAATTAAAACTAGGCCCCCAAATCCCACAGTTTTGAAAGATGACAAAGTAATAGATGCTTACTATAGACCAGTTCAAAGAAAAATGTTTAGATCCCACCATCAAGACACAATTAACCTTTCAGTGCCTTTTCTTCCTGTTGTTTTACATGAAGAACAAAATGCATTCTTAACCTGTGTTAGGTATATTCATATATGTTAGATGCGTTATTTTTTTCTCTTCCCCCCGCCCTTCCAGCTTCTCATCCCTGCCTCACAGACTAATGTGTACACACCCTGCATTTCTGTGGGATTAAACGTGCATTATGAACACGGTTTAGTTACCTTTCTTCACTTCAAATTATTAGTGCCAGCGTTTTCCCCCATCATGAAATAATTGTCAAAACCATGATTTTAACGGCAATATTGTCTTCTAACATGCATGTCTCAAAAGTCATTTGCCAACCTCCATGCCTTCACTTCCAAGACAAATACATGCTAAGACACTTGAAAAAGCTCTCCCTTAACTCATAATTTATTTGCAACTTAAGTTTCAAGTAAAATCAAACACTTTAATTTCGTTAGGCTCTGGTGTCAGCGATAAAATGATCGGTGGCTGCATGCATATTGATCTCTGTAAGTTCATGTAATTCACAATTTTTATAGTTTACCTAGTTTATTGATTAGCTGGTCTTTCCATCTCCTTTTGTCTTCTTCTAAAATCATTCCTGAAATGATTTCACTGTTTTAAGTGCAATAGCACTAAACTTTCAGTTCTTACAGAAAAACCTTTTCAGGCAACTTGGGATTTTTAAAAGACATAATACATAAGGTCACGTAACTCCTAAAAGAGGGAACTAGGCAGAGAAATGGTGGCTATGTTTATGTAGAGAGCCACTGTAACCGAGTATGAAACTGCTCTCATCACTGGGAGGAAAGAGGCAAGACAGAGCCAGTTCTCATTATCTGATTCAAAGAGGCAAACCGGTTCACCTGGAGAGGAAGGCCCTTTGTGAGTTGTGAACGCTAAGCTGATTTATCATGTGGGCCTAATGTAAGAGACAATGTGCATCATAACGGAGAGGACGTCAAGGGGAGTTTTACACAAAGCACAGAGATCAGCTCTCAAAGCCGTTTCTTCTAGCAACTCTCACTAAGAGCCAAGGACATGATGTGAAGTCGTAACTCTGTAAAAGGATTTTGGGGAGAGCAGAGATGGACAGTCAGAGTGTGACAGGGCAGACCTCCAGGGAAGCTGGCGGATGAATGGGAAGAGATCTCTTGGCATATGCCTCTCACACCTCGCTTCTCTGTGCCACCATCTGAAGAGCTGAGCAATTCAAAACTGAGATTGCTTGCAGGACCTCAAGAGCAGATGTCCTGCATTATTGATTCAAAGGAGACCCATGTGCTTCAGATCCTCAAGCAGAAGGGGATGAACATTTTCCCAAGAGGATCCAGAGCTGACTAGAAAGACATCATTACATGTAAGTGGGAAATGGTTGAGGGCTTTGCACAAAAAAGCAGCTTTGAATCTTTTCAAATGCTTAAACTCAGTTCAGCCTCCAGAGATCTGCACTATAAAATGTCAACATTGACTGTGGCTAGCAAAATGCTGCCAGTAAGAGCAGGGAGCAGTTCAACACATGCTAAATACACGCCATGCTGCGTGGACTCCCATCGCCCATCCAGTCCCCACTCTGTACTGGGCCTTGAAGTCTGCTTGCATGAATAACATTCATGGGCTCACTTGCCCATCTGGCTTCTGACTGGGTTTTGCCAATGAGGAGCAGAAGAGTTCAGAAGGAAGGGGGAAAATAAGGTTGCAATGTTCCTTTGGCACCTCCCTGCAGAAGGCTGGCTATACAGCTTCACCTAAGGTACCTGTCACCGGCCTTCTCTGTCTTGAGGTTCTACAACTGCTCCCCACCTCCCTCCTTCAGGCCTAGTGAAGGTGATGGCTCCCTGTTGCTTCTAGCCTCTAGTACTCCATCATCCCTTAAACTTTACCTGTACCCTGCCTACACCTTCCTTTTCATTAAACTCGCCACAAATTATCCAGTTCATGAACACCATCTTTTATTGCCTGGATCCTGCCTGATACCCACATTTAATTATTTAAAATCACACTATGCAAGGCTTTGTGGCAATACAGAGGAAGTGTACTAAGGTTAACTTAATAAGTACCGTGTGCCAGGGGTACCTGGTTGGTTCAGTCAGTTACGTGTCTGACTTCCGCTCAGGTCATGATCTCGCGGTCTGTGAGTTCGAGCCCCACATCGGGCTCTGTGTTGACAGCTCGGAGCCTGGAGCATGCTTCCGATTCTGTCTCCCTCTCTCTCTGCCCTTCCCCTGCTCACGCTCTGTCTCTGTCTCTCAAAAATAAATGTTAAAAAAAATTAAAAAATAAGTACCCTGTGCCAGATACTGCACTTACAGGATTTATAACCTCCTCCAACCTTCAAATACCTTATTTATTATTGCCATTTTACAGAGGTAGTTAGCAATTTGTCTGACGTTATAGAGCTATTCATTGTCACTGAACACATAATCTACTCTAAAATCATGAATTTTCTTTTTTTTTTTCAATGGATTTATAATTTCAGTGTAGGACACTCAAATAATTTTAAAACAACGCATCATGCAACAGGACTAGGTGTGCAAATAAAATAGATGCTGACTCTTATCAAGTCCAGAGTGGAATGCAGTAATTATGGAAAATTTCATTAAAGAATGAGAATTTGCTGTAGTCCTTAATGAGCAGCAGGAAGTTGGGCAAAATAAGGAAAGAACACTTTAGGGGAAGGTGACCTACGGCATCTGGAGAGAGAGGGTGATGGGAAAGGGTTCTCCAAGGCAAAAAGCTGGCAATTAAACCAAAAAAGGAGACTGAGGCTACATTAAAAAGAGTCAGGTACGTTTTTACTCTATCCAGAGGTCGATAATAAATCACATGGGAAATTTAAACCATGCGGTTGGTGTGGGCATCCAACCTGACAACCAGCATGGATTGCAGAAGGGCCTGAACACAAAGGGATACCAGATACCTCAGAAGTTCGAAGGCAAAAGAGGGTAGCCTTCCACTCTGGACTTACTTTTATAGAATTATTAGGGCTTGGGGACAGCAGGCCACAGAGGCAGAAATCAAGGGTGGGAACACAATGACTTGAAGAATTAGTATTTCACTGACAAAAATCCTGAGATGACAGTTTTCTGGTTTGTCAAGCTGCATCAGAGAATAAGGAGGGGCAGAAGAGGAACTACTATTCAAATCTGCTTATTTTACACGGTTACAAAAAGGCGCTAAGGAAAACAACTGAGGGGGCGCCTGGGTGGCTCAGTCCGTTAGGAGTCTGGTTTCAGCTCAGGTCATGATCTCACAGCTCCTGAGTTCGAGCCCTGTGTCGGACTCTGTGCTGACAGCTCAAGGCCTGGAGCCTGCTTCTGATTCCGTCTCCCTCTCTCTCTGCCCCTCCCTCACTCATGCTCTGTGTCTGTCTCTCTCTTTCTCTCTCAAAAATAAATAAATATTTTAAAATTTTTTCTTAAAAAAAGAAAAATTGAGTATAAAATAGAAATCTGAGTGAACATGAGATCTGGAGGACATTCTATCCTTATCCTCTGTGAATCAGGAAACTACAACTTTTTATCTCCATCTCAGAGACAGAAATTGAACTTCTTCAATGGATAAGAAACACCCCTTCAGATACAGCCACAGCTGGTCTAATCAAGCAGTACTCGTCACTATCAAAAGTTCATTTGCCATCCTGATTCTTCCTGTCCCAAAGAAGCCTCTTTGCCTTTCTGGAACCTCTGAAGAACAAAAGTATTTGATCCCCAAGTATTACTATCATAACTTTTTATTATTAATCCTCTAACTCAACTTCCTCCCTCTAACTATACAGAGTCTTCAAATGAATGAGGACACAGTAATAGTCCCACACAATGATACTGCCATGGAACTTTAGGTCAAGTGTAAACACATCCAGAATCACATTAAAGTCGACAGAGAAGACGCACTCAGACATCAGGACTTGAATGACCTACATTCAAGGACTGAGAAACAGAGGAAGCTGGGCACCCAGTCAGAACACAAGAATCCACCTGCTTCTTTGCTTACTAAAACTGAACTCGAGATGAAGGTTGGTGGGAAATCAGAGCCTAGGCCAAAGTAATAATGTTAGGTTTTTGTTATTGTTTCAGTTAAGGTTGGGAGATGAGGCCAGGTGTAGAAGAAGACAAACAAAACAAAAAACCTAACAGAACCTAGAAGTCTGAATTCAAAAGGTTTTGTTGTTAACTGCACCACACAGGAAAAACAACTTAACATTCTAGCTGCACATGAGAGCCTGGAAATGGATTGAAACAGTCATGTGTAATTGGGGAGGAGGGAAATCAACAGATGATACCAGGCAAAGCAAAACACAAGAGGATGGCAGGAGAAGAACCCTAGGATGTCTCCCTGGGAGACCCCTCCCTCTTTTTGTGATTCCTTGCTGCTTTAACAATGCCTATTCATTTTTCTCCAGCCTTGGGAGCTATCACATTAGGGATAAGGGACACTTTCATTAAAACAAATACAATGGAAACATATAACAAAAATCACCGAAACAATTAATTTCCCTGACAGCCAAAAAATATGATCCGTGTATGAGGAATATTAGCACTGAAAGGAGCCAGTTATCCTTTGATGCATTAGACCTGTCTAGAAATTCAAATTGCCCCAAGTCCAAGGTCTGCCCAAGCCCATCCATCCGTCAGAATTTCCCATGTTTTGAGATGCAATCTGAAAAGTTTCCCAGATTCCAACAGTGGAAGCCATTGGGGCCTCTTTCTCCCATTCTCATTTCCAAGGCCGTGATTGAAGGGCTATCAGTAGTACTGGAAATATTAACACAGTCCACAGAAAAGACGGAAAAGTGCAGTCACTTCAGATGAACAACTCAGTTGTGCTGCCCTTTTATGAGGTAGTCATGCCTTGAGAAATTACATGTTCTGACCAAAAATAATTTCCCAAAGACCAAACATTAAAAATACCACTAGTATTCCTGTGTTTTAAGAGCTAGAGGTACTGAAATTGGAAAAAATACGTTCTTAACACGTACTGCATTATTTTACTCCAAACACATGCTACATTATAAAATTCAATCGTATGGAATTACAGTATTTGTGTGCTCCAGATTTTTGACTAGGCTTTATGTTATTTAAAAAACTGGTCTGTTCCACATGCTATGCATTTATTCAGTGCAGCACACCAACAGACTCTTATTATTGTACAAAATCCTATAGTCCTGTCAAAATGATCCCTGTAAATAAACAGTGTTTACTGTCTTTACTGCTGATTCTTCTCACTTAAAAACAAATTCAAGGGGCGCCTGGGTGGCGCAGTCAGTTAAGCGTCCGACTTCAGCCAGGTCACGATCTCGCGGTCCGTGAGTTCGAGCCCCGCGTCAGGCTCTGGGCTGATGGCTCGGAGCCTGGAGCCTGCTTCCGATTCTGTGTCTCCCTCTCTCTCTGCCCCTCCCCCGTTCATGCTCTGTCTCTCTCTGTCCCAAAAATAAATAAAAAACGTTGAAAAAAAAAATTTAAAAAAAAAAAAAAAAAAAACAAATTCAAATAGTATGCATGGAGTAAAGATCTAATTATTTCATCTTGCTCGTTATGATATATGTTATAAAAAGACATATTAGCCCTTGCTTTTCAACAACGTATTTATTGAGTGCCTACCATATGCTAGTGTACTTATTATATAGCCATTAACTTTTAAAAACCTCATTTATATTTCTGTCCTACTTACTACACTCAAAGGTCTTATGCTACAATGTGCGTTTGATGGAAAAATAATCATATGCTGAGGGTACAGCACTTGCTCAAGATTACCTCGCAAAACATAGGGTCTGTATCAGGACTACAAAATGTGTAGGTTTCATCCTAGCGTCACCACTACAGATGTATCTCAATTGCATGTTGAAATGTTTCAAATAGTGTGTATTTGTAAATTAACTTAATTCTTAAATTCACTAGGTGGCGTTATTCTCACGAACTCCACAGTGACATCTTTCCTAATACAAACACATGCTTAAATTTTGTATTTTGTAAATAGATTCCTTATACAGCAATTTCTTAAAATAGCTACTCTGTATAAGAGATGTCTTTTAAAATATATTAGATACAATGGGAGTAAAAGAAAAATAGGTTTTAGTCAAAGTTAAGTTGTAACCATGAGGTGGCAGAACTTTTAGACACTTTTATATTGTTATTCCTCACAGCATGAAGACTTTTCTCATTCATAAAAGAAATCAGACATTCTATCCATTCTGTCATAGATTATGGCAGATATAGTAAAAGTATGTTAAGTACAATGACCACCCAGCACTCTAAGTACTGTATTAATGAGCCATGTTTCCTTTGTTTTGTCACAAATCTTTTAGATAAAAGGTAACTCTAGTATTTTAAATAGCCACAATAATGATTTATTTCTAAAATTAAAAGTTCTGTGAGATCTAGACTCCTCAAAAGCACCATATTTCAATCATGCCCTCCGAAGTGATGAGAATGTATACTAGAGAAATGAAGCACGAAAAGGAGTTTCTTATCAAATATACATTAAACAATCATCTAAAATGCATTAAAGGAAAGAGAAAACTTAGCAGAATTGCCATTGATGAATAAGCAGAACCCCTAGGAGCTTAATAGCTTATCATCTTTTTGACAAAGAGACTTTCCATATTTAACCAATGACCCCAAAGAGGACACGGAGCCACACAAACAGCTGTGCATTACCAGAACTTTATAGATGGGATGAAAACAAAGAAAAGGAAATCCACAGCAGTGACTAACAGCACTGTACATTCAAAACAATGACCACAGTGAAAATCATTAAAGAGGCAGTCTGTTTACTTAGGTTGGGAACAATAGATGACATTTAACCCCAATTTCTTTAATCCCTCTTTTGTTTACCTGCAGATAATCCTTTAATTTGCCCACAATATTATAATATGAATTATAGTTGAATTAGTAATTGACACTGAGAACAAAAAGCAGACAACTAGACCAGCTGTGAGTCAAAGACTATTAAGGACTATCTGGAAGCATTTCTAGATATGCCCTGTCTATATATTCTGTACGATCAAGCATGCGTTTGAATTTTTTTTTTCAAAAATAATGAATGAGAGTTTAACAATGGCTAGTCATTAGATTCTCTCAGAAAAAAAATAAAAACACCACCTAAATACAGGAAAAAGTTATCAAGGAGTTAAACATACTAATTTTGAACATACTTATGTTTTAGCTTCCTGAAACTTACAAACAACTAAGCAGATGTTTTGTTTTGTATTTTCAAGTTGTCTGATTTGCCAAGTTTTAACTTGGAAGACACTTCTACACTCAAGTCGGAGTAATTTAATTAGAGAAACTCGGGCACAATCATCAAGGCAGTAAGATAACGTATCTTTTCCTCATCTCAACATAAACAAATTATAGACAACTCTGATTGAACTACCAGCAGAAACTTTCATCTCACTGGCAGAAGAAAACTCCCAGCAGCTGCACACATCTGCAAGGCCATCAGACAGATGCCGCTGCGGCTCGGAGGTTGATCCTGACACAAAAGTGAGTCCTGTGTTCCCAGAACTGAATGGAGTTGCCACCCTCCACAGACTTCCCAGACACTTGACAGAATGCCAAATCGGCTCATCAGCTGTCACCGCCAGCCACAATTCAACTATTCTTGAACACCCAGCAGGAAAACAACCCACAAAGTACCAAACTCCAAGTCCTATCTATTGTCTCTGACAAAACAGCCTTTCTCATTGAACCCTGTGATATGTCACTGAACCCCGTAACTAGAGACTTAGCACATCACATCGCCAAGTGGATACGAAGAACCGTGCACGTATTTGTGCCCAGTCCAGGAATGAAAAGGGAACTTTGAAACCCGCAATGGCAGACCACTCGTGATGCTACATTTCAAGAACGGAAGCATCTCCTACCTGGAGCCCTCTTCGTCTTAGAATGCTGGACTCATCCATCTCCCCCTCCGCTTTCTCTGAGCCTCACAACAGTCTAGCCATGCTGTACTACCTCTACTTCGGCACGCTAATTCAGAGCCCGGCAGCTGCTGAACACTTACATCACGCTCTAGCTGATTGGAGCCCAGAGTCAGCTGGTCCCACTTAGTTATGCACTCCAGCAACTTCGGAGATCACGGAGGCTTGCAGTTAGCTGGGAGAGCGCAGCAAGTGGGCTCAGGTACCTAATGCGTTTAGCCAGGCGGAGTCGGCTCCTGCTATCAGAGGGGGAAATCGTGGGATCCCTGTTTCACCTTCTTCAAAATGCTGGCTCTGGCATTCCGGGCGATCCGTAAATGGCTTTCGGCAGCGGCTGTGGGTCAAGCCCCTTCTGAAGCAACGATAAGGTCAAAGTGGCTAAGTAAATCAGGGGTGACAGACACCTCCGTAAAAGGCAGCCACTGACTGGGACGGTGAAAAACCAGGGCACAGCTGGTCAGCCAAGCAGCACCACTGTGCCTGCCGCTCATCCTTTCTGATGGCATCAAAGAAAAAAACGGAGCAGAACACGCTGCCTGAAACCCTGAAAACAGAGGGCTCTGGGCGGCTGCTCTTCCTGCCTTGGCAAAACACTTCACACTTCCCAGGGTGAAAGCCCATTCATTTACATAAATACCTTGCCAGTGGATTCCTGGCCCAAAGACAGAAACATTTTCGATAACAATTTCCCTCCTGATAGTAACTTAAGTTTTGTTGATACCTGACCAAAATGTAAAAAGGCAGAAGAAATTCTAAGAGCCATCATTAGTTGGAATATTAACCTATTTACAGTCTATAAGCAGCAAAAAAAAAAAAAAAAAAAAAAAAAAAAAGATTCCCATCATGTGCAATTTCACAGTCTGTTTCATCTTGTTTACTCCGCTCCTCCTCATCTGATTTCAATTCAAAGCAACCAAGAGATGAATATTAAGTTTTCATTACTGGCCTGGCCCAGGAGTAACGATATACGATACTACCAATTTATAATAAATTATTCTCCCTTGATTTCTATTCTCAAGATATTGAAATTGAGATTATAGTTGGGTTCTGAGGAGGCAGATTCTAGGACCCTCTGCAATTCATCTGAAAACCACATTCGCCTTCACTCTCTCCATTAGACAGACTTTCTCTTGAATGAAAGGGAGTAAGACAAGAGCATTTTTTTTTTTAAGTCCACATTTCCTGGGTTTTACCTTAGCCCAGATATCTGACGTCTAAGTGTGGGGGGCAGGGAAGGAAGTATTAGAGGTTCCTTACCCACCCATCTGCTATTACACGAGCTTCCTGTCTCTTTCTGGCTGTCAACACACTATTAGGCGTGCTATCAATTGATTAGATTATGTCATTAAAAATAGCTTGGGGATTTATGAATCTAACCACTGAGGAAAATTGATTGCATTTTATGTTCCCAAACAGTCTTTGCATATATCTTCAGACAAAGAGAAACCTTGTCAAAAAATGCCACCACTGGCAGAGGCATCAGCAGAGAAGGGTGTCAGTGTGCTCTTCCACTTACGTGTGCACATTTGACACCACTTAAGGAACAAAACCCCAGGGAGTTTTTAGTTCTCTTTCCCATGCACAGAAGTAGTGCAATCTCTAAAAGCAAAGAGCGAGCACCAAACTGATCCGTGGGCAAGCCAAAAGGCACCAAAAAATTCTACTGCAAACAATGGTTTGAAAACGATTTCAAAAAACCGTATGTGTTTATTTACGTGGAAGGACAAAACAAAAAGGGAAACAAACAAACAAAAAGGAAGGAAACAACCCAAAGAAAAAGCCTGAAAGCCTGGAGGGTAAGGTCTGCTTCCTACCTGTGAGAGATCTGCCAAGCTGGTGGAAATAGGTCCCCATTCTTGACAGGCCCACCTGTACTTGAATCTTTTCCTGCAAAAGGGAGACCTTTTCCTTCAATGAAAGCAAAAGGTATGACAGTTGTTGACCTTTCTCCCTCAAGTCACCCTCCTGAGAGAGGAGCACGAACAGTTGCCTGAAATTTGAAGTGGCATCTTAGACAAAGTGCCTTGGCAGCAGGTAAGAATATATTTACCAACTTAGACTGTCACTGTCATCTGCGCACAGAGGCATAAGGAACTCCTAGCTGGTTTCAGGAAAAGGAAAAAAAAAAAAATCATGACCTAAGAACCTGAACTTTCAAGAGCAAAAGCCAAGCCGGGGTCCTTACACACATGCCTGTGCTCCGAATACTGCCGTCTTCATTGTGCTGATCAGTCTAGCGAAAACAGGGTCTAGGGGAGGGTACAGCAAGTTTTCCCTACGGAGAAGGAAGGGAAGAGATTTTTTCCCCTTGAAATAAAGCTCATATAGGTTGCCGGGAAGGAGAGAGAGAAAAAAAACCAGCAGAGGCCAGAAGTATCTTTTCTGTGACCAATTGGGTAAGCTAGCTGCAAATGCTATCTCAAGACATTTCGAGGACACCCTGTCAAAGAGTCAAGTGATGTGTATCCCAGATAAGTTGACTCTGTGTATCCCAGGCACGAGGCAGCTACAGATGTTTGGTGGGTGGGAGTGATAAAAAGGAATTTGGTTAAGGGAGGAAAGTATGTTTCTTAACAAAAGAATATTTTGAGATAAAAATCTAGTTTAGTATTCAACCATTAACTAAGTCTAAGATGAAGATTAGAACCACTGCAGCATCAAATCTAGTATGAAAAAATATCGATTACCTGTCAAAATGTATCACTTTGAGAAGTGATACATACATTTTAAAGAAATAAAACCAGCCAGAGGCAAAAACATTTGGGACAAAAATGAAAGGCTGCTGAAAAATAACATCCAGCAATAATGGCTTAGCAGAGGGAATAGTAAAAGGAAAATTGCTACATTTACCCTTTGCTATATATTTTCTCATCAAGATAAGCCATGTGTTAAAATGCAATAAAAACTTCAAGCGATGACACTATTCACAGGTAATAATTAGGATCTAGCCTAATTTCCATTAATAAACTCATCTTTCCTGCAATTTAACACCTTTATGGAATTTGTTCACAATATTGTGAGTTAATTCAAAAAGTATCAACCTCAGTGTTTAATGCTCTTATATGTGTATTCAAATAAAATTTCTTAGCTTTTGTCATTAATTATACTCTAAAGCCAGGGGCTTCATAGTACTTGATTTTTTTAAAAAGGTATTTGTATGAACACACCCCATGCATACTCTATTGCAGGCATAATTTACTCCAAAGAACACTCAAAATCCATGGACACTGCAATATGGGTAAAAATTCAAATTTTAGTGATCATTCCAATAAATGGCTCACAGTAACAAAAACAATTCTAATCCTGATTGAGCAAAATGGGAGCAGGGATGGAGTGGGGACAGCATAAGGTTACACACATTCTCAACAAAGTGGTAGACTGAGATCTTGTAATTCCTGTCTACAGTTATATCGTTTGGTATAAGGGTACAGGTTTGCCATCTGATTTAGCTGGTCAGTTAACTTTTTAAATTTAACTTTTTAAATTTTTCACAAATTTAAAAAGAAGTTACCTCTCTAGGGGCGCCTGGGTGGCGCAGTCGGTTAAGCGTCCGACTTCAGCCAGGTCACGATCTCGCGGTCCGTGAGTTCGAGCCCCGCGTCAGGCTCTGGGCCGACGGCTCGGAGCCTGGAGCCTGTTTCCGATTCTGTGTCTCCCTCTCTCTCTGCCCCTCCCCCGTTCATGCTCTGTCTCTCTCTGTCCCAAAAACAAATAAAAAACGTTGAAAAAAATTTAAAAAAAAAAATAAAAAGAAGTTACCTCTCTTCACTAGTTTCACACTGGTTACCCCAAAGTAAACATTTGTTCTGATTATATCCACTCTGCAGCAACTTAAGGTTCACTGAAAAACTGCCACGAGGAACACTTTGAGGAGGTTTTTTTAAAAACCTAAGAGGGGTGCCTGGGTAGCTCGGTCCGTTGAGTGTCCGCCTTCAGCTCCAGTCATGATTTCATGGTTGGTTGGTGGGTTCAGGCCCCACAACGGGCTCACTGCTGCCAGCACAGAGCCCACTTTGGATCCCCTGTCCTCCTCTCTCTCTCTTCACCTCCCCTGCCTACATGCTCTCTCTCTCTTACATAAGTAAATAAATAAATACATGCATGCATACATATATACATGCATACATTCCTAAGATAGCAGAAGTTTCCAAACTTAACCTTGCCCATCGCACCGCACCGACCTAATCCGTTCCCTACCAGCAGCTCCCAGTCTTGGCCCTGGGACCACCTACACACAAGCTAAGGAGGCCCAGATCAGAGAGGACTGAGAGAACCGTTTCCTGGTGGAGGAAGAGGCTTCTCCCTTCACATCAGCCACAGAGAGCAGTGTCAGAAGAATGCCACTGTTCCCTGTCCCTCATCCCATCAGTAAGAGTGGTCAGGATACTCCAAACATGATTTCTAGTACTATCAGCACAATCTGTGGGGGGATCATGCCGTCGTCTTTTCTTGTACATGTGTGGCAGTGATCACTACTTCTGCTTGAGTAAGGTAGACAAACAGCCACAAAATGCATTAACTACCATAGCCTGTCTGTTACTTTTAGATAATAGACCAAGGATGCATGTATCTTTTATGTATGTGCATTGGCCAGTTAAGTGTATGTGGCCAAGTAGACAAATCCTTCTTCATTAACTGATTACTTTTTCCACTCATAAGATCAATGTCAATGGCCAATGACCGTGTCTGTATTTAAGAAGAAGTAATATCAAAGCCATAAGAACTTAAAAGGAGAAACAGGCTATTCCCGAGAATGCATACAACTCTCCATTATTGTGAATATAATCATACTGCAATGTAAACCCTGAATGCCAATGACCAATGTGGCTGGGAGATCTGTTCAAAAATACATTCCCGTGTTTACATCTACATTCCTCCCCAATTTTTGCACTTTATTTTCCTCCATGTTTTACTTCTAAATAATAATAGTCAACATTTATTGATCACACACTATGTGCCAATCTCTGTTCTAAGTACTTCACACAGTTCATCTCATTTAATCCTTAGACCAACTATATCAAATAGATATTATCCCCATTTTACAGATGAGGAAACTGACCCTCAGAGAAGTCAAGTAACTTCCTAAGATCACACAGTCAAGGAAAGGCAGACTGAGATACCGGCTCCAATTTTGGTTCCCAACCACCTTATTGCCTGTTTGGGTCTACGCAAAGGAGGAAAAAGGACTTCCAAGGTGAATGAAAACACATGGAAGGCGTCAGATATTTTTAGCTCCTAAGGAAAAACTACCACGTTGTAAGGTGTCACTGGTCAGAGCACATCAGAAAGAGCATTAAGGAATGTCAGATTCCACAGGCCATGTGTCTCTAAAAGAGCAAAGGAGCAGCGTTTCCACTGCTTCAGGAAAGAAGCTAGAGAGGACCCCTGGGGAAGGAGGAGGAAGAAGAGGGCAGCCAGAGACAAGTTATGGAGGATGGGCTCTGCTTTCTTCTTAGATGTCTCTGTGCCTCAGGGGAATCCCTCTGAGTTTGATCAACTCTTTATGCTTCTGGCGGCTCCAAAACGATTCAATTCTAAATACAGCGTAATATTTTTACAATCATGTAAATTCCACACAACCAAAGGTAACCTTTCAGTTATTGTATCAGGCATGATACACACCCCCATTCACCTGTGGGGCTTTCTGGCAGCTCTTAATTTCCTGGTCCAATATTCTTCATCTTTTCTGGAATTTACCACGGAAGGCACTCCTTAAATCTCCCCTTCCTTTTAGGTGAAATGACTCAGGGCGAGGCTGTTCAGCCTGTTCCGAGCAATACTGAAACTTCCCTTCATTTTCTGGAAGTCGTGACTCTCCAGCATCCTCAGCAGAAAGGACCCTGCACAGAGAGCCGTCCCTGCCCAGGCTCTGCCAAAGAGGAATCTGGTAGCTTGGGGCAAGTCCCTTAACTTCCTGGAGCTTCAGTTTCTATCACATAAATTGAAGATATGACAATGGGCTTCAGATGAGGAAGATAGGGAAAGGAGGAAATTGGGAAGTTTGGGAAGCTGACCATACTGTCCTTCAGGCGGAGCCTCCTGGCCCCATAGCCATGTGTCCACACTTTCCTTCCTCTTCTATTATCTTTCAGGCCACATCAGCCTGCAGAGTATCAACAACACATACCATTCAGCCACGTTCTGGCTTTAAGGCTCCTACGCCCTGAGCAGGAACACGCGAGAGGCAGAGGACACAGCTCAGCTCCCCAGCAGTCGCTTCTCACTGCCATTCTCCCAAGTCAGAAAGCAGCAAGCATGCTGACACCAGGGGTGGGCTGAAGCGCGGGGGCCGAAACTTACACCACAGTCTGCGTGCCAACTCTGAGAACAGGTTACATACTTGGCTCCAAAGGACATTCATCTTCCTTTGTGCCTAATATTAATACTGTAATATGACAAGATTCTTGTCTGAAGTTACTCCTGTCTAATCTCTAGCAATATTTGTTGTTCATTAAAGTAGCATGCAAGTGAACCAGATATATATCACCAGTGTCATCAATGCCCAAAAAGTAAAAAGACACCTGGATGCAGGTTCCATTCTGTTCAAAGTCCCAGGAGATAGTATGCTCAGGAGGCAACATTGAAATCATGAATTCCCTTGTCCTAGATTTTAAACGTCATTTGAAATTTTAAAATAAAGTTCTAATCTCTATGGTCAACAAAGGTAAAGAACTACCTCACACTATATGTCTTTTTCTCCCCAAAGCAAAATTTTCAAACTTGTAAGGAAGAGGACTAAAACAAAGGATGGGCTGCCTGCCTTCTAGAGAAAAGACAGAATTTTTCCTACTCCTAGGAAAGGGGAGGGATCTAACACCTTCCCACTGACGATACACCAAAGTCTGAATTTATCCAAGAGTAGCATTTTCTAAAACACATGTTTCATTTAGCAGAAATTGCAGGTGGGGGTCAGCAGCAAGCATATGCCTATAAAATATGCTGCATCCCACGCTGCCTGCATTTAGCTCCATTTTCCATCCCGCCTGTAATCCTGAAGACTCTTTAAATGTATGCAATTGGTGATTTCTACAATGTAACATGCATGATTTCGCTCAGGGCTTTTCATAAGAAAGCTATATTGTCTTGACGTTTGCGTCACCTTTTTTTTATCTAATTATTTCTGGCATATTACCCATCAAATCACTACTGACAATATGACAAGAATCACGGTATTGAAAAAATTACATCCTAGAAGGAAATAATAAAATATAAATCACATACATAATTTTCTTTTGAACATTTTAACAATGACATCCTCATATACATATGAAATATAGCAGACTATCCCCATAAATGCCCTAACATCAATCACAGCAGGAAAATATTCTCTAGTTTGCGAACACACGGATCCAGCAAAATATAGCATTTCTAATAAAACTGGGTAATACAACTTCATTTTTTTCATACGAGAGCATTTATGAAGATCTGACAATTGGAAATAGCTCTAATATATTTTTTTCAATTATGCCCCTTCATCTCTAAATGATACACAGCTAACACTGGGAGTGTGAACTAGTGGTTAGCAAACTCCTGTATTTCAATATTAATAGATACATCAAGATCAGAGTAGATGAGTGAAGTGACATTGGCAGTCCTGACTCTACAGGAGGCCTATCAACCAGACGAACTTTAGAAACAAGTAAGTCAGTAGGGATATATGTAAATGATAACACTCCTGGCAGCAACTAAATATTTCATGAGCTTTGGAAGCAAAGAGACAGTCCTACAATTATTCCTAAAGTGACCAGATATACCTAGAGATAAAAAATGAAGCAAGATAATTTTGAAAAATTTGGAACTGACTTGTCCCTATTTCAAGTATAGCTACTGAATCAGAGATTACAACAGCAGTTTCAGACCACGCACACTAAACTGTTTCTTAATCTCACACTGACAGGAAGCTAAGATCTAGGTTAAATGTAATGTTAACCTAGCTACAATTCTCAAATAAAAGAAAGCACAAGACAGTGGGGGAGGGAGGGATCGGAAAAATCTTCTAAGGAGAAAAACCAAGCTAGTCACTGTGGAATTTAGAACCTGAGTGACCAAGGACAGCATGCTCAATGAAATTAGGGCCGGACTGCATACAGGAAGTAGTAAGCATTCTTTCTAGGTCTGTATGTTTATACTGACACGCTTACGATACAGACATGAAGAGCCGTGTGCAAGCTAACTGCTTTAAACCCTACAATCATAATTACAGCCTGACTCAACCTTGAGACACCAATGTAGATTAATCCTGAGGTTTTGAATGGGAACCTCTTCTGGGTCTTGTTTGCATCGTGTGCACGTAGCCAAGCGCTTTTGGTGCCTCTTTCACAAATACTTTGGAGCTAAGTAAGGCTAAGAGGTACACACAAAAGGGTATTAAGAAACACCTCAGCCTGTTTCAGGCAAGCATCTCTAAGTCAGACGTGCGTGAAACCTGTTAGTGACTCCACTGAACCCCACATGTGGTTGGCCTTTCTTTCCATCACCCTGCACTAACACATCATTCAACTCCAACGGGCACAGACATAGAGCTGCTTCCAGCAACTCCTTTTTGGATAACGGCAAGGAGTACTCCTTGGGACATGACCGCGTAACACAGCAACATGATACAACACTGCTTCTCGGCGGTATGAACTCTGTCGAGAAACTCTCCCTTTTCGACGGTACGAACTCTTCCTTCCCTTTAAACGTGCTCTTCAGAAAACCACAAAACGTGCTCCAGAGTCTACTGCATTAATCCTCATCAGTTTCTTGCAAAGTAGCAAGGCAAGAGACTGGCCCAATTTACCAACAAGGAAAGTGAGGCAATGAGATTAACAGAAGAGCCCAAAGTCCTAAATCAGCTTAAAAAAAAAAAAAAAAAAAAAAAAAGGCAGAGCAAACCAAAGGATTCGAACTTCTGAGTCAGAGACCAGTGCCCAGACAGCAGCTGAGCTCCAAAACACCTCCCCTTTCCTCGTCTGTTGTCCCCGTTCATCCCACCGATGCTTTAACAGAAATTCAAGGGCAAGAGCTCCCCTGCCAGACCTTCAAAGAGACACACAAATAAAAAACAAATGTGTGCATACCCATGTTTGGATATGCATATAAGGGGACGAACAGAAGACTAAATGAAGGTCAGACTAAGGATAAATACTCAGGGAGAAGTCACATGAAGCAGTGCCCAATCACACAATATTAATGTCTACCTAGATCAGAAAAATGATGTTGAAAACAGTGTTTAAATTTCAACTGTACAGGTGACAGATAAACTCTTTTTTTTTTTTTTTTGCTTTTTTTTTTTTGTTTGTTTGTTTGTTTGTTTTAGGGGTTAAGTGTCCTACACTTCAAGAACATACAGTCATGCATTTATATCCAAAATACCATATGATTCTTGGGATTCTGTCACACATTTAGTCTGTGACTCTTCCAGAAGAGTTTGATGAGCAGCCTCTGTTTTTTTTCTTTCTCCTTCTCTTAGCTCAAGAAAAATCAAAACACTTGTCTAGCTTTCTTAATATTTCTTTTTTTTTTTTTTTTTTTTTTTTTTTTTTTAAATTTTTTTTTTTCAACGTTTTTTATTTATTTTTGGGACAGAGAGAGACAGAGCATGAACGGGGGAGGGGCAGAGAGAGAGGGAGACACAGAATCGGAAACAGGCTCCAGGCTCCGAGCCATCAGCCCAGAGCCTGACGCGGGGCTCGAACTCACGGACCGCGAGATCGTGACCTGGCTGAAGTCGGACGCTTAACCGACTGCGCCACCCAGGCGCCCCAACTTTCTTAATATTTCAATATGATAAATGCAATAAATTTCTATTGTAGAACATCTTGTTCTACAAAGACCACCACGAAATCATATCTAATTCCAAAGAACAGTGATACATTACCTTTAGGTTTTGTCAACAACAAAATATACATAGCCTTTATACATAAAGGACCTGGAAATTACTATTAAAAGTTGTCTTTAAAATAGTTCTTTAAGTAAAACTAAGGAGTAGCTTTAACAAAAATTAATATTCTCAAAACATGACAGTAAATGTTTGAAAACTGATCTTGCTGAGAGGTGATTTAATTTCTTAGATTTAGTTTCTCTGTAGTCTATCTAAGAACGCAGCTCAAGCACATTATCCTTAAAAATCAAGGGAATCTATCTCAAGTTTTACAGACTGATATAAAGTCACTACGTTCTGTTTGAGATCCTTTGCTCATTCATTTATATCCATTAATCTTAATGATATCATTAATGCACAATGTGTTTCACAGAAACTAATTGTATTTTGCCAGAATCAAACATTAACAATTATGCCTCCCATTATCACCTAATAAAATAAAATTTAAAAAGTCTCAGGCACATCAGTGAATATTGTGGTGTGGTAACTAATTTGCATTTTTAATGCTACAATAAATTGACCAGATTATCATCAATTAGATAAATTAATATTCTGTAAGTAAGACCATAGGGGAATTATTCTGTTAGAAACTGACAACATTTGACAATCATTTCCTTGAGCTTTATTGAATATAGGCTTAGCCCTTCTTTGTCCTCTTATCTAAAGCTGGCCTTTGTGACTTTAGCTAATACCACACAACAGAACACATTCCTCTTTAATTTTATATATTTATCATTGCTTTGAGCAAAGAAAGCAGATTAGAAAATCTGTGCTCTTCAAGTAAAGGAGAAATATCTACCTGGACAATACAACTGCCCTGAGTCAGAAGCATGTGAATCAATTTGTTTACATCTTCTGTGTGTGTGTGTATCCCCTTGATTCAAAAACCAACTGCTGGACATTGACTATAAGCCAGGCATTATGATGAATGCTGAGAACACAAGAAGGAAAGAAAGACTCAGTCCCACCCGAACGCAGTCATGGGATCCCAAGACACAGAAACAAAGCACAGGATATCAGTAGAGACACAAAGACATAAATTCAAGGAGCTGCTCTGCCCAAGTACGAAGGATAGATGAACTCAAAAGGCATGTGGAGAATAAGGGAGATTTCCCAATTTATCTGCCCATTACAATCACTGGAAGATCTTTTATAAATTCCAAAATCTAAGGTCACACCCAGATCAATTCAATTACAATCTCCCAGGGTGGGCCCCAGGCAACAGTAGTTTCTGAAGCTCTCCAGGTGATTGCACTGTACTGAGAAGTCAGGCAACCATGGGTCTAAAGAGCACAGGAGTACTAAGCCAGGGGGTAGTAGGGGACTTCTCACTATGGAGTTCCTATAATTTTCCGCACAAGAGATTATAAAACTTGAGAAAAGGGCTGGGGGAGACAGTGATGGAAAACAGTAAAGGAAAAGAAGGATTAATTCCTGTAGCTATAAAAGAATATGACTTTAATCTCTTTTCACCAAAGACTTAACATTTTCATGGAAAGACAAGGCACTTTTTGCACAATCTTCCTCTAGAATTGAAGTTCAGTGAACGGGATAAGTCCTCTCGGTCTTGGCCTTACTAAACATATTACATGACTCAATTATTAAAAGCAAACAGGATTCTTCAGCTTTTCCTCTTGAGGTTTCTCCAGTGCTACCCAAACTAGTGAAGATTTCACAGCTCACCTGACAACCGTGAATGCCTGTCACCACTCTCCTCTGAGACAGGAGAAAAGGACATCTGTGAAAAGCCCATTCATTATATCATTTAACTATCCTCTAAAGAAAAGTAGATATAATAGCCTATGCGTATCATGACTGTTTTACCTACTGAAAATATTAATAGATCAAATCTGGGTCCATTTTGTGAAACAATACACAGAGATTCCTTAGTCTAAGCCATCAGTAACAATATAGATTTCTTTAGGGAAAATATGTAATAAAATTCTAATGTGTTACAGGAAAGCAGGATTTTCTCTCAATCCTTACTTGTCTTCTGAAATACAGGTTTTAGAGCTATGTACCAGTTTCACAAGGGGATACTTGCATTTAAGAAGTGAGAAAGTCACTTCCTTTGCATGCTTCTGAAGAAACATCTTTAACCATCTTTGAGTATAAAAACTGTAACTAATAGACTTTTAGCATGGAGTTACTCGTTTAGCAGTGGTATTTAATTGCACATGCAGTAGAGTTTCTAATAATGCATTCCAGTAATATGATTTCTTCAAGAAGTTACACCTACCAGGTTCCACTAAAATTCAAATACATAAACCTAAGATACCCAAACACCTACCATGTATTATTCCCTAGAACTCAAGATACTACCAAGATTAACATATTCTCTAACGTCCAGCAATGATCTGCAGCCCAAATGTGGAACAAGTCTCCATGTGACATGATAAAGCATTTTAATTTCAACTAGACACTAGCTTTTAAAAAGTTCTTCCTGCCATTTTGCTAACAGAAAATTAGCCTTCAGTAGTCCAATTGCTTTTTTCCACTTGACTTAGTAAACCACCTTGAATGTAGGGTATGCCTTTCCCTTACATGCATTATGGATGCATCTTGCTTCTGGATGGGGACAGCCGCCATGAGATTGACGTTGTGCACATTTCGACTGTGCAGATCCCAGAGGAGGAAACGCACACGCCAAAGGCACCCTGCAGTTTGCAGCACCAGGGGCGGAGGGCCTGATGCCCCTGAAGCTGAAGGCCCGGGAGGACACAAACGCCTGCAGGAGGCAGTCAATGGCATCACTGGCGACAATGCACAAGGCCCCTAGGATCCTCTATGACTGGAGGGACCAGTAACTCCACGTGGGATGGACCATCAGTGTGGGACGGTGGAACCTGCTCTCTACACACACAAGCAAGTGACCCCACACGTACTCTGAAATGCAGTTTGAGTGTTGGAAGAAACAGAAGGGCTCACTTCTCTAATGCAATATGCACCATTTATTTATGCTCTAACTTCGTGCTTTAGAGTTCGCAAATCATCCTGTTGTTACTTAATTGGAGGTGGGAGAGATTTTGCTACACTACCGCTATTTTTAGAATAACTTCAACCATGTTTTTATGGGTGCCCATGTTTGCTGGAAGGTCCTGGCTCCTCAGTGTTCACTCTTGCAGGGCAATTATTTGGGCAGTGGTAACTCGGGCCTGATTTGTTTGGGGTCCTGGTTTCTAGTGCAGCAATTTACAGTCTCCCTGAGACCATTTTAAAGACTGTTCACTTACTGCATCACTAATTGGGGGATATGAACAAACCTTTGATACTTCACTAAAGGGGAGGAGCCAGCTTTGCTTTTTGTACTTTTCACTTACTATTTCACTTTATTAAAATAATTGTACAACAATCTGTATATAAAGTTTATAATTAAAACTTATTTTGAAAAAAAAAAAAAACCCTCAACATCTTTAGTTCTCAGTTGCAAATGAGATTTGCTGATGCACCACCTACTGGACAATAGACCATTAGTTACATCAGTGCACGTTACATTAGTTTACATTAGTGCACTTCACCCTGTTTCTTTAAGCTTTTAAAACCCTAGATTCTCTGTGTTCATGAAGATGAGGGTCAGGGAAACTACTTTTCAGAGGAGGGTAATCTAAGAGGAAACACAGAGTTTGCCCCATCTATGGTGCCAGAGGTCTATAGGTGGTCAGGTTGTAAATTATCAGAATGTGGGTGTCTTTTGCATGCCTCCAGCTGCTCATCACACTTTATGAAGCACAAGGGGCAACCAAAGGTCATGAAACATGCATGGTCATTGTCCACACAAGCAAGGACGGTGCTTGCTTGAGACCTGGATGAAAGGGATGGCCTCTGCCAAGCTGATGATCCACATGGTGCTCACCCAGCACTGACTATAAAGAGTAAAAGATTCTCAGCTTTTGACAAGCACTGTAACACCAATGAGGTGTGCGCTAATTATAAACAGTTATTTGCATCTCATAGTTTGTTACTAGGTCAGGTAACATCCTAAGACTCTGAAAAATATCTGGAGACCCTCCTTCCCGGAAGCCCCAGAAGGAAAGAGAGAGAGGAAATGAGGAAAGGGACCAGGTAAGCGCCGCTGTCTGCTCACGCAAAGCTGCCCCTGTCTCAGCCCACAAAGGCCTGGGATCAGGAAGACCACACGGAGTATTCAACACTTCTCTCCTAAATTTCCGAGAGAATTAATAAAGACTTTCTAGACTCTTCTGTTCCCAGTGCCCTTCCGAGGGAACATTCCATTCTGCAAATAGTGGAAGAGTGCACTAGGCATAGATTTGTATCTACCATTCCTTCCTTCACTTCTAACTACTGTTTGCCATGGACACCTCTTTCTGGTTCAAGCTTTCAGAAATGAAAATTCTAGCTTCAGAAGAAAACCACCCACCTCTTCTCAATGGATGAAATATCTACATAGTGCCATTCAAGCAGCAGTTTTATAAAACAGATACCCATCTCCTGCTTTGCTCATTGGGATAATTTGTAAGCAGAAATATACAGCAATGTTGCCAGGCTCAAAAACTTTTGCTCAAAAGCAGTACCTGGAGGGAACTTCTTCCTACATCTGACTTTATTTTAGGCAGGAAACAAGGCCTAAAAATAAAAAGCACAAGAATGGGGATGAACAACTGGAATGTATTCCAGGTTCTTACACTTAGCTCTTGATTGCCCTTGAGAAAGTCATTTAATAAATCACTTCCTGTAATTTGTTTTAGTATCCTTAAGGGCAAATACCCCTGCCCATTTTTACCCTCCATTTTTTAGCCATATTTTATTTTTAAAATCTTGAACCCTACAGAAAATTTAAAAGAATACAACAACAAATGCATTTATACTCTACCTCAATTCACCAATTACAAAACTTTTCTGTACTTTTTTTGCTATATTTGTGGAAATAGAGTGCAGACAAAAATGGTGGGTTTTTCTGACTTAATAGAAAATATTTTAGGTAAAAAGCTCCACACAAAAAGGTGGTAAATGGTCAATAACCTATACTAAGCAAGATTTCTCAAGAATATTTTTTATCAGGAATTATAGTTCTTTAAAAACTCTTATAACTACAGAGAGTTCTCATGAACATTTTCCAGGAAGTGCTTCGCTAAGGACAGCCAGTCTTAGATGGACTCAGAATCATTCCTGTTCAGAGCTGGAAATCATTTCAAACCCTTCATTTTAGAGACATGAAAACTGAGACCCAGTGACAGTGCTTCATCTTTTATCTGCTATAAATAATACCCTTCACTGCAAGAGAGGTGGGGACATTGGAAGACAAGCAGAACACCAGGAGGAGGGGGAATGAAGGGAGTATGAGAGGTAGTCAGGCATGGTCAAGGACAGCAGCTCCCCAAACCCACTGACATTCACCCCCAGTGGCTCAGCATCACCGTGCTCCAAGGGCAAAGCAGGACAGCTGCCCTTCGGAGCAAACCGGAACCTTCTATTGCCAATCTCTGATAGTTTTCCTTTCTCCTTTCATGTTATTAATGTTTCTTCTAATGATTAGACACAGGTTCTACTAAAGATCTGACCACATAAAATGAAGCTTTACCACATGTGGCTTTGCAAGATAACCACCTCTCACATCAAGAATAGGCATAGGCCCTCCTGAGGACACATAACTCAAGTTTTGTGTTTCCTGAGCCATGCTTCGTGCTAAAGATGGGATTTCCTCTGTTATTTTGGTGTTCTGCTCCAGAAATACAAATGCTTTTGTTCACAGAATTATCTATGGCCACTTTCAAAATCCCTAAATCAATAAGAATAATTCAGCAACAGAATATTAATTTTCGGTAATACATCTCCTATCGATTGTTTCTTGGCATACTTCCTGGTCTGGTGTGGCTCCGCACTCAGCTCGGCACCCACCAGCTGTATTGTAATCATACTCATCGGCGGTGTTCTAATGCAGAAGATGACACCATTATCCAACTGGCCCGCACTGGTCTTTTTTTATTTTGCTGTTTGCTGTTCTGTGCCTCCTGACTCAAACACAGATCAAGAAAGTGTGTAAGGAGCAGTTTACAGTCAGCCATCAATTGCTTCATTTGTAAAATTAGAGCACTCCTGAGCTCACTTGTAAAATATTTTGAGGTGCTTTAATAAATTATAGCACAGGCACACAATTATGGTATTGATTGCCAAAGCCACCAGGTCCTCCGTCAGCCCCTGCTGCACTCACAGCTATCTCCTCAACATCTTTTCTCCTTTCTTAGAAAAGTGTCCAAAAACCTGACAGGTAGCATTATTTAAGGATGTGCAATGACTTCATCAATGGAGAGCAACAAAATAGGTCTTTTTATGCCTCTTAATGTGTCCATTTACCTCTTTGACAAACTATCGCCCCAGGACCCGTCACATGACTAAATCAAGATGGTGACCAGATTAAACGCATTCTGACAGGCTGACTACTCAAATGTGTAAGATAAGAGATGTTAACCTACCCAGATTGTAAGGTATGTTCTATCAAGGCATCAGAAATACTCTGAGGCTTGCCCAAGCTCTGGTATGCATCCAAATTACTTGAATAAACACAAGAAAAAGTGGCAGAGGAGGGAGAGCTGGAAGGACACATACCTATTTTTTTTAAACATTTCCTGGATCATTTTCTCAGTTAAAGTTCCAATGTGTTTGGACAAGTGTGTCTTATTTCTCACATTGCAAACATATCCATACACCAAGAATATAGCTGTTATTTTTCACTCCTACCCTAAAATGGTATCATTTAAAAAAAAAAAAAAAAAAAGAGTGCCTATCCAGAGTAAAATGTTATCTTGAGTTCTCAAATACGCAGGCTGCATTCAGCCATTAACTGCTCACTTTTTCCCATAGCCAAGCTGGGACAACTGCCCCCCCCCCCCCCCCCCCCCCATCAGAGGCCCTCGCCAGCAGACCATTACTGACATCTCTCTCCAGCGTTCAGGGACCAACTGTCAGGGAGCCCTGGTGGCAGAATAGAGAAGCCAACACGAGCCATTCTGCCTGGCAGATTCTCTGGGCCACTGCCCAGATCCTGTACATGCATGGCCCTCCTCTGTGCAGAAAGTTATCACCTGGAAAGCCCCCAGTGATGTTTATCCTGCAATTAGTCAGTCTCAGAAGGACAGACAGAACAGACACACGGTTGTTGTATACAGCGACGGCAGCATCCTCTAACTTCTGATTTCAGGGGAAAGCCTTTTGGGGAATATGGCCAAAAACCTTCCCATCCCATCTCGGCTTCCTCTCTTTTCTTTTCAAGTTCTGTCACACATGGGATTAAGACCTCTGCATCACCACTATGCTATCACAGTCAGTAAAGAACTGGGAGGGTGGAAGGAGGGCAGGGAGGGAAGGCAAAAGGATGGAATAGCAGAGGAGAAAGCATCCTCTCGGGATGAACTAGCCAGCACACTTGATCCAGATTTCCCCAGCTATCCTAGAGTGCCCCTATGAAACCTTTCATAAGCCAACAAGGTTTGTAAAGCAAAGAAGCAATTACCATTAATTTATATGGAAAACCTTTTGAGCATGCCCAGACCCAAGAAAACAACCTCTCGGGCTTTTCTGATAACTTAGGACACATCTTGCTAAAAGAAGCCCAAGATAAAGGGCGGGTGTTCACAGACACGGTTCAAAGCTATGGCAGCCTGAGGCAGCCAGGTGGAGTGTAGTTCCGGGGGGAGGAGCGTGGCTGCGCCACTCTCAAGACTGGGGCACTCACCGCCTCTGTAAGGGCTTGGGGCAAAACAAATGCTGAACACTACTTTTCTCCTTCAGCTTGTTTTCCTAAAATTGAAAATCCTCTTTCGATTTCTTTCGGTTAGTAAAAACAGGTACCAAGGCAGGTCCTTTGCAGAAATGAAGGGTGGTAACTTGAACTTTTGAAAAGCAGAGGAACCTGTACCACAAAGATCCAAAGAGAGGACAGGCAGCCAGATGCACCACGTCGAGTGACAGGTGATGCTTTGGTAGTGCTCCCATTCATGCTTTTGGTCGTGTCAACTGTCTATTTACCATTCATCTTTGTTTCTGGGTATGCCGTTAGAAGACATTTCCTAGCCTCTCTCAGAGTTGGGTGAGGTTACAAGACTGAGTTCCAGACAATGGACTATGGGGTAGATACGAACCGCTCTTCAAGATCCAGACCATTAACACTTCCCATGGGATCCTTCCCCATATACTATCTGGGGTGTCAACACTCAGGGGAACTTGGAAAGAACAAAAACACAGCTGAACTTCTATCAGCCGGAGTCCCTGAAGGGCTCTGTAGAAGAGCGCACATCTCTGCCAAAAAGGCCCACAGGTGAGGGAGAAGTAAAGTTCTATGGTTTAGAGAAGTGAGCAACAACAATAGTAAATAAACTTCTACATCAGCAAAAACGGAGTATATTTGTTACGACAGCTGGCATTTCTTGAATAGAACACAAGGCACTCCTAAATCATCCCGATTAAACAGAGAGAAAACTTACCTCACCAACAACCACAAATCATTCTTCAGCTACAAATAATGGTGTGCGAGCTCTCTCCCAGCAGACGTCACATAGGTCAGAGCTCCAGGGATCTCCAAGTTGTTGCAGAGTCCACACCCTGGGGACTGGTCGGGCAATTTACATAATGGTATATCCATGCAATGATATATTGTGTCACCATTAAAAGGGGGCACAGGAGACTTTTCTGTGCTTATATGACACAGCTTCATATTAAATTAAAAAGTGAAGCCAAACTCTGTTCAAAATTTCAAAAAGAAATGTAATTGTATATATTTATGGAGACATAAATATGGAGACATATGGAGACATATGTCATTTTTTCTACAAGTAACAAGACACAATTAGCAATGATTACCTTAGGGGAGAGGGACAAGGAAGACAAGTAAATCATTTCTTAATTTCGTATCTTTTTGTGTTCTTGAAATTCTCTAATATTATATATGTATGACTTTTTATAAAAATGTCAACAGGGATAGCGACACTGTGGGCTACTAAGTTGTTTTTCCCCAAAAAAATCCCTGTATTAAAAAAAAAAAATGTTACTGTTAAAATGTAAATGAGCAGCATGAAAGAAGGATCACATCAGTAAAATGAATGAGAGTTCCCCTCCTCCCAGGCAGATTAACTCCCAAGTGAGGACACTAGAGATTGGTGCTGACTGACTGCCAATTGTAACTATTTAATTCTAAATTTGTATTGGTGTCATGGGTGACCATAAGGCTCCCCTACTTACATGGAACTTAAGACTCTCCTGCTTATTAGAAAAGTAACAGACAGCAAGAGCATTTCTGATTAGTGATCTCGAAAGAAATGCCTGAAGAGCCAGTTCCACATAAATTCATTCCCGGATGAATTAATGTGCCTTTCCCTGACTTCAAAGCTCTTTGTCTAAATGCCACATTTTGTTGGTGGTGGGGCGGGGGTGGGGGAGGGGAGCACTTCAGTTTGAAACTATGGACAGAGGCACCAAGGAAGAAGGCAGAGTGAAGGAGACAAGTTGCACACAAGGAAGCTCTGGTGGGGCTACACTTAGAAATGACCTCTCCTGGGGAGCCTGGGTGGTTCAGTTGGTTAAGAATGTGACTCTTGATCTCCGCTCAGGTCATCATCTCACGGTTCGGTTCGTGAGTTGGAGCCCTGCATCAGGCTCTGAGCAGACAGTGTAGAGGCTTACTGAGATTCTCTCTCCCTGCCCTTCCCCTGCTCATTCTCCCTCCCTCCCTCCCTAACCCTGGGAGAAACTCTGGGTCTCATTTAAAAAAATATCCTTCAGAAAAAGGAGCACATCTACAACCTGCACATTTCACAATAACGTACATAAAGGCATCTTACGATTCAGAGTCTAGCTCATCTCTTTTGCTTGAGTTTAATTTTCACAGCAGCAGAGAAAAGGCTGACCCGGGACACAGGCACCACATCCAATATAATGCAGGAGCTCGCTGAGCTGTTTAATATTTTGTTTAAATCAACTGAACATAATTCCACCGGAACACAGAAGTTAAGGCAGAGAGAATGTGTGTTTAAATATTCTGAGATAAATGGTTTGTGCTACGGTGTCAGGAACCGCGACCAAATGTAGGGCAAAGAGGATGCTATTAGTAAAGGAGAGGTTTCTGGAGAAACTTGAGCGTGCTGGCCTGGGTCTAGGACAACAGAGGACACAGAGACACAGCCCTGCTGGGCTCCCCAGCAGCCAAAGTTTCACTGGGGAACGGGCAGGTTAAAAAAAAAATTACAACTGGTCAAACATTTCTACATAATAATACATATTTTAAAAAGCAGAACACTCTCCTGTACTTGATTTCAAATCTACATTGTAATTATCTTGAAAGTACTCTGAACCAGGAAACAACATAATTGGATTTGGGGCCACATATTTGACATCAGTGTTCAAGAGAGTTACACACGATGAACTGCACACACTGGAGCACCAGCTAAGAACTAAGAGAACCAGTCCAGCATCTAGCACATCGGCTCCGGTGTCCCTCCCGCAGCCCGACCCACCAGCCCTCATGGGCAACCTTTCAAAGAAACTTCAAGCTACATTTTAAAAAATTTTTTACTTCATTTATTTATTTTGAGAGAGACACAGAGAAAGAGAGAGAAGGGAGAAGGGGCAGAGAGACAGAAACAGAGATGTGGGGATCGAACCCATGAACTGTGAGATCATGACCTGAGCCAAGATCGAGTCAGATGCTTAACCAACTGAGCTACCCAGGCACCCCCCACCCCCTAGCTACATTTTAAAGCAATGCTCCTCACAACAAAATTTCACTGGATAAAACACGACTGAACAGCTCCATTCAAGTCTCTGGTTTTGCAAGGTGGACCGTTGAAGAACACAGGAAAAGGGTATATTGGATATTCCAACTCCATGACTGTCTGTGGACTTTAACACCCACGTGGAAGCAGAAGGAAAGGCAAGGAAAGACACTTGTCACAAAGACCAGGCGGCAACACTCACATCATCCTTGGGGCTACAGTCAAGTATCCTTTTCTATTCTAGCCTCAAGGCAGAGGGAGGCAGATGCTGCCATCTAGAGATATCTAGGGATATAAGCTTTGATAGCGGTGCAGCCAACACAAAAGGGCTGATGGCAGTGGCAGAGGACTCCAGTCTTAGGGGAGCAGCTGCCAGAGCAACACTTCCTTTCGGGAACCAGGTGCCCCCCCGCACTCCCCCGTGTCTAGAGAAAAGGGGATGCCTGACAGAGAGCCTTCAGCTCCACAATTCGTATGAGCGTAAGGACGTAAACCCCTCTGTGATGGCAAAGTGGGGCACGAAGAAGTAGGAGAAGGAAAGGGAAGAGATCACATGAATAAAAGATGGGTACCAACCATCAGTTGTGGCACCCGGGACACGGGGTTAGCTCCCGCTGAGACACAAAAACCTTCAGACTTCCAATGTCAGAGTTACAAACTACAGAGAAGGAAAACAGACAGAAAGAAACCAAAGGGAGAAATGAGAAGTCAGACCAGTAACTGGCCCAAAATTGGGATGTGGGGGAAACAGGACAGGTGAGCACAGAGGAATGTCTATGGGCTACCACAAGTTACCAGAGGGCACGAAAAGACAAACTATGTTTCGAGAAAAGGAGTTAAGAATGGTTGCATAGTATGCATGACTTTTATCCCTACCTTTTAAGAAATTTTTTTTTAAATGTTCTATGGGGATTTATAAGTTTATGATACAAAAATAAACTTAACTTTTTAGAACAAAAAATAAAGAACAGAGAAGTCATCTAATCCTGAACTTCCTAATTGATCAACTGGATCTAAGACTCCAGGATGGAAAGGTAAATAAAGTTCTGGCCAATCAAAGATGTGGCATCATTTGCCCTGATATTGGATTCCTAACCTCTTCATCTTAATGAAGAGCTTTCAGCAATGACAGACCCAGATGATGGTCATAATTCAGACACACGTTTGTCACATCCTTCTGCCTTGTGGGAGAGGCTCTAGGATTAGGACTTCAGTGGGAACTGTTGCCACCAGCACCTTCAGCGGCATCCAGTTAATTTCATACCAAATTCAGATTTCTTTAAAATGCCAGACAAGGGGCGCCTGGGTGGCGCAGTCGGTTAAGCGTCCAACTTCAACCAGGTCACGATCTCGCGGTCCGTGAGTTCGAGCCCCGCGTCAGGCTCTGGGCTGATGGCTCAGAGCCTGGAGCCTGTTTCCGATTCTGTGTCTCCCTCTCTCTCTGCCCCTCCCCCGTTCATGCTCTGTCTCTCTCTGTCCCAAAAATAAATAAAAAACGTTGAAAAAAAAAATTTTTTAAAAAAAATAAAAAAAAATAAAAAATAAATAAAATGCCAGACAAGTAGGGACCATTCAATCCTGCTCAAGCCTCTCCCTGCTCTGACAGAGCAAGGAATCCGTGAGTTGTCAGGCTTGATGGATGAGGGGAATTATTCCTTGTGTGTTATCAGTGCCCATCCCCCTTGGAGCCCATCCTTTGCCCTCGCATGAGGGGCAGAGGACGTTCTGAATAATTCAGAAAAACAACACTTTGGGAAAACAGCTCATGCCAGCAAAGTGGTATGGTCATTACCTTTTCACTTCTTTTGTTGGCTCTTCCGATGCAGCCACCAAGAAACAGGACATCTGTACAGCTAGTGTGGTAGTTGGTGCCATTAGGATTTCACAACTGCAAGCTACAAGGTAACTTGGTCACTCCCTTCACGAAATCAAAGCAGGAGCCCCTGAGATTGGCAAAGGAGGTGTTTCCCACATGTAGAGGCAGTGCCGGACCACACATGCGCACATTCTCTGAAAATATCCCCAGTCTTTGGAGACCTGCTATTGGGAGGCTCTGGTTTCTTAAGCCGGTGGCAAAAATAATCAGTGAGCCCCACTCCAGGAAGCGCCAAGGTCCAGGGTTAGGTATTACACCACTACACCAGAACTTGGCACATTACAAGTCTCAGTAAATGGTGCCCCAAAGCTCTGTAGTACACAGGCCAGGAGGCTGATGTGGGAAACTGACCAGAGAAAAGAGAGTTTCTCTCCCCACTGCAACCCAAAAGAACTATGATTTATAAGAGTAGCAGATGTCTACTATTTTCACAAGGGATGATTTTTTTTTCCTCTCACTGGTTTTCAAAGAAAATGAGGAAATTATTTCCAGAGATAGAAAAAATGCTAAAATGAGGGCCAGTCTTTTAAATGTAACTGCAAATAGGGGCAGCTGGGTGGCTCAGTCAGTTAAGCATCCGACTTAGTCTCAGGTCATGATCTCATGGTCTGTGAGTTGGAGCTGTGCATTGGGCTCTGTGCTGGTGGCTCAGAGCCTGGAGCCTCCTTTGTATTCTGGGTCTCCCTCTCTCTCTTTCTCTATGCCTCTCCCCCACTCACGATGTCTCTCAAAAATGAATAAATGTTAACAAAAGTTTTTTTTTAAATAAACCTAACTATAAATAAATGTAACTAGAAGGGTTATGAGGCTCCCCTACCAGCCCTGCTAGATGTTAAAAACAGCATGAATCTTCGGGAATTAGATTGTATGATACCAACACAAAGAGACAAATCAAAAGAACAGAACAGAGTCAAGAAATAGACCCATAACATACTTGGGAATTTGGTGCATGCTAAATATGGTATTACAAATTAGGGGTGGGGGGGGAAGCAGCTGTTCAATAATAGTGCTGGAATAACTAGCTAGCCCACTTGGACACAGAATAATATACTCAAATGCGCTTTTACTTATCAATAAAAATAAGTTCCAGATTACAGATTTAAACATTAAAAATTCATCCATAAAAGTAACAAAGTATGAGACACATTGTTAGAATCCGAGAAGAAAAAATACCTATCTAGGCACGATACAAGATCCAGAGCCATTTAAATTACTAATTTGGACAAGTGTCTGCAAAACTAACAGAGGGGGAAAAAAGTGTTAAGAAAGAAAACACAACCAAACAATAGTAAGAATGGGAAAGGAATCAAAACTACAGCTGCCACGCCATACACATCATTTGCAAATAGAATAACCAGATACACACAAAACTATTAAATACCATAGTGACTTGGGGCACCTGGGTGGCTCAGTCGGTTGAGTGGCCAACTTCGGCTCAGGTCATGATCTCACGGTCCGTGAGTTCGAGCCCCGCGCCGGGCTCTGTGCTGACAGCTCAGAGCCTGGAGCCTGTTTCAGATTCTGTGTCTCCCTCTCTCTCTGACCCTCCCCTGTTTATGCTCTGTCTCTCTCTGTCTCAAAAATAAATAAAACGTTAAAAAAATTAAAAAAAAAATAAATACCATAGTGACTCAAGAAGAAATTAAAAATCTGATGTGTCCAATAACTAATTAAAAATGGGATCAGGCAGAAATGCCCCATGAAAGAAATTATCAGTCAGGTCCAGACTCCTTTTTAGGTAACATTCAGAACAGTCCAGAAAGAAATCAATCCATTCTTAAACAAACTCCTTCAGAGATTAGACAAAGAAGGAACTGTTCCTGTCATAGATAAAATTATGGTTTAGCAAGCACTTCCTCTCTCCTACTGACGCTGGATTTACTCACGTGACTGGCTTTCGCCAATGGGTAGAAGGGAGACTGGGCTGTTTTGAGCCTAACCCTTAAGTAGTCAGTATTTCTCTTCCTCCCTCTAGGAGTTTCCAACTTCCATTAGGAGAAAACCATTCCACAGGCAAGTGCTCCCCTTCATGCTGGGTCCCACGGTAGTCCATGCAAGGCAGACAGGGCTCTGACCTACCGATTAGAGCCAAGCCAACTCATACATCCACAGTCCAAAACCCGAGCCAACCCACAGACCCGCAGCAAGAAATAAATACTACTGACAAGTGCCACAGAGCAAGTGACTTGGTATGCACCCTTATTGTAGTATCACAGGAATGATGGATATATTCCTAATTCATGGTGTTGAGCTAACATAACCTAAGGAAAGCACCAGCTAATACCATGAATAAACACAGCAAAAACCTAAACAAAACAGTAGAATGAATGTACAGAAGTATTTTTTAAAGTTATTTGCTGTGACAACGTTGCATTTTTTTTCAAAAGTGTCATATCAATAACATTAACAAATACGAAAAAAGAATTGGTATTAAAAAAACAAAAACAAAAAAAAATAACATGCTTCACCTGATAAAGAGGTTCCAAAATAAAAAACAAAAACAAAGTCTCCAAAGCATTCATCATACATAATATGAAATGTTCAAAACACTCTCTTTGTGTTTAAAAACAAGACAAGGATGCACGGTATGACTCCCTTTCCACATAATCCTGGAAGTACTGGTTAGTGATGTAAGATTTTTAAAAGAGAAATAAAAGCTATAAAGACTGGAAAAGGAAGAAACAAAGCTGTTATTATTTGTACATCATCAGAGTCTACAAAAGCCCCCCGTCCCACCAATCTACAGATCTGTAAAGATCAGAAAAGATTAGCAAGCTTAGTTAATTTAAAATATCAGGGGCGCCTGGGTGGCTCAGTCGGTTAAGCATCCGACTTTGGCTCAGGTCACGATGTCGCGGTATGTGAGTTCGAGCCCCGCGTCGGGCTCTGTGCTGACTGCTCAGAGCCTGGAGCCTGTTTCAGATTCTGTGTCTCCCTCTCTCTCTGACCCTCCCCCGTTCATGCTCTGTCTCTCTCTGTCTCAAAAATAAATAAGTGTTAAAAAAATTTTTTTTTAAATATCAAAAGCCAGTTCAGTTTCCATACATTAGCAAACAGGTATACATTTTTATTTTTGAAAGATGCTATTTAAATTCCTAAGAATAAATCTAATGGAGGATATACAAATTCGTTCTGTAGATGAGAACACTTAAAAAGCCCTAAGTCAATGGAGCAATATACTACACTCTAGAATAGTAAAACTGAACATCATAAAAATGTCAATTTCCCAAATTGATCTCTGGATTTAATGTATTTCTAATCAAAATCTAATTAGCTTGCAGAATTTCACTAGTGAATTTACACAGAAGATAAAAATGCCAAAACAGCCAACACTCATAAAGAACGTGAAAAAACTTTCTTGACCAATTAGTAATAAGGCTTTCGAAGTTACAGGAATAAAGGAAAGTGTGATGTAGGCACAGAAGCAGGCAAATATGCCCACTGCAAGAAAGAGAAGCCCAGAAATAGATACACAAAAAATGCCAAGTACTTAGCAGTTAGTTCTGATGTATGTTAGGTCATATTCTTGAAGTGTTATGACAAACGCAGGATTAACTATTCTCATTTTACTGATGAAGACACCAGGGCTCAAGGAGGTTAAGGGACAATTGCCCAGAACTATGGAGCTGAGTACTAGAATTCAGTCTTAACTTTCCCAACCCTAAACATGCCAGTCTTTTTCATCATCATCTGCTGTTTTTTAAAGTCAGTAAATAAATCAAGACAGGACCTATATACTAAGGATAACAGGAGCTCCTTAAATGCTGAACAAAAATATTAGCAAAAAATAGGCAAAACACAGCATCTGCCAGCAGAATTATGCAGTGATCATTATAAGAGGGGTTTAAAAGAAACACTCTTCCCCTCTGAGCACATCACACTAGATAGAGCCAGATGATGGATTGGGTATATATACTGAAAAGGATATACATACTGCAAGTCCTACAGAATTAAGGTCAGGGTACCGTAAGTGACGGGCTGATTTATGTGGGTCACAACTTGGGGGGGGGGGGGCGGGAGCCCAGACACACTCCAATTACAACAGAAACATTCACATCAAAACTTTCAATGGAAAAAAATATAGGGACACCTGGTGGCTCAGTCAGTTAACTGTCGGACTCTTGATTTCGGCTCAGGTCATGATCTCGCAGTCATGAGACTGAGTCCTGTGTTGGGCTCCATGCTGAGCATGGAAACTGCTTAGATTCTCTGTCCCTCCCTCTGCCCCTCTCCCCGACTAGTGCCCTCTCTCTCCCTCTAATACACACACACACACACACACACACACACACACACACACACACACATTATATACACACACATCGACATACATACATATACTAAAAACCTTAAAAAAACTACAGAGACCACAACTCTCTCTTCAAGTAGATATGATCCTAAAATCATCAGGAAAAGGCATATATAACACTCTACATACATAAGAAGTGGTGAGGATTTTAAATCAACAAAAGAAACTCTATTTCTTTTAAAGGAACTATAAGAGAAAGTAAATTAGGAACACTAAGTCCCATAAAGTTTATTTCCAAAGAACCATAATTCTTTGGCTAGACCCTCAAATACTTAGTTTACTTATGTGAAATTCCTATTAAAATGTTTTATGTTCCTGGCTTACTTAAAAGCTTGATTTTTCTAGTAGTTTATGCCTAGCTTCCACAAATACAGAGAATCATGCTTTAAATAAAAATGAAATACAAGAAAAATGGTATTTTAAAGAATGGAAATCAAATTGAAATCTAAATTGCAAATCATCTAACATGTATAAGAAAGCTAAATTACAACTTCAAGAAATGCTGAGAGGGAGTATATTTTTAAGGTTCATAAACCAAACGATAATATTAATTGCAATAAGAAGGCTTATTTAAATGAAAAGCCCAAAACTAAGGATTTCGTAAGCAATGTTCCTAATTTATATGCTTAACATGCTAACATTTGTTTCTGCCTTTTCCACAGCCAACCAATTAGAGCATATTTCTAAAGAACCAATTTCATTTGCAGGCAATTATTTGTTATCTTAGCTATAATTCTGCAGCTTTTCAAGCAACAAATGAATGAATGTCTTACATCTGGAGAAGAAAACACAAAAAGTGATGGTATGATGTTTGAATACATACAATTACTGGCATGTTACATTCTAATTAACATCATTAGCTCTGCAACAGTTCTCACAGTAACTGTCAACATTTGTGTCAATTTAGTAGCAGTCAATGGCATGTGTAGCAAAGACCTGCTACTCCTTCCATTTACAAATAAAATTTAAAAAACCTTTCCTAAAAAGAAAAGGCAGCCTCGCTGAACATTCAAAACATCATTTAATCAATAAAACTCTACCGTAGCAGGTTTAGAAGGCAGACCTTGTAGTTTATTCCAAGAATCTACAAAGTACAATATGGACGCCCCAGGGGTACACAATATAACCCAATTGGGTTTAGGGGGAAAATGTAAGAGTACTGGATGCCGTTTTCTGTGTTTCTTCTTTTTTGGGGATTTTAGTACATTTCCTAAGTTGACATTCAGGCTGATGCTCAGCAGATACACACTATTTCTGATGGCTAAAATACTTCCTCACAAGTTAGCCAATAGTCACTGCCTCAGGCACTCCACATAAACTCCACCTTACCCATTACCTATCCGAGGACTCCCTGTACTTCTCTGTGACATGACAGCTATATGGTTAAAGTTGGCAAACAGAGCTGCCTCCAGACCCCTGCTAAAACCCTACAGGAAATGTTCCAACAGCTTCCTAGTAAAGATTCACAGGTCGATGATTTTTTTAATACCTCCTCTAAGTACATGTAAATAATTTTAAAATATATTCATATAGTAGGGAGGTGCGCTCAAAAATGCTTCACTGACAGTGTGAGCCAGCAAAAATGTTAGAATCCCAAAGGCAGGCTCTCTGTTACAACTTCATAAATGATAGCGAAATTTGGCCATGGCAAAAAATGAAGGCAAAATTAACAGTACATTCAAATAGATGTTGCTATTTCAAAGGCCTGGATACAAGGGCACTGTGGTAAGTAGTATACAAAGTGTCAACTCAAAAGAAAGCAACTTATGTATTTGATAAAAAATAAGACTGTTGAAGACCAAGATCCTGATAAGCCTTTTCTGTAATCTAATGAGGGAAATGGAAAAAAAAAATAGTTGGGGTTTCCTTTTTTTTTTTTTTGGTTGCCTTTCTACTTTTGTTTCAGGATATCATCCCTAAAAGTTTACTTCCTGTTAAAAATACCAGTTTACACTTTTTCTTAACTTTTAATTTCAAACAAGCTTCATGTATTATAAACTATCCTATAGAAAAGACAGTAGGCCTACAGCTGTCTGAAAATAATCAGAGACAACCTTATCTTTGCAAGACCACTTTCATCAATTCCTTAAATCATAAACTTCAGGCATGCATTTAATAAAACTTAAGTTCCCTGGTTTAATAAATACATGAGCTTACTCCTCTTGAACAAAATGGTACCAGTTAACATCATTGTGCTCTTCTCATGTGCTTCCTGATGTCAGCAACAACCACAAAAAAATAGGCACCATTAATATTCCCATTTTTCAGAGTCACAGGGAGGCTATGCTCCTTGGTCAAAGGGACACAACTATTAAGTACTCAAGTCCAGATTCCAACCTAGGCAGCCTGGCTCTGGAGCTCATGCTCTTAAGCATTCCTCTTAACTGTTTACAGGAATTAAATTCCAAATCAAGGGCTTGTAAAAAAGGAACACCATTTAGATAAAGGCCACTGCAGTGCACCATCTCTCTAGGCAAGGGAAAAGGGGTGACCTAAGGTATATACTATCCATAGATTCTCCAATTCCAGAATTCATTTTCAGAAACAAGTCTCTTGAAGGTCAATTAAAATGTAAAAAGGTGCTATGGACACACCTAATATCAATTTCATATTTCATTGAGTGTTATTTCTAAGAGGCCATCCTATGAATACTCTAGGCTCACTTCTTTATCAACTATAGATCATTATCCTGGCCCTTTCAGTAATCAGACCACTTGGGGACAAAAGAGGTTAGGAGGGGAAGATAAGCAAAAACACCCTTATAGTCCCATGTGATAAATGTTTTGTTTTTAGATATGCACAATTCAGAGAAGGCTGGGGTGGGGAGAGATGTCAGGGAAGGCTTCCCGGAAGAGACATTGTATGTGTACAGAGCTGTATTGGTCAGGCAAAAAAAAAGAAGATACACAGTTATCCTCTTTCCAGAACAAGGATGGGCATGAGACTAGGAACGTGATGTCCTTGGGAAATGGAAGATGGTTCACTACTGCCAAAGTTGTTTCACCAAACCTTAGAAGCACTTAAAGATGAGAAACTCATGACTTTCCATCACCTGAATCTGTCAAAAGATGTTTTCCAGAAAATAGGGGAAAGAAAGAAGTTTTTAAAAGTTTAATTAAGAACATTTTGATCAGAGCTGTGTAAAAAGAAGAGGCTCAAAGTTGTCACTGCTTATGTCTAAGAATAAAAAAAGGGGAGGGGCCTGGATGGCTTAGTCAGTTAAGCATTCGACTTTGGCTCAGGTCATGATCTCATGGTTCGTGAGTTCAAGCTCCCCATCAGGCTCTGTGCTGACAGCTCAGAGCCTGGAACCTGGAGCCTGCTTCGGATTCTGTGTGTCTCTCTCTGCTCCTCTCCCACTCACGCTCTGCCTCTGTCTCTCAAAAATAAATAAACATTTCAAAAAATCAAAAACAAAAAAGACATTCACGTATACAAACAAGAGCCCTGAACAATGAAGTATTTAGATCACAAATAGCTGAGTTGAAATTGCACAGTGTCCCATTCTTTGTTTAAAAACAAATTAATAGTACCAGATCACAAAGAAAAGATATAATCCAGAAAGCCATTATTACCGTCTAGCCATGGAATCCAACAAAAATTAAGAATTACTTCCTTTTGACTAAAATACCTTCAGATAACAGACTTTGCAGCTGGGAGATCTTCTAAGTAAACAGGACATTCTTCTTACTAACAGACAGACAGCAGTGGTCTTTCAAGATCCACATTAAGTCAGAAACCATTCTGTCACTCACAGCCATAAGCCTCTGGCTCTTCATGTGGTCCTTTGCCTCTGTGACTATTCTAGAAACACTGTACTAAGAAAAAACAACATTGTTCACACCACACTGTCCATTTTTATCTACCATTCCCAGCCTGTTTCATTACATACTTAATTCCACTACACCTTGAGGCTCGCCTGACGATCCTTGCTAGAGCCCTGTAGCCCACATCCTTCTTCCAGATCTACAAATTCTCAAAACTGCACACTATCCAACACATTATTTCCTTCCACTTTGCTGGTTTCTCTCAAGTCTCATTTCAACTAGCTTTGAAGCTCCTTAAAAATGATGACGCATCACATCTTTATCAGGTACGTTTTATTTATTTATTTCAGTACAGTTGACAAACAATTTTACCTTAGCTTCAGGTGTACAACATAGTGATTCAATTTCTCAATACATTTTGCTATGCTCACCACAAGTGTAGCAACCATCTGTCGCCACAAAATACTATGACACTGTTATCAACTATAAGATCAACTATATGCTGTGCCTTTTATTTACATGACTTATTCGTTCCATAACTCGAAGCCTATATCTCCTTCACCCATGTTGCCCATCCTGCCATCCCCTTCCTTCTATTTCACTTTGCATAATGCCCTCTAGCTGCATCCACACTGTCACAAATGGAAAGATGTCATCCCTTTTTTGGCTGAGTAATACTCCACTATGTGTGTGCACACGCACACTTATGTATGTGTTTGTGTGTGGACACCACGTCTCCTTTACCCATTCATCTAGTAATGGACATTTGGGTTGCTTCCATATCTTGGCTATTGTAAATAATGCTGCAATAAACATTGGGGTGCATATATCTTTTTGTATTGGTGCTTTCGTTTTCTGTGAATAAATATCCAGTAGTGGAATTACTGAATCATAGGGTATTTCTGTTTTTAATTTTTTGAGGAACCTCCGTATGGTTCTCCACAGTGGCCATACCAATTTACATTCCTACCAACAGCGCAGGAGGGTTCCTTTTTCTTCACATCCACACCAATATTTTGTGGGTTTTTTGTGCTTTTGATTTTAACCATTCTGTCAGGGGTAAGGTGATATCTCATGTGGTTTTGATTTGCATTTCCCTAATGATTAGTGATGATATTGAGCATGTTTTATCTGTCTGTTGGCCATCTGTACATCTTCTTTAGAAAAATGTCTATTCAGACCCCCTGCTCATTTTTAATCACATCATTTGTGTTTTGTTGGTGTTGAGTTGTTAAGTTCTTTAGGGATCTTGGATATTAACCATTTATTAGATAAGTCCTTTGCAAATATCTTTTCACATTCAACAGGCTGCCTTTTAGTTTTGCCAATGATTTCCTTCATTGTACAAAAACGCTTTATTTTGATAGAGTCCCAATTGTTTGTTTCTGCTTTTGTTTCCCTTGCTTCAGGAGACAAATCAAGAAAAATGTTGCTATTGCCCAGGTCAGCGACATGACATGTGTTCTATTCCAGAATTTTTACAGTGTGGGGTCTCACATTTAGGTCTGTAACTCATGTTGAGTTTATTTTTGTGTATGATGTTAGAAAGTGGTGCAAATTTCTCAGCACCATTTGTTGAAGAGACTGTCTTCCCCATTATAAATTCTTACCTCTCTTGTCTGAGATGAATTGACCATATAATTATGGGTTTATTTCTGGGCTTTTTATACTGTTACACTCATCTATGTGTCCATTTGTGTGCCAGTACCATATGGTTTTGATTACTACAGCTTTGTAGTATATCTTGAAATCTGGAATTGTGACATCTCCAGTTTTGTTCTTCTTTCTCAAGACTGCTTTGGTTGTGTGGGGTGTTTTGTGGTCCTACTCAAATGTTACTGTGACTTGTTCCAGTACTATGAAATGTGCTGTTGGTATTTTCACAGGGATTATGTTGTATCTGTAGATTGCTTTGGGGAGTACAGACATTTTAACAATATTATTTCTTCCAATCTGTGAAGTATCTTTCCATTTGTTTGTCTTCAATTTCTTTTATCAATATTTTATGGTTTTCACCTCTATAGTTAAGTCTATTCCTAGGTATTCTGTTCTTTTTGGTGCAAATGTAAATAGCACTGTTTTCTCAATTCCCCTTTCTGCTACTCTGTTATTAGTGTATAAAAATTATACCAATATCCGGGCATTAATTTTGTATCCTGCAACTTTGCTGAACTCATTTATTTCTTCTAAAAGTTTTTTGGTGAAGTCTTCAGAATTTTCTGTGTGCATTATCATGTCATGTGCAAATAATGACAGCTACCTTCTTCCTTACTAATATGGATGCCTCATTTCTTTTTCCTGTTTGCTTGTTGTAGCTAGGACTTCTGGTACTATATATAATAAAAGTGGTGAGAGTAGATATCCTTGTCTTGTTCCTGACCTTATGGGAAAAGGTCTCAGTTTTTTTCACCACCGAGTATGATGTTAGCTGTGAGTTTTTCACACATGGCCTTCATTGTGTTCAAGTATGTTTCCTTTAAACCCACTTTGTTTAAAGTTTTTACCATAAACAGAGGTTGAATTTGGTTGAATGCTTTTGCTACATCTGTCAAGATGATCATTTACTTTTTATCCTTTGTTTTGTTGATGTACTGTATTATAGTGATTGATTTGCAAATATTCAACCATCCTTGCATCCCAGGAACAAATCCCATTTGATCATGGTGATAATCCTTTTAACGTATTGCTGAATGCTGTTTGCTATTTTTTGAACATGAGGGTAATGCTGGCCTCATAGAAGTATTTGGAAGCTTTCCTTCCTCTTCTCTCCTTTTTTTTTTTTATGTAGGTTTTAATACCAATTGTATAAGAACTCCATTAATAGTCAATTAACTGATAAATGAGCATAACAAAATACACACAGATTTGGAATCCAACACTAGATTGATACTTCAGGTGTCAATGAACAAAAAATAAATGTATTCACCAATACCACTCATTCCACTAACCACCAAAATATATCTAAAAAATACAACAGGAAAAGTATCAAGACATGCAAGCTTTTCCAGAGCCCCAATAACCAAAGTCTCTTAAGAAGTCTATTAAGTAAAATAATAACTTTACATTTTTTCCCAAGAAAGGAAATGTTACATCCCAATACCTTCTCTCTCAGAAACCACTGTCTAATTGCTACGAGCTTGTTAGGGTTTTTCCAGGGTTGCAGAATCTTTGTGACAATGAGACAGCAATGTCAGGGGCTGATATTTTATCAGGGGATCAAGAGCACAAGCTGTGTCACACCAGGAATTCACCAGAGCAGCATCTATCTACCAGTGTACCAACGGACACTTCCATGATGGCAGCCAGAACTGCTTGACCACCTCTATCTCAGTCATTTCCCGAGACACAGGGCCCATTCAAATCATTGAGAGCCTAGCAATTCAACTAGTCCAGGCTCCAGGAAGCAGAACTACAGGAGCCTCGGAAAACTCTCAATTCTTACAATTACAGACCTAAACATTTATGAATAAACAACTATCATCTAAGCACTAAATATATATAAGGCAGTGCCCTTGGTGCTAAAAATTACAGTGCAGAGAAGACAGCTGAGATGCCAAGACTTGGCATTCTCTGGATCATCTCATAATGAACAGGTTAACGAACTCCTAAACAGGTATACTAGTTGGGTAAGTGGGTAATAAATGAAACCTAAGCTTTAACATACACACACAACGATATCTAAACATTTATATGGTATTACTGTTATAAATTCATTTAAATCCCCTGTATGATGTTAAGTAATTAAAACAGGGCACGCCTTCTGACTCTTGAAATCCCACAAGATATTTATGGGCACCATTCATCACACTGCCACTCAAATGACTTTGATAACAGGAAGTCCACACTTGACCAGTCTGTCCAGTCACACCCACATAGAGAGGCGCTTCAGCAGGCATCCATCCCGTCCTTCCCAGGAAGGATAACATACACACAAAGTCATGGCTATTTTTTAATCTTTGAAAATGTAAGGAAGAGAAAACTAAGAGGAGAAGTTTCAAGTGCCTACTTCTGGCTGCAATTTCATTTTAGAAAAAAAAAAAAAAAAAAAAACCCTGCCTCTCCACCTGACAAAATAAGTAGTTTTTCACTCATTAATAGACTGAATCACAACACACTCAATATATGTTTTTCTGCTAATTATTCTCAGAGTACCCCAGCACGTTTAGAGTAAGGAGACACATTTAGAGTATCTCTTCACGGGGACAGGAGTTGGATTATAACAAGGATTTTATAGTTCAATTTTAATCTGATCTTTGATTTATAGAGTCCTGTTAAACCAGCCACTCTGTGGATGGGCCCAGGTGAGCCTATAATGAGATTTATCTTCATGGATTAGCCCTGACCTATAATAATCTGCTCAGGGCTCCCTACTGCTATTTCAGCACTGAGTTATGAAAATTCATCCCTTCACTATAAACAGAACCTAGCTCAGAGGGTAATAACTCGGAGATGTATTACTCCTGGAATATAAGCACTCTTGAGACTCTGATTATAATGTCCACAGCTGAAGGCACTATTTCACAATTGAGATTACTACTTTCCAGATGAAAAAAATTCTGAACTATGGAATAATGCCTTCAGCCACATACACTGTAATCACACTCAGGAGTTCTTATATCCCAAGAGCAACACAGGTTACCAACAGTTGGTATGGTAAGCTGATTTAGGGAATGGAAGGAAGTTACAGGAAGAAGCAAGGATAAGCCTAACTTCACATTTGCTTTATCCAGAGGCTTTGATGTAAGAGTTCAACATGCCAAATAACCTTATCAACTTCACTAAAAACCTGACAAATTTACAATAGTTATTTTTCAAATAAACAAGCGAAGTTCTTTTTTTTTTTTTTTTTTTTTACATGACAATGTTGACTGCTGGCCAGGGTGTAGTGAAATGCACTTCCTCAATATATGAATGCATAAGTCTGGACAGTGTTCATAGAAACAATATTTAGCAGAAGTACAGAGAACTTTCATAATGCTCACATCCTTTGCCACAGCGATTCTACTCCAAGAAGTTACCCTGGAAACGTAATTAGAGGTGAACAGGACTTATTAAAAGCCTGTTCAGCACCATTATCTGCAATAGGAAAAACTTGGAAATAACCTAAAGGGAGAAATTTTGAGAAATCCACACATTCAAGTATTATGCAGCCTTTAAATTATTGAGTCACAGTGGGTAAGAAGAAATGCTAACTCATAGTTGTATTCTACAACTTTTGTTAAGCAATCTATCCAAGGGCATTCAAATTGTTGCTCCATCAATATTTAACAGATCCTCTCTCGGAGTTAACTAATTGGACTTCAGCTCAGGTTTTTGTTTTTGAGCTATAAGGCTAATGAAGTATTGATATAATATTAAATGACTGCAAATAAAGTCCGTACTCTAAATAAATGCTGACATTATGCCAGTGCATTGTGAATGAATTAAAAAGGAAAAATGCACTTTTGCATACATTTAGTGAATTTTCCCTGACTCTTCATAATGCATTTTTGCAAATGGAAAAGATGAATATTCATCAACCCTCTTTGAATCTATTACAGTTTAAATAGTTTTGTCTTAATATTCATAGTACATCATGAAATGTAATTTTTTCATCAAAAGAAATGGATACTATGTCAAAAAAAGGGTCACTGAAGAAACATAAAATTATACCACTGAACCTAACAGTAAGAGTTGAAGAGCATTATTTGAAAGCACTTCCCTCTTTCAAAACCGTTAGCTATTCTAGCAAGTATCTTCTCCCAGGTTGTCGTGTTGATGAATACTAAGTGAAAATGAGCAAGAAAGAAACAAGCTGGTTCACCAACATGCAAGAGGGACAAAAAGGTTACACTATGGCTCATTATCAGGTGATCTGAGAGAAAGGGCTCATTTCCCTCCTTGCTGATAATACCACTCATCTAAGCCTGACAACCCCAAGGAAACATCTTTCTGATCAACCCCAGGTAGACCAACATCAGCATTTCCTAAGTGACAGGCACCAGACAAAGGACTGCCCATGAGTTGGCTCATGTAATCCTCACAATAACCTGAGGAGGTTACAACCATTAGCCTCTCTTCACAGATGAGGAAACCAAGGCTTACACAGCTATTAAGGACTAGAGAGTGGAGATGATCTCTTAACCACTCTGCTTTCCCCCCTCATTCCCTTTTTCCAACTTAACCACTAAAGTCTACTTCCTGAATGTCCTTTCCATGGTTAACTGCTCTCTGGCTTGAAGAGCTTCTTGATTAGGCTAAACAGTATAAACCTGGGGCACCTGGGTGGCTCAGTCCGTTGAGCATCCAACTCTTGGATTCAGCTCAGGTCATGATCTCACAGTTCATGGGTTCAAGCCCTGCATCGGGCTGTGCACTGACAGCACAGAGCCTGCTTGGAATTCTCTCTGTCCTCTCTCTCTGACCTTCCCCACCCCCTCTCTCAAAATAAATGAACATTTTTTTAAAGTTTAATAAATAAATAAATACAAAAAAATAACATAAGCCTAAAAAGTTTATCACAGATTAAAAATGAGCACACAAACAAACAAACAAAAAAACCAACAACCCATTCTAGGGCATTGAAAACATACAGAAAGGAAATATTTTCACTTCTGCATTCTTCAAGTCCTCAGTGGGCACCTACTATGTGCCAGCACTATTCTACATCCTGGGAAGACAGCTGGGAAAACAGAAAATCTCTTTACTCTCATTAATTTTTCATTAGAGTAGTTAATAGATATGTAATAACATAAGCCAATCGTGTAGCATACTGAATGGGGATAAAGCTAAGGAGTAAATCAGAGTGTCCAGCATGCAATGTGGGGGAACTGTTTCAAACAACATGGCCAAGGAAGACCTCAACAAGAGAAAATGTATTACGGGCATGAGCAGAGGAGGCTCAAGATTCAAATCAAACAGAAAACAGGGGGAAAACACTGTAAACTAGTTTTTACCATGTTTCTACCATCTGTCCATTACTCCAAAGTACAAAAGAAGTGAGGATTTCATTTGAGGGCCACATATATTATTTTTAAACTGTAATCACCAAGGCTTACAACCTTATTTTCCTACAGAAAAATAAGTTACCACTGGTCCTGCTTTTGTCTCTTGAAATTTCCATCTTTCTTGCCAGAAAGCAGCATCTGTATAAATCCCCCTGCTTTTGACAACTCTGACTTCTTTGATAAACTACCCATGTGTGTGGGGAGGGACAGAAAGATGGAAGAAGCAAATGGGGAAATGAGTTTTCCCCTCTTCAGATTAATGTATATGAAGTATACATCTGACACTTCATCAGCACTCCCGGCTGGTGTCCCAGCAGGCGGACACTGGCTAAGCATGTATCCTGCCAGCTACCAGGCTACTTAGGATGAATTGGCAACGTGCCATTTATCTGAAATGCCCAATGTGTCTGGGAGAGGGAGCACAACTACATTTAGCATTGCCAAGGAAAACTAGATACTTCAGGCTAGGAATTAATCTCCTCCTTGAGAAGGTAGTTAGCATTACCCTCAAGCGTGCCTATGGCATTTAAATCACTATAGGTCATGCATTTACTAAAATTCATACCTACCAAACCACGAGGCCTTCATTTATATCTTACTAACATATCAATACCTCTCAGGTTGAGAGTCTGTACTTTTCAGAAATGTTTATTGTTGTGTTGAACAGGAAATTCTGTTTTATCAAGTGCAGTGCTGTCATTTGGACATAAATCACTTGGATTCCAGTTTTTCCAATTTTTCCACACTTGACGACACACATTGCTTCAACTTACTTCTTCCACGGACCCACAAAACAGTGAAATCAACGGGACCATATCAGGTCTTCTTACAAGCATATTAACCACATTTTCTTGAATGTGGACAGTGATCCTCTCTTGGCGAACCGGGTCACCCTATTTTTTGAGTGGCTGGTGTGAAACTACATGGAATTTGGCTCATTACTTGGACTTCAAGGCTAATGGCAAATGTAACACACAGAACGACAAAAACAAAGAGGTATTTAGATGGATGGTCTTATTAGGCCACCCGTTCCAGCACAGAGAATTGCAACATCACTCTTGTCTTGCAACTAAAGCCATCTGTCACTTTGTGGGAACAATTATTTGTTCCATCAACCATATTTATTGAATGCTTTCAACATGCAAGGAGTTGTGCCAGGAGCAGTGAGGTCCAGATTCAGAGGAGACAGGAATTCTGCCCTCAAGGAGCCTGCAGTCTAGCAGCGGGTATTAGGGACCAACACAAAGAACTAAAACCGATGTGCACAATGGTAAACAAGAGTCAGGAGGAAGGGTGATTTATAGCCCTGAGATGGGGTGGGGGGCTCTGAGATGGGGGAGCGGGGAGGGAGGTGGCAAGGGGATTGAGGATAGTGGTCTGGAAAGAGGATCAGGGTGAAGCACATTGTACTGTTCAGTGCATCACGCTAAACATCACTTTTTGAGAAGGAAAAGGGAAAAAAGGAAAAAGGAAAAAGTAAGTTCTAGTAAGTGGACATTTCCACCTCCAGAGCATCATTCTCTATCACTACAGAGATAGATAGTTGTAATCAGGAAGATAATTTAGATGTCATCCAATCCAAGAAACAGCAAACAGATTAACCGTAATGGTTCTGCAAAGGGTATCCAAAGCCGAAAAAGTCATTAACCTGGACTGAGTGACATACCGAAATCAGCAATATGGCCAGAAATGTGGGCAGATCGCAGAACTATGAGGAAAATAAGATGGTATTCTGCCTGGCAGCTCTCCTCCAGCTGTCACTGCTCTTTCAACAATGGAACAGGAGGGCGGGCGCAAGGGGAGATGACTTGGTCAAAAGGCCCGCAAACAGTTTTCCTTAAACTATAATCAGGAGGCAATGAAACCTCTAAAGGAAAGATATGATGAGAGTTACATTTTAAACTTTCACTGTCTGGCATAAATGGTTAACCATAGTCTGGCTTCTGTACTCAAGCTTACCCATAATAGGTTAGCAACAGAAGTAATTACACTGCTAACATTTGAGACTTGTTATGTGCCAGGTACTATTTTAAGTTTGCTCTCGATGGTATTTTAGCACTTTTTCTAGTTTTGCTCTCAAGCAAACAGTGGAAAAACTTGCAGGGCAGATAAGCCAGTAATTTAATGACACTTTGCTAAGAATCTCATCAGACAGATTTTAGAGAGTACTCTTTTGTATTTTCTATTAATAGCTCTCTTTATCTTTTTATCTTATTCCCAAGCCTTAGGTCACCTGACATGTGTTTTAAGAATGAATGAATCGGGGCGCCTGGGTGGCGCAGTCGGTTAAGCGTCCGGCTTCAGCCAGGTCACGATCTCGCGGTCCGTGAGTTCGAGCCCCGCGTCAGGCTCTGGGCCGATGGCTCGGAGCCTGGAGCCTGTTTCCGATTCTGTGTCTCCCTCTCTCTCTGCCCCTCCCCCGTTCATGCTCTGTCTCTCTCTGTCCCAAAAATAAAAATAAAAAAAAAAAATGTTGAAAAAAAAAAAAAAGAATGAATGAATCAATTTCTGTTTCTGACTATGTGACTACCAGTATTACGTAAGATATATTCCCTTTAACAGTGCTTTTTAATCAGAATAATTTACTTGGCAATAAATATACAGGATTACTAACTAAGTGTTAAGAGTAATATTGCAGTGACCAAAAAACACTTCTGTTTAAAAAAAATCACTGGGGCACCTGGGTGGCTCAGTTGGTTAAGCGTCCAACTTCAGCTCAGGTCACAATCTCTCGGTTTGCGGATGGATTAGAGCCCTGTGGATGTGAGTTGGGCGCTGTGCTGACAGCTTGGAGCCTGGATCCTGCTTAGGATTCTGTGTCTCCTTCTCTCTCTGCTCCTACCCTGCTTGCTTGCTCGCTCGCTCTCGCTCTCTCTCTCAAAACAGTAAACATTAAAAAAAATTTTTTTAAAGCACTAATTCTGAGGAATTTCCCTCTTTCCTTAAAAGGTAAACGCTTTCAGTAAAATAAGCTTTTAATATAATTGCCCAAGAAGAAAAACTAAAATTGAACTTGGGGATGGAATGAAGGCAAATGCTAACTACTATCGTTGTAAACATATAAGTCTCCAAATTTTCATGAGAGGAAAAAGATGAACTTTGATTTGAAAATCATAGTCAATTTTGAAGTCATAAATTTTCTGAAAGACACTTTTTTAGGGATAACTATTCACTATGTTCATAATCTTTATTATTCTAGAAGCAAAATCAGGGAATCCCGAAGTTGAATTCCAGAGACTGATTAAATACCTCTTTTCATCTTGCAGGTACAGCTGAGTTGATAAAATCTGAGAAAGTAAGTGATCTGCCCAAGTTTATACAGCTACCTAATGGCAAAAGCAAGACTAGAATCTCAACCTAAATCAAATCTCCCTGATTACTGAATAATTCTCAAATATCCAACTTATTCATTACCAATGCATAAGATTACAAGGCACCGCAATGCACTCATTTATTATTTGCATTATCATCAGTAAAACATGTTTAAAAACCTATTCCCATACCATACAACTCTACCACTAGAGCAAAAGTAACTTGTACAGACTTCTAGGCTGTGCCAAAGGTTGAAGTAGAGAAGTAATACACCCAGGAGAAAAAAAAAAATTCTAGTAAGCATTGTGATTAAAAATAAAGATGAGGGGCACCTAGGCAGTTCAGTCAGTTAAGCATCTGACAGGCTCAGGTCATGATCTCATGGATCTTCAGTTCAAGCCCCACGTTGGACTCTGTGCTGACAGCCCAGAGCCTGGAGCCTACTTTGATTTCTGTGTATCTCTCCCTCTCTTTGTCCCTCCCCTGCTCAGGCTCTGTCTCTGTCTCTGTCTCTCTCTTCAAAATAAACAGTAAAAAAAGAAAAAAAAATTTTTTTAAAGAAAATAAAGATGAACACTGAAAACACTGGAAAAAAAATTCAGGAGTCCAAACTACTAACATATATACAAATATGGGTGCCACCTGCCAAGTGGTAAATGCAGATCAAGTGCTGAGGTTGGAATAATCACCATTTTCAATTACTACCAAAACCAAACAAACAAACATACAAACAAACAGGTGTCACCAATGGATGAGAAATCTAGGGGAAATTTTTGATCAAATACGTTCACATGGCCTGAAATCTATCTCTCTACAGAATGCCTATCGTTTGCAAGAGGAAAAAATCAAACCACGGTGGAGAAATTAAACACTGCCATGATGGGGGCGGGGGAGGGGGGGGTGGCAACATTAACATCACAATGAAGGGCAGACTGACTTCGGGGCCTGCATGAGGCAAGCCCTGAAAGGAAACATCACCACCCATGTCCTATTCTGGCCTGGAATGCAAAGTGTGACTTTCCCCAAGAGGAAACATTACACATATCAAACACGTGTAATATGAGAAACATTACATTTTTTTTCATTGGGAGGAGAACTATAGTCTTCAAAAATGTCTGCGTCATAAAAGGCAAAGGAAGGCTGTGGCAACCTTCCAGATTGATAGAGACTGAATAGATATGACAATTAAATACAATATATGACCCCAGACTGAATCCTATACTGGAGGCTGAAGAAAAATGCCATACAGGACATTATCGTGCCAATTGATTAAACTGAAATACAGAATGGAGCATACATAAAAGGCTTATGGCAGCCATAAATTTGCCACTGTTCGTAACTGTGATAACAAATGGCCATAATACATACAGTTTACTCCCAAACAGTTCAAAAAATTATCTGAGTGTGTGGACATATATATGCATATACACACATAGGTATATATCTACATCGACATATATACAAGGAAAGAGAAAAAGCACATGATAAAGCTAATTTGGCAAGAGATTAATAGCTGAATCAAGGTAAGGACCCACCATGTTCTACTGATTTTTCATATTCTTGCAACTTTTAGTAAGTTTGGAATTATTTTCAAATAAGGCATTTAAGACAAAAATCTCACAAATATTTTCATTTCTTTTGAAGGAAGAGGGGAGACAGTCAAGTAGAAACAAACAGTACAGATTAGGCGGGAGGGATGGAGACAAGCCTTGGAAAAAATTAGCACACTCAGAGCAAAATATTGCACATTGCCAAATCTGTGCTTAACGTTAAATGTGGTTGTAAGTTCAAACCTAGTTAAACTCAATAAACTTAAAATAGTCCCCAGGGAGGTGGAGAGACAGTATCACCGGATGCTCTGCATAAAGAGGCAGAGGACACTCACCAGGCTGGCGGTGAGCGAGGGCGCAGACTGGCCCAAGGCCTGGCTGCGCATGCGCACGAGGTTGGACGTTTCCGCCGAGGTGGCCCAGGCCTGCCCTGCCACGGGGTTTGGAAGCAGGTACCGCCCTGTGGGGGTGAAACAAGACAGTGTAAGCAGCAGGCAAAACATCAGTAATTCTGTGGCAAGGGCAAGTCCCTTCTTGGCCATCCTTCTAACCTGCTGCTGTCACACTCCTTACATTTATTAACAGCAACAAGGGTAATGCTGTTTTAATTAAGTCAGGAGATCCAGGGGCAAGTTGTGACCCTGATTTCCCACATAAACCCAAGTAAACCTCCTCCCCTCCAGCATCTGTACCTTTCGGCCAGCACAGGATAAAGCCCCTTGTTACTTCTGCCCATTCCATAGGAACTTGCCAAGGATGCATATAAACTGATAAAACATTCTCAGCATCACAGAAGGAAACATAAGCATGTTCAAACAAGGACTTTTTCAATATCTACTACGAAAAACTGATCTCAAAATCAACCAGAAACAAGTCAACAAAATGGAGATCATGGTCAACAAAACAAAGAGTTGGAATTCTGTCAAGGTGAAATGGGGCTGGTGCCTCTTTCTCAAAGCTCCTCTGTCTGAAGAACTGATGGTCATCCAACCATGTCCATAGGACACACATGGTATTCATCTGCATAAATCAGGACATCAATGTCAGTCTAGGTTCACTGAGCAATTTACATCAACCTTGAACTCTAATGTATTGGTATGCCTTTAAAAGTCAAACAGTTGAACCAATTTACATTGCCTTACTTCCTCACCACAAGGACTGGACTAGTTATCAACACCCAAGAAATAAGACTCCTTTTTTTTTTTTTTTTTTTAGCATTTATTTATTTACTTTGAGAGAGACAGAGACAGCATGAGTGAAGGAAGGGAGAGAGAGAATTCCAAGCAGTCTCTGGGCTGCCAGCACAGAGCCCAATATGGGGCTCAAACCCATGAAGCCGTGAGATCATGACCTGAGCTAAAACCAAGAGTCAGACACTTAACCAACCGAGCCACCCAGGTGCCCCAAGAAATAAGGCTTCTTGACTTTAGGAAGTTAGGGTGGATGTTAATATTCACACAGTAATGGAGCTCAGTTAAAGTAGAAACCATGATTGATTTTTATCCGTTTCACCCTAATACATGCACAACGACTGGCCATAGTAGGTGCTCATGAAATATCCACAGAACGATAAAAGAACAAATGGGCACGTCTTTCTCAAACAACAAACAGGCACAAAGAAAGGATGGCAGGCAACGTGGAGAACCTCATCCAAGGACTGGGGAGGGGAGGATCGGCATTCCAGCCACATACCTCTCAGATACATGGAAGAATGCATCACATGTGGCTGTTGGCCCTGCAGCCGAGACAATATGTGGATTTTCCCCGGCAGATCTGTTCCTCGTAGTAGAGCCCCACTCTCTTCCTCAGGCATGCACCCCACAAGCCTATCCCACTGGTTAATAAGTGTTGCAATATAAAGTGATTTACTGGGGCGCCTGGGTGGCTCAGTCGGTTAAGCGTCCGACTTCGGCTCAGGTCATGATCTCACGGTCCGTGAGTTCAAGCCCCGCGTCGGGCTCTGTGCTGACAGCTCAGAGCCTGGAGCCTGCTTCAGATTCTGTGTCTCCCTCTCTCTCTGACCCTCCCCCGTTCATGCTCTGTCTCTGTCTCAAAAATAAATAAACGTTAAAAAAAAAATTTTTTTTTAAAAATTAAGTGATTTACTAGCAGTGTGCATGGTAACTACCAGCACTATCCAAGTACAGTAGTGAGCTGCAGCTGCCATCACTGTCCATGCTACAAGGTCTAACTCTTGAATTCAAGTACTCTCACAAATGTGTATCTTTTTTTTTAATGCTACTTATTTTGGAGAGAGAAAGAGACAGACTGCAAGCAGGGGAGGAGCAGAGAGGGAGAGCGACACAGAATCTGAAGCAGGCTCCAGGCTCTGAGCTGCCAGCACAGAGCCTGATGCGGGGCTCGAACTCAAACTGTGAGATCATGACCTGAGCCCAAGCTGGATGCCCAACCAGCTGAGCCACCCAGGCGCCCCAGAAATGTGTATCTTAATGGCAAAGGAAACACTTACTTTGCCAAAATTTCTCTTTTGCACCATTATATAGTGAAAGCACACCCTACAGAAAATGAGATCTGCTTCTGAGATCCCGATCTTGCCTCAGTGACAACAGAGAAGACGTTAGTCAACCTCTCCTGGACTTGGTTTTTCTGTCTCTAAAATGGAGAGAATGCGGTTGACTATTGTTGAGGGCATCAAAGAATTTTTTAACTAAAGCGCTCAGTAAACGTTAGCTATATAGTCCAAACAGTAGTAAAAATGGTAAGTATCATTTTCACGTGGATTTGGTTTCTTTTCACTCACAAATAGGTAACGTAAATATAAAGGAAAAAAGTCATCTAAAATCGCACCAGGGAAAACCACTATCAACATTTCAGTGATCTTCTGCCAGGCTTTCTTTCTGCAACCTGTATTTTCTTGCAAAAAGGGGATCATACTGATTTTTGTCCCCACATAAGAGATTATAAACTTTTCCAAACAAATAAACATGGCAAACACCCATTAATTGAAGCACAAACTCTACCACTGAAAATTCAAACATAATTACCCTCTGTGATTCTGGTCACCACCTCAAAAACATTCAGGTACATTTTCAGACAAGATAGACCACAGATTTAAAGTCCAGATTTTTTATTTTTTTTCCTAGTCTTATTTTAAAACATGAACTAAAAGCTGAAGTATGAGGGGCTTTGGGCAATCTGTCCCCTTTAGACCCAAAGGCAGGACATTAATAAAGAAGGATAATAAAACCAGAGACTACATTTAAGAATATTAAGATCAGTATTACATGAATAAATGATTTAAGAGAGAAATAACTCTATTTGAAAGACATCATTTGTTAATAATGTACCAACCTCCATAATCAGAACCCATGGATTTTTTTTCTTCCAATCCCTTCTATTTCTTTTCCTATGTTTGGTTTTATATTTTCTTTGTTCATATTTCAGAAAAGAATCCTGGTAGGAGGTAGAAAAGCTACGTTATGTCCAGGTTTACATGATGGAGAAAACCTACTATGGCCTCACCACAGCTCTGCCCCAGGTGCTTCGTTTAAAAAAAAACACAAAAATAAACTAAGGGTAGATACAAAAACAGTTGAAGAACTTAATTAGCAATAGAAAAACTTACAATGCAAACATTTCAGTTCACTGAAAAATTTTATAAATCAGTCCTTTTCTTTTTCTTTTAGGAAATAATTGTTAGACTATCTCCCTATAACCCTCAAGAAGAAAAAAGTATGTATTTATTTCTATATCCTCACTACCAGGCACAGTACCTGGCACTTAGTAAGTGCTCAATAAATGTTTGTTGCCTGAAATTCAGACAAACTACACTATTTGACCCATGCTTGATCAAGAAATTGAATCAAGCATTCTAAAATGCTAAGAATAAAACTAAACAAATTGTTTTCTTTAATTTCATTCGCAGCATAGCATAATAGCTAAAAATCCATTGAGGCCTTACTGTATGCCAGGCACTTCCAACATCTTAACAACCCTATGGTGTACTAGGGAATATTATCTGAACTCTAACACCCAGAGAGGGCACACAGCCAGCCCCCTTTTCGGAAAAGATGAGAAATGGTAGCAGACTGGATTAAATGAGATAATGCATTGAATGCACTCAACCCGGGGCATTGGAAATAGTCAATATACTACTATCACTACTCAGATTATCATGAGAACTTTGTTAATTCCATCAACATCATCTCCTACCACCCTAGCAACAAAACAGGGCAATGTGTTCTTAGACTGCAAAAAAAGAAAAATATTTAATAATATTAAAATCAAGAAGAGTATCTCTTTATGGAAAGGATAAACAGCCAATTTGGAATTGTAGTAATCTCTGGCAGGGAAAATGGGGAATGGGTCCAGGGAGGAGTATGCTCTAATATTTTTATTGTTTTAAAAATCATACACAGGTGATAATGGGGTCATGAGTTGAACTTAAAAGTTTAAAGAACTAAGTTTTCACTTCTGGTTTTAATAAATTTAATATTTAATTTTGTTAATACAGCTGAAGAATGTGGCAAATATTAAGTTAAGCTAACGCTGGCTGGTATAGGTGTTTTGGTAAATTATTCTCTATTACTTTCTGAACATGATATATAACATTGCTTTTAATGATTCCTATCAAAATATGTGTTCCCTAATCTAATATGGCCAAGTAGCCAGTACATTCCTTCCCCTGCTGGGGCCACATCAGGGAGGCTCTGCTGACGATAGGAAATCTCTGGTGGGTCTGGGTGGGGAAGCAAAGAGCCAAAAGGAACCATGAGGACACATACAGGGTCCCAGTATGAAAGTCATGGCAGCTGTGACCAGCAAAGTTTCCCTTTGTGCCACTGGGTGAACAGAACGGAAGCAGGGAGAGTTCTCGAATAAATCCTCAATGTAGGAAATTCACACGCTAGGATCCCTGCTAGGTGAACCCAGGCACGCTTCAGGTGGGAGGGGCACAGGCAAGCTGAACCGCCTCCCTTCCCTCCACAGACTCGGAAGCGTGCTCCAAACCCTTCAATTTCGTTAGATCTCAAAGGGCACTTGAAAGCAAGCAGAGACCCCTGCTAACGGGACCCCCGTGTGCTCCCCTCCTCGTAAGTCACTCTGTCTACCACTACCACGTACATTTTTTACGCTACCGTACCATATGTCAGTCTCATGTAGGTAGCAAGGCCAGATGTGTGCCTTGTCAAAGAAAAACAAGGCGTGATGTTCAAGTGGTAAGGACAGATTTTAATCAGTAGTAACTACTCAACAGGAAAAAAGAGCCCAGTGTGAACTGAACTCACCTTCCATTTGAACACAATAACTGAGTGTTTTCAGAGAAGAATTAAGGAGTGGGGCAGGGAGCCAGCAGGGGCTCAGTCGAGTCAGGGAAGTGAAAAATTACAAAGGGTTAGTCAGTGTAACTGCGATCAGGCCAACTCTGTCTGCCAGCTGGCAAATATTGAAAATTCAGATTCTATCCTCCCACGCAGGCTGAGAGACAGAGACCCTATCTGTTAGCCCAAACAAACAAACAAAAATTTTGACAGTCTTGAGTTTTCTCCGACAGGCACTTTAAGAGGACTAGGGTCATCCCAAGGATATCACCTTGACCTTCAACCTGTGCTACTGTCTGTTCATGTCTTTATTTTTTTTTTCAACGTTTTTTTTTTTTTTTTTTTTTAATTTATTTTTGGGACAGAGAGAGACAGAGCATGAACGGGGGAGGGGCAGAGAGAGAGGGAGACAAAGAATCAGAAACAGGCTCCAGGCTCCGAGCCATCAGCCCAGAGCCTGACGCGGGGCTCGAACTCACGGACCGCGAGATCGTGACCTGGCTGAAGTCGGACGCTTAACCGACTGCGCCACCCAGGCGCCCCTGTTCATGTCTTTATTGGTTAAGGTTGAAGCCTAGTTGAGAAGGAGGGCTCAGAGGAGCCTGGCTAGACTTTGGTCAAGGAGAGACTCTCTGTCAGGCTTCGATCTTTTTATTACAACAACAGACCCAAACCCAAAGGAGACATTTTGATGTGCAGTAACTCATCAGTTTTTGAATTCAGTTTGAACTAAATTTTTCAATTTAGTCCACGTATTAATCTCATACAATCTTCAAATCCAATAGGACATAAAACAATAAATTTTGCCAATAATGGTAAAAATTACTCTAGTTGTGGTTGATTCTATGGTCAGATTACTGAGTGCCAACTCTGACCCCCAAAAGCAATTCCATCACTTAATCATGAACTTCTCCAACCCTCAGTTTCCTCAGCTGTAAAATCACTTACGGGTGATGCTAAAATCTGAAAAGAAAAAACATTATATAATGGCCATTTAATAATATCAGCCTCAAAAATAAGAAACACAAAACGCTACCCAAGACACAGCAGATTATAAGGTGGGCAAGAAATAAACTTGTATTAAGCCACTGGAGAAAAATAATTAAATTAGGAAACACTTATACACATATGAAATAAAATATTTATAATCCTGTCACTGGTTAAATTTTAGATGTCATTATTCTTGCATGAGTGTTATCCTTAGGAATCACATGAATGTTATAAATTGAATGGTCTGTTAGCACAGCACATGGGAGGTTTTTATTCCTGCCTAGACCCCCATTAGCGTTAATAGGGAAAAGAGGACAACAGATGGATTTAAGACAGTCATTAGAAGACACTAACATCATGCCATACTTGATAGTGGCTACATCAAACTTTATATAAATTCGCTTTTTGATGACTACCAAGAGCCTCTAAAAAGTGTGTTGCTGTTGTATTCATGCATCATTTGCTGCCTACAATTTAAGAAAATTAGCATCTGTCAGCTGCATTATTCAGCTGCGCAGGGTGGAAATTAATGGATAATACCATTCCTAATTTCTTGTATGAGAGGTGAGCTTGCCTACCAATCTGGCCGCTTGATTTTAATACCAAACCGAGCTTGCTTGTTACAACTGGAACTGTGATTGGCCCTGTGCTCTTTGGAAACACATTTTAAAAATTCTGGTATGTTCATTATAACATTTATTACATATATTCTACTGACATAACTAGAAATTTAGAGGCAATAAATAGAGGTCCATAATAAAGCTGAGATCAATTGGCCAGAAGAATGTAAGCACTTGTCAGGCTTCACCCACAGAGGTATGAGTTACTTGAATGAGGTTTTTACATTGGTTATTGTTATTGTTATTGTTCTGGTCACTGGATCTCTACTTAACACAGCGGAAGATGTGCAGTCTTTTGAGATAATATATTAAAATAAGTAGATTACCAAGCCTACACCCAGAATGTACCTCGGTTCTATCTAGGCTACATACGGTCTCTTTACTGGAGAGTGTTTTCCTTTGTTTCCACCCTGAATCCCAAGAAACAAGAAGACTTCCATAAACGCATGCTTTCAAACATGAAATACATGCTTGCAAAGCACCCCAAAGCTTCAAGTATCCCTCTGAAGTAGGAAAATACCAGGTCAGCAATAATTTTAGCAGAATGGCTATATAAAGAATTAAATATAGCCTCTGGAGAACTACTTTATCATCAGGGAATAATGGTACCTGACTAGATTTAAAAGCTTCCAGTAAAAAAGTTCCTTATCACCTGAAGTGCAACACAGATTTAGCCATCACTCCACAGTCTTACATTTTGGGTTATTTCTCTTGGACTACAAACAAGCCATCAAAGGGAAAATAAGAGCTAGTAACTACTAACAAAGCAGTCTTTAGATATGGCTTCCGGTGCTCAGTTATACATAAAACTCTGAAAAAGTTTGTTTATCCCTCTAAGGCACCAACCAGGAACAAAAGGAAGCTGAGGCAGCAGCTGTGTGGCTCTCAAGGGTTTTGGTGACGTGGGGGGAGCCATGAGAGGGAGGGAAGGAGAATGGGGGTGGTGATCCGGGGGTAAAGGAGCTGGGGACAAAAAGAACAAGGGTAGGTGACCACCATGCTGGTGCCAGGAGCAGGCAGACGAGGCCACACATTCGGCTCTTTCATTCTTTATCTTTCCATGTGGGCTACCATCCTGCTGCTGACCTGAGCATCTACCGAAGCTCTCCAAGAAGGCTCCCTGAAGTTCACATGCACCACTTCAGCAGGAGAGGGACATCCCAAAATGTTACCCTCCCTATCTCCTACTAAAACTCCCCTTGCTTAATTCCACCTCTGGGTATACACAGAAAAGAACTAAAAGCAGGGACTTGAACAGATATGTGTATACCAAGTTCATAGTCGTATTCTTCACAAGAGCCAAAAGATGGAAACAACCCAAACATCCAATGAAAGGCGAACACGTAAACAGAACATTGTACTATATACGTACAATGGAATAAGATTCAGCCTTAAGAAGGAAGGAAATTCTGACACATGCTACACATGGGTGAACCTTGATGACATGCTAAATGAAATCAGTCAGGCACAAAGGGACAAATATCGTATGATTCCACTTCTATGAGGTTCCTGGAATGGTCAATTTCATTGAGACAGAAAGTATAACCATACTGGGGGCTGGGGAGAGGTAATGGAGACTAACTATTTAATGGGTACAGAGTTTCAGTTCGGGAAGAGGACAAAGTTCTGGACATGGATGGCAGGGACAGCTGCACAACATTGTGAATGTACTTAACACCGCAGACCACTTAAAAATGGTTAAAATGGTAAATTTTATAATGTATATTTACACACACACACACACACACACACACACACACACACACACACACACACAAAACAACCCTCGCTTACTTGGCTGAAACCATTCACCTTCCCAAGAAAAAATAGGGTCCTTTTTGCTGTTCAGGAGGTATCCCCATTACACCACATCAGCACCTGCTCTTGCAAATTACACTTAAATAACTTAACCCCTTGGAATCATTTGCAAGTCAGAGGAAATGAGTTTTTCCCAGAGCACTCCCAACTACTTTAGAAATGGAGGAAGGTCAAAGGTCAGGAGAAGTCACTGGCCGAATCAGGGAGAATGCATGAGTCAGCAGCCTCTGTCCTCAAGTATACTCCATCATCATCAAGGCGTTCTTCTTCTCTGCTCCACTGCTCACTCCTAAACATTGGTTCCCTCATCACGGCGACTGTCGTACTCACAGGCAATTATAGCCTCCCTTTATTCATCTTCAGCTCACTGCTACTACAACACAGAGACATGGTTCCTTCCATCTTCCCTCTCGCATGGGTGACTGACTTCCAATTTCTTGTCCCACCGCAAAAGAATAACTATACCTAGACATCACCGACAATGCTGCTAAATCATTCTTCTTAATGGCACAAATAAATATAATTTGAGAAACCAACAGACCTGTGACCAGAGAGTGAAGTTCACTGACTCCTATACTGAACTACTATTCTAGCCTTAAAAGAAAAAAAAAAGTGTTGTTCATTCACACAAGAAAAGTCCAAAGCACAGCCTTGACCCTAAGTCCTTAAAGACATCACCACCTACTATACAGGGATCTCCAATTGACAAGGCAACTGAATGCTCAATAGAGAGACCATGCATGTCTTCTGAGAGGCCGGTAGTCAAAGTACAGGACACCAAAAGGACATCAAAGTCTGAACCTAAATGACAGCACAATGCAGCCATCGCTAAACTTTGGTTTTGCTCCAAGACTCAAATCCAACGGAGATGCCCAAATTCACTGTGTAGAATATCCTCACCAGCATTCTATATTTAACATATGGCAGGGCAACATTACTAACCACAAGGGCCTGGTGAGAAAATTAAGGGGATGCTTTAAAAGGAAATCTGCCGGAAGAAAGAGCAGGTAGCAGAAGGTAACAGTTTACCAAGCCCAGACTGGGTACATGACACATGTTTCAGGGAATCACTAAAGGCCAGTTGTATGCCATGAAAGCTCCAGGGACTATGGAAAAATAACACAACACCCATGTCTGCACTACAGAAATCAAAGCCTCTGGACAAGCCATCTCTAGCTGCCATTGCCAATCAACTGCAGCTGCAGTTTTAAATCAAAAGTAACTTTAGTTGTAAGCCATATAGTAACACGACTCAAAGGTGCTCTCTTCACCCTCAATCACAGTTACCCTTGCCATTTTATAAAATATTTGTTAATGTTTATTTTTGAGAGAGACAGAGAGAGCTGGGGAGGAGCAGACAGAGAGGGAGACAGAGAATCCGAAGCAGGCTCGAGGCTTCAAGCTGTCAGCCCAGAGTCTGATATGGGGCTCGAACTCGAGAACCATGAGAACATGACCTGAGCTGAAATCAGACGTTCCACCGACTGAACCACCCAGGCGTCCTTACCCTTGTCACTTTATGATAGAGGGGGAAAATGCCAACACATAGTACGTTTTTAAATTTTTTTAATGTTTATTCCTTTTTGAGAGAGACACACACACACACAGAGAGAGAGAGAGAGAGAGAGAAAGCGCGCGCGCGCGCAAGCGGGGGAGGGGACACAAACCGAAGTAGGCTCCAGGCTCTGAGCTGTCAGCACAGAGCCCGACACAGGGCTTGAACCCACGCACCACGAAATCACGACCTGAACCGAAGTTGGACGCCCAACCGACAGAGTCACCTGGGTTCCCCTACACAGTACATTTTTAAGTGGAATAATTTGAATCCATACTTACAGAGAAATATATTTGGCCTTTTTCCTTCCTTTTGTTTTCCCTTTAAGTTGCTCTTAAAGAAGAAATATTTCTTCTCATCCACCATGATTACCACTTGCAAACTCTAATAAGGGAAGATATTAGGATCAAGTGAACTAATACATGAGCTAGACCTTGGCAAAACTGCAATGTTCCTGCTGTTACAACCACTCACATCACTGGGTGTAGCAACGTCCAGCAAACTCTCCTGTTCTTCAGTGAGACCCAGTCCTGGTCAGCAAATCCTCACTGCACCTAGACCACCAAGATGTCTCCATTCTGATGATGATTATCTGTATTTCAAATTCTTATCAATGCCTGGGTGGCTCAGTCACTTAAGCATCCGACTCTTGGTATCAGCCCAGATCATGATCTCGTGGTTCATGAGTTCAAACCTCGCTTTGGGCTCTACGCTGAGTGCATTCTCTCTCTCTGCCCCTCCCCTGCTTGCACTCCCTCTCTCCCAAAATACATAAATAAACATTAAAAAAACAAAATAAATACATAATAGTTTTGCCCTAAGCTCCAGCTGTAGAGACCAAAGGCTTATAGGACAACTTAAAATTAATTTTTCAGCAAGTATTACATACAGCCCACTCTAATGAGAACGTGGTCAAAAGAATCTGATGCCAAGTGGTGTTACTTGGAATGGCAGCCTGCATGGGGGCACCCAGGAGATGGGTGCTGGCTGTGTCTAGGCAACACTGGGCATAGGTCAGAGTTAACATCTGCAATCTGGCCTCCCTCCATCCGCGTATTGAAATATAATTCAGCAGAATGAATTGCTAGACATGCCTAAACCCCTTGGGAAATGACAGATATTGATGAATGCTGTTGAGAAGATATATGGACGGAAACGGCAAATAAATAGAACCATTTTTTCTCAGAGTCAGTTTGCGGCTATGTGGAGCAGCTGTTAAACTACTTGTCAAGCTCCCCCCTCTCCCTTCCTCTTGCTCCTTCCTCTTCCCCATCTGCCTCCACATCTTTCTACAACCTCCCAGGAGGACCAGAATCGTGTGCGCTTCAAAATACCAACCAAATGAGTAGGAGTCATCTCCTCCTTCCCCGTCATACCCTGACTTCCCAACCCAGTTTGTCCAATTCTTTTCAAAATTTCTTTTCACCTAAACATGTTCACTGCCCCCTCTGGATCCTGGAAATATGTTCCATGTTTAAACTCAAGAAATTGTTGACTTCAAGTCCATTACCATTTTGCTCCAGTCACAAGGTTCAAATCCCAAATTCAAAGCCTGACTATTACCATGTAGCAGCTACATGCCTTGGTCAGACTTAATCTCCTGCCCCCCAGTTCCCAGTGCATGTTCTGTGAAATGGAGATGAGACACCAATCTCACAGGGTGGCTGGGAGGACAAACTGAGTATATGACCAGAGAGCCTCTACTAGCATTTGACAAAGACAAGTCTTGGGATAAACAATGACTTATCCCCTCTTCTTTCCAGGGCTGAACACCTCTTCCTGCCAAGGGCACTCCTCCCTGACATCATCCCCAGACTGGACCAGATTCTCTCCAGCACAGGGCATTTTGGGGATAACTAGTTCTCATTCATTCAACAAGTAAACTCAGGAGCATAGAGAGGGAAACCAGTCGGACAAGGTTTGCATCCTGGTTTCCCCATTTATTAACTAGAGAACCCTGGATACATTCCTTTTCCTCTCTGAGCTCTAGTTTCATACCTCTAGAGCTGATGTCAATAAATTACACACATCAAGTGCCCAGCACAGTGTGGAATACACAATTTGTGTTTAGTGGTGGTTTAGGTCCCCCGCCAGGATGCTTGATCCATCCAACACAGGCACTGAATCCATACTCCAGGGCACTAATGGCCTCCACTTTCCCCATCATATTACCTATTCCTATGTGGATGCACGTGTAGAGAGTCTCATTTATTGCTATACGTAGCCTGCTCTTCTCCACTGTAAACTCTGTCAATTGGGACTAGACTTCATCTGTGTTTTCAGCCATACATCACATCCAGTACACAGAACTTACTGAACTTGTACATGATTATACGCTTATATCTGTGCATACTAACTCTCTATTTTGTCTCTCATTTATATTTCAACCAGGGTTCCTATTTTCCCATTACTGTTCGGTTGCACACTGCCTAGAAAAATATTCACATTCAGGGGTGCCTAGGTGGCTCAGTCACTTCAACATCTGACTCCGGATTCCAGTTCAGGTCATGATCTCATGGTTCATGAGGTGGAGTCCCATGTTGGACTCTGAACTGACAGTGTAAAGCCTGCTTGGGATTCTCTCTGTCCCTCTCTCTCTGCCCCTCTTCTGCCAACATGCATGCACTCACACACTCTCTCTCTCTCAAAATAAAAAAAACTTTAAAAAATATATATTGAAACTCAGTCCCGTTGTTTGCTTTGTAACAATAATGGCAAAGACGCAGCAACCTTAAATGTCACTCTTCTTGGGTTTGACTTTCACTTCTAAAATGCATCTCCAAAAAAGTCCAACACCTCCACAAAATACTGGTTATTTTCAAGGTAGGCTGATTAGCCTCAAAACACTAGATAACAATTTGTACTTAGCATCTTGCTTTGTGAAGAAATTATGAATCCTATTCAATAACATTCTTTTGGACACTAAGATGCTTTTATTGACACACTCAAATGTCACTAGCAGCCCTGGATGCTAAACATTTCTGACAATGGCCCTACATCTAAATACTTATGACAGAGAGCAAGGAGGAGCTAGCCATCAGGAACTTTACAAGAGAAACAAAAAGAACAAAGGCAGCCAGAAGGGGATAAAACAAACTCCATTATCACAATCCAAGCAGAAATTTCCAGACAAGTACAAATTTCTTAACAAGTTCTGTTTACCCAAGGAAACTTCTATACACAATTGAATTCTCATAACAATGTATTTCCACATATATTTATTTGGAACAGTTTCTAGTTCCAAGCTGACTTTTACTCCAAATAGATTTCAGATTCTTCCTCCCCAAAAGCAATGTCCATGTATGCTTTCTGAAGAATCGAGTATTTTGTCTCCAGTTTGTTCATACTAATTAATGAATAGGCAAAAAGTCTAGAACACAACTATGAAAGATTTCTTCCAAAAATACCATATCATAGATCTCCCCATGATTTCAAATGGCACTTTGTTAAAGTCCCCACTCCCGGAGAGACAGACTTCCATCAGGAACTCTGTAGCCTGCTCTCCTTCCTCTGTTAGTAGCAAAATTAATGTCCATCCTACCTGGTTCAAAAGCAACAGAATCTAAGAACCTGTATTATCCAAGCTGCAACCAACCCTATGCCCTGAATTAAGTCCTAAGAAATCACTAAGTGATTTCCAAAATGTAACAAATTAGTGCCATTGTTTTTAACAGGAGAAAAATTAAAGCCCAGATTAGCATCATGATTGCCTCAGCACTGCTTAGAAATTAATGAGAGGTATAGGGTTGGAATTCAGCCCTTTCATTTCTGGTCTATTATTTACTCACTGAGTTCTTCTGAAAGCTTAGATGACATCAAGTAGCCTTGAGCTCCAGGGTCAAGTCTTCATGTTTTAAAATAATGGTATCACTAGACTAGTTGGCATTCCTTTTTAGAGAATTCAGCCGTGATTATGGGGGAAATCAGTGTACTTGGTGCTGAGGTGGGGGAAGGTAGCCATTCGGTTGTCCCAGTCACCCTCTAAACAGCCATCTCTCAAGATTGAGTCTGCATGAAAAGATGCTCAACGTCACTCCTCATCAGGGAAATACAAATCAAAGCCGCACTGAGATACCACCTCACGCCAGTCAGAGTGGCTAAAATGAACAAATCAGGAGACTATAGATGCTGGCAAGGATGTGGAGAAACGGGAACCCTCTTGTACTGTTGGGAGGAATGCAAACTAGTGCAGCCACTCTGGAAAACAGTGTGGAGGTTCCTCAAAAAATCAAAAATAGAACTACCCTATGACCCAGTAATAGCACTACTAGGAATTTACCCAAGGGATACAGGAGTGCTGATGCATAGGGGCACAAGTACCCCAATGTTTATAACAGCGATTTCAACAATAGTCAAGTTATGGAAAGAGCCTAAATGTCCATCGACTGACAAATGGATGAAGAAGATGTGGTTTATATATACAATGGAATACTACTTGGCAGTAAGAATTTATGAAATCCTGCCATTTGCAGCAACATGGATGGAACTGGAAGCTTTTATGCTGAATGAAATAAGTCAGTCAGAGAAAGACAGATATCATATGTTTTCACTCAAATGTGGATCGTGAGAAACTTAACAGAAGACCACGGGGGAAGGAAGGGGGAAAAATAGATACAATCAGAGAGGGAGGGGAAGCAAACCACAAGAGACTCTTAAATACAGAGAACAAACTGAAGGTGGACAGCGAGGTGGGGCGGGAGGAAGAGGGAAAATGGGTGATGGGCATTGAGGAGGCCACTTGTTGGGATGAGCACTGGATGTTGTATGCAAGCCAATTTGACAATAAATTATATTTTAAAAATTAAATAAATAAAAATATAAAAAGGCAAAAAAAATTGAGTGTCTGGTCATTTTCTTCTAATAGTTCCATTAAATGCATTTAACCTCCCATTATTTGAATCCACAGAGAGGACCATAACTGTTCAAAGAATGGCAGTGGGGCATTTGCATCCAGACTTACATACATCAGAAGACATCACATACCAGATCTGCTTGGGGTTGTCCACAGAGATAATCCTGTCTCTGAGGTGACTAAGCAGCCAGAGGATCAAAGAAAACATTAGAAAAGGATATTGTACTGACATCCATGTGTAAGGGCTCTAACCTCCTGCCTTTCATACCATGCATGTACCTAAAAGACAGTATGTCTGAGGATGCCTAGACACAAAACCATTCCAGTATTTACTGATGGATTTTGCAAATAAAAATATAAGACCCCTAAATCCATTGCAGTACAAATAAATCTGTACTGGATTTAGTGAATTTAGTGCCCAAATTTCAGAATGGGCATGCATATACTAAAAATAGGATTAGCTGTCTATGTGATATTATTAATGGTGTCATGCATTTTGTCTGGCCATCCTATTTACTGAGCACTTAATATGTGCAATGCAGGAAACTCTGCTTAGAAGAAACAAGGAAAATGTCAAGGAATTTATAAACTAGTAAAAGGGATGATAGGTACACAAATAATAGAAAATTTAGAGTGATCCATCCTGTAAGAAGAAAGTAATATACGATGGAAGGAGAGAGTTAAAGTAGGGCTGTTGAAGAATCAGCAAGTGATATGAAGGTGTTTGGAATGGAATCTGAATGTAGTTAAGGATCGTGAGTTTCACTTCGAAACTTTTTTTTTTTTTTACACATAAGTAGGCATCTCAGTGCTATGAGTTTGTGCATGTACTATTTCCCCCCTATTTTTAAAAATTATTTATATGTACCACTGCAGCCACAATCTAGTGCAATGGAGCAAAAATAGAGCAACAAAACGTTTTTGCTCTGAGATTCCTGGCAACCAAGGCGAACAGAGTGGGTGACCCAGCTCTCAGTACTTAGCTCAAGAAAGAATTCAAATTTATCAGACTAGTTTAACCCCTTTTTCCTTGTTTTGAGCCCAGCGAAATTTGTTTGAGGTTAAAAAAAAAAAAAAAAAAAGGGCACTGACATACGTAACTGTTCCTGTCCTCTAGAGTGACATAAGGCAAAACTACAGGCGTGTCCGAAATTATGAGACACTAAATAAAAATCAAGGGCACAGAGCCATGCGTGCATGCATATGTATAAACACTTACCAAACGTCCATGTATGTTACTTAACATACATACATGCCTCTCTCTCACAGGGACTTGGAACATGGTAACTCTGCTACTTTATGCAAAATCCTTCAAGCCTAATTTGGTACAGGATTAATCATGTAGGGTAGGAATGATTCCACCTTGGTCTTATTCAGAAAGAGGGAAACAGACATTTAAATAATACTGTACTTTCTTTTCAAAAGTCTCACTCCCAGCAGTGAGCCAGTCAGCAATGGGTTAAAATCAAGGAAGGGGCTTACCCTCAAGATCTCCCTTCTGGCCCTGGTGTGATGCAGGGCACCTGCACAGTACTGTCAAAGAACAGAGAAATGATCTGGCGAGGCAGACACAAGAAAATAAATGTAGCCCTGACAATAGGCGTTGATTAAGTACTTGAATGACAATGGAACATGACAATGACAAATGCAGGCTACCACCACCAGAGTCATTAATATATCAGGAACACTAATTTTTATAAATCTTTAAACTTCCCGGTTGGTGGCATTTGCATTCCTTTCCTTATACTCTTACTATGGAGTTGACATACAGTCAGCTTCATTTTCGGTTTCCACCCAGGAAGTAAAAAACAGGTCTACATTCTTGATCTTTGATTCGCCACTGAAAATGAGCTTTAAACAAGAGATAGATGGCCTGGGGTACTCAGTTTCAGAGGCCGGTGACAGGACATCACTGGAATGCTCCTCCAGGGGAGACAGTGGGTTTCCGAGCTCAACAGTAGACAAAATATTTACGTGTGAAGGGAGAAAATGAAGGGAAACCGGTCTCTGCAAAGACTCCCCCCCCCCCCCATCTTATCTTGGTAACTAAAATTATTTACTACTCAAGTTTGAAGGGACTTGGAGGCTGTCTGATCCAACCTGTTCATTTCACAGAGGATGAAATTAGGCATCAGAAACCGAGCAACGCTTTACTTAAAGGTATGCTTGTCATCAGCATTTGGGCCTCTGAGCCCCATTTCATGGTTCCCATAACACCCTGCAAGAGCAGGGCATAAGCTACCAAGTCACCCAGGCAAGTCACTTGCTTTCCATCTTGAAACCCCATTCAGTCTACTCCACGTATCCCATTCTGATCCATGCCTCCCCCAAACGCTACTGCATCGCACCCCACTACCACGCATGTGTTGTCCAGAGAATTCCGGCCCATGAGCACTTAGCACCTCACGTGCACTTCTGAGCAGATGTGGTACATTTCACTGCACACATTAAGACAACGTCATCAGAAGAGCCAGTCGCCCATATCCAACTGCATACATGTGGCTCCAGGGTGGCATGAAATGGCAGCACCCACCATCTCCCTTGCATTCCCCAACCTTATCTTCCCCTCCCTACTAATTATTTTTTTTTATTATTTTTTGAGAGAGAGAGACAGACAGACAGACAGGCAGACAGACAGAGTGTGAGCAGGGGAGGGGCAGGGAGAGAGAGGGAGACACAAAATCTGAAGCAGGCTCCAGGCTCTGAGCTGTCAGTACAGAGCCCAACGTGGGGTCAAACTCATGGACAACAAGATCATGACCTGAGCTGAAGTCGGACGCTTAATCAACTGAAGTTGGATGCTTAACTGACTGAGCCACCCGGGCGACCCCCCCTCCCTACTAAGAGTGCTGTCTGTGGGATTTAATGGGCCATACTGATTTTCTCTTATTTAACTTTATATTTCATGCTCTTAACTACAATACTGTCAATTCAACTTTTGTGGCATCCTCATATATACCAAAAAGTGTCACAGGGAGCTAAAACCAATCCATCTTTTATAGATGATACATACATGGGGCTGAGAAGATAAGCTTAGAATCTGCACGCCTTTCAGAACCTGAAAGTACACAAGGCATAAAGGATGGGAAAACCATGTCCAGCCACGCTTGGCCTCAGTCCACCCTATCAGGGCAAAACAAATTTTCAGGAATGTACAAAAATATAAAATCAGCAGAGAGAAAACAAAAAAGAACATGATAATCCCCCTTCAAAAAGTCAACCCCTTGATAAAAATGCCAAACCAAACCATACAACTCCAAGTGAAATCAACTTTCTCTTCTAAAGTAAGTTTTAAGAACAAGCAACTTGAATTTTTCAGGCACCTATGTGGCTCAGTCGGGTGACAGTCTAATTCTTGGTGTTGGCTCAGGTCATGATCTCACAGTTCAGGGATTTGAGCCCCTCATCAGGCTCTGTGCTGACAGCATGGAGCCTGCTTGAGATTCTCTCTCTCACTCTCTCTGTCTCTCTCCGTCCCTCTCTGCCCCTCCCCTGCTCGTTCTCTCTCAAAAATAAACAACTAGACTTTTAAAAAAAAGAACAAACAACTTGAATTTTTGATACGTGGATTCAATAAATTCATTCTTCTCTCAGGAATAACCCAAGTCTGTTATTTATAGAACCACATTAGAACACAAAAAATATGGGCAAGACATTAAGGGAGCAAGAGAGAGACCAAAAGGGTGAATGAGGAAGCCTAGTGCTTTGTTCATGTGAACATTCACGCATCTTTGGTTTGTTTCTGTGAAGTTTCTTCATTAGTCTCATTGATACAGAGAGCTTCCTTACATGTTTAGACACATACAACTTTTTATTTTGGTGTATCTATGTATTCTGAGAGAGAGAGACAGAGAGCACGAGTTGGGGAGGGGCAGAGGCAGGGGAGAGACAGAGAATCCCAAATAGGCTGCTCACTCTCAGTGCAGAGCCCGATGTGGGGCTTGAACCCATGGAACATGAGATCATGGCCTGAGCTGAAATGAAGAGTCAAGAGTCAGACACTTAACTACATGAGTCACCCAGAAGCCTAGACAAATACAAATTATTTTAAAATAATTCCAGCACTTGGGGCTCCTGGGTGGCTCAGTCTGTTAAGCGTGTGACTCTTTGTTCGGATCATGTCAAGACCTCACGGTTTCGTGGGTTCAAGCCCCACATCCAGCTCTGTGCTTGGTAGTGCGGAGCCTGCTTGGGATTCTGTCTCCCTCTCTCTCTCTATCCCTCTCCCACTCGCTCTGTCTCTCTTAACATAAATAAACATATAAAAGATTTTTAAAAAGTAAATAAAATGAAATAATACCAGCAAAAACTGACCTTACCACATTTGATTTGCCACATCCACCACACCCAGCTGAAGGTCAAGAAGGCCAACTCAATTTTGGAAGTCAGAATGGTTCAGTTCTATGTAAGTATTCAACTGATTTTCCTACCCTAGTGACCTTGAAATTCTAGACCAACAGCAATTTAAGACCCAAGCGACTTTTTGGTCTGCAGAAGGCACCTCAAAAGGCTTAAGGGAAACTGAGTCTCCTAACAACATCTTAATTAACACTCAGAACTAATTTTGAAGTCCTTCTATCTGGTATAAAATTGCCAAGTGGCTTTCTGAAAAGCCAGATTTGCTGACCTAGCATGGCTCCCAGCACTCTCTGGGAGCAAACAGCCTAGTCTCTCATCTGATTTCCGGTATAAGAAATCACACTACTTCAAAGCAAACAGCCTAGTCTCTCATCTGATTTCCAGTATAAGAAAAACATTTGATTCTTCAAGTCCTCATTTAGACTCATCCCTTAATTAATTCTCCCAGCATGCCTGACATCCTCACCTCTTGGGAAGGCCTCCTTGGTCCAAGAGGCCTGAAAGAGATATGTATTTGACTTTCAAAGAGGTCTCTGCAGCCTGGCTCAGAACAAGGTGGCCACACGTCAGTTTGAGGCAGCAGGGCACCAGGGTCCTGGAACCACCTTGTGATCACTCTGTCAGGTGAAGCAATGACACACTGGTGGGCCACTGGCACGAGAGATGAGCCACAGCAGAAGGCTTCCTGACAGACAGACACTGGGAGGCAGCACCTGCCAAAGGAAGTGGCTGCATGCCCCATTAAGTTCAAGTCTCTGGAGCTATGCCTACTCTGGCAAGGAGAGATTGCACAACAAAAATACACCACAAGAGTCATCTTGTAAGTAGAACACCTAGATACCAACAAAACATCCAGACACAGAATGACATAGGGGCAGTGAAGACAGCAGTGATTTCAAAGACTATTTAAAAGCAGGCACTCTCACCAGGAAGAAGGTACTAATGGATTTGCCTCTTGACTGCTTGGTGACTCAGAAAAATGCGTAGACATCCTCCAACTTCCTTAGCAACTGTTGATGAACTATACAATTTTATAAGTTCTAAGAGAACACTCAACTAATGTAAAAAAAAAAATTCCTATTCCCAGTTACATGCCTTCAGCCCAGAGAGAGAGAGAGAGAGAGAGAGAGATTCACTGACTCACTGACTCATTGATTCATCGACTCAATGATTCATTGGTTCATTTATTCATTTAGCATGGAGCGTGATGTAGGTTGGAACACATGAACCATGAGATCATGACCTGACCCCAAATCAAGAGTCAGATGCTTAACCAACCAGCCAGGAGCCCCCAGTCTGGCAATTTTTAAAGTATTGGCAAATCGCAAAACAAATCAAAATAGGATGTTTTTAAACCAGTACGACCCTGAGTGTGAATTTTCAGTGGATCCGGGATTTTTTTTTTCTCTGTTGTCCAAGAGCCAAGAACCCAGATGGAAAGTACCACAAAAGAGCACCATTTACAACAACTGCAAATGTCTTGGCCCTCTAAGAGTTTCTAATTTTGCCATATATCAAAATACTAACATTGCACTCATCCTTCAGGGCCTGGGTAAACCCAACTTAGCCCACATAGTGCTCAGTCCCCAATACAACCACATGCCCAAGTGCCCACTACCACTCCTCCTTCCAAACTCCCATGGGCTTTGGCTCCGCCACTGAGAAATTCCACCAAAGGCACCAAAACTCCACTCGTTCTTAAACAGCTCAACCCCACTCTCCCCACCACTACCTTCACATGACCCTCAATCTGGGTTCTCTGCTATCCATGTTCTGTGGAAGTACTGTTCCCACTACACACATTTCACTGGGGCCTTACCTTTTCCTCAAACGTGTCAATAGCCTTCACTTGCAGTTGATGACCTCAGACTTTAAATGGGTTGTTAACGCTCCAAAGCAATCCTACCACATTTACAGCTCCTTTCCTGTTCTCCAAGGCCATGTGACTTCCCTCTCTACTAGACTCCCATATAACCCTCCCAACTGCTACCCAGGGGTCTCATCATGCATGGAGAAAAGCGAAGCTACAAATCTATTAAACTACCTACCTTTTATCAAGCAAATTTATTGACAGCAGTGATATGGAAATGGGACATTTAAAAATGAAACTTCTTATTCTCTTGAGATAAATGTAGATTTGTATGCAGTAGTAAGAAATAATATAGAGAGAACCCAGGTACACTTTGCCGGGTTTTCCTCAATGGTAACGCTCCGCAAGACCATAGTGTACAATAAGCATTAGGATAACGACTTGGACACAGTCAAGATACAGAACATGTCCATCAGCAGAGGATCCCGCATGTCATCGATTTAGAGCCACACTTACTCCCCTCCCATCTCTCCCTCCTAAAGCCCCTGCAACCGCTCACCAGTTCTCCATTCCTACAAGCGTGTCACTTTGAGAATTGTATACACAAATGGAATTATACAGCAAGCTTTTTTTTGTTTTTAATGCAGTCTAATTCTCTGGAGATTCACCCAGGCCGCCATCCCCATCAATAGTTCATTCCTTTTTACTGCTGAATAGTATTCCATGACATAGATCCACTTTTGCATCCTTTCTCGCCTCCTTCCTCTGATGACAAGAAAGGAAGTGCCCCTTCTCCCATAAAAAAGCCCACCTTCTTACATGTACTCTGGATACCTTGCCAGGTTCCTGCGGAAGCCCTTTACTTTGGATTTCTTCACTGCCATTCTCAACACCTGACAAACATGCTCACATGGACCCCATGCTAAGAGGTCTCCTTTTGACCCCTTAAACTTTTCCAGCTCCCACAATGTGTCTACTCCCTTACACAGCAGCACTTTTCAAGAGAGCTATCTACACTCAACTGTCTACCCACTAGCTACCTCTCATTCCTTAACTACCTTTTGCTCTTAACCCACTCCATTCTAGCTTTTCGTCCCACTTCACTACTGTCCCCAAGGTTATCAGTGACCATACTGCAGATTCCAATAACCATTTAGAGCCATCTTCCTGACATGGAGACAATTCTTTCCTTCTCAAAATACAACTCTCCCTTTTTGCGATCCCACAGTCCTGACATACACAGTTAGCAAAGGGAAATTACCACATTCTATTTCTTTAGTAAGACCTATTTCTCTCTCAGGCTTCCCCAACTCAGTAAGTGCCATGTTGCCATTGACTCTTGTGTAGCTGTACAAATAGGCAACGGCCCAGAAGGACCATGCTAGTCCCCTCACCTTCTCCCAAGAGCAGCACCAGGCTGGCATTTGGCAGTGACCATGTGACATAATCTTGACAGAAAGAATGTGAATGGACAAGAAGAATGTGTCTCTTCTAGGCTGGGACTTTTAAGAAGATGGAAAGCTTTCTCCTTTTTTTTTCTTACTTCTATCATCCAGAAGCAAAGTATATTAAGGCCATAGGGAAGAACAAAACCAGAAGATGGAAGGAGCGTGGGTCCATGACTCAGCATGAGGAAGACAGCTGCCTGCTAACCAAAAACATGTACATGAGTAGGAAATAAATAAGCATTGTGATAAGTCACTGATAGGTTTTGGTTTGCTTGCTATGGCATTCTAACACACATCATCATTGTATAGGCATTCTTTGGATGAAATTATGAACATAAAAAATCTAGGGCATCAAGGAGAACTTTTAGGAGCAATATTTGCTAAATACCAAGGCTACCCATAAAAAAATGAGGTCTTATTTTATGTAAATTTACTTTAATCTGAATTCTTGGTCTCACCCAGTAAGCTAAGGAGGCCTCTAGGATGGAAAACCCATTAACCTCTACACAGCACTAAAACACAATGGCCACCAGGTTAATTTTAAAGAAAAGAAAAAAAAAGCTTTTTTTAGGATAGGGTTGTGTGTTTTTCTTTTCCATCTTAAAGTAAAATTCACTCTGAAATGCTTTTAAAAATTTTTCAGATGTTATTCCAAACTGATTTCCATAGTCCAAGAAAGAAAAATGTCTCAATATTTTCCCCAAGATAGAACACCACGACGCTGTTACAAATTCTAGTTTATACTATCTACAAAGTTGGTTTATTATTATTAGATGCAACTTGCAAACATATATAGATTCCTTTGTTTTACACTCCAAACAAGCCAGTAAGTTTTGAAAAACACAACTTTCCTCATAAGGAAAAGAATCCTGCCTTTTCTGACCATTAGGGCTCCAATATGTATCATAGTTGTGAAATTCAGGACCTGGATTGAGGACACTGCTTCGCATATCAAGAAGCCAGGACTCAAGATCCTGAGGTTCTGTCCTTCATTGTGCAGCTCCCTTGCTGTGAACTGTCAGGTACATTACCACATACTTATGCCTAGACTTAAGGGTCTGTATAATGATTAGAATAACACTCCTCTTACTCATCAGGGGGTTCCCAAAGCTCAGTGTTTACACGATGCTTCTGGTTGCCTACTTAGCAAGTTGCAGGCCATAAAGAGAGAAGATAGCTTTAGCCTCCAAAATAAAATTAAAAAAAAAAAAATCAGGCAGAGTTGAATACTGTCAACTCTGTGTTTGTTGTTTAAAAGCTAGCCCTGGAAAAAGAAAAAGTACTGATAGTTTGTCTACATTTGTCTACATTAAACAGATATCACTGTAATAACTAAAAAATAGGTAAAGGCAAAAGAAAAATAAAGAGAGAGAGAGAGGCTTGAAGCATGCCTGAGCTGGTGGATATGCACTCTCATGCTCCTGTCTTTTACCAGAATATGATGCCTTGCCTAGCTGCTGGTCCAAGAAAGAAGACAGACACATTGTGCAAATCTGGACTCAAATAGCATCCTAGACCCAATCCTAGCAGAGCCCAGACAAAATGATCCAAAACCCAGCTGACCTGCAACCACGTAAATAAGAAATACTTGTCTGCCAATGAAAGTTTGTAGTTATACAATATTGTCACCAACTGATAAACCACTTAATGCCTCAGGAAATCTCAGTGGCAAAACATGTCTCATGGATAGAACTGCAGGGTGTAAAAGAATGCCATAACATCCTTCACGTGCCCATTTTTAAAGGGAACCCAGTCAACAATCATCCCAGAAACTGTCTTCCTCCCCCTTGTTATATATACAATTATTTCCTTACATTTATAGCAAGACCTAGGAAGCAATCAAGGCCATGAGACCACTGAACAATGGGATTTCATATTAAAAACATATTGGGAGACTATGTCAATGCTACAACATATTCTTTTACTACACGATATTTAATGTTTACAATTACTTTCCATTTTATGTGTATACTATAATACGTTTAGCCAATATCTTTTGCCAGGTAGTTATATGATAAGCAATTTTAATTCTAATAAATGATGCTGATCTAAATATCACTATTGTTATTTCTCTGCACCCATTCACAACTATTTCCTTGTGATGAAATGGGAGACATAGAATGGCTGGGTTAACAAATGTGTAATTGTTTAATTATTAATTGTATAGTTTTAATTTACTTTTGCAGTTAAGGGACCAGGATCCCTATAGATTGAGTCAGCCCTGGATTCCAAATGAGCAAAGATTTTCCCCCCTAGCATTTACTCCAATTAACCCTGCTGGAGTTTACTAGAAACCTACGGGTACCTACTGCATTACAAACAGTGCGGTATTTACAAGAATGGACTTCGGAGCCACAACACTCAGGCTCAAATCTTGGCTCTGCTGTTTGTGAACACCATGATCTTGTGCAATTCAGTCAAACTATTTGTTCCTCAGTTTTTTCATCTGTAACATGGGGATAAGACTGCCCCTCATAGGGGGATAAAGATGTTTAAGAAAAAATTAAGGCAATAAATGTAATTCCCTAAAAACAATGCATGCTACATAGCAAGCTCTCAAGGTTAGCTCTCATTATTATTAGTGACAACTAGATGAAAACATCATAGATCTTCCCCTCAAAAAGCAGAGTTCAATGAAACTTATCAAGGATAACTGAGTGGCAAAAATTTTAAGCTATAAGCCTTCACAGAATCTTTGTTTTAAGGAAAGCAGTAAACAATTGCCAAAGAAAAGAGTCTTTTAGATTAAAACAAAGCTAAGCAATATGAAGATGGCTGGTCTTGGTGTTACAAAATATATCAGGTACAGATTTCTGATGGCAAAACCAGTCACTGTGACTTAATTAAGTTTAGCAACAAGTATATCCCAAGGTAAGATCACATGTGATAATTCACAGGTGCCTAATACTAGTAGAAACTCTTTCTTCAAGATCAGAAATGATGTTTTCTTTCTACTGCAACCCAATACTGGCACAGTGCCTGAGACAGATAGAAACTCAATGGATAAAGGATCCAAGCTGATGTTCAGAAGTCCAAGTTCCCCACCAAGTGCAAACACCCCAAATTCAATCCATGCTGCACGTAATATTCATAGCCACCCATGGCTGGGCTAAGGGCTTGGCATAAATTCTTTCATTAAATCCTTAGCTAAGCTATTTAGAGGACCAATTAGAATGTTTTCTTCATATTCTAATCAAACTTACAAGAAACTGTTTTTAAAAACTGACATTCATGAGATTCTTTTAAGCGCTCTCTCTCTCTCTCTCTCTCTCTCTCTCTCGGGCTAATAAACATTTTTGAAAATTACATAACCTGACATTTAATCATATAGAAGTATATATAAAAATGTAAAGGTGATTATAAAAAAATAAAACAGGGCCGCCTGGGTGGCTCAGTCGGTTAAGCGGCCAACTTCGGCTCAGGTTATGATCTCACGGTTCGTGAGTTCGAGCCCCGCGTCGGGCTCTGTGCTGACAGCTCAGAGCCTGGAGCCTGTTTCAGATTCTGTGTCTCCCTCTCTCTGACCCTCCCCCGTTCATGCTCTGTCTCTCTGTCTCAAAAATAAATAAAAACGTTTAAAAAATAAAATAAAATAAAATAAAATAAAATAAAATAAAATAAACTGTATATATAGCACACTAAGTTTTTAAGAGTAGGATTGCTAGAGCTATTGAGATTATGAAATGGGAATCAACTTCAGATTTTTTTTTAAGCTGTAGGCCAAATTTCATGACTCAGGTCATTTATCTGCATCAAGAGCTATACCTCTGCATTGTTTTAAAGCTTTAAGTGTACTCCTCTAGCAAAAATTGGAGAGAATCATTACTGCCCCTCCTTTTGGTCAAAAATAGTATAACCAAAGTAAGTAAATTTCCTAAGTGAAATAAGGAAAGGGATGAGTCTTTTAACCATTAAGATTTAATTTCTCCACTTACAAAAAAGGGTTGGACTAAACAATGTTTAGGATCTCCCGCTTAAAAAAGCAAATGGTCTCAATCTGTAAAGGAAAGCAAAGAAAAATATCCTCACAAGCGTTCAAAGAATATCAGTATAACTCAAATATGAACATTTGCCTAAACTTAGTGAAGTGAAGCAGTCTTTGGTGAATTTCTTCCCCTTGGCCTGACGTCAATTTCACCCTGCAGTATGCCACAATGGGTCAAATGTTCTAAAGTCTACTGAGCCTATGACAGAATCCTTGCTGTTAGCAGAAATTTATCTCTCAGAAGTCAAAATCCAGGATTCTCCAAAAAATGTGAATAACTCAACTTACTTTTCAGACCATTTAGGAACTGGCAGAGAAAACCTGTCATACACAGAGAAAACTCTGCTTTGGGACTTAATAATCTGTTTCTTGGGCCCCTGGGTGGCTCAGTCGCTTAAGTGCCCAATTTTTTATTTCAGCACAGGTCATGATCTCACAGTTTGTGAGACTGAGCCCCACATCGGGCTCTGTGCTGACAGTGTGGAGCCTGCTTGGGATTCTCTCTCTCCCTCTTGCTCTGCCCCTCCTCCACATGTGCATGCTCTCTCTCAAAAACAAACATATAAAGAATAATAAAATAAAAACCAGTTTGTCCAAAGATATTTATATTCACAGAAAAAGGCACTCAGAAAGAAAAAGAAATAACCTTCAGTGATTTAAAGTTGAATAATATGAAAAATTTATATGGTGAGTTACTTCAAAGCACTTTAAATTATCTTAGGCTGGCTATGTTTCAAGTCAATACAAGTGATTTGTGTTTTCTCTGTATTCGAAAAAATTTTAAATTAAATTTAACAACATGATTGAAAAATGGGTGAGAAGGAAAATAAAAGGATGAAAGCTGTGAAGACATTTCACAAATGATAAACAAACGTCCAATAAGCACATGCAAAGATGTTCAACACCACTTAAGTCATCAAGAACATACAAAATAAATCCCTGATGTGATATGACTATCCATTAAAATGGCTAAAATCAAAAAACAACTCAATACATGGCAATACCACAAGCTGGCAAGAATGCAGAGCAATTAGATTGCTCATCTGTCGCTGGTGGGAATGTAAAACGGTACAATTTTGGAAACAGTTTGGCAGTTCCTTATAAAGTTCAATACACACTACTGATGCATGCACCAACACAGATGAATCTTAAAAACATACTGAGCAAAAGAAGCCTGACACAAAAGAACATGTACGTTTGATTCTATTAATGTTAAATTCTCGAGGTAAATCGAATCTGCAGTGAGGAAAAGCAGATCGCTGGTTGCCTGGGGCCAAGAAATGAAGGAGGAGAGCAGGAAAGACAAAAACAGGGCACAGGAAAGGTTTTATATCTCGACTGTGATGGTAGCTACGCTGGTGTATAAAATTTGCCGAACTGGGGCACCTGGGTGGCTTAATCAGTCAAGTCTTGATTTTGGCTGAGGCCATAATCTCACAGTTGGTGAGATCAAGCCCCACATGGCGCTCTGCGTTGACAGCGAAGAGACCTGCAGAGGTCTCCCTCTCTCTCTCTCTCTGCCCCTCCCCTGCTCTCTCTCTCAAAATACATAAACATTTAAAAAAGTAAATAAATTTGCCAAAATCTGTACACACACCTGCTTTAACAGGTCCCTTCTGTTGTATGTCAACTTTCTCAGTAAAATCCTCAATTTCAGAACACGTGTCCTCCTTAAGACCCATCACCCACTTAGCTTGTTAGGATGAGGACTGGTATAAATTAGTGATGAACCCCTGAATTCTATGCCTGACACCAGGAAGGAGTACACTGTTTGTTACCTAAGTGGAATTTAAATACAAATTTGAAACAATAAAATTCTCAATTTTACTGCTCTCTGGATTGCATTAGATTTCACCAAAGGGTCTGCAGAGGGCCAGGCCCATTCCAAAGCAGGCCAATTTTCACACCACCTGGGAGGACCCGCCAGTGAGTCAAGGCAATTCCTCGTCTTGTGCGTCCGTCATTCAGGACTCACCTGTGAGAGCTCCTCCCAGGCTTCCCCGCCGCAGCTCTCGCCCGTCCTCACTCAGCTGTCTTTTAAACTTCAGTGACTTTGCAGGACCAGAAGTCACATCCGGGGTGCTGCATTTCCGAAACGGCATGGGCGGAGGTGACAGTATGTGGTCAAGCTGTAGAAACAAACACAGGGGCATCACAGGCTGAGGACACTCTCAACACCCACCAGCCCCCTTGCTTATCCTTCTCCAAATCCCTCTCTCCCAAGCCTGTTCCTAATGTGGTTACTTTAGAGAATTCAGGGTTTCACTATTGTGTCCTACATCTGGAGCACATTCTGGCGTACCGCAAAATCTCAACAGCAGTGACGTTTAAAGTGCGGGTCCCAACAAATTAGTGGGTCATGAAACCAAATTTAGCAGATCTAAGCAGGATTTGTTTAAATGTAGCAGAAGTTGTTAGAGTCCAACAAAGGAAAAGCACAGTTTCATGAATTGCCTGATTAAGTTATACTTGTGTGTGTGTGTCCTTACTCACTGTGTAAAGTATATGTCTTTCTGTGGGCCATGATGTCTCTAAAAAATGAGTAGTATTGTTCTACAGAGAACCAATAGATCACTTCTTTAGTAGTTCACAAAAGAAAATCCACAGGCTTCTGGTGCTCACAGATACATGCAGGGAAGGGAAATTTCTAAGCACCACATCCCTTAATGCAAATCAATACATCCCTATATCACTTTATAGCCTTTTAAAAGAAAACCTGTCACAAGAATCAGAGAAACTAAAATCACTTCAAGAGACAGCTTTCTACAAAAGAATCCCTTGTGTCACAACACTTATTTCAAGATCTGTCCTCCTTTTCTAAGAAAACCTTTCAAACTTGAATAGGGCCACATCTTCTAAAATGTTCACCTTCAGAGTATATATGCAATATATATATATATATATATATGTATATATATATATATATATATACATATATATATAGATGGTTACTGAGGACAAAAATACTCATTTGCATATACATCTATCCAGATGGTTATTAAGAACAAGAAAGAAGTACAAAAGGTATTCGTGGAAATTCCAAATGCCACAGAAAAAAACTTTGTAGAAATTTAAATTCAGACAAGACTTCACTAGCGCTGCTCAAATCTGAGCATTTTTAGGGATGCTTCACTGAGATTTGCTTTGCTTTGTGTTCATGGGTAGAGAAACAGCTATCTGGTTATATCTGTCTGAATTTTTGCAGATTAGCACTATCATGGATCTATTTTGCCTACGTGGTGCAGCATACTCAAAACGATGGCACAAAAAGAAATTTAACCCTGCCTATGAGTAACTCCTCCCAAGCGCAGTGGGGTAAAGCAGACCTTACTGACTCAGCTCTTACAAGATGTGTGCTCCCCCAAGCTCACTGTATTCGTTAGTAACACCCAACATCTGGGCTTCAAGCACTTGTCAGTAAGTAACCACCTCAAACTCAATACTGGTCAATTTCTTACTGTATTTCATGGCCACTTAGTATTATTGTGAGAGGTCCTCGAAAAACTAGCAGTGCCTCCACTCCAGGATCAAACCAGATCAGTAGGGAAAAGATCCCAGATTGTACTTTTGGAAGCTATTTGTTGAGTCTGCTGTTCATTACAACAGCATCCTACTTAGGACAGCCTCTAAGAAGGAATTGTATCGAATTTTAGATACTCTGGCCTCAAACCTTATGGACACAAAATTGGAGCAAGAGAACCCTGGACAGTGACACATCAGCTACTGGAAAACGCAGAAAGCAATCAGTGGTTCAAATGTGGTCTGATCATTATACAATGTAGAAGTTATTTTTGCCTCCTTCATGGCTCCATTTTATGCCTTTACTCTGTTTTTTTTTTCTTTTTTCTTTTTTCTTGGCAATGACAGTGAGCACCCGTATTCCCTTTACCACATTTTGCCATACTATCTTTGCTCTCTCTTCTTCTGTCTTCTCCCACACCCACACAGTGGAGAGTTGCACGCATTATGGATCTTCACCCCCCCAAAACTTCAATATGCCTCTTCTAAGAACAAGGACATTCTCTTCAATTCTCCTACCCTGTATTACAGGTATCCTTTTAAGTGTCTCAAATCTTTCGTTATCACCTTGAATTATAAATAGTAGGGAAAATATAAAATAAGATTCTACCATGTGGACTCAATACTAGGAATTTGCTTCTGCCTTAAAAGGAAAGCCTGCAGCCACAAGGTGGCAATGTGTCACAGACATTCAACACAACGTTCCCCAATAGCCAGCTACTGGATCCCGTAAATGCATCCAGAACCCCTGAGAGTATCTGAGTGACTTGGAGTCCATTCCACTTAGTTATTTTCTCCCAATTACTAGTGGCAGCTGCATAAAATACAAATATTTATTGTTTAAGGGTTCATCAACTTCTGCTACTTCTTTTTCACCTGAAGTTAAATTTTTCAGCTTGCAGAATTACAATTACTCTCTCTGGGGAAGAGTGTTATATCACAAGTTAACAGAGGGTGGAAAAATAAGAAGGAAGATAATTCCTAAGTAAGAATTATGTGATTTCCTTACATATTTCCAAACAAATGCAGGCGAGGAAGGAAATCAAGAAAAAAGTAAAAGAAAACAAACAAAAAAGAAAATCTATTTCATCACATATATAGCCATGAGCTATTAGTCCATAACCCGGCATTTCTAATCAGAACTGCAACCTCAAGAGGGGAGTATTATTTTAAATCTGGGAAAATGGAGTCAGTGAACTGTGAGGGCTGTCAACGTTTCAAACACAGTCTAAGGAGAAAAACCTGTAAGCGTAGCACCATGTTCCAGGATCCCATTTCCTTCTTCACATCAAATCACAATCCCAACAGGGCTCTCTCTAAATAGATCATTTTTCCAAATTTGCTGGCTTGTCAGGGGCTCAATGTTCTTTCTACAATTAGTCAAAGCTTCTCAAAATGGTCCACTGCAGCCCTGCGATTTCTTTTTCATTTTTTTTTGTCCTGATTCAAACACTCATACTCCAATGGCAAATATTTCATCACACCCTAGAGCTTATGGTAGACATCAAACTTATCACTTCAGACACAGCCTTTTAAAGGATTCCTGTTTAATGTTTTCCAACTTTTCCAAACTCCCCACGTCTTTATACTACAGGAAGCTCAGCTAACGACAAAGCTGGTCTTTAAACCAAACAATGAAGCCTGAACTTATCATGCCTGCTTCACAGACTTCTAATTTTTGTCACCAAGCAGACAATGCATTCCTATCAAGAGATAGCCCTCTTCCCTTGTCACATACTTACCTAGTCGCTGCTAGCCACAAACTAGCCTGCAAAGACACATTCTCCAGAAATACAACCTTACCTCATTCACCAATAGCAAATATTGATTTGTGGTGGATCCCATTTGCTCAAAACTTCCCAGTTTAGTTTTCTCATCCTCCTGCAGTTCCAAGGACCACAAAACAGTTTGAAGAGGTCCGGTGGCATATCATGAAATGTCGAAGTCAGACAGGGACCAAACACACCACATACATGTCAACAACTTCTGTTGCTAGCAGTCTATCACAGGAAGCATGGAAGCATCTTAGAGAACAAAGGGTGTACAGAAACTATAATACAACTACTAGAAGTCTGATGCACATTTAGTGCAAAGTTTCCAAAATTCTCAGTCCTATTGAGAAGCTTATCACCAGAACTCCGCATCTGTGTTTTTTGAGTTTATCACCTCCATTCACTGTTGGCTGTTTACAATGCTCAGGCTGAGAAAAAGAGAAGAACCCATCACTGTCACAATATGGCTTCTACCATCAGTGAAAATGAATTAAAAGTACAGGTAGGAGCGCCTGAGTGGTTCAGATGGTTAGGCATCCGACTCTTGATTTCAGCTCAGGTCATGATCTCCCAGTTGGTGGAATCGATTCCCGAGTAGGGCTCTGTGCTGACAGCATAGAGCCTGCTTGGGATTGTCTCTCTCCCTCTCTCTCTCTCTCTCTCTCTGCCCCTCCTCCACTCATGCTCTCTCTCTCTCTCTCTCTCAAAAAATAAATTGAATGAATGAATAAATAAATAAAATGAATGAATGAATGAATGAATGAATGAAAATACAGGTAAAGGCAAATTACCAAGGAATCTTGATCTTATTTTTAGTGTCTCTGCCATCCCCACCACCACCATCTCCAAACACAGACCATGGGTTTATTCTTCTATGGCTACAGCCCCCAGGAGTACCGTCCTCTCTTTCTAAAAGGGCATATCCAAACTTTCAATGAACATTCAACTTGCAGCCTTCTTAACTATTTTCTCCAACCTCCCCTCCAGATACACTCACACTCGAGCACACAAGTTCTCTAATTCACAGTTTCTACACTATCACAGTGATCATATGGACATGAACCCGTTTTTCCATTTTCAGTAAATTGCAAGTCCTTTTATCTAGCTAGTCAAGTCACAAACCTTACAATTATTCTGAACTTCTGTGTTCACTCCATATCCAATTCCTCTAAACTAGCCTCCAAAATACACATATGCAGAATCCAATCACTTCCCCATTCCTACTGCTACCAAGCTTATCCCTGCCATCCAGACCCGTTTCCATCCTTGTCTCAGCACAGCAGCCAGCGACCATCTAAAACATAAGCCAGATGCTCCACATCATCTGCTGGGGTCCTCCGGCCTCCCCTTCCCCTCACCCAGAGCAAAACCCAAAGTCCTGGCAATGCCCTATGGGTCCTTCCACCTCTACTCACAAGTCTCTGATCCCACCTGCTATTTCACTTGCTCCACCTTGGCCTGTTACCACACCTCGGTGCTCCAGGCATCTTCCCACCCAGCACCCTTACCTTGAGCATGGCCTCTGCTTGAGACTCACTCCAGATATTAGCTATCATGCTCTGCCCGCCCCCCCATCAAACTCCCACCCTCCAGGTCTCTATTCAATAGTCAGTCTTCCATGGGGGGTTCTCCAACTGCTTTGTGTAAAACAGCATGCCCACTGCTTCGTTCCCTTCTTTATGTTTCTTTTTAGCATCTCTCACCCCATGTTAGATCTTCTATATTTGTTTTCCTTCTCCCACTAGATCCTAAGTTGCATGAAATTACATACTAGTCTGTCCCATTTGTCCACTGCTCTACATAAAAGGCACCATGTAAACATTGGTTGAAAGAACAAATGAATGGCAATCTCTGGTATTTCATTTAAAATATAACCAAAAAACAAAGACCACGTACAATTAACAGTTTTTACTGTTGGACAAAGCTGAATAAGATTACATTAAATGTTACTCAAGGTGAAAATGCTAACTGCGGTCCACAGCATTTTGACAAAATTGAACGTTTCATGTATGAAAAAGACCCTGAGGTTATAGCAAACGTCACCTTTTTAAAGAATCTTTCTATATACAAACTAATATGCTAATTTTTTTTAACACCGCTGCCTCTGAAGGTGATTTCTAAATAATGAATTATGCGGCCTCTTAACTATATCCTAAGGAGCATATTCAGTTGTGTCCATCAATCCAAGCCTTTCCCTACACTCTCTTCTCTTTGCTGTAATTCCCCATTCATTCCCAAGATGTGGGACATGCATTTTAAAGACCCATCCAGAATGCATGTGCCCTAAGGCCAAAGTTCATTAGTTCACCTGGATCATCAATGTCACTTGCATACACAATGAGGCTCACCAGTAGTCTTTTTTATGCTAAAAAAAAAAAAAGAAAGAAAGAAAGAAAGAAAGCACAGAAAAGAAAAAAGAGTAAGAGACTGACTAGTAACATGGGGTTATGAAGACCAGGTTCAGTTATTCTGTTTCTTGATATTAAATATTCTAAGAAACTTAAGGTATGAAATGAATAATTAACAAATTGCATAGACTATGCTTATAATCTTAATTACCTGTTCTACTGCCTCCATCCAAAAAGGAATCAAATGAGCAACCCGAACTGACTGTACTTCACAGGGTTTTATTTACTTTTAAACCAAAACCTATAAACATTTTAAAATTTGACAGAATAGAGTTCTATCTTTAAGACAGTCATTACCAGATTCATACTAATTTCGCAGTAGTTAGAAAAGTCAACGCTTACCATCCTAATTAAGACAATTAACTATTTCTATGCTCGTTTCCTCACCCACAAAACGTTAGTAGTAATACTATCTCCTGTGGTTGTTGTGGAGATTAAAAGAATTCCTATACGCACTTAAAACATGCACAGAACATAGTAAGTGTAGAATAAATGTTAGCTGCGCTAGTTATTGAAATTGCCATAGAGGAAGTCACCTCATTCGCAAACATCTCTGCATGTGTACTTCATCACAAATGGTTTGCAAGGAAATTAAACGGATTACGATTTTACTGAGTTGTCTTACTTTTCTTTATGGCTCAGAGGAGAACTTGGCTTGTACTGCTTTACAATTATTTCCAGCTGTGGTTCTCAAGCTATAGGGTGTTCAGCGTGCATGAGGCACAGCTGTATGGAAGGAGCCTAACCCAAATCTGAACTCTCAGGGGCAGCGTCACAGTGCCATGCCTTGGCCAAACTACTTGACTCCTCTCTCAAGTATGAGCCTAAGAGGTGGGGAGGATACAGGTGGATGATGAATGAAAAGGGCTTAACACAGTGCTTGGCACGTTAAAGCACTCATTAACTGAGAATGCTGCCCATAACTGTCACCGTAGCTCAGCTCAAGTTCCGCTTTCTCTCAGCTTGTTGACTGGTAAAGCATACGGCTTTCACCTGACCCTTCTGAATGGCACCTCTGAATTCTTACCTCTATTCTACACTATTCAAATCGAGAAGAAACATTTCACAGGCTCACCACCGCATGAAGAATATGCAACCTTCCTTTCCCCAGCATCTTAAAATCTAACTACACAGACTGAGTCAGACACTGACTGAGCTACCATCTTGGACCACGCTGCAGGGGGGCCCATTTATTTTGCTGACTCTCATTGTGGACTGTGCCACCCAGAATGCATGTTTCCATTTAATGATACTGTAAGAAACAGCCATGGAAGTTCTGCATGTATCAACAAGTGAGGAAGGACCTCTATTAGTGCCCTCCATGTCAAGAATCCTCCTAATGAAACAATTCTGTTAAGCAGTTATGTGCCAAGTTTGCCTCTGGGCGCGACAGCAGACAAAACTCCCTGCCTGCCAGAAGCTTCTTTCTGGTTGGTGAGATAGAAACCTGGAGAAAAGCTGTTAGGTTCTCTGCAGTACTATCAAGTGTGCTTCTGCTGGCTTATAGTCTGCTTGTACCCTGGAAACCCCACACAATTCATTACAGTTCTCTCATTCAACCGCCAGAAATCACAGGGCAAAGCCTGGGCAGCCCATCACGACCAACAGTGGTAGGTCCAATCTCCATCAAGACTTCATGGGCCCGGGGGCGCCTGGGTGGCGCAGTCGGTTAAGCGTCCGACTTCAGCCAGGTCACGATCTCGCGGTCCGTGAGTTCGAGCCCCGCGTCAGGCTCTGGGCTGATGGCTCGGAGCCTGGAGCCTGTTTCCAATTCTGTGTCTCCCTCTCTCTCTCTCTGCCCCTCCCCCGTTCATGCTCTGTCTCTCTCTGTCCCAAAAATAAATAAAAAATGTTGAAAAAAAAATTAAAAAAAAAAGACTTCATGGGCCCGGTTGCTGCACAAACTTCACTCTGGATTCCACTTTACCCTCTGCTGCGGACCGTTTGTGTTCCCCCCAAATTCATATGTTGAACACTAACCCCTGTGTGATGGTGTTTGGAGGCAGGACCACTGGGAAGTGATTAGGTCACGAAAGTGGAGTCATCTTGGATAGCATTAGCCCATTATACACGAGATCTCACAGAGCTCTCTTGCTTCCTCAACCAAGTGACGACAGAGCTAGAACTTCTATAAACAAGGAAGCAAACCCTCATCAGACACCACATCTGCCAGGGGCTTGCTCTTGGACTCAGCAGCCTCCAAGAGGATACAGGTGGATGAGAAATAAACTCTGAGAAATAAATGGTTGTTTATAAGCCAACCAGTGTATGGTACGCTGTTGCAGTAGGTGGGATGGACTGAAACATCCTCTTTAGCAGTGTTTTCCAGGTGGCGGTGATTGTGCCACCGAGGGGGACATTTGGCTATGTCTCATTTTAGCTTCTCTCAACTTAAAAGGAGCAGAGGATGCCACTGATAGCTACGAGCTGGAGAGCACAGGTGCTACCGAGCACAGGACAAGTTACAGAAGAGCCCCCAGCCAGAAAGAATTACCCAGCATAAAATGTCAATCACGTTGCCATTAAAAAATGCTGTCCTATCCGCGCTTTTCATGTGTGCATCTTTACCTGTGTTTTAAGTTATTCATCTTGCTGAGTGATGTATTATTTCAGGTCATCTTAAAACCTTGTAAGAACAAGAAAAGGGACAGAGGCAGAGCACAGATGGAATCGTAGCAAAAAGTGATCATGTCAACAAGTTTGTTAAGCAAATAATTTTCCCAGCCACTCTCATTTACCCAACCTAGTTCGCTGTTTACTGCAATTCAGTTTCTCAAGTGAACACCATGTTTTGAAAAATAATACATCAATTGAACATATTTAAGCTGGGAGATATACTAGATACCAGTATCATTTTCCATCTTCAGTTTTTAATTAATTCTTTGAATCACAAACTTCAATTAGCAAAATAGAAAGTGTTTCAGAAACAACCTAAAATACATTATTAGATCAAACTACAATGGCATTCACCTAAACAGAGCGCACCACTGGCTTCATCTCTTATGAGAATTGATTTTCTTTCTTCTCTTCTGAGAGAAATATGTAAATTAGCACTTTGATAGCACTATCCCACTTTTGTCTGTCAACTCAACTTCAAGAAAGTCAATTCCTTTGCTTATGAACATCTCTAAACACACACACACACACACACACACACACACACACGCCTCACCAGCAATATTATCAGTCCCAAGGACAGAGCACCACACAGCAGGCATTGAACTGTGATGTTTACATTAAGCAATAAATTCAATAGCCCACAGATGTAAAAAAAAAAAAAAATCTAATTTTATGTTAGTTTTTTTAAACGTAGCACTTTGCAAACTTCAGTTTAGGAACCATGACATTGGGGAAAGCACAGGGAATATACTGATTTGACTTTGCATATGTATCACCTGTTTTCCTGTCACTTTAATATTCTCGATGCTTCTCTGACCTTTATTTAGGGATCTGCTCTATGCCTGAAACTGTTTACTTATCTAAAGTCATTAAATTCCCCTGGTAGCATCATGTCTCCATCAGCGACGTAACTCAAGATTCAGACCACAATTAACAAAGCAGGAAGAGAATACACTCCTCAACTTTCAACTATCCACCATTTCAAGTCAGAGGGGAGGGGCGCCTGGCTGGCTCAGTTGGTGGAGCATGTGACTCTTGATCTCAGGGATGTAAGTTCAAGCCCCATGTTGGGTATGGAGATTACTTAAAAATAAAATCCTAAAAAACAATCAAGTCAGAGGGAAAATTCTCACGACTCCATGAAATTTTACATTATGTGCCTACTTTCCCCTCTGGCAGAGGGAGTAGACCTCCAAGGAGGTATTATTATTATTCCCATTTTACCAATGAGGAAATATATTCAGTAAGATTAGCCCCTCCACACTAATCAACTTCTCAGGCAGTACACAAAAGCAATCAAGCCCAAGATTTCTGACTCCAAAGCCCAAGTTTCTTCCACTGTTCCTAACAGCCTCACAGAGAGGGGCACGCAGAGCAAAGCACACGAAGCCCCAGAAAGTAAAGGTTAATTTCCTCTTCCATCTCTGATCCAAGAAGACTCCCTAGAGAAGAATAGATCTTAGGCTTTGATGTCAACCAATCTGAATGGTCTAGTTCTATCCTAATTGGCAGTCTACAAAAGCAGTTTCCAGGGCTTCCGCAGCTGAAATTCTTGAGTCAGAGTTATAGAATCACAAAATATTAGCAGTAGAATGGACCTAAAAATCACCCGTAGTCTAATTTTCTGCTTTTTGCAAGACTGAGGCCCTGACAAATCAAGCCAACCACCCAGGTTTACAAAGATAGATCGTGTATGAATGCAGACCAGAACCCAAATTTCCAGACCTACAACCTATTGCCTATCACAGCCTACCTATCACACTCTTACCTACTTTGCCTCCTGCAACCTGATATTTACCATCCTAATTGATTTGTATGATTTTCTATGGCTTTTTATTCATACGTGCTCTATTAACCCAAGATTGTTTTAAATATATGTTTTTTTTTTAACGTTTATTTATTTTTGAGACAGAGAGAGACAGAGCATGAACGGGGGAGGGTCAGAGAGAGGGAGACACAGAATCTGAAACAGGCTCCAGGCTCCGAGCTGTCAGCACAGAGCCCGATGCGGGGCTTGAACTCATGACCTGAGCCGAAGTCGGCCGCTTAACTGACTGAGCCACCCAGGCGCCCCTAAATATATGTTTTAACCAAATGTCTACTATGGACTAGGCACTGGGCTAAGGACTGAAAAACCGAGAACAGAATGGACAGTTGCCTTCCTTAGGGCACTTCTACCCAAGTGTAGGAGGCAGACACAAAAACCCAACCATCAAAAAACATGACCAGTACAAGGATGGACTGGGTATTAGGGACTACAAGTGGCTTTGAACAGAGCTATGGTTGGGCACCTAATTTATTTCTTTTCTGTGTTGGTTGAAAATGCTGTTACCACTTCTTGCCTGAAATGTGGCGGGGTGGGGGGAGGGCGTGACTTGTATATACTCGCATAGACTATGGTCTTCTCAGATACTCAGAAGCCAGTCCAGATGCAGCACAGAGTGGTATGTAAACACTTGCTAATTTTGTTTTTGGGTCGGGACTTTTCAAACTCAACCAACTTGTCCTCAGGTTCACCACCCGCACCACACAGCATGACTAGAACTTTTCTGGTCCTCATCATCTATCCTTCCTGAGGCACAAACTGCCCACCATGGGCCAGATGCTGTAGGAATAGCGCAGGGCATCACTTCCTACTTCCTGAGAGGATCAACAAAGGAGAGGAAGAAGACAGCAGTTTGGGGCAAGCCCACAGCCAGGAGGACATTCAGCCATGTGGCCACGTAAGGGAGATCCAATTATAATTTCATCTATAAAATAAGGATAATTCTATCTCCCTCACAGCATTTCTGTGGATTAAGTTAACATATCGATATGGAAAGCTCCTGGCAAGAGAAGACACGCAAATGTTTCTTCTCTTCCCCCTTCCTTCTCGTAACCTAGTTCATTTTCTGAGGACCATAAAAAGGTTATCAAGCACTAGAACTTCTTTTCAAGCAACATCTATTAAGGCTAAAAATAAACTTTATACAAGTTTCCAGGGTGGGGGGGGGGAGGACTTCAAAATGCGCTCTCCTTGTAAAATAATGTTTAAGCTCTTTACCTGAACAAACATATAAATTAATATTCATTTCATGTTTTCGCATTAAGAAGAAAAACGGGATGTTGGAGCAAGTCTACATGGATAGCAGCAGCAAACCAAACTCTGACCCAAGCGGCAAAAATAAATATTGTTAAGAAAAGTATTCCCAAGAATCATGAGTCATGAGTCCTCAGAAGTCAGGAGGCTTCCGTCACCTGGTTAGACAGAAACCATTTAGAAGGACGGAAGAACAGTCACTGAGAAACTGGAAAATAGAGACCTTGAAGGAGAGCTCTGGGGATGGGGGTGGTGAGGTCATGTTCACTATTTTTAGCAGCTTTATTTCTTCTTCAAGAGGGAAAAAAAATAACCCATAAACATGAGGGAAATGGAGAAGAAAGAGAAAGAAAGGATGGAGGGAGAAAGGGAGGGAGAGGAAGCTGGAAAGAGGAGTAAGTGATGTGGCAAGAGCTCTGGGGAAGTCACTGCCCTGTCAGCCCCCACTCAGCAGGCTGAGTCTGCTTCTTTTTTAAACTGTTTTTTTTTTTTTCAACGTTTTTTATTTATTTTTGGGACAGAGAGAGACAGAGCATGAACGGGGGAGGGGCAGAGAGAGAGGGAGACACAGAATCGGAAACAGGCTCCAGGCTCTGAGCCATCAGCCCAGAGCCCGACGCGGGGCTCGAACTCACGGACCGCGAGATCGTGACCTGGCTGAAGTCGGACGCTTAACCGACTGCGCCACCCAGGCGCCCCATAGTCTGCTTCTCAATGACTAGTCCCTGGCGTGTGCCCTTGGAACTCAAGGTCTGGGGGCTGCCTTGTGCCCAGGGCTTCACCCTGACTGACTCTTGCCTCTGAAATGCAGGCTACTGGGTACCAGATCCCACTACGGCACTGGGTCTCAGGGCTTCCTCTCTGTGGCCTGATGAACTGCGACACTTTGGCCCTGCCTCTACTGGGAAGATTTAGGTTTTGCTTTGTAAGTTTAAATAATGGTGCCAATATCCCAGATTCCCTTTGTCCAGTTTACACCTTCATAGGGTTCAACCCCAAGCCAATGTCCACTACCTAAACTCCCCAGTCCTCAAGAGTCAGGCCAGGTATAACCTACCAGCCCCCCAGGGGAACAGGAACTGGAGTTCTCAAAGGAGAAGGAGAAAATGCCAGAGAAAGAGGTATAAGGGGATAAGGAAAGGGGTAGGAGATGCAACAAGAGACACAAGAAGGGCAAAGGAGACAATTAACAGCTTGGTAGATACTGCAGAAAATGCATCATCTTACCTTTTCTTCTTTTTCACTGTTCACGTGGGTCAGAAATCCTCTGATCACTCCGATCCTCTGATTACGGATCACACTGTCATCGGAAACTCTGACTGGCTGACCAACCATCCCTGGAACCTCCTAACATATTTGTACCTACTCTTCAAAGAAGAATGGGAGTCCTCTGCTCTGATCCCCTCCTTGCTTCCCAGGAAGAAAACTCTTCTCCAGGTTACAAGAGCAAAAAACAAATCAGGAGATTCCCAGCAACTATACGAAATCGAGGAAAGAAAAGATGTTGCCTTTGGGTACAGGTTCACAACTCTGCTAAAGGAACCATTCACCAGAAGCCACCATGTAATAAAAACAGACAAAAGAGAATTCCAAAAGAGGAATCCCTTGAGTTCTCAAAACAGTCCCGAAGGATTGGGTAGAGTTCCACTAATACAATCCACACAGCAACCAAGAAGGGCTGAAAAGGTCTGAGTTTCATCAGGTTTTGGTTTTTTTTTTTTTTTTTAACCTGGTCTGTAAACAATAATTCTAAAACTACTATTTTAAATATAGCTAATGTGAGCCAAAAAAAAAAAAAAAAGGAAGCAATTCTCTCTTCCCATTGAAGAACAAAAACAAAACCAGGCAATACACAAGAACTCCCAGGAAGCTCCTGACAAGCTAGAGTGCCAAGCGGTCCCCACCTAGGAAAGCACGCACACAGGGATATTTGACCATGTCTGAAATTGACTTGGCCAATGAACCCAGGAAGCAACTTCATAGTCAGCATCTGACCCAGCCTGGCTGCCACATCCCAGGTCTTTATTTCTCCACTCTTGCCAGAGACTCACAGGCGGAAGGGAGAAGGGCTCTGCATTGAACACACGTGGATCTAAAGACTGGAGTCAAGGACATGCAAGTTAAGGCAACTTTCATGTCTGGGTTTGAAAACTACCTGAGAACAGAGCAACCCCTCCACAGGTGGAGTCAGTGCCTCCTTTCAAAAAAATCTACAGTTCTCGTATCATCTTCTTTCATTAAGTTTCTACACATATGGGTAAAAGCATATGGGAAAAGCTGTACACTTACCTCACTGAAACTACACTGTTATGTATAAACCCTCATTCAAGTAACATCTTCTTTCACGGATATGTTTGTAAATGTACGTGTAGAAGCACGTGGGGATAGACCTATTCTTACCTCAGTGAAACTGCACAGCATATAATGCATGTTTCAGGTAACACCTCCTTTCATGAAGATGTGTTTGCAAATATATGTTAGAAGCAGGTGGGAATACCTGCACATTTAACTTATCGAATCTATACTGTGAACAAACCTTCTTTAAAGTAACCTGTTCTTTCACGAAGATGAAACTTTGTAAAGTTACATGTACAAGCTTATGGGAATAGCTTCATGCCTAATACATGGAAAGTACACTGTATAAATTTTCAAAAAAAAGTCTACGGCTCTCATCGGTAGGTAAATTAGATTTCTTCTCCTTACACAGGGACTTTAAACAATGAATTCCTCCATGTAAGTGTTTATTGAAAGATTAACAAAAGCCAGCTGGCAACAAACGGAAGCAGAACTCTCACTTACAAGGCCACACCTACTGGACTCATCTGATCAGTGGAGCTCCCATCCATGTGTACTGTCCCTGCTCCCAGGAGCCGGGCTACACCTGCCCACCAGGGCTATGGGTTTGGTCTTCCCATTTCACATATTCCTCTAATGGCTGCAGTCACACCCTACTGCTGAGAGGACCCAACTCTCACCGAGCTCAAACCACCACAGCCCTCAAGGTCTGTCCCTGCCCTTCACCGTTCACTGCTATCCCAGGGATCAGCAAATTATATCCCACATGCCAAATAAAAGTGAACTGGACTACAGCCATGCTTCATTTACATACTGTCTGCATTCCACCTGGCACAGCAGAATTGAAGAGTCGCCACAGAAACCATGTGGCCCTCAAAACCTCAAACATTGGCTCTCTGGCCCTTGACCAAACAAGTTTGCCAGTGCCTCATTTCTTCCATAAGTTTACCAAGCATTTACTATGTGCCAAGCACTGTTTGTGCCCTGTGGAGAGAACAGTAAGCAAAGCCAAGTCCCCTTCTTCAGGGGGGCTAGGGCTGTAAAGAAGCAGCAGCACGATATGGGACAGGATGTGAGACACTGCATCATGTGGGCAATGAAAGGAGGATGTCACTGAAAGGGGCCCATATGAACAGCAACCTGAGGGATGGAGAGGAGGGAGCCACATCAGGGCCCTAAGTGAGAATGAGCTCAGCACATCTGAGTAAAACCAAGAAAAGTGGCTGGACAAGGTCCCCTTTCCCTACAGTCCCCATCCACTCACCCTTCCTCCAGCTAGGCACAGCTCTTGCCACATGCCAGGGACCATGCTATCTGCTTTAAGCACAAATCTCATCTCACCTTTAAGACCACTTTCTGACATGGTCTTGTTTCCATCCCCATTTTACAGGTAAGGAAACTGAGGCTTAGGGAGCTTAAGTGACTTAGCCAAGCTATTGAGCTAAGGGCCAATGAAGACGGAGATCCATGGCTAGCTGTGAGACCCAAGGTACTCCTATATTGTTTCCCATCCCACCTTTGTACAGACAGCATGGGCTCTAGCACCTAGGTACGGACCAGCAGCTTGACTTTCCTGCTGTAGCTGGGTCAGGCTGCGGGCCACCTGGATGGAGGCAAGAGGCTTCACTGAGCCTGCTTCCTTTTCCACTCTCTGTTTCTATAGTCCATGTTTTCACTGAACTTCCCTACCCCATCCACTCCTAATGCTATAAAAGCCTCCAAACAAATCCACTGACCCATGGAAGGCTGACAGAGGCAAGGAAATAGCTTGCAAAATAAGGAAGGAGAAAGGGAATTAGTATTTACAGACGGTCTCTACATGCCAGGCACTAATGCACAAAGTGCTCACTTTATTTCTGGGAGATGATGCTTCATGAAAATATCAAAGGAGAAAAATACATCTTCCACAATGCAGTTTTTGGCATTCCACAATGCAGGACCTACTTAAGGAGTCTCCAGAACAGACAAAATAAAAATTTTAAATCAGCACATATTACTATACTGTGCTCCTCAGAATTCATCATCCAATGTCCTGAGACAAGATATACAGCAACTTCCTATTCTTTCCAACCTCAATTATGTTCTCAGACACTTCCACCTTGTTTTCTCTGCCTCCTTTAAGAATTTACATCAGGGGCGTCTGGGTGGCTTAGTCACTTAAGCATCCAACTCTTCATTTCAGCACAGGTCATGGTCTCACAGTTTGTGAGATCGAGCCCCGCTTTGGGCCCTGAGCTGACAGCGTCTAGCCTGCTTGGGATTGATTGATTCATTCATTCATTCATTCATTCATTCTCCCCCTCTCTCTCTCCCTCCCTCCCTGCCCCAGCCCCAAGCTCTCTCTCCCTCTCTCAAAAAATAAACATTTCTTAAAACAGAATTTACATCAGAATGTAATGCTTTACAATGCAATGCAATTTACAATGCGCGTGATTAATCCTAAAGCAACCATCTCCCCAAACACACACTTGGACCCCAAAGGCCTGGAAGCAAGGAGTGGATTGCCCAAGCATTCCCAAAACAGATATGTGGATTGTGTAGGCTCCCACTGTAGCCCCTCAAGAGAGACTACTACTAAGAAACCTAGCAATCATTCACAACAAAGTTCCAAAGCGGCATGCACGAGACAGTGAGGAGGACACCTCCATAAATGCTACCAACAAAAACCGCAATGGGAAGAATGGCCAAAGTAAGTGAAGTTAAGTCTCCTTGCTCAAAGGAAAACAATTACAAGATTGCTTTGCTAATTGTTTTATTTTAGCATTTACATAAGAAAGTAATCCTATTCTTAGTTACTATGCCTGCTGCCCCTCTGAATCCTCATCTCTTATCTGCTCCCCCAAAACTGAGCAAAAGGCTTGACACAGTCAACCCATAGCATGTGTTACAGACATAAATGCCTACTTATACCTGAGGGTATTACTAGCTGTAAGTAACCTAAGGAGTTAAGAGATGCACTACTGGGGCACCTGGGTGGCTCAGTCGGGTAAGCATCTGGCTTCGGCTCAGGTCATGATCTCACAGTTTGTGAGTTCGAGCCCCATGTCCGGCTCTGTGCTGACAGCTTGGAGCCTGAAGCCTGCTTCAGATTCTGTCTCCCTCTCTCTCTGCTCCTCCCCTGTTCACGCTGTGTCTCTCTCTCAAAAATAAATAAAAACATTTAAAAAATAAAAAATGTAAAAGAGATGCACTACTGACAGGCATCTGGTTAAGCTCCGACTCTTGATTTCAGCTCAGATCATGATCTCACAGTTGGTGGGTTCGAGCCCCACATCGGGGCTCCGCCAGTGCACAGCCTGCTTGGGATTCTCCCTCCCTCTCTCTCTCTCTCCCTCCAAATAAACAAACTTTAAAAAAAAAAAAAAGACGCACTATTGAGAGGGAAGGGAAGGGAGGGTGAAGCAAGGTTAAAATCCCTCCATTCATGGAATAGGATAGGAGGATGAACTATGTGAAAAATGCCATGGAGCTGGGGTAGGAAGGGCCCAGGTATTCTGTATGTGCTGTTGCTCTTTCTTCCGGATATACCCCTCTCCCCTTGTCAGTCCAAGAATTCCTGTCCCAACAAGGATAGAAGTCAAGGAAAGTAAACAAAAATTGGCCTCAACTCCAAGAACAGGACACACATGTGGATAAACAGGTTGGCAGCAGACAGCAAAGACCAAATTACCTGGAAGGGAAAATTAACTTTACGTTGACGTTACTTATAAATGATATTGCACCCAGAATGGGAAGCCATGCACCATTTCCTCGTTTCCAAAATGACTAAGAATATAGGAAAATAACAGGAAAGTCAGCTCTCAGAATCATTTTTGAAAACTTAGAAATGACTTTATACGCATCACCCAGTGTAATTGACATTTTTTTACTTGATGATAAAGCATCTTTTATCACTGTAGCTAATTAAAACCAAGAGGTAAAAAAAAAAAAAAAGGAAGAAGAAGAAGGAAAATGACAATGAAGATATCAATAATTCAAGACTTCAATGAGAGGGAAGCCATCTATACAAAACCTTCTCAGGATTCTTACATTACAGAATTTTATGTAGTGACAGTACCTCACTACAAAAATGTAATCATCAACAATGGCACATAATTAAGTTAGAAATAAAAGGTCAAAGAAGTTAGAGGAAAGGGAACTATCAAGAGCCCACAAAGATGACGCGGGTCCGAATGAGAAAGGCGTAAAAGTAGCTCAATATTTGCCACCATCAGAAAGTCAGAAGGCAGACCTGAGTCATGAGTCACAGCACCCTCAAGCTGACAGTGATGCTCCCACCCCCAGCAGTCTTGCCAATGACTGTACCCTGGCTGCAATCTCACTAATGACCCTGAGCCAGAAACGCCCAACTGGGGTGCTCCTGGATAACAAAGAAAGCTTTAGAATGCTAACTAACATCCTAATACTGTTGGGTCTGGCTTTGTGTTGTTCTGCTCTCTAAGCAATTGAATTTGGGGGATCACTTCTTACACAGCAAAAGGTAACTCAATGTCAAACATCCTCTGACCTAGGGGACTGTGTGTGTGTGTGTGTGTGTGCACGCGCATGCACGGGGACACACATGTACAAATGCTGTAAGAATGATGTGTTCACAGTGACCTCATGGAACGAACTCCACACTGATTCAGCTGGCCCAAATGTAATTAAGAGGCCACAAGCATGTTTGACCAAATATAGCACTTCCTAGTTCCTACTCGTAGGTTTTCTTGTTTATGATATTTAAGAAGAGTACTTCCCTCTGTTGCTATCTGCATCTCTGCCAACCATCTTCCATGCATCACGTGTGAAAAACAGTTTCGTTACTTTCTCCCACCATCCATGACAGGCCCTTCACTGCAGCACAGCTCAGAAGCCTCAAAGAACAGCCAAGAAAGGAATGGACCACTGTTAACAGTACCTGACTGTAGGAATGTGGGAGGGCTACTTACATCTTTCTTTATTCACATTCAAGCTTTTTCCAAGAAAGACTTAAAGACTCTAGTAGCGTAACTCTCGCAGAGATTCATTCCCCTGACACTAACCCACTGCCAATTTCATAGCTAAGTAGTTATTGTTGCCTTTCTACCTCTGTTCAGAACTTACAATTGATTCTCTGGGTCATTTAATCTTTTATTCAACAATAATTCTGTGACTAGCCCGGAGTAGAGATACAGCTCCAGTTGTGTGCACGTGAGTTTACCAGCAAGCTGGGAAGCACACATAAGCCAAGACTCACACACACAAAAGAACAAAAACAGACAAGGCATGGTTACAAAAGAACTCTCCATCTCCTGGCATTTTACATCTTCCGCCCCTTTCCTAGTTGGAGGGTATAAGTGATACTCGGGAGATATCATTAAACATTCCAAGGTCGAACTTCTGAGAAAAGGTTAAGACATAAGTCACACACCCTGGATAAGGACTGGAAAGGAAGGGACAATACAAAGGTGCTGAGGCTTGCACTGGAGTGTGCTTCAACAGAAAGCAAGCAGGGAAAATGGGAAAATCACCTTCTCCAGATCCCCCAATTCCCACTGCTGTCTCCTCCAGGACTAAATGTCCCATGTCATCCTATCATGGAGACCATGGAAAGCTAAGGTCAGAAGCAGTGAAAAAATGAAGGTCATCATTGATTCTTCTGCCTTGATAAAGAGAAAAGGCAGTGTATCTCCTATGAAAGATATGGTTTCCAATGGTATTCCACAAGGATTTATGGAGGGCTTCCTCTCTGTTAAGGTACTATGGAATGAGGCCTGGACTGAGTGATATCAGGATGAGCTGAACCTATTTGTGAATTCTATAAAAATTACAACTCCTCCCACCAAATAAATACATAAACAATTCAATTTTTAAAATTTGGTCATAATTTCAGGTTCTCCACAAAACCTCCAGGCCTATGGCTCCCAGGGTAAACACCGTATAATCTACTAGGAAAGAAAAACACGTAGAATTTTTTTAAATAAATTTATTATGTGATATGTGAGGTTAGATATTAGCCTTGTCTTTCTTCCAGGCAGCTGAAAACCGACCTTCTGTCTTTGTCTTCTCAAATACCAGTATTGCAGAAGACAAAAAGCATACGTGCATGTAAAGTAACATTTACTAATATTTCTGGCATCACTTTTTACAGGTGATAGTAACTGAACTAAAATAAAATTGGCATGAAATGTCAGTTTATCAAACCTGCATTTTAACCTCATCCTTATACTAAGTGTGGTTATTTTATATGATTAATTCTGAATAGAAACATTTTCTATAGTCCTAAGAGTGCAAGCTGAGCACTTGTCATTAGTTTCAATGGTTTAAACAATTTTTGCCTAAGATATTGGTAAGAAAAAAGATTCGCTTGAATTTTTCATTTTTTAAATAAGTCCAGTTTCTCTATACAAACTGCATTTATACTGTCAAAAGGAAAACATGAATGACAAGTGAACTAGACACTGGGGGGGGCGGTTTTCAAACTTCTTTCTCATAGTCTCCAGTGTCTTCCAAGAGCCAAGTTCTCAGATCCAGGCAGAGAATGTTCTTTAGAGCAGAGAAGCACATGCTAACAGGATATATCTGGTGAAAGAACTGAGCACTCCTGAGAACAAAGACAGAAACCGTATCCCTGCAAGGGGTGGGGAGAGACTGAGGACACACAGCTACAAAACAGGACAGAAAGAAACACGAACTGATGTGTTTTCAAGCTTCTAGAACTGTGCTGTCCAATAGAGCAGCCACTAACCACATGTGGTTGGTTAAACTTAAATTAATTCAAAGGAAATATTCAGTTCCTCAGTTGCCCCAGCCTCATTTCAAGAGTTTAAAAGCCACCTGTGACTAATGACTACAACAGGGGACATTGCAGAGTACACACTTCACCCTCTCCGTGAGCTCTACTGGACAGCACTATTCCAGAAAGTGAAGAACTCAGGAACTTACTCAGGAAAAACTCAACCAGAACACACAGAGATTCACCAATGAACAGTGTTCAGCTGAGTTCTTCTAACTGAAAAGGAATGTGAACTGATGCAAAGGAGACAGAACAGTTAAGATTCAGAAATTTAGTGCAATGTGGAAATGGTCTCCCATCACACAATAAAATCCCCAACATTCTGGACTCCATGTGAGATTCAAGTGGCTCAGGAGCTGCCAACCCAGTTGAAGGTCTGTGGATTATTCTTCCTTACCAGCCAATAACAACATTTACTGAGTTCCTAGTATTTATATATGCCCTGCAGAGAAAGAGAGTGCTAAAATAATACGGCATGTTTCAGGCTTCACGAATTCAATGGAGAGAAACGGGGGCAGGGGGAGGGGGGAGTGCTTGATATATATCTATGATTCATTTATTTATAGCCCACATATTTTCCATAGCCACATATCAAAGTCATGCGGCATTTAATCTTAAGCATTTAGGGAAAGGCATAACTTTATTGCTATGAGGTACCATTTTGCTTTTCATTCAAATATTATCTTTTCCAGAGACTCATTTTCATTACATGCCTCCTAATTCCTTTTGGCTCATGAGTGGAGATTAGGTCTACTTAAAAATAGGACCTTTCTGGAAAGCCCAATCTTCTTCCCCTAAAAAAAAATCAAGGAATTGGATAAATCATCTAAGCCTGTTTCTTCCTCCCTCCTTTTGGTTCTGTAAAGTCTACAATTCTACTTGTCATGCAGAATGCTCTAAAAAATGGAAAAAGTTTTTAATTTGGGGAATTGGGGAATTATAAAAGACACACACGGGAACTACACAAGAGTTACACAACATGTGTGACTAAATATAAGGTAACATAGTCCCAGCTTTTCATTAAGAAAAGGTGACTTAATACAGAGAGGAGAAAAGCAGTTTGAACCATGTATTTTTTTTTTTTTTAAAGATTTGGTGAAAAGAGAGCCAAGAGCACTGCTCCTATGATAGAGTTGTTTTGTCACAAAAGGGTTCCCGAGAGACATTGGGCTAGTTGAGTCAGTAGAGCATGTGACTCTTGGTCTTGGGGTCATGAGTTCCAGCCCCAAGATGGGCATAGAGATTATTTAAAAAACAAAGAAGAAGAAAAAAGGATTCATGGGTCATCTGGTGGCTCAGTTGGCTAAACGTCCAACTTCAGCTCAGGTCATAGACTCGCAGTTCATGAGTTCGAGCCCTGCATTGGGCTCTTTGTTGACAGCTCAGAGCCTGGAGCCTGCTTAAGATTCTATGTCTCCCATCCTCTGTGCCCCTCCCCTGCTCACGCTCTGTCTCTGTCTCTCAAAAATAAATAACCATTAAAAAAAAAAAAAAAAGGATTCATGAACAAAGTAAGCAATTCATAAAATACTGAAGAAACTAATTGTTTTGTATTACTATTTAACAGTAACTTTTGGGGCACCTGGGTGGCTCAGTCAGTTAAGTGTCTGACTTTGGTTCAGGTCATGATCTCATGTTTGTGGGTTCAAGCCCCACATCAGGCTCCATCAGGCTCTGTGCTGACAGCTCAAAGCCTGGACCCTGCTTCAGATTCTGTGTTTCCCTCTCTCTCTGTCCCTCCCCTGCTCGTGCTCTCTCAAAAATAAACAAACATTAAGAAACTTTTTTTGAATAACAGTAACTTTGAAAATTTTGACCACACATCTCACTAAAACATTTTAGACTATTATCCAGTGGGCATACAACAAAAACATTTCAGAGAGCATTAACTTAGCCTCATTTCAATGTGCATTTTCTGATATTCCCCCTTAGAATTTTATTTAAAAATACAATTATGACCTAATATTTGTAAAAATAATATCAGAAAACTCTCTGTGCATGTGTGTGTTTTAAGGAGAGAACAGGTGGAAGGACATGTTTAGTAAAATGTTTTATATGTGATTATCTAGCTTTGCCAGACAAGAGGAGACCACTTTTTTTGTTGCTGAAACAAAAACTGGGGTAGATGTGCTTGCCAGCTCTGTAGAAACTGGAATTGCAAATGGGCTTGTGATACAGCAAGTATGGACCTGGCAGGCCATTCATGGCTGCGAAAGAAGCATAAAAACATAAACATAATGAAACAAAGACCTGGATACAACAGTAAGAAAAAGCAGAGGAAGGGACTCTTGGGGAACAGCAGGACTTCCCAATGGGAAGAGAAAAAATGATTCTCCCATTTTTAAACACAAGACGAGCTTTTGAAACCAAATGACAGCAATACTAAAGGAAAAATGTAGATGGGGAGAAGACAGAAGAAAGCTCATCAACTCACTCCACAGACCATCACGGTCCCACGTGACCTGCTTCTTTTCCTACTGAGCTAGAATGGGCCATGGCTCAACACCCAAATCGAAAAAGAGACAAGCTCTGTTCCCAGGTCCCAACACACCGAGACGCTGAATCACCAACAGAGCGTGTATCCATTCGGTTGTTCATTCAACGAATCGACCAGTGCCTACCTGCCGTGCACCAGGCACCAGAGGTACAAAGCCCACCAAGCACAGTCCCCACCTTTAAGATACCGCAGTAAAATATCAGCTTCGTAGATAACTACAGCACAAAGTAGCAAGAACTAGGGTGGACGAGTGCGCCAAGCGATCCAGGAATAAACAGCATTCAGTGAAGAGTTCCGCTTGACCCAGCCAGGGTTTCAAGAACGAGGAGGTATAACAAAGCTTTTCTATCAGGGGCCACAGCACAGGCAAAGCGGGGAAGCCTCCAAGTGCATGGTGTGCAGGAGGAATGAGGAGTACCGAGGAGCCAGAAGGTGGGGTAGGGACAGAGAAGAGTAAACTGCTGCTGGAAAAGAAGGGGTGAGCCGTATGTGAATGCTCTTGCATGCAGTGATGACAAGGGCAAGCGGCATCGTGAAGGCAACTGGAAACCAAGTAGTTTTCAATCAGAAAACAGAAAAAAAAATTAGAAAAGAGAACAAATCAAGCACATACTTCAGAAAGACAACAGCAACCAGTGTCTAAGAGGTGAGCTGGATGGTGAAAGAAGCCATGAGGGGGGACAGCAAGGAAGGAAGGCTGTGGACAAAGCAGGACCTGTGTAAGAGCAACACTGGCAGAAAGGGGGAAGAGCAGGCTGGCAGAGGTTTTGGAAATAAAATGGCAAGTCTGCGTGCCTGACTGGAAAGAAGGCAAAGGACAAAAGGAAGTTCCAGATCCCTACAGAGTTCTCATTTGGGGGGAGAGGGGACAGCTTGGGCTTGGAGGAAAGATAAGAAAAGAGGTCTGAAACAATTTGGATTGAGGATGCCTCCAGGACACCCTAATGGACGATGTCAAGAAAGCTGGTGAATAACCAACTAGGAGGAACAAGAAAGAAATCAGGCAGAAGCAATCCGTTTGGAAGGTGGCAATAGAGAAATAAGTGAAATGGGAATACAGATGAAAGAGAGACCACCAACGGTTAGGAGGGGGGACAATGCCAAGACTGTAAACCAGAGGAGAAGCTGACCTTTCATATTAAGAAGAGTTGGGGGGGTGGGGGAAGGACAGGGTAGGGGCATCTGGGGGACACAGTCCGTTAAGTGTCTGACCCTTAATTTTGGCTCAGTTCATGTCTCACAGTTCATGGGTTTGAGTCCCACATCAGGCTCCATGCTGTCCATGTGGAACCTGCTTGGGGTTCTCTCTCTCCTTCTCTTTGTACCTCTTTCAATTCTGTGTGCACACTCTGTCTCTCTCAAAGCAAATAAATAAACCTTAAACACACACACACACACACACACACACACACACACACACCAGGACAAGGTGATTTTAAAGAACAAGGTTAAATACCACAGGGAAGTTAAGTAGGATGAAGAGCACGTTTTCTTCCCCCTATGTATGTTTTAGAAATGAGCAGATACAACCTAACCAAACAATAAGAAGTGAAGGCTGTTAAAGAAAGAAAAATTGATAGGTTGCCATCACACTAGATGCTCCTGAACCAGGAATCAAGCAAACTCCCAAGAAAGGTGATGTAATTAAACTATCATGACACATTAACTGAAACACCTTGTTCTGTATGCAAACGCCTGACAGATACACCCCAGTGGCTCTGCAGATAACAGCTGCTCTGATCTTCGGATACTGCAAAGCTGCACCCAATGCTGCTTTATCATAAAGCATGTCATGATGAATCTGAAGTGTTATTATGCAATCGTGCATCTCTTTGGGAGCTCCAAAATGCCTCTAAATAACAATTACTCACCAGGGGCACATCCATGATGTTTTCCCACAAAGGAAAACATAACCACCCCAATAATTTTCAAAGGCGGGCTAACGCATAGTTTAAGGTGTATGTGTAGCTACATCACACTGCTACAGACATCCCAAAGTTCCAATACCTATTTAGATTAACATGTGATATCTGTTTCTATTCCCAATGCCATGACACTCTTCAAAGTCAGCATCCTAGTCTAGTCCCAGATTTCATTTTCTACGATGTGCTTAAAAAACTTTATTCCCTTTTTTGAGGGTATGTACACATAAAGTAAATGGCAGGTTGTTCACCCATGTCTTCTTTCAGGATAATTTGATTAAGCAGCGGGGAAAAAAAACACAACAGGTAAGCCTAAGGTATGTGTACACCCACTTAATAGCCAGCTTGCAAAATCTGCATTTTACTTAGAGAATTTGAAAGGTATCTGTAAGTTACGCTATCTTAATCTTAACTGATTAACGCAAGGAAAATGTTCTACCTTAACTACTGTTCAGAATCCCTTTAAATTACCACCGATCAGCAATCCGTCATGAGCAAATATGCCTATGTCAAATGCCCTTATAATGAGCTATCACATTTTCAAATATTTTCCTCCATTACCTAACCAGGAGATTAACACAACACGTACAACTTACAGAGGGGAGAGGAAATAAATTACTGGATCTTGGCTTAAACGAGCAAGCCCCATCCTGAACAGTAGGTGGGGGGGAGAAGGAATGTATAAATTGAGAAAAGAATTACCTATTCATCTTCATCAATACTTGACACCATCATCATTTGGCCTCTAAAAAAAAAGGATGTTTTAATTTGCTGGGAAGAATACATCTCTTCAGGGAGGAGATTTGGGGATTTGACCATGAATAATAATGAAGTGAGCAGACTTTTCTTCATATGTAAAATCAAGCTCCAGTCTTTCAATCCAAATGAGATTCTCAAAGTTGCAGGTGGAGGGCAAGGGATTCGAGTTATTTATGCAAGTCCATGGAGGCATCCTTCATCCCTATCAGCCAGATCTACAACTTCTCTCATTCAAATTAACATTAAGACAAAAGAAAAAAGAAATATTCCCAACTGTATTGGCCAGCTTGTAGCAGCAACCCTAGGTTCAAAGGACAACACTGTTCATAAGGCTGCTCATGGCCCTGCCTAAAATGTCCCCCTTGAAAGAAATTCAGGCACAAGGACAGTCCTCTGGTCACTGCCCCTCTCCTTTGGTAAATGCAAAACATTCTCTTGGCATCAGCAGTTTGCAATAAATCATTCAGATTCATGCCAAAGCTCGAAACTCAGCACTGATTAATTTTAAATAAGTCCTGATACTCATTATCAGTTATGGACAATGACAATATTTCTCTAATGCCATTATTTGTTCTCTGCACCTCAGAAGGCTGAGAGAAAGCAACAATACAGCTGACCTTTTGTGGCTTCCTAATCATGACTGCTTCCCACAGGAAAAAAAAATATGTGAAGACAGTCCCAAAGCATTATGCAAGTCAGGTAGAGAGAATGAGAATCTGAGTAAAGCAGACTTAGAAGAAGAGGCCCTCGATGGGCAGCACTGAAGTGATGTATAAATCAATAGAGAATGATTAAAACACTGCTCCATGAAGGGCTTGCATAGTTAATATACGTTTCATTATGGGGGGGAAAAAAAAGGACACTGCACGTAGACCAAATGCCTGGGCATGCACTGTAAAAGAATCAAAACATGTACCCAATTGTTAATAGAGAGAATTCCAAGGAATAGAGCTAATTAATGTCATCATTTCTTCAATTTCAGTCAAAGCTCCTTCACACTTTTCCTTTGTGATTTAAACATCCACATTCACACACATGCAAGCCCCTCACACCTGATTTTTAACGTACTCCTTCATGTAACAGATAAGCCCCCCCCCCCATTCTTACTCAGATTGCAACACCAAAGGCATAACTAAATATCCCTAAATGCATGATCACTGGACTCACTGGAATAAAACACACACTCCTCTTATCCTCCTTTGTCAATGGGCCGGTTGTGTGCTGCTCCATTTCTTTCCCTTTTCCAAAAAGCAGATTTAAGAGCTAAATACTATGTTTTTACTTCAGTTAACTTCACTCAAAACATGGTATTGTGTTTACACAACAGAGGAAAGACTACAAAAAGGCAAATGGTGCACGGGGAAACTCAGGAACCAGGGAGCACTCAACAATCCCCTCTCCTCCTCCTCTCTTAGCTCACCCTTTCCACACCTCTCAACCCAAATCCTGGGGACTGACTTCCAGGTGGTATTTCTTTAGACAGTTCTATCTATCACCTACTGATGTAAATAAAGCCATCACGACTTGTGTGAAGGAATATTTTGCCAATTTTTTCCAAAAGGAAATGAGCTCTTTTCAGCTTCTTTTTTTCCAATTTACTTGAAGGTGTTGGAAAAATTGGTCTCAATAAAATTCTTCTGGTGAAGATGTGCTCTGCTACCTAAGTCCACATGCTTCTACCAGTGAGTTCATTGAACTACATTCTTTCACTATTCTAGAGAAATCTAATGTCTTACAACCATGACCCTCCCATCATTTAAAGATACTGTATATTCAAAAATTTAAGCTTCGCCATCCAAAATGCAATGGAAACTTACCAAAGGACTGCAGCAAAGATATTGAAATATTCGGGTGTATACACATACATAAACACACGCAAATACGTATATACATACATACACATGTACATGTAGACATACAACATATATGTGTGTACATTCACATATAGATGCATACAGGTACACATATGTGATATGTATATACACATATAAACACTGTGTATGTGTCATATGCTAGTACTGTCTGAAAGCTCTACTCATTCTAAGCAAATTCAGGATACACTAATGCAATGAACAAAGACCTTTCCAAAGCTACCTATAGAATCATCTCAACTTGGAAGTAACTTTAATATCTTTCCTTCTAAAACTGAAATGCATTTCTATTTTTCAGGGAAATTTACATTCCTAACAATTTCAGCATACACCAACTTTAATTTTATCTTATTCTATTTATAAAGCTCAGAAAGGTTCCACATCTTTCCTAGTGCTAATGAAAATGATCAAAGTTCTGTGTCGATAATATTTTAGTTACATGAAGAAAATCACAGTAGCCATTTATCTAGAATATGTTTCCTGGGTTTTCTGTACTTTCTATATGTTATCGCATGTAATCCTCATGAAACAAACAAATCAGGCAGGTGGTATTATCTCCCATTTTACAGTCTTCAAAACTCAAGTTATTTAGTCAGTGCAAACCAACAAATGGTTTCAAACATGAACTCAATTCAGGGTCTCATAGGCAAACATCACAAATGAAGCATTCCAAATTCTGCCATTGTATATTTAATGAGGACACCTATGTTAGCAGCAAAGAAAGTAGAAAAACAATGATCACATCCCTTTCCTTCCCCACTCACTCCATTAAAATAACAAAAACTCATATAATGTTTCCAGCACAACTAGCCACCCTCTCAGCCGAGATACATTTTCTAGGCAATTGGTGGTGACATTGTATGTTCCTCTGTTACTGTCTTACTGAGAGGTCATCAGTTGGCTCAGCACACTATCTCCCTTCTCCACCAAGTGGAAGGTGTCTGCAGACCTGACACTATGATGCTAAAAAAATTCCGAGCGGAGGGGGAAACACCTGTCTGTTAGGAAATAACCTGAAGCCTGTGCAGGTGTTTTCTACACTGTGAGTCATGTCCCATCAGTGGACTCAATTAAGCAAGTCAAGGCCAGCATTTTAAAGATACCAAAATACAATGAAATGGAAAATACCAGAATATACCACATACCCCAAGGTAAAAAACTGACTCGTGAAACTTTTTTCACCAACATGTTCTATAATCAATTAGGTGTATATTTGTACCATGTGTACCACATTGTGCTATAAAATATATTTCTTAGTGTAGGTTACCTTTACCTCTCATATGCCACTAACAAACTCTACTGAGATTACCTGGCAAATATATCCTGACCTCTACAACCCCTAAGCCTCAGTCACCCCCACCCTACCACTTCCCAGGTGAGGTCAACATTTCTCACCAGAACCATTACTAAAGCCTCCAAACTGACCTCCATTATCTTGTCATGCTCCCCATAAATCAAGCTCCAGTCCTTGCCAGAATCACCTATTCAAAATGCAGATCTGATCCTGTCACTCTCCAGCTTGAAACCCTCCAGTGCCTATACAATCAAATCAAAGCCCCTCAGCATGGCATACCTGATGCTCTTTAAACCAACCCGAAACACCTTCCAAATTCATCTTCTACCACTCCAGCCTCTCTCACTACTCAGTAGGAATCCCCAAGCAGCTATCAGATCTCACATGACCTCGCTGAGTCTCTGCTCATGCTCTTCCTCTGAGACCCCACTCAGAGGCCTTCTCCCCCAACGAGTGTTCCTGGAACTTTGGAATGGTATTGAACACACCTATGTCTGTGGGATCTCTTACTCCATCAAAATTAGATTTCCTGCGTGCCTATCTCTTCCACTAGGCAAGATGGATTTTATCTACTTCTTCAGGGTCTTCGCTCAAATGTCATCTTCTCACACTGAGAGCTTCCCTGACTTCCCTGACCACCTTATCTAAATTTACTCCTTGACATTGCTCTCTCCACTAGCTTTGGTGTTTTGCTTATCCCTTACCCCTATCTAAGTCACGTGTAAGTCAATATATAAATGAGTTATATGTATACATACTACATATATGCACATACATATACAATGTTAGTATATGAAACATATTTTTAACCTACTGTAGGTTAAAATAAATACTTGTTTAATGAATAAACAAATACTATGAACAACAAAGACTAAAACTAAACTCAACTTTGCGTCTACAAAGCTGTGCCCACTACAGAATTAGTACACAATAAATGTTCACATTTTAAAAGTGAAAACGGAAACTCACATAAGCTGCATTGTCTATTGGCCTCATACTCTTTTCCTTTTAGTAGAAACAAGGACACAAAAAACTTTAAGGCTAGGCAGACCAGTTAGCAGACTGAAAGGAAGGCAGAAATTTTAGAGTGTCACCATACCTGGGCTGTGGGCAGGGCATTTAAGACATTTTTAGGGATCTATTGCCTTTTCAAAGTGAATACTATAAAAAAAAATACCTTCCCTAAAGTGGCATAAAGCTAGAAAGCTGAACATCTACTACTATGCTTATCTTCAGCACTCTTAACTTGTTGACATTAGAATCATTAAAACTCTGAAGGCATCAGAAGGAAATGAATCATAAGGCATCTCATCCATTGCAGGGAAGGAGTCTTTCACATGCTACTAAGTCATGGGCACATCCAATATTTATAATCATTTTAAAAATGAGATTAAGAATGTAAGGAGAATGGTAAAATATGCATATGTTCTTGAAGCTACAACTATAGCTCACACATGTACTATAGCAATTGCTGTTAAAACACAAATTTGTGACCAATACTTGAAGCTAGAAAAGAAATATGAAGCCATTTAAAAAATATTCCTTCATATCAAATGAAAGATTAATATAGATGTTTGAATAAGAGAAGCATATCACTTCCTCCTGAAGATATAAATTAAAACTGAGAGAAACTTAAAAAGAAAAACAGTAAAATCCTTAACAGAGAAACAGCACTCTGTCTTAAAAATGACACAATATTTCATGAAGAACAAGGTGGACTTAGATGAAAAATGAGTCAACAACCACTTTTCAATGTTCTAAGCAGAAAATGGAACATTTAAAGAGAAACAAATGGATGGTAATAAGCCTACAGAGGGATTACTGAAGGTAACACGACTTGAAAGGTGTCTTCATTTCCTAATACATGCATGTACTTTCCAGTTTCTAAGTTACGGCAAGAATGACCTAAACCCAAATCCCTACCTCATCATTAGCAGTCAGAACTCAACCTGGATAGTTTACTACATTTGAGTTTAAAACTTGCTTTGGCTGTGACATCCTGGCTTACCAGGGAGACAGCTCAATACACAAAACCCTGCCCTTGGTTTTGTGCCGCACACCTTGCAAGTGTACCTTTAAATGTACAACTTGTAACCAAGTATCAAGAACTAAGCACTGATGTAACTGCTGTAAAGGCAAAGAGAAAGGGAACAACAAGAACTCTTTCATCTGCCAGGTGGAAAAATGATACCTTACTTAGTAAGGTGGGCCACTGTGGAATCACAATGGGAAATGAGAATAATTCCACTAAAAGTGACAATTTCTATATACATTTATTTATATAGTAATATACATACTACATATAATTTATATATAGCATATATATAGTAATAATATAAAGATAATATAGATACATACACATTTTATATCCTTGAGTCAAACTTTGAAAATATCCCTTTTTCCCTTCAGCGTACACCCCCAGAAATAGCCTAGTCATGGATTTGGCAAAGGGAGAAGGCAGGGAGGTGTTCCAGAGATGGCTCATGGAAGAGTGTGCCTGGTGTAAATTTCACCATCACCAAATGTTCCTCCCAAAGTTTTTTTGTGTTTTTTTAAAGAGGAGACTAAGAGAAGTCAGCCTCATAAAGCATAATGCTTTCATCAAAATCCGATTTGATTTTAAGTAATTTGGTCTTTCTGCTTAAATGACCTGGTTGAGAAAAGTATCCTGTAGACGTCTAATTAAAAAGGAAAAACAAAAATCAATGTGAGATCATTCCTGGGAAAAGCACACAAGTACCACCTTTGAAGATTCCCATTTTCCTAAAGTTGCCCAGCCACAAAGAGAGCTCAAGTGTTTCATAAGGTATAAAGTGCTTCCCCTTATCAAATTCTTTTTGCTTCTATGCATCATCAAAAATGGAGAATATTTAGCATCTTCTTCTCACTAAGGTTCCACATCAATTTTTAAGGAATTCTAAAAGGAAGTACTCTGAAAGGGCAAAGTCAGCAGTGCCACAGCTAAACTTTTTACTAACTCTAGCATATAGCACTACCATTTCCACAGAAGAGAAACAAACTCAGCTCGGGGCTATTTCTTATCCACTTAATAAATCAAGCTTAATAGGAGAGCCAGAGTCAAGAATTCTAAAAGAGATCTCATTGTGTTTCAGAAAAATCATTTGGATAAGCAAGAGAAGGAAGAATCTTCTAAAACTCAGAAATGATCAACCAACATTTTGGACAAAGGCTTCCATGAACTCCGTGATTAAAAATGGTGTCTGGAGCGGTGCCTAGGGGGCTCAGTCGGTTAAGCATCCGACTTTGGCTCAGGTCATGATCTCACGGTTGGTGAGTACAAGCCCCGCGTCAGGCTCTGTGCTGACAGCTCAGGGCCTGGAACCTGGTTCAGATTCTGTGTCTCCCTCTGTGACTGCCCCTCCCCTGCATGCTCTCATGTGTGTGAGTGCTCACTCTCTCTCTCCCTCTTTTTCAAAAATAAATAAGCATTAAAAAAAATTTTTTAATGGTGTCTGCATAATTTCCTGACACCGCCTCTCTCAACTTCTCATTCAATGTCACTGAAGTTCAGAAAGAAGTGAATATTCGTAGTACCTCCCCAAACCAAGTCTACTGAAAGCACAAACTACTGTCAGAATCTGCAAAGTGTCACAGCATGATACGACAGAAATATACCCATATCTCTACTCATATCACATCATTAAGTGATTTCATTAATAGACTTTATTTACAAAGCCAGGAACTTGTGGGGAACCTGGGTGGCTCAGTTGGTTAAGCCTCCGATGCTTGGTTTCAGCTCAGGTCATGATCTCGCAGTTCGTGGGATCAAGCCCCACGTTGTGCGTACAGCGTGGAGCCTGCTTGGGATGCTCTCTCCCTCTCTCTCTCTGCTCCTTCTGTGCATGTTCTCTCTCTCTCTCTCTTTCTCTCTCTCTCCAAGAATAAACTTAAAAAAAATTAAAAAACAAAAAAAACAAAGCTGGGAAGTTGCTTTGTAATTTTTCTACCACTTGTTTGACTTATGCACATCCCTTTTGAGCTAAAATGTATAGCAGCTGTCCAGTCCTGTGCCTGAGACACTAATCTGGGATGTAAGGAGGGCACTGCTCCTTGGTTACCTCCCCTTACTATCTCAAGTGTGACCACCTCCTTCTCTCCATTCAGAACAACACTATAAATCCCAGAAAACTATTAAGGAACTAAGGACAATGAACACGTTGAAAATCAGTATTTATGAACTGCAGCCAGTATTTCTCACGGCCAAACCACAGCCTCCATTCACCTGCCACTTGAAAAACATGCAGGAGTTTCCACCATGTGCCATGCGTCGTTCACGCCATCAGGCGATGTTAGGAGAAAACCAAGACAAAGATGCCTGCTGTCCCAGAATTTATATTCCAGGAAGGGAGGAAGGTAATAAACCAATATAGTAAGTTATATAATTTGATAGGTGATGAAAACCACCACGTCAACAGTAATTTTAAAAAATAGAGGTAAATGGGGTTGAGAAGGGGGGAAGGGGCAGCAATTTTAAATAGGGCAGTGTAAGCTTCAAAAGAAGATGACATTTGGTGAAGACTTGAAGGGAATGTGCCTCCTAGAGGCTGGCAGCAGTCACAGAAGGGGTCGAGGCAATGACACAGCTGGCACATCCAAGAGGAGCAAGATAGCCACATGGGTGGAATGGAGTGGAGGGAAGAAGGGAGGGAGGGAGAAACAGGAAATGATGAGGTCTGAGAGGTTAACGAGGGCCACGCCATGTGTAAGGACTTTGGCTTGCACTCTGAGGGCAAGGTAGGTCAAGTGCAGAATCGTGAGCAGGAAAGCAGGTTGATCTGACTCACATTTCGAAAGGATCACTCTGGCTGCTCTTTTGAGGATACACAATAGTGAGCAGTGATGGCAGCTGGGAGACCATCTAGAGACCACAGGAGTACATCCAGAGACAGACAGTAGTGACTCAGACCTGGTTGTGATAGTAAAGAAAGTGAGGAGAGACCAGCCTTGGATGTACTTGAAGGTAAACCCGATAGAATTGTCCAATGGCGTGGATGTGCCATAAAAGAAAATAAACAGCCAAGGACGATTTCAGCATCGCCTGAGCAACTGGAAAGAGGAAGCAGCCATTGAGTGAGATAAAAAAGAGTTATGGAACAGGATCCAGAAGCAGATGAAAAGTTTGGTTTGGGACACATTAATTTGGAGATGCCTATCACACATTCAAACAGACATACAGAGAGACAGGTGGATATGCGCATCTAGAGTGTAGGAGAGATCAGGGCTAGAGATGTAAATCCTGTGGCCATGAGTCTATGGGTCATAGTCATCATATCACATAAGATCACGAGGAATAGAGTAAAAATAGACAAGAGAAGAGGACTGAGAATATTCTCTGGGGTACTCCAACATTAAAGAGGTCAGAGAATCAAGAACCAGCAAAAGAGAACCACCGAGAGTTTGAAATGTCCTGGAGGGCAAGTGACAAACACGTGTGACCAAACAGGAAGGACTTGTCATACCATATGAGGTCTAAGAAATGACCACTGTACCTCAAAGACCAACAGGGGTAACTGATAACCTCAACAAGATAGTCTCTATGATGTAAGAGGATTGAAAGCCTTATAGACTGGGTTCAAGAGACTAGGAAAAGATGAATTTGAGGCCATGAATAAAAATGACTTTTTTGGAGGAGGCTGCCCAATATAGCAATGAAACTGTGAACATCTGGTGGGAAAGCAGGGCAAGAGAAGGTTTATGGAGATGGAACTATTGTAGCACGCTTGTGTGAAGTCAAGCATGATACAGAAGAGGGAAAATCTGTGGTGTAAGAGTGTGGAGAATTCATAAGGTAGTTTCTTTTTTTTAATTGCGATGTAACTGACATCTAACCTAGTGTAAGGTGTACAGCATGTTGATGTGATACATTTATACAGTGCAATATGATTACCACCACTGTTGCCTAACACCTCTATTGTGACACATAATTATTTCTTTTTCCAGCCACGAGTATGATTAAGATCTAATCTCCTGGCAACTTTTAAGTTCATAATGTAGTATTATTGACTGTAATCATGTGGATTGTGATGTGGATGGGATTCTCAAAAACTTATTTATCCAACAGTTGCAAGTTTGTACCCTTAACCAACAACCCTTCAAAGCCCTCACTCACCTGGGGTGGTTTCTTCTGACCAGGCGAGAGGAGACAGGATGGGGGCACTTAGACAGGGACTAGCCTTAGACAGGAGCATGATTAGTTAATTAGGACTATTCTCTGACTAGCATGCATGGTTACCTAAGCAACGAGCAGGAAGTGGAGACACTGGGTGGGGCACTCTCTGGAAGCTCTCTTCTGTTTCAATTTTCTCATCAATGTAGGGATCAAGTTCATCAGCTCAGAGTGAAGATGGAAGGAAAGATTTAAAGTCTGAGGGGAGAGGCGATCAGAATAAGTCACCTTAAAAAAGCCATCTTCATTATTAAATAAGAAAATAAAATTTTCAATTATTCAACTCAATAAGCTACAAGAAAATCAAATAAACCTAAGGGAAGCAAAAGAAAGAAACATTAAAAAGATAAAACAGAAATTAAGGGATTAGAATATAAGCAGTGGAACAGCTGGTTCTTTGAAAACATCAATAAAATATAGAAACCTCTCGCAAAGCTCATTAAGAGGGAAAATACAATTATACAACATTGGAAATAAGAAAATGGATAGAAGTCAAAGAGACAAAAGAGATTTAATACAAGTATAAGGGAATATATATGATTTTATGCTGAAATTGGTAATGCTCAATGAAGAAAAGGATGCCTAAAAAGATAGAAATTGTCAAAATTGACTCGAGAAGTAGACTCTGCACAATTCAATAAATGTACGGAAATAGACAATGTTGACAACATTTTACAAGAGGGCACTATCAAACCTTAAGAGACAGAATTTTTATGCTTTTTAAAATGTTACATGGAACAGAAAAAATAAAAATCAAGGAATGGTTCTCATTTCATTTTATAAAATCCAGCACAACCTTAACATGGAAACTCTAAAAATAATAGTGTAAGAAATATAAATCCATCTAATTTATAAATAAGAAATCATGACATAATTGTCAAATCATATACAGTTATAAAGTGCTCATACTGTTAGATGCCAAAAGTGCATTTGAAAAAAAAAATCAAAAAATCTTTCCTGATAAAAAATGTTATTAAGCTCACATTAAACAACATCTTTCTGGGCGCCTAAGGGGCTCAGTTAGTTATTTGTCCAACTCTGGCTCAGGGTCATGATCTCAGGGTTCATGGGCTCAAGCCCCCGCCCCATATTGGGGTCTCTGCTGTCATCTCAGAACCCGCTTTGGATCCTCTGTCTCCCTCTCTTTCTGCCCCTTCCCCACTCACATTCCCTCTCAAAAATAAATAGAAAGCATCTTTCACTAACCAGTATCTGAGATCCTGTTTCACAATGAACTTCCAAAGTCCTTCCCATTAGCCTCAGAAGCACATACTATGTGATCAACCAACACTAGCTACTTATTATTATTATTCTATGAAAACAGGAATGTTTGCTCCTGCCACTGATATTTAACATCTCTATATAAAGGTAACTGTTTCCTGCCCTCAAGCGAGTTAAGTATTCGGCAAGTAAGGCTAATGCTTAAAAACACTTACACATAAATTCAGGCAGCTTGATAACAAACTTTTCTAAAATAAAACACAAATATTCTAATAGGAAAAAAAAGTGTTTTAATTACACTTTGTTTTAACAATGTAGTAGATCTTGGTATTAGTCCTAATTTCAATGGTACAGGGAAAACAAAATTTTAAAACACTGAATGGTGAGGCAAGAATATTTTATTTCAGCTCACTTTGTAAAAGGTTTAGGATAACATATAACCCTCTGAACATTTGGTCTTAATATTTACTGAACTGATAGTTTATAAATAAGAAATTCTCCGACCTAAGGAGGAAAAGAAAACTTTAAAAACTTGCCAGCTTTATTTCACTGTGATTTCCCACTGGGAAGAAAGCTCATTAGGAATTGAGTTAGTTGGTTTATATTTCCCCAGAAAAGAATTAGTTACAGCCTCCCCTGAAACTCTGGAGGTTTGAGGAAGCTTTGAAAATTGCCAAGCATAAGGAAGTAACCAAGATTGTACCTGCTTGGTTGTAGTAAACTCTAGTGCAAGGCAATCTCGCAACAGCCACTATACTTGGATTCCTAGCTTCCCAAGGAAAAAAATCCCAAACACATGCAGTTCACTTCCATAACTCACTTCAACCATTTTATATTAGAAAGAGCCATTGTTTTTCCTCCAGAAAATTCTGGAAATTAGTTATTTTTTAGAAAACGCCAGGATAGAACTGTACTCGCTGTGAAGGACGAAGCTGTTCAGAGCTGGTGGGTGAAGCGTGGGAAAGACAAAGGTATTAAAAACAAAACAAGGTTTATGGAAGAACTCAACTGGAAGTAGAGCAAGAGGCATGGAAGAAAAGCTGGCGAAGAGAGTAACAGAGAAGGAACAAGACCTCATATACAGGGTAATTATGAGGAGGAAGAGAAAATGAAGATAACAAAGCATTATGGCAACAAGGTAGAATCAATGTAAATTTGGGAAGATTAGGAATTCATGTAAAGCTCAAACGGTGGTCTTTCTGGAAACAATTAAACTGTATTATTACCAAATACGACAATCTGTAGTAGGTATCTTTAAGGTTGTCCACCAAGCCCACAGCCCCTTTCTCTGCAAACGGCAGCCATGTTTACACCATTTGACTTTGCCAAAGCCAGAATCCCACACCTCAGGGGTGTGGACTGACATGACTCCACACACAGAGCCAGTCATGCTTATAATCGTCTGCCGAGGCCGGACGCCTGAGCTCATCCTAGGCCCTCGAGTCCAGCAGATTTCTAAAGAGCCTTTACCAAGAAAAGCCTCTACTAAACTAACAACACACCAGGACGCAGAAGAGGCCATGTGTCTGATCTCATGAGCAAGAAGACTTGGTAATTTAACCACCCATACTTAATCGTGAACTTTAAGGTCTTTCAAAAAATACCTTTTACTATGTCCCCTTATCATTTTGCTTATGCTTTATGCCCCTGGCAAACAAAAAACTAGTTTTCAACATATGTATCATACCACATAAACCCCACAGGTACTGAAAAGAGTCTTTGAAAGAAAGACACTTTTTAAAGCCTACAGGATGTGAGCCTCTGTGCAATGGCCAAGAACAACAAAACAGTGTCACAGCTGAAGCAAAGTCCCTCATGCCCCAGCAAGAGCTCAGGGACGCAGGAAGGGTAACAGCTGTGTGGAGGTGGGTGGGAACAAGGCCCAGACTCCGCTGTCACATGGCTTCCTTCGATCTCAGCAGCACTAAGACTCACTGGGAATGACTAAGACAACTAACACTGAGGACGATCCCAATGATAATGGGGAGAGATAATCTTCTAAAAACCTTTCATAAATAGGAGCATAAAGGAGATAAGATTTAGCCTCCACCACACCAAACAGAGGCCAAGGACGCACACAAAAAAATACCTCGTACCGAAATGCTTGGAAGAATTTTCTAACGTGGAGATCTATTAAATGCCTAGCAACCTCCCCAGGGAAATAGCAGCGAAGTTGCTCAGAGTGGAGCGAGAAATTCATTTCTGAAAGCCTCTTTTCCAACTTGGGAAATTTAACTCTGTGCCTTTGTAGTCCCCAGAGACGACTTGGCTGAGGCTGTACTGGGTGTAACCATATGTCAAAACTAATACATTGGTTATGCTTCTCACTCACAGTGTGTTAGAAAATAGTCAAAACTTAAAGTGCCAAAGGAGGCTTTTCTTCAGGGACAGGAGCATAAGCTGTGACTTTATAACATTAAAAATTCTTTGTCCTTTACCTAATAAGATAATTCTTTAAACAGGAAATGTTTAAAAGACCACAGAAATAGGCAGTTCGTTTTGTGAGGGTGGGGGCAGCAATGCTGGCCAACTTTCTTTCTTTAACAGCAGCATTTCCACCTAAAATGAATCTTTTCTGTCCATCCTCCCTTACCCGGCTAGAAAGTCCCCATCAAATCCTGGGTCCTCATCCTTCAGGACTCAGCTTAGGATTCAGTACAGGCTTCACCAGGAAACCCTACACACCATGGAAACCTTTACTTCCCTCTAGCTCAGGGTTTATCACTTAGGATCTGATGGCCAAGCTCCCCCTACAGACCAGAGGTGCAAACAAGAAAAGCACAACTAAACAAACCAACCAAGAGAAAAAATAAACCAGAAGCAAGATATTCCTTTAAGAGGCAGGGGAGGGGCGCCTGGGTGGCGCAGTCGGTTAAGCGTCCGACTTCAGCCAGGTCACGATCTCGTGGTCCGTGAGTTTGAGCCCCGCGTCGGGCTCTGGGCTGATGGCTCGGAGCCTGGAGCCTGTTTCCGATTCTGTGTCTCCCTCTCTCTGCACCTCCCCTGTTCATGCTCTGTCTCTCTCTGTCCCAAAAATAAATAAAAAACGTTGAAAAAAAATTTAAAAAAAAAAAAAAAAAAAAAAAAAAAGAGGCAGGGGAATGTGTGGAGAAACTCAGAGAAGAAGTACGCCAAGACAAACACTTTTGAATCAATCACACCAAAAATATTCCCAGGAAGTAGAAATTATTTTTTATAATGAGCTTCCTGACGCAAAACTTAAGATGACACTAATACAAATAATTTTTCCCCCAAATCACAGGCCACACTAAGGGAAACCCATTTTCTGATGGTTTCTCTAGTCTTCACATTAAAGAGAGAGTACTCCAATATAATTAGTGGTTTTACCTCCTAAAAGTGTAACAACAACTTCCCATTACTTTTTTAGCAATAATCATCCTGAGTCATTATTACCAAGATATCAGTTCTCCCCAGTTTGATCTATGGGTTCACGGCAGTCCCGATTTAAATTCCCAGAAAATTATTTTGTGGATATGAACCAAGTAATTTTATTATTTTTTTTTTTTAATTTTTTTTTCAACGTTTTTTATTTATTTTGGGGACAGAGAGAGACAGAGCATGAACGGGGGAGGGGCAGAGAGAGAGGGAGACACAGAATCGGAAACAGGCTCCAGGCTCCGAGCCATCAGCCCAGAGCCTGACGCGGGGCTCGAACTCACGGACCGCGAGATCGTGACCTGGCTGATGTCGGACGCTTAACCGACTGCGCCACCCAGGCGCCCCTGAACCAAGTAATTTTAAACTTCGTACAGAGAGACAAAACATCGAAAGTAATGAACACAATTTTAAGAAAAGAACAAAGTTGGAAGACTGACACCACCAGACTTCCATACTTAATATGAAGCTACCGTAATCAAGACCATAGCATACTGGTGAAAGGACAGACAAATAGGTCCATGAGACAGGACAGAAAAGATGCAACAGACCCACATAAATAGCCAATTAACCTTTGACAAAGGAACACAACATAATGGGGCAAAGGCAGTCTTTTCAGCAAATGGTCCCAGAACAACATCTGCACGCAAGAAATTGGATTGAGATGCAGACCTTACATCGATCACAAAAATTAACTCAAAGCAGATCTTGGACCTAACTGTAAAATAGAAAACTATAAAACTACTAGCACACAGGAGATAACCTAGATGATCTTGGGTATAGGAATGGCTTTTTAAATTTAATACCAAAAGTGTGATTCATGAAAAAAATATGGGATAAGCTGGACTTGACTAAAATTAAAAACTTCTGCTCTGCAAAGAACAACATCAGGAGGGGCACCTGAGCAGCTCAGTCTGTTAAGCATCCAACCCTTGGTTTCGGCTCAGGTCATGATCTTGCAGTTTGTGAGTTCGAGCCCTCTGTTGGGCTCTGCACTGACAGTGTGGAGCCTGCTTGGGATTCTCTGTCTCCGTATTATCCCCCCTCCTCTCTTAAAATAAATAAATAAAATTAAAAAAAAAAAAAAAACATCAAGAGAATGAGAAGACAAGCCACAGAATGGGAGAAAGCGTTTGCAAAAGGCATATCTGACTGAGGACTGTTATCCAAAATACATGAAGAACTCTTAAAACACAACAAGAATACAAACTACTTGATTAATAATTCAGCCCAAAACTTGAATAGCCACCTCACCAAAAAAGATATACAAATAAGCACATGAAAAGATCCTTCACATCCTATGCCATCCAGAAAATGGAAAATTAAAACAAAATGAGTTGCCATGTACACCTATGCGAATCCCCCAAACCCAAACCACTGACAATACCGAAATGTGACAAGGATGTGGATCAACAGGGATTATCACTTGTTGCTGGGAGGAATGCAAAATGGCCCAGCCACCATGGTAGACAGTTTGACAGCATCTTACAAAACTAACATACTTTTATCATATGGTCCAACGATCATGTTCCTTGGTATTTAAACAAAGGAGCTGAAAACTTATGTCCCCACAAAGACTTGTACATGGCAAGTTACAGCAGCTTTATCGGTAACTGCCAAAGTGTGGAAGCAACCAAGATGTCCTTCAGTAGGCAAACGGATACATCCAGAGTGTGCAGTATTATTTGGCACTAAAAAGCGAAGGGCTGTCAAGCCATGAAAAGACATAAAAGAACCTTACATGCGTGTTGCTAAGTTAAAGAAGCATGCAAAAAGGCTATATTGTATGATTCCAGCCATAAGAAATTCTGGAAAAGGTTATACTATAGAGACAGAAGATCGGCAGTTGCCAGAAGTGGGGAAGGTGAGGGTGGGAAAAACAGATGGAACATAGGATTTTTAGGGGAAATCAGTCTGCATGATACTGTAATGATGGATGTCATGTTATATTTGTTCAAACCCACAGAACCTAAGGTAAACCATGGATTTGGTGTGACCATGAGGTGAGGTATTGACGTAGGTTCATCATTGGTAACAAATACGTATACTGCTCTGGCAGGGGATGCTGATAATGGAAGAGAATGTGCATGTGTGAGGGCGGGGTGCATAGAGGAAATCTCTGTACCTACCTCCCAAGTCTTCTGTGAACCATAAACTTCTCTCTAAAAAATGGTTAATAGGGGCATCTGGGTGGCTCAGTCAGTTAACTGGCCAACTCTTAATTTTGGCTCAGATCATGATCTCCTGGTTCATGAGATAAGGCCCTGTTGGGCTCTGCACTGACAGCGTGAAGCCTGCTTGCGACTTTCTCTCTCTCTCTGACCCTCCCTTGCTCATGCATGCTATCTCAAAATAAATAAGCATTTTTTTTCAAGTTTAATAAAAAGTTACCGTTTTCTTTTAGAATTTTCAAAGAGTATTCCCTTGAACTCTTTTTCTTTGAGATTTCAACGGAGGGAAACTGAGTCAAAGTCAAACCCACTTCAGAAACAAATCAAACAAAAATTAGACAGGCTTAAAATCTTTAACCTGGTTCATTTGCAAAGTGCATCTCCTAGCAGGATCCAGTATTTCCCATATCTGTTTGGTACTTCTTTTCTCCTACAGTACGTCTCAGGACTCTGTTCACATAAACACTCTTTGAAAAATCCTGGATTATTTACAAAGGGTCTAAAATGGGAGCTACAGATCGGTTAAATACTGAAACAAAGGGGGTTTAAGTTGCTACAAGCATTTTGAAAAAACTGGTTAGTTCGGATTCCGAAGGCTGAACTTACACATTACTATGTACCCAACTCCTAGATACATACATAATGGAGTGTGTGTGTGTGTGTGTGTGTGTGTATGAACAACACAAAAAGGTCATTAATGGCAGAAGGAAAAAATAAATATCTTCACATAATGGATGTGATAGTCAGAAAAATGCCCCCTTCCCCAAATTCCACACCCTAATTCCTTGAACCTGTGACTACTACCTTACATAGCAAAAGGATGTTTTAGGGGCAGATTAAGTTAAGGATGTGGAGATGGGCCCTAAACGTAATCACACAGGTCCTTTTAAGAGGAAAGCAGAGGGAAAGTTGAAGACAGAAGAGGTGACGTGAAGAGGAAGCAAGTATTGGAGTGACGTGCTTTGACAACCCAAGGAATCCAGTGGCCATGAGAAGCTGGAAAAGACAAAGAAGCCGATTCTCCCCTGAGAGCCTACAAAACCCAGAAGCTCTGCCAGCACCTTGACTTTAGCCCAGTGAAACTGCAGACTTAGGATGTGCAGAACTGTATGAGAGTAAGTTGTGCCCTGGAAACAACACTGTGATACTTCCTTACAACAGGAATAGGAAATTGACGCAATACGATACCACACAGAAAGGAGAAAGGATACATGGTTGTTACACATAACAACAGGCATAATTCCCACACATGTCACATTTCACATTTGGAAAATGAAGCAAGATACAATAGGGCATATTGTGTGATGGCATTGACATGATGTGCAAAAACAAGCCAAACTACTGCACAGGGTTACAGCTCCAAGGTATCTCTGTCAGGGGGCACTGACTTGAAGGGACGCAGGGGGCCACCTGGAAGAGTAGTCTTTTTTTTATTTATTTTTTAATTATTTTTAAACTTTTTTAATGTTTATTATTTTTGAGAGAAAGGGACAGAGAACAAGCAGGTAAGGGGCAGAGAGAGAGGGAGACACAGAATCGGAAGCAGGCTCCAGGCTCTGAGCTGTCAGCACAGAGCCTGACGCAGGGCTTGAACTCACAGACTGCGAGAGATCACGACTTGAGCTGAAGTCAGACGCTTAACTGACTGAGCCACCCAGGCGTCCCGAGTAGTCTCTTTTTTAATACAGGTTGTGGGTATATGGGGATTACATACTTTGAGAAAATTCACCAAATTATACACATGTAATGGGTATACTTTTCCCTCCAAATATCAGACATCAAGAAAAGTTTTGTGGATTTTTTTTAAACTACATTTTGTTTTTTTTTCTTTTTAATCATCAGATCCAATGACTCATAAAATAAATCCATCTCGGGGAAGCCTTGTTTGGGAGCAATTCCAGAGCTTGGCTGTTCTCTCACTGTGAGGGAAAGAAACAAAGATAAGGAGGCCACTGGCTATAACCAAGCAGTCGGTAAGGAAACCGGAAGAATGAGGTCTCTGACAAACAAAAACAAATCAATGTTTCTAAGAGAAGGAAAATAATATGTTTTTTCAACTAAAAAGAGTCCACAGTTTCATATTCTTGTTTTCCAACAATTCCAGCTACTAATTTATACTACTAACAAAATTAGATTAGGAACTTCATAGAGAAGCTACAGTGAATCCAGAGTGTGTCTGTATCTCACACACGCGCGCACACACACACACACACACACACACACATCAACCATTGCTTCCTCTAAGCATATCAGATATGAATGAACCTGCATGTGAAGTCGCAGTTTCTAGAATTCAAAATGAATAAATCCAGGAAAGACATGGAAGAAGATCAAGCTAAAGCACTATAAGGAGGACCAAAGCAGAGATAGGTCCCACCAGTTCCAGAGAGGGCAAGTCTTGACTTCAACAACGTAAGGAGGGAGGTAGCAGAGGCCAGCACTTTTCCTTCTTTTATAATATTAGAGCCAAGGGTATGAAGGCATCTGATGGCCAGCTTGGGAAGTTAAGAGTCAGTCCTACAGTTAAAACAGCTGGCAGTCCACCTGCCTATATGGTACCAAATGTTGGTGAAATGCTTCATTTTCTAAAGTCTACGATCACCTTACTGCAATACCCACAGGTCCCCAAAAAGGCTTGGAGAGGATAGAAATCACAAAGCTAGTATGTCACAAAGTGGAGATGTCAACACCCTGTTCATTCTTTTTTTCCCCACATCCATTCTCCGGTGAGTCAGTTTTGGTATCAACACACTGATATGGGACTAGTCTTAATACTGCACTCAAACCCAAAATTCACATGTAAAATGAACATTGTACAACTCAATTCCATTAAATTCTTTTGAATTTCACTGGATTTTCATTGAGTTCATATAATTGCTTAAAATGAGCTCTATAAATAAAACTCAGTAGGAAATAGATCAATAGAATGTCAGGTTGGCTCTGAAAATGCACTTTGAGGCTTCAATGTCCCTAAAGGTAATATGGTCAAGCTCAAATAATACATCCTCTGTTACCTGTAAGGCAGAACAATGAAGGATTCTGAAGCTGCAGGATATGGAGAATCTGGAAAAAAAATATCTGAAAGAAAGCAAAACATCAACAACGGCTAAGTCTGGGTGGTGTCTGTGATATTCTTGGTGGTTTTCTGGAAAAGTGTAAAGTGTCAGTTTTATGAGAAAGAAAAATTAAAGAATTTCATGGAAAATTTCTATGGAAAAGCCACCTGTAAAAAAATGGTGTGGGTGCTTTTAGAAAGAAAAGATTAACAGACATGAAAGAAAGAGAACCCTAGCTTTGAAAAACAGTTGAGGTCTTAACAGAGAAAATTATATGCTTTCTACTGGCACAGTCCATAATTATCTCTCAGTGTAAATTCTAATCAATACCTATCCCATTTTCACATTATTTTAAAATTTCAGCATTTTTAAATGTGTCCCCCCCACACACATACACACAAATTTCTATTTTCTCAAACAATGCCACCACCCCAGGAAATAAATTCACTTATGGTCAAAGGAAACATAGGGAAGCTGAAACTCACTTCTTTGGGATGTCATCATTACTGTTTTCAATGATTAATGGCTAATAAATGGGTTTACAACAGAAAACCCGGCTGAGACCGTAACAAGCGCCAAACGTGCAGCTCATTGTGACTAGGGGAGAATGACTGTTCCCGCTTATAAACAGAAGGCCAAGTTTAGACAATGCAGAAAGCCAACCACAAAGTCAGTCCTAAAAAGGAAGTCAGAACAGGGTACATTGGCTACCACATGCCAGTCACTACTGTCCTTTTTATAGAAAAGGCCACTAAAGTTCAGAATTCAAGCTGCTCGCTGAAGTCAGTTAGGTGTGATGCATTCCAACAAGACAATGTTTGTGTCATTATGCAATCCTGCCTTTACCTACAAAATACAACATGAGCCACGGCTCACTGAGACTCTGAGAGGCCCATTCATGGACTCTTGTCATCTTTTGGCACCCAGTGACGGAGACATTCACACCCAGACCACTTCACCGATCAAGAAACTTCAGTGCAGGGGCGTCTGGCTGGCTCAGTCAAGACAGCAAGCAACCCTTGATCTTGGGATTGTGAGTGCGAGCCCTCTGTTGGTTATAGAGATTACTTAAAAATTAACCTTTCAAGGGGTGCCTGGGAGGCTCAGTCGGTTGAGCATCCGACTTTGGCTTGGGTCACGATCTCACAGTTGACAAGTTCAAGCCCTGTGTCGGGCTCTGTGCTGACAGCTCAGAGCCTGGAGCCTGCTTCTGATTCTGTGTCTCCCTCTCTCTCTGCCTCTCCCCGGCTCATGCTCTGTCTCTGTCTCAAAAATAAAGATAAACATTAAAAAAAATTAACCTTTCAAGAAAAAACAAACTGCAGTTCAGAGTTAAGTGTGACCCAAGCTAGTGGTTAAGCCAAGACACTAACTCAGACAAATTTTGCACAGCTGGGTCTGACTCTCACTTGGTAGTTGTGTGAACTCAGTAAAGTTATTTCTTTCAATTCCAGTCTTCTCATCTGTTGAATAGATCTACCAGAACCATCCCCTTCTCTGGGAAGACCGGAGTGAGATGTACAAAAGATCTAGCACTTATGGGCACTCAAATGGTACCTGTTAGTATTACCAATGATAACAAAGGCTCTGATCTTGTAGTAACTATTTCATGGAGCATTACAGAGGGCATGCTAGGCAAAGAAATCAACCCTTTGAAGTCAACACAAAGAGTTCAAAGACTTCAAAGAGAGTTTAAAAGGCACTGCTCTTTACCACACTGCTCATATACCACAGTATATGCCCTCCATGTTTATCACTCCAGGGTCTCAACTTGTTTCCAGTTATGAGCTTAATTGTTTCCTCCATCAAATTCATACAATGAAATCCTAAACCCCAGTACCTGAGATTGTGACTATATTTGGAGACAGGGTCTTCAAAGAGGCAATTAAAGTGAAATGAAGTCATTAGGTAGCATCTAATCCAATAGGCCTGGTATCTTGAGAAAGAAAAAAAAAAAAAAAAAGCAAGTTAAGACACAGATAAGCACAGAGGAAGAAACCACATGAAGACACAGGAAGAAGATGGTCACCTACAAGCCCTCAGAATAAAATCTGAGTCCAAGATCAAGTTGAACTTGAACTTCTAGCCTCCAGAACTGTGAGGAAATAAATGTCTGCTGTCGGAGCCCCCAAGTCCCTGACACTTAGTTGTGGCAACTCTGGCAGACTCATACAACCATCAAGTGCCATCCTCCCTCACCTGCAGCCCATCCCAGGTATGAGGAACACACAGCTCCCACCACCACCACACGAGGTGCCTGAAAATTGGCACAAATGAGCAGTAAGCTCGAACCTATTGGATGCAAGCCATTTCGCTACTTCCAGTCCACAGAAGATCAACTTTTTCTACATTTTCAACATTAGTGGCTAGTTCATAGGACTCCATGAGGAGGAACTGGAATGCAAGAGCACAAGAGCTCTGGCCCTTTACTGGAATCTTCTTAAGACAGACTGAGCTCTCTTCAGGTGGAGGCCTCCCTATGGGGAAATAAACACATTAAGACCCAGGAAATAAAGTTGTATTGTCTCAATGTTCAGGAGCACCACAGAGCTTTCAGAGTAAGGGCAGGTATAATTTCAAGTACAAATTACAACAGCTTTGAGAATGGTATCTTGTCATTTGCAAAACCATGGATGGGTTATTACACACAGTGAAATAAGTCGGCCCGAGAAAGACCAAAACCGTATGATTTCACTTATGTGTGGAATCTAAAAAACAAAACAAGGAACAAACAAAACAGAAACAGACTCCTAGATACAGAGAAGAAACTGGTGGTTGCCAGAGAGGAAGGGAATGGGGGGATTGAAGAGAGAATAGGTAAAGAGAAGGAAGAAGTACAATATTCCAGTTATTAAATAAGACATGGGCATATAATGTATGTCATAGGGAATATAGTCAATAATACTATAACAGCTTTGTATGGTGACAGATGGTTAGTAGACTTATTCTGGCAACTATTTCATAACGTATATAAATATCCAATCATTGTTACACCTAAAATTCATATAGCATTGTATGTCAGTTAATTAATAAAAAAGTTTTCTTTTTAATGTTCATTTATTTTTGAGAGAGAGAGAGACAGAGAGAGGGAGAGAGAGAGACAAAGCAGGAAAGCATGAGCAGAGTAGGGCAGAGAGAGAATCAGAAGCAGGCTCCAGGCTCTGAGCTGTCACCACAGAGCCTGATGTGAGGCTCAAACTCATGAACTGTGAGATCATGACGTGAGCTGGAGTTGGACACTTAACAGACTGAACCACCCACATGCCCCAGTAAAAAAATTTTAATGTAAAACAAAAAAATTACAAGAGTTTTCAAAGACTAGCACTGCCTTGGTAGATTTTGACTTACATCAAACGATGAAGAAACTGCATTATTATTACTATTATTTTTAGATGTTCAGCTGAGGCCTAAGTGCAAAGTTTTCTGTATCAAAACATCTAATAGACACAGAGTAATTCAGCTACGGCTACTTATAAATCCCAGTCAAGGTCTGCTGGATCATCCCCAGAGAGCTAAATCCCCTTTTTACATAATGGCAATTATTCACATGTCTAGTCTGAAGAAAGAAATGGACTAACAGAAGGTGAAGAATGTTTCTGAATCACTCACTGGTTCAAGGGCTTCATCTGATCATTTTAAAGAACAAAAAGTTACTATTTCTCTGTTCCATCCATCCATACACATTTTCTTAGAAAATTCTCCATGTTTGCAGAATATCATTCAGTAAAAAGTAGTTATAGACAAGACTCCTGACAATTAACATTCCTTAAAAGAATATATAAAATAACCTGTCTTATTAACCTCAAATGCTATTTCCTTTCACAATAAATTTAAATTTCAAATTATAAATCACCTTCCCATTTCACATAGTGTTATGAATAAGGGGGGTATTTTGGGCTTGGCTCTGTCTTCCAACTCACCTTGACCTCTTTAGTGAGTTCTCTCTACTCTGGGGAATGGATTATGGTCATCATCACTGGCATAAATTAGATTGTGAGGGTCTCTCTGTTACCCTAAAGTCTTTTGTCATATTGAACATGGAAACAATTTTGGGGACTTCTGTTTCTCAGGGAAGTTCCTGGATCAACTCAACTGGTATCACAGGGGAGGCTGTTAAAAATGCAGATTCCTAGGCTGCAGCTAGATTTACTAGTCTAATCTCAGGGCAGCACCCAGAAATCTTCATATTAATCAACTTCCCAGTTGATTGTTATGCAACGTACAGTATATGCTAATGCCATGGGGCTTTGGCATTGGATACTGCCATTTATAGCTTGTGTGACCATGGGGAAGTTAACTTCATCTCACTTCCCCACCTGTATTCTAGGGACAACAGTACGTGCTCCTGAGAAGTGCTAGAAGAGGGCACAAAATAATGTACACAGGCTGCCTAACCCATAGCACATACCGAAAAACGTCAACTGTTGTAATTACAATATAGAAAAGGACTTTGAATTTACTGATTAATATTTGTTGAGTCACTGATTAACTCATTGCAACAAACTGAATATTCCAAGGGAACCATGGAAACATGTCTTCTGATTGTAAGTCATAAGGTTCTGAGTGCTCAGATTTTAAATAATGTTTAATGGTAAATGCCAGGCATATGGCTATAAGAACACTTGCTGAAAACAGGATTCTGGAGTCAACAAGGTTTTCATTTCATAGCATCTTAAATGGAGGTGTCAGAGCAGACTCGAGAGAACCTGAGACCATTCCTGTGAAACATTATTTGACTTTGCCATCCAAAATCATACCACAGCATTCGACTGTATAATTATGTATTTGGCTCAGATTTTGTTTTTATCATTTATATCTTTTGTTTCCATCTTTAAAAAAAAAATCCCTACATACTAGTAGAGCCGAGATTAGAAACACACCTGGGACTTTTGTAGAACTAAAGCAGCACATGTATTTAATTACGGTGAGGTTTCCGTCGTTATCATTCTGAACATGCTCGTGCTATACCCATTAAAAACAGAGAGAGAAAAAAAAAAGGAAGCTATGGGGAAATGCAGACAGCACACAGTACATTTAATCTTTAGATGATCTCAAATGAATCTGTGCAAGCAGAATTCCAAATTACCACACATAAATAAAAACCATGAAATCTGCCCCTCCCAGTAATCCACTCTCCAGAAACAGTTTCTGGAGAATTTTGGAAGGGATCCCCATCTAGGAGCGAGGCCCCCAGAGGAACCATGAAGCTTATGCAGGACAGTTTCCGTATCCTGGAGGACACCAATCATTCACAGCTTGACCCCAGATCAGAAAGCCCTAAAAACACCCTCATGCTAAGTGACCCCTCCTCCAGGGCACCCAGTACCCGAAAACATATGAAACTTCTGACTGTCTGTTTAAAGGACAGTAAAGCTCCAGGTTCTTAGACACAGTAAGAGAAGACACAAAAGACACGCAAGGATAAAGCAGAGGCCTGGGAACAATGGTGACCTGTGCGGGCATTTCACAAGGGCTAAGTAGAGCAGGGAGCATGGGGGAGGAGGTGCAAGGCTGGAACTTGCAGGGAATCCCAAGTCCAGCCTAGAGCTAAAAACTGGGGCACAGTACTATAGACAGGATTAACAGGAAATAGAATACTGGCAAGCTATTACTCAACAGTTACTTTAAGTTAATTTATTTATTATGAGAGAGAGAGTGTGTGTGTACATGAGCAGGAGAGGGGCAGAGAGAGAGAGAGAGAAAGCCCAAGCAGGCACAGCACTGTCAGCACAGACAGAGCTCTACTTGGGGCTTCAACTCACAAATCTTGAGATCATGACCTGAGCTGAAATCAAGAGTCAGATGCTTAACTGACAGAGCCAACCAGACCCGCCTCAACAGTTATTTCTTAAACACCATGACTAAGTTTTATGTATCACCTAATGTAGTCTTTGTAACAACCTGCGGATGATTGTTAGGATTCCCTTTTCACAGGTGAGGAAACTAAAGCTGAACACTTGGCACTTAAGAAGTACTCAATACTACACCTATTTTTCTCATCAACAAATGAATCAACCCAAATGAGTGCACTTTTAAAGAATGACTGACACTCCAAACAGACATGGCATAATAAAAGAGATATAAATGGTTACAAGAAAAAAAATCAGGCACTCCAATTTGTGTCTTAATTATCAATTCTGGATCACAAAGCCCAGGAACAAGATTATAGTATTGGCAAAAATGAGTCCACTTGGCCTTCTGGCATCTTCCACCCTGGAAACTACAAAAACACAGCAACCAAGCTCATCGACCTGTACCATTCTTACACTTCATACAAAATTTGGACAAGCTAACAGCGTTCACATGTGTTAATGCTTCAAGTTCCTATAAAAGTTGTGACTCAAAATACTACCATCACTGGGTTTCCAGGCAGCTCACATTTTCTGATGGCTATCAGGGTTCCAAATGGAACACAGATAAACACACCATTTTTTTTTTCCTGATTTGATCTTTTATATACAAACTGAATGGCTATTTCTGAACTTTGGACATTTCTATGCATAACAACACCACTTCACTGGGTGGATGGAACAGGAAGTGACTGCAAGGGGACACAAGGGATGTTCCAGAAATGATCTACAACTAAATTATGGTGATGGCTGCACAACTGTGATTTACTGAATTGCACACTTACATTGTATGGACTTTATGGTATATGGGACACCTGGGTGGCTCAGTTGGTTAAGCGACTGACTTCAGCTCAGGTCATGATCTCACAATCCGTGAGTTCGAGCCCGGCATCGGGCTCTGTGCTGACAGCTCAGAGCCTGGAGCCTGCTTCGGATTCTGTGTTTCCCCCTCTCTCTACCCCTCCCCTGCTCACACTCTGTGTCTGTCTCTCAATAATAAATAAACGTTAAAAAAATGTTTTTAAAGAAAAAAAAAATCAAGCTGTTAAAACACCAGCAGCACTCCACTGCGACCTATCTGTTGAGTTCCCCCTGAGAAATCATGGTTGCTGGTTGGAAAAAAAAGTTGTGACCTTGCTGCTCCTGTATCCTATGCCTCAATCTCCCTCCCATCACTGATCCAACTAATAAACGTAGATATTGTCAAAATGTAGAACATTTATTAGGAGAATGATTATACTTCCTTCAAATACTAAGTAATGCCTTCAGTATTATAGTGATTTTATTGACTTTTTTTTTTAAAGGAATAATTTTTAAGGTTGCTGATGGCATCAATGCTGTGCAAAGTGAGCTTCAGATAACGCTGATCACATCCATGCCATCTTCTTTCTGCCTCTCTTGGCTGGGATCTGAGCACCTTCCTCACGGCACCAAAGGATTGCTTCAAGAGCTGGCGACCTACTGACACTTCCCTCACCAGACCTATGACCACCTGTGAGAAACGCTCTCCTGAAAGGCTGGAGACATGAAGTGATGTATTGTGCCAGCCATCTTGTCGAGAGGGGAACTCACAAGAACATGCATCCAAATCGGAACGAATCTTGACAGGCCTACCCTCAGAATACATCCAGTTTCCAGCCCCATGTTACTTCCTCTTGGTCAAAGCCAATGGTCCTTTCTCTCTTCAACTGTTACAACTCCCCTCCTTGCTCCCATCCATCTTCCCTGGTGTCCATTCTCAACACAGGAGCCAGAGCGATACTCCTACAATTTAAGTCATATCATGTCAAAACCATCCAGTTGCTTCCCTTCTACTCAATATAAGAGCCCAAATCTTGACAGTAGCCTCAAGGTCCCACATCCCTGGTTCCTGATACCTTTCTGATCTCCTTTTTTTACCATTCTGTCCCTCCTTGCTCACCTATTCCATCCACACCAACCTCTTTTTCTTCCATTACCCCAAACACAGTCCTACCTCAGGGCTTTTGCACCTGCTGCTCCTCTGCCTGGAGGGCTCTTGCCACAAATATCCTACAAGCTGGCATGCTCACTTCATTCTGGCCTCCACTCAAATGTTACCCTGACAAAAAGCCTTCCTTACTCAACCTATCCCTTCTCACGGACACATGGTGTCTCACTGCCCCTTCTACCCTATGTTTCCCTCAGCACTTATTCCACCTGAATGGCAACATGTGTCGTTATGTGGTATTCATCCCCTATACATGAATGTCAGTGAGAGGAAAGACTATCTCCAGAGCCTGGAATTGAGCCTGGCTCATAGAAGATTCTAAATAAGTCCTTGGTGGGAGTAAGTCAATAAAGAGAAGCCCACATCAGAGAGCTGAGAGAGTGCCTGGGATAAAGGACTTCCATGCTGTGTCAGGAGAGTTACGCACTCCCAGAAGATCCAGCCAACAGTGCTAGACCTCCAGATGGAAGAAAGACAGAAGGCCAAGGAGCAAATCTTCATGAGCTAATTTTTCAATCACCAAAGTTCAATGTCTGCTCCTAAAAGCAATACTCATTCAGGACTCATAGTTGCCTGCAGAAAACAATCCTCCTTTAATGAAACTTGTTAAACCAAGAATTTTTTTTCCCCCACTAACAGAAAAATACATAAAATACAAATAGAAGTGAATACAAAAGCCAATACAAACTGAAAATACAAATACGGTGTATTTTGAACCATATGTCAATTTAATTTTTAAAAAGTTTTGAACTGAGCAAGTCCAGTTTTTGGCAAAGTAGGGTGCTCTGAGAGGTGAAAACTAGTATTTCTGGGGCATTTTCATATATACAATTTTTTTTCTAACAACAACCTATGAGGTAGGTACGCCCACTACATCCCTCTGGTAAGAGTGCAGAGATTAAGTTACACGATTTGCTCAAGGCTGTGAAATCCAGCATGAGGACTTGACCTATTCCTTCCATTTCAAATCAATTTCTTTTTCCAACATTTATGCTGTTTATTGAAAATCAAGCCCTAAAAAAAAAGAGTAAAAATTTTCTTTAAAATGAAACCCTAACTAAAGAAACATCTAAATTCAAATAGTGGTAGCCTTAAGCCTTTAAGAAACTCAAGATCAGAAAATCAAGGTCCAATGGATCACAGGAAACTAGACAAGTAAATGCGCACTGGCTTGTCTTCTGTGAGATCCACCCCAGCAAGAAAATCATGGAGGGAAACCAATAACTAGTTCTAAGAGGGTCTGCAGAGAGAGACCTAGGAATGCACCTTAGTGATTATAAAAGGGAACAGAGGCAAAACACCACCAAAAGAAAATACAGCCAGGTACCACAAGACATCCGACATGAATGCCACCATCTCAGAATGTATTTAAGATACATTTATAAAAAAGCAAGCCATGTAATTTATCCCCAAAGTCATCCACATCCAACCTATGCAGTACTGACCAAATGTGAGTCGCTTACTACAATTCAAACTTAATCATCAACTGCTGAAATATGAAAAGACACATTAGTAGTGACTTCAATAATACTAGTCATTAGCAATGATAATCAATATTTTAATAATAAATTATATTAATGATTACATTAATGATTAAGGTAGTACATGTACTTCATTCTATTATAAATACTAAAGGCAAACTATATTTACAATCTAACACCAAAAATTAAAAACTTATTTCCTGAGGCACCTGCATGGCTCAGTTGGTTGAGCATTTGACTCTTGATTTCATCTCAGGTCATGATCCCAGGAATGTGGGATCAAGCCCTGCATAGGGCTCTGTGCTAAGCATGTAGCCAACTTGGGATTCTTTCCTTCTTTCTTTCTTTCTTTCTTTCTTTCTTTCTTTCTTTCTTTCTTTCTTTCTTTCTTTCTTTCTTTCTTTCTTTCTTTTTTTCTCTCTCTCTCTCTCTCTCTCTTTTCTTTTTCTTTCTCTCTTTTTTCTTTCTCTCTCTCTCTTTCTCTCTCTTCCCCCCCACCCTCCCCTCTGCCCTGCTCACACTCTCTAAAATAAATTTAAAAAATAAGAAAATAAAAACATATTTCCTAATTATAGTCTTAAATCATTCCAAAGGTCTATTTCTCAGTATGTTAATACACAAAGACTAAAAACACAAAGAAAAAAAATAACAAAACAAAAAACCCCACAAACACACATTAAACAATTTACTTGAGAAAACAAAAGTATCTGTACATGCTATCCAGAAATGCTAATACAGGGACAACATATATATATATATATATATGTCAGAGCCCCATTTCATACAGGGAAAGCATTTGCTCTCAGTCTTTCTTTACATCAGTACAGTTGAATATTCAGAGGCAGAAGAACACACAGAGAAGGCACTTCCACGCAGGACAATCTTTAGGAAAAATCAACTAGAAAGGCATACTCCTAAGTGGTCTGTACAAGAATGGCACTGGGAAGTTTAAAACGAAAAAAATAAATAAATATTTTGAACTATTAAAAAAGCCTTGCAATAAGCCATTTTTTTCTACTTCAGTGTGACTTCGGGGCTGATAAAATTCTAACAGGCTGCTCAGTTTTGACAAGTTCTCACAACATTAACACAAAAGTCAAAAAACATTTATGCAGGTCACACGGAAATCTTAGGCTTAGAGGATTTCACCAAGATTGGGAAAATATCAACTAGGAAACAAAGAACAACTATCTGTATAAGGTTAGGATAATGAAAGAGAAACTACCAGGATTTTCCATCATGAACTAGCAGACAAATTTCTATCAACCATCTTGGTGTTAACAAATGTAAAGGCAGTTTAAGTCTGCTTTTCAGGGACACCCGGGTGGCTCAGTGGGTTGAGCATCTGACTTCTGCTCAGGTCACGATCTCACAGTCCACAGGTTCAAGCCCTGTATCTGGCTCTCTGTTTTCAGCTCAGAGCCTGGAGCCTGCTTTGGATTCTATGTCTCCCTCTTTCCCTGCCCCTTCCCCACTCATGCTCTCTCTCCAACAAATAAAAACATTAAAAATGTTTTTTGTTTTAAATAAGTCTCCTTTTCAAACTACAATTCATTATTACCTGCGCTCACACTAGAGCAAACACAAACTTAGCCATTTCCATTTCAGCCCTAATACCATATGCTACAAGGGAGGGAGGGAGGGAGGGAAATGGCTGTAGGGTCACAGCCATACCGGCCTAAGGACACCAGGCTGCGGACAGTACCAAGGACCGCCACAACAGCAACGAGGCGGCCCCTTCACACACCGTCTGCAGTCACAGCTGCACCGTCCAATGGTTCGTTCCTACCAAACCAGTTGTGGCACAGCTACCGTGACACAGGTGCTGCTGACGGAGTAGTGACAGAGACAGAGCGCCTTCACAACTCCAGCACAAGTACAGGGAGATGGAGGAACATCACCGAAACCAGGCACACCCCTGAGAACAGGAGGTTCCCTGGAGACAATCGAGTAGGGCCTGTGCTCAAGAATGCCAGGGCTGGGGGGACGGGGGTGCTGCTTCAGCTAGGGCGGTGAGGACATTTTTCTGAGGAAGTCCACCTCTGACTGAGAATTAAATAATGAGGAGAAAACAACCACAAGATCTAAGGCAAACAGTCTTTAAGGAAGAAACCACAGCAAACTCTAAGACTCTGAGACGAGAGCTAGGTACTAAGGACGGAAGCAGGAGGGTGAGTATAGCTGGCGAGGCTTCGGTGGGGGGAGGGTCAAAAACTGGCGAACAGGGCTGGGTCACGCATGGCCTGGGGGTGGCAAAAAAAAGTAAGTGTGGTTTTAGCCTAATTGCATTTTGAGGACACTGGTAGGTTTAAGCAGAAGAGTGACAGGACTTAGTTTATGCTTTACACAAGATACAAGCTGATAAACAAGGCACGGATGTCAGGAAGGACGAAGAGGGAGATCAGCACCGGGAGCCCTAGTGCACAAGGTGGTGCTGTGTGAGGGTTATGACAGTGGAGGTGGTGAGAAACGGTGGTGCAGTCGCTTAAGCGTCCAACTTCAGCTCAGGTCATGACCTCACGGTCCTGGAGTTCGAGCCCCAGGTCGGGCTCTGTGCTGGCAGCTCAGAGCCTGGAGCCTGCTTCTGCTTCTGTGTCTCCCTCTCTCTCTGCCCGTCCCCCACTCGCATTCTGTCTCTGTCTCTCTCAAAAATAAATAAACATTAAAAAAATTTTTAAGTAAAAACAACTCCACCCAAAGTTCTATTGGTCAGCCTGCCTTAAATGTCACCATCTGAAACATGACTGGAAGAGAAATTCTTTGACTGCATTTTCTTCTTTTACAACTCAAACCAGTACATGAAGAAAGCCCAGAAAGGGTCAACAGCTTGGATGAAGTAATCACAGTCAAGGCAAGAGAAGGGAGCAATGAGGTATCTTTCTGAACATCCCAGTAAGAAAAGAAAAGGAAGTATGAATATTTTGTGAAAACTGATAGTTAATGGCATATGACATTTTAGCTCAAGGGTGGGAAGCAATAACCAGAAAACAACCACAGCAGCTACTTTCTCATCTTCAAAAAATGAAAACAAACTTATAGGGATGCCTGGGTGGCTCAGTCGGTTAAGCATCCAACTGCAGCTCAGGTCATGATCTCACAGCTCCGTGATTTTGAGCCCCGCGTCCGGCTCTGTGCTGACACCTCAGAGCCTGGAGCCTATTTCTGATTCTGTGCCTCCCTCTTTCTTTGCCCCTCCCCTGCTCATGCTCGCTCCCATGCTTGCTCTCTCAAAAAATAAATAAATAGATAGATTTTTTAAAAATTTAGGGCGCCTGGGTGGCACAGTCGGTTAAGTGTCCGACTTCAGCCAGGTCACGATCTCGCGGTCCGTGAGTTCGAGCCCCGCGTCAGGCTCTGGGCTGATGGCTTGGAGCCTGGAGCCTGTTTCCGATTCTGTGTCTCCCTCTCTCTCTGCCCCTCCCCCGTTCATGCTCTGTCTCTCTCCGTCCCAAAAATAAATTAAAAACGTTGAAAAAAAATTTTTTTTAAATAAAAATAAAAATAAAAATTTATAAAATTTTTACAGTTTGTCAACAAAGGTTATGTGGCTTCTGAAATAATATGAGAAACAAAAAAATTAATCTCATTCCCCGATTGTCATCCTTATTACCAGCACTAAATACCTTATACTAATGAAATATTCCCAAGGTTTTCAAATGCTTCTTTATTCATTATTCAATCCTCAAATGAGTAACCCTGTGAAGTAGACTAGGTGGGTATCATGGGTCCCATTTTACAAATGAGGAAACTGAGGCATTAAAATCTAAATGACTCACCTAAGGTCAAATGCCCAGTTAGTGGGGGAACAGGAAAGGTGTTTCCCTAAATCAGAGCTTTTCCATCACCCCACACAGATTAATTATTACTTATAATGATTAATGCAGGATTCTGACTGCCCCAGAAAGTTTCCATATCACATGCCTACAATATACGTAAAGCTTTCCAACAGAGGAGGCCAATTCTAGATGCACCCAAATCATGTGAGAAAACAACCCAAAATATCTATGTTACTAGTCCATAAGATCTGAAGAATATAATTTGAGATGCTGTTACCCCTTGTAATACTTAAGCTTCCCATGCAGGTAGTACTGTTCAATATACTACAGTACCAGACCCTGTACCTTTTAATGACTGTCAGGATAATAAGTGAGCTGTTTAATTAGACACGTAGAGCTAAGGTTACATAGTCACTGGAGATGTTATTCATCAACTTCAGGGACAAACACCTTGAAGTAACTAGCACAGGCTGGTCAAGGGCAGATCTAGAATTCCCAACCGGTTTGAACTTTTAAGATCCAGGCAGGTCAAACAAACAGTGAGGTGCTAGGCTGAAGTTTTACAGGCAAGGTAGAACAGTAGTAAGTTTCAAAAGAAAGGCACAGTAAGAGATAGAGAAGCCTCTGAGAATGGAAAAGCTCAGCAAAAAAAGAGTAAAAGGAGTTCATCTTAAGGAGGGACAAGAGGAGACTAAGGGAGAATTGTCAGTGGGGGCTCTAAATTCGAGTACCGACCTTCCTCTTCCCCTGGGACTAAAGAAATCCTGTCTAGGGTACAAATCGATTCTGGCCTCTAAGAGATCACAAGATATTTCAGCAGAGACCTAAGATAAAATGAGGAAGCAACATGAGAGCAGATAGTCTGAAGAAAAGAATACTAAGTAACAATTAATGGTCTCCACGAATATGAAGCATTTTTATTAAGATCAAAGTAGCCAACTGTCTTCATTTTCACTGAAGCTTAAATTGCAAAAAAGAAACTGTTTAAGCAGAGTGGTTACTGCTCTTAAAGACACTGCTACTAAGAGACTCTCAGATCCTCCTTTCAAATTTTTTTTCCAATGACAGGATAAATGTTGAGAAGCCTGAAAAGCCGGGACTAAGTTCTTTTGTGGTTTTACTCTGATGAGGAAAGGTTAGGGACATAAATTTAAATGTAGACCTTTTAAACCGAATTTTACAAAATGTTCCTCTTCAGTGACTGGAGTGACTTCCATGGGAAGGTCTTCACTCGATCTGTTCTATTGGCCACGGTGGCCAGTCTTGGTCCAAGCAAGATCCTTTCCCACCTCTCCCATCACCTAAAAGGGCCCAAGAAATCATCCTAGTTCTCAGACCAGGCAATCACTGCCCTGAACGGGAATCATTTTTCCATAAGGTAGTCTATTACGATATAACAATCCTTCCTTTCTCTTTGTCTCATTCCAGAAGCAATGGGAAAGATTCTGCAATACTCACCAGTCATGTAAGAGAATCTGTGGAAGGACTGATACTTTTCCTGTCTGAGGTAACAGAATAAAGACATAAAGACCCAGCACCCCTTTTCATGCTTACCCTTGCACCAGAGCACAGGGTCCTGGCCATCCCTGCACGTTTAACCTCTGAAGAATTCAGCTCTACAAAATAGTGAGGAGTTAGCCTGGCTGGTAAAGCTCAGGTCTAAAACTTGGTCTAAAACCATGAACAGAGCTGGTTCCAGAGAGTGCTCTACTAGGAGGTATGACTGCCAGAACATTCCTAAGATTACTTCATACCTGCTTGAGTAAGTGTGTCAAAGCTGCAACCACCCTTACCAATGTGCCCAGTGTCACTAACACTGTAACAAGGTCTTAGAAAATGGGTCGGCCCCTTTGGTCTTCTTGGCATAGATGCGCTCCAAGGCAAAGGCATCTGAACCTAGAGGGAACTGGGCTTAAAAATGGATATGGACTTAGCATGACCTTAGGATCGTGAGTCACACTGCATTAATGTCCAAACCAAGCTAAAGGTTTACCCAACAGTGGAAAAATTTGACAATTCTCATGGATGTAAGACCTGCCTATAAAGACAGTCCGACAGCTTATGCCATACAAGGTAATGTTCTGTGCTGTACATATGCACCTGGAAAACTGCTACAGCACTTGAAGATATGGCAGAAAATACCAGCTGAATTGAGGATCAAAGTCTTTCTGAAAATCACCTTTATCCTTAAAAAAAAAAAAAAAAAAAGCAGCAGAAGGAAAGTTATGAACCAAACAAGGTTATGACAAAGTTACGAACTGTAACAACTTCAGACAGGTAACTGGAGTTAGGACTCCTATCAATCCAACTAAAAAAATTTTCTTTTAATTTTTTAATGTTTATTTTTGAGAGAGAGAGAGAGAGAGAGAGAGAGAGAGCGCATGAGAGGGGGAGGGGCAGAGAGAGAGAGGGAGACACAGAATTGGAAGCACGCTTCAGCTCTGAGGTGTCAGCACAGAACCGGACATGGGGCTTGAACTCACGGACTGTGAGATCACGAACTGAGCCGAAGTCAGACACTTAACTGACTAAGCCACCCAGGTGCCCCAATAACTTTTTTTGAATAGAACATTCTCTGCAGATTTGAGTTTCACCCTTACAAATGGCAATCAACTGAAAACCACTAAAAATAAAAAGGTTAGCTAAATAAGAGTAAAATATGATGGCTATATTGTAGTTTCAATTTTGTTTAAATGCTTTCCGTATAAGGTGCCAAATTAGGTATTTGACAATATCAGAAACATACATGCTATTATCTCTGCCCATAGAGCTCACAAAGTCTTACAAGGCTGTGGGGGAGGATGCAGAGGCAGTGTGAAATGGAGTAGGGAGAAAGTGGAACTTATGAAGTAATTTTCAAACAAAACTTTTTAGTGTTTATTTATTTTTGAGAGAGAGAGAGAGAGAGAGAGAGAGAGAGAGAGAGAGACTGAGCCTGAGTAGGGCTGGGGCAGAGAGAGAGGCAGATGCAGAATCCAAAGCAGGCTCCAGGCTCCGAGGGGTCAGCTCAGAGCCCAAAGCGGGGCTCGAACCCACAAACCATGAGATCATGACCTGAGCCAAAGTCAGATGCTTAACCGACTGAGCCAGTCAGGCACCCTATTTTTTTTTTTAAAAAGAGCTTAACATGTAGGGATAGGAGTGGGGTGGAAACACAGGCAAGGAGTTGATTGCAGGCTGCTAAGGAAGCAATCCAACATGGGGCATACAAGTGGAAATCTGGTATTGTGGAATACACTTTTTTTTTTTTTAATGTTTGTTTATTATGACAGAGAGAGAGCTGGAGAGGGGCAGAGAGAGAAGCAGAGAGAATTCCAAGCAGGATCTGCACTGTCAGTGCAGAGCCAGACACGGGTCTGGAACCCACAAACCCTGAGATCATGACCTGAGCCAAAACCAAGAGTTGGATGCTTAACTGACTGAGCCACCCAGGTGCCCCTGAAATACTGCACAATGTTTTTAAGTTCCACTGTGGCATCAGAGCTAATGGAGGAAAACCTTGTTCTAGCAAGCGACAGCTGAGAAACATTAACTGGAGACATTCCTTTCAATCTTAATAAAACAGGTTTTACTTCTGGGACAAATTGTTTATCTTATTTTAAATCTCCACATTAATAAATTCATTAGGAATTTTCAGCTTTGCTTAGAAAAAACCATTTCTATAAAAATTCCATGTACTTTTCAAAGTATACACAGCCTTACCAAAAATACAACAATAACAGTAGCAACTAATAATGGCTAACATTTGTTGAACATGGATTACCTTACTGATACTGGTCTAAATACTTAAATGTATCAATTCAGTTCATGGTAAATCCACCTTTTGAGGTTAAGTTTATTATCTCCATTTTATCGACACGGAACCTGAGGTTTAAAAAGGTTAATGCTAGGGGCGCCTGGGTGGCGCAGTCGGTTAAGCGTCCGACTTCAGCCAGGTCACGATCTCGCGGTCCGTGAGTTTGAGCCCCGAGTCAGGCTCTGGGCTGATGGCTCGGAGCCTGGAGCCTGTTTCCGATTCTGTGTCTCCCTCTCTGTCTGCCCCTCCCCCGTTCATGCTCTGTCTCTCTCCGTCCCAAAAATAAATAAAAAACGTTGAAAAAAAATTAAAAAAAAAAAAAAAAAGGTTAATGCTAGCCTAAGGTCACAAAACTATTGTCAGAGCCAAGATTTTAACTTAGGTAGTCTGACTCTAACACCAGATTCTTTTTTTTTTTTTTTTTTAAGTAAGCTCTAACCCAGTGTGGAGCTTAAACTCAACGCCATGCATTCACGAGTCACCTACCCCACCAAGTGAGCCAGACAGGCATCCCAATAATGCTGATATTCTTAACCTCTATGCTCTGGTGGAAACAACCATCACTCTTCCCTCCAAAGCCAACTTCAATAAAAAGTACATCCTTTTTCTGTAGTAATGAACACAGTAATAAGACCTATCTCCTCCAGTCTACTGCCATAGCACCCTGGACATGCCCAACCTTGTCTGATAAGCTTCATCTCTTAAACATGGCTCCCCAAGATCCAACAAAGGACAAAACTATGGTGAATCTAACTCTTTCTATGAAACATCTATGTAACCAGTACCATTCTGTGGGGAGATTTTTCTTCCCTACTCTTATTAATGATTTAAGAAAAAATTCTGTGAAAAGTAGTAAGAGCAAAGTGATCAACTATGTGTGTGTCCACTGAAACAACGAGGCAAATATTTTATTTCTTAACACCTCTGTCCTGCTTTTAGCTCTTTCTGTTTTATGTTCTCTGGTCCTTTAGAATTTAACAGATTATCTTTATAGAACTCATGTGGCCATGTGTGGAGTAACTTTGTTGCATGTGCCCAAGCCCACACCCATCTGTTCCTGTTCTTACACTGTAAGAGCTACTAGAATCCTAGAGGCTCCCAGCATGCCCTTTTACATCCCTGCAAGAGCACAGCAGGTGCTGACCGGCCATCACCAAAGGCGGCTTCTCTGTAGCATTTCTAAACTGTCAAGAAAAATGACCGCCCCCTTCCTAACTCTTCCTCTCCTACTGTAAGCCCTCAAAAATTACCAGACCTCATCGGTTCCAGAAACACTGGGATAAAAATGCAAACTCTACCTGCTTGTAATTGACAAAGGAACTGTTACATTTTATACGTATGACTAATTAGACAGGTGACTGGCAACCAGACCTTTAGGAAATTTTTCAATCCTCAATTTTAGCCAAATGTTTATGTATAAAACATAGTTTTACACACACACACACACACACACACACACACTTTCTCTCTCTCTCTCTCTCTCTCTCTCTCTCTCTCTCTCTCTCTCAGCCTCTCTCCTTCCAGAGCAATTTATGAACCTGATTTCCAAACACATTTAATTGAAACTAGCGTTACTTCAAATGAAATTTCTACTTAACTGCTAAGTGTGTGTGAATTATTAACTAGTGCTCTTCGAGAATAGAACCTAAAAAAGACCAAAAAAACAAACAAACAAACAAAAAAACCACTCTTGTTATAGCTGCAAGATTCAAGAAATAACTAAGTTTTTCCCATGACAACTGTACCATACGGTCCGTTCCCCCAGTTGCATTGTCTACCTTCATGTTCCTGGACGGCCATGCAGGAAGAGGGCCATTCAGATCTGTGCCCTAGATGGATGGAAAAACAGTACAACAGGCCTGCAGAGCAAAAGTTGCCTAGGCTTTCCTCGGAAGTACGGGACAAAACTCACTGACCTTCCTTGAGCAACCAATACCCTACTGTGCCTTTTTAAAACAGTCTGCCATGTTAGTACTTCGAGTAAAAAATACCTAAGACCCATATGCCATATGCCCCGATTCCATGATTCCTAAGGCAAAACACCTGTCTTCCCACCATAAACCTGTACCCCCCACTCCAATCTGTCTGCCACCATGAATGGTACATTTTGGTCTCATATCAATATGAATACCAGTTTCTACATTATCTCAGGCCACCCACTGGTTCCCTCAGAGCTAGAAAAGAGAGCTGGAAGATATGTCACAGGGCTCTAGCTTACCCTGTGGCAAGCCAAGCCCCAGTCTCAGGTGAGCCCCTGGGGATGCACAACCTTCATGATGCCAAGGCAGGCCATGTGCATCTATCCAGAACATGACCAAGGAAATCTGCTCCAGAAATGCTGGTGTATCAACTTAGTCATCTTTGCGACACTATTCTTTTCTTACTATTGGGTGACCCATCAGCCTCAATGCTATAAGCTGAAAGGCTTAAAGTTTTGTCAAATAATAGAGAACAGGATAGTCGGTGTAAGAACAGGAGTTTGAAGACAGGTGTTTATCAGATTAAGAGACTAGATGCTAGCTCCACCTGGGAAACAGGACTACATGTACTTTTTCAATATAAGTGGTCAACAGGCAGTAGAAAGCATCGAAGTGTCCAAAATACCTGAACAAGTATTAAAGGAAAGGAACAGTAATGGGGCACTCATGTTGGTTATCCTTTTTTTTTTTTTTTTTTATGTTTATTTATTTTTGAGAGACAGAGACAGAGTGCAAGCTGGGAAGGGGCAGTGAGAGGGAGAGACACAGAACGTGAAGCAGGCTCCAGGCTGTGAGCTGTCAGCACAGAGCCTGACGCAGTGCTCGAACTCAGGAACCGCGATATCATGACCCGAGCTGAAGAAAGAAATTTAACTGACTGAGCCACCCAGGTGCCCCATGTTGGTTCTTATCTTGATGGTAGTTTTGCTCCAACCTACATGATACTAAAGGGCTAGCTTCCAGAGCTAGAGTTGGGGGGAAATTAAGGAGTTTAATTTTTTAAATAGGATCCAAAACAATGCTGATAAAACCCTAGAGAAAAAGGAGCTTGTGTTTTCAGACATGAGGTAGCTGCTCATCTATTAGACAGAAGTGAATACCCATTTCTAACATGCAGGATCTTGTTTCCTGACTGAGGTAAGCACTGGGTCTCCTGTAGCAAGAACTCCTTTCCTCTGACAACCCACCACCTCTCTTCCATCATCTTTCATTCCATCCAGGGCTTCCTGTGACTACCAGCCAAGAGAACAGCCAAAGAATAACCAAGATATCAACAAACAACCCCTTCAAAGGTCAACCTTTGAGGAAGTAAAATCCAGATTTTTTTTTTTAGTTTACTCCTGTCATCATTTTTCCTCACCCCCCTTCACTCTTCATATCATCAAGCAGGTTGTTACCAATGGCACTCTCTCAGGCAAAAATAACAATTCCTATCACTTATTTCCTCATTACTCTATGTCAGCCACTGTACTGAACATATACCTCTGTATATCTATTCTCTAATTTAACAATTCTCAGAGATAGGTCTTACTATTTTCTCTTTTACCAGTTGTAACGCTAGTCCAACAGATCTAGAATTTGAACCAGGTCGACTCCAGAGCCTTGAGTAAACCGAACCCACCTTTGTTTTTAGCTTATTTCTTGATGCGACTCACTGCTATCAGCGTCAGCACCAACAGAATCTTTCACGTGTGACATTTACTGTCTAGGTGATTCCTCACGCTGTCCTTCGGGGACTCACAAGCTTATGAGGGCACTTAAAACATTTTTTTAATGGGATTAATGAAAACGCCAATGAAATTAACCTCGGTGCCCCCGCAGTTTAGGCACCAAGCACGTTAGGCCAGGCACATCCTGACACATTCTAACCCATTTCTGGGGTGGGGGTCCATCTACAACTCCCCTTGGCTCTGATCTACGGGGCAGCCTTGTAACTCTGTCCATGTGCAAGTTTCACCACAGAGACTGGCAAGAGACCCATCCAACCTGGATGCTTTCTATGTAGGTCATGGAGCAAGTACATTTATGACACGACATAATGCCTAGACACTGGCACACACATTAAAGCAGTTAACACACACCCACACACTAGAATGTTCAGGTATCCCAGCCTTTTGCTTACTTGTGAGTTACCTTAACTGATGGTCTGGCTGTCATCACCCATCCCCCAAAATGATCCTGAACTAAAGGGTTTATGATGGTAAAGCTAGTGGAGGGGTGGAGAATGCCAGTAAGAGGAGAGATGTGCAGCAAAGCAGTGACAAGTGAAAATAAGTTTGCTGTTGTTGTCCCTTAAGGAAGAGGCAGTTTGGGAGAAGAAGGCAGATGACAGAGGTACACGTAGGTCAGCATTAAATAATCACACTTGTCAGCATCACCGCGCGTTCCTGGAACATCCAGACTCTCCCCGCAATTCCCTCTTGTTAGCCAAACTGAGCCCTGTAGTGTGAGAAGCACAAATATAAAGCAGGCAGGGCCAAAGAGGCACATTCAGGACTTAAGTCTGCAGGTGAGGACTTCCTTCAGCAGGGCTCCAACATCAGTGTGCTGGGAGTACCTGCCAAGCTGGCTTCCACTGCAGGCTGCTGACTGCCACCTCTCCTGGATGGTGACTCCGTCTTCTGGGTTAAGACCCAGGAGTCCGCTCCTCAATGGGCCCCAGCACTCCCGGGCAAAGAGCTGAAAAGGGTTCAAGTCCTCGCTGTGTGGCTCAGAAACTACTACTACGCTGGAGCAAGTCATTTCATGTCTCCGGATCTCTCGCATTTTCCGATAAATGAGAAAAGGGGAAATGATCTCTCAGGGTCCCTTCTAGCCCCGGAAGACTTTGAGTGTGGGAAGTGCTTTGTGATGGTAAATGTGGTGGCCCAACACAAGTGTGTTTCACGAACTCTCAAGGTTAGCACCTTCATGGAACCAAATATATACTCTCTCTGCCAAGTCCCCCCACCCCCACCCCACCTTGTGGGCACAACCAACCCGGGAGTGGTGAGTCAGAGGAGCTGGCTGTCACACAGAAGGGTATCAAAAACTGCCCCAGGGAAGCTCATGCCCTGGGGCTCCCCAGAGCAGCTTGGTCCCATATGCTTTTGCTCCAACTCAAGGGGACTCCCTTCTGTAGGGAAGGCTCCTGAGAGCTCATTCCGGTAAACAGAAGTTCCATTAAAACCACCAGGACATCACTGCAGTCTTCATTTGTTTCTACTTCAGATATGCTTTTTTTTGAGGGGGGGAGGGTGGTTAAAATGACACCACAAAGAACGAAGGAAAACGTCTTCTGCTCCGGCATGAGAATAACGCAAAGAGCTTCTCCCCCCAGAAGTAAAGCGTCTGTTCACTACTCTCTGTGAAATCGCGGCTTGTTTGTTCAGTAAATAAAGCGTCTGAATTAATAGGGGATTTAAAGAAGCTGGAGGGGAAAGGCCTTGCCCTAAAATCAGATCTGTGGTTAGCACGAACTCTCAGGGAGAAGCAGAAGTGGCATTCTCCTTCACTCTTTAATTACTACTGGGGGGATTGCTGGCAGCAGGCACGGAGGGGACTGTCAATGAGGTTAGGAGGTGTCCTGCAGGACAATGAATGACAGCAAGGAATACAGGTGTAGCAACTGCTGCCGGGCTCTTCCCGTCTTTCCTTCCAAGACAACCAAATAAATTAAATTACCAACCAGTGAATCCTATAAAAAAAAGAGAGTCAACACAACTCTGCCTCAATTTAGTGTGTCTTTCCAGGAGGAAAAGAGTCAGGAAACCGTAAGTGGAACGTGACCCAGGTTCACAAGTGTATCCCAGCCTTTCCCCAGCTTGCTCTTCCCTTTTAGGTGCACCATTTCTAAGCTAATGCCAGAGGCCCAATCCACACAATTAAAACTGGCTCTCCATTAAGGACATAAGGTTACCCTTCTTTCTTCAAGGTGTACGTCATCAGTCTTCTTCACCAAATGGGAGTGAGGACATAATTTACACCCAGGGAGCTCATACACTGAAGCATAACAAAAGTAACAACTAATACCAAGTGTGGTTAATATAAAGGCAGACGTCTGCACTGAGCTTAGTGATTCCAAATGCAGGCTTTGGAGGATGATGAATCCCACCATCAGCCCCAAAGCATCAGAGACAAGCAACAGTACTGCCCAGAGTTGGGCCAAGCAGCTGCTGCGTAAATTATCTGGAAGGTGTATACACGCTGGCAACCTTTGGAAAGCCTAGAACCTTACAAAAAGCCTACAGTTTCCGCCTCCTTGGAGTAGCTAGACCGGTGTACCTATGGAGGCCTTTCATACAACAAGCTTGCTGGAGGACTACAAGGTTGACTGAACTTCAGCAGGGATGCAGAGATATGAGAGGATGCCGACTGGACACAGGAAGCCTCACCAAGCATCATCTTCAGTGGGGACTACACAGAGGGCTTCTAACCTGCTTCTTTTCTTAGGTAGGAAAACAGATGTCAAATGGTCACATAGCAGCTGCCCTGAGCCTCCATCTGCCACCATGAATGCTTCCAGAACAGAGCTCCGGAAGTATCTTCCTGAACACAAAGCCCCCCGATTGCTACCAGAAATTGAGCAGCTGTCCAAACTGAGACATAGGCACTGGGTCACTAGGTCTGGTCGATTCTATCTCCTAAATAGGATTCAAATCAGTCTCCTTCCCCCTTCCCCCAACCCCACTGCAGCTTCTCTCTCTCCCCTCACCTCTGTCCTGAACAATCACAAACTCCAGCCTGCCTCCCCCGTGACAGTCCTCTTTGTAAGACCTCATCTGACCATGGCACTCGGCAGCTTGCCTTTTTTCAGTGCTGCCAATTCTCAAAGAAGATGGTTCTCAAACTCTGGCAGACTTCATCATCAAATAGACCTAGTCCTACCTCCAAAGATTCTGACCTGAGGGGACGGTGGAGGGAATGGGCCCAGGAATCTCTATTTTTAACTAGTTCATCAAGGGACTCTGATTGAGCTATACCACAAGAGTCCCGACCAGAAGCTCAAAAACCCCAGGCTTCCCCTTCACTCTCTCCCTCCTCTCTCTCCCTCCTGGCCGGCCCTCTCTCCCTCCTCTTTCAAACTTCTGCCTACGTGTTCTGAACTCCGCCCAGCGGCTACCCTTCCCCCACATGTGCCTGGCCAACTTTCACCTACCTTTCCAGACCAGGATCAAGCATCCCTTCCCAGGGAACATATTCCCAAACACACACCCCAAGCTCCCTTCACACAGCAGAAGTAACAGACCAGATTTCCTTACCATCTCTTCTACCAGACTGAGAGCTTCAGGTAAGATATTTTTTTAATCACCATTGCTGCCCTAACACAGAGTAAGCTCTTACTAACTGTTGCTGGCCATATTTTGAATATATAAACAAATGCACAAGCTTTGAGTAAATCCAAAATGGAGAGCTGGCAGTGTTTACCCTCAGACAGTCTTTCATTATCCCAGAACAATACATGAAAAGAGAGATTAGAGATGGAGAGGAGAAGTGCCAAAGGAGTGCAGTTCATCCAGGGATCAGTACAGACTTTACAGTGCAATTTCTGGTGATTGCATGTTTCCAGCCATCATAACTGGGGGATCCTTTACAAGGCTGTAATTTTCAAATCACGCTGCAAGCTAACTACTTTTATGCTAATCTCTCTCAACAAATACTACTGCTGAGGAAGACACATGCACTTGTTTGCATCGTAAAGGCCAAAAACCTTGAAAATACCGCTTCTTAAACTTTTCATTTCCAATCTGAGTAGCTATGCCAGAACTCTTCCCAGTTGCAATGGTTGCAGGAGGCCCTCAATAATTGTCCATTGAGAAACAAGGCCATCAGCACTTGCCACAAAGTATACAAAACCCTAAAAGCTGCTTCTTCACGAACTGACCTTCAAAAAGATGTTTCAGGAACAAACTCTTTAGCTCAATTCCCAACACTGGATGATGAATCGATATGTAATTTTCTTGACAGAACTATTATTTTGCACCTTGTTTATATTTTTCAAAGTATGAAAGAGACGTCTCTAGGTGTCTGGCAAGTTAAACTCCCTTAGCAATTACCTTTAGAATTTACTTCATCAGCCAGGCAATTCCAACATACTGACATCTTGAGGATAAAAAGTTGAAAGGAAAACACCTTAAATCTGAAAAAGACAAGCTTCTTGAAGAGCTTGCCACGTGTGTTATGGCAGCCGGGTGCCAATTAAGAAAAAACCTCCCTCTCAGCAAGTGCTGTGATTGGTCTATGATCCTACCTTTTCAAATCAAATATTTATCGTCTCATGTTGCTCTTTATTAAGACCTTCCCTTCCGGCTTTATGGACGAATTAATATGCCCAGGTCTGAAAGCTATTCTGAGTCTTTCACTAGCCTCATTTGGATATTAAAATTGTTGAATAGCATTGTGAGTAAAGAACTTTGGGGAACTTCAACAACCAGGGAATCCTAAGGTCTGCGAGAGGAATGTGGGCAAATATATTGGTGAAATGTTTTAATTTCCCCAACAGTCTAGCTGGTCACAATTAGTGGTCACAAGTGACATGCAACTTACTTCTTCTCAAGGTATAGCCAGCTCTTGGTGTTACAAAGAAAATGACATCCACTGGTTTCAGTTCTGTCCTCTGTGGTTATACCACCTACTGGTGCCTCCAGACACCTGCCTCCTTTTGTAGGCAGCAGCTATGTCTCCCAGGTAACGACTCACTGCCTTAAGTGCCCTTCAAACACCATGCTTTAACCTCTGCTTGCACTTTGGTGAGTCTCTGTCCCCAAAGCATTCTTGTGTGTGGCAAGAATCAATGAATACTTCATATGTCATCAGATCCACAAAAAAAAAAAAAAAAAAAAAAAAAAAGGGAAAATGTCTCCCTTGTGAAGGACCTTTATTTCCATGAGCACACTTTAAGGTCACGTTTTTCTTTTTTTAAAAAAAAAAGACACCCAACTCATACTGACTACATAGTGCCTCCATTCGGCTAAAAAGTCTCAGGCATTTTCACATGTGATGTTGTCAAGTGTGGACTTCTTTATTCATCACATATATGCAGTTGATTTTGTGAACATCAGAACAAGATGTAGTATTTATTCCCTGTTAAATTTCACCTTGATAGACTCAGCTCTTTGTTCCAATGCACTCACTATCCCTTCCCGTGTAACTGTAACAGCAGATTTGATGAGCAGCCCCGGATGTTCTGGGCCCAGCCATGAAGAAGCCCAGAGGATCCCCCCTTGAGATGCCTCAAGGTATCACTCCCATTACCCAACATTCTCAAAGAGGAGGTATTCAATCACTTATGCCTGGAACATGAGCCTTTTCTGGAGAGCATGCAGCAAAGGCCTAAGACTCAGAGTAACAAATTTTTGTACCATTAAAACTAAAGAACTTCACCAAAAAGGTAGGTTTCATCTACTATAACCGGCTCAGAGTTCATACACTGGTTCCCAAGGCAAGGTCTTTCCTTCTCTATCACTACTCCAGTGAACATTTGTCATTCCTCTTGGCTCTCCCATGTCTCAACAGTCTTCCTACAGCTGAGGGTTCTGCAGTGAGACGAACTTGGTGGGGATGTGCGAACCTCCCTCCTTCCAAGGAAGATAAAAAGGAAGCTAAATATAGGCAAAGTCTCACAAAACCCAGGCAGCTAGAACATGGACAAATTACCAAAGTTCAGCAAACAGCTGTACCTATCTAGGACTGCAACTTGCAAGAAATGGCAGAGAAAACAATGGCAATTCAGAATGCATACTGGTGGCAGAGTCCAGACTCCAGCAGGCAGCAGGGACTGTCTGATAGCAGGGGTCCCAGCGGCAGCTCTCTAACAACTCCCTTCCCTCAGTACACAGGCTAGCTGTATTTTTCTGTTTGCCGTCCGATGGTGTTTGCCATTTTGAGACCACCTAAGTCTTCCCTTCAAGACATCCAATATCCTGTGATAAGACCCACGGGTATTTCAGTTATCCTGAGTTGGATTCTATTGTTCACAACCAAGGACTTAATGACTGTTAACAGCCTGATCACCTACTCATTCATCGGTCTGGAATTCTGCCTGGAATCCATGCCAACATGGCGGAATCCACCTCTTATCCCTTTTGGAAACTAGACACCACTGTCTCTACTTCTGGCATCATTCACACTTCCCAGGAGCTTTGAAAGATGGATGAACTCTATTTTCACCAATTCCACCTAGAGGTTTTCTCAGGATGCTGGAAAGCAATTCATACAAAACAAAGAATCTGCACTCATTGAGACCAAAAGCCACTTGTGTCCTATCGTTGCACTCATCTTAGGTGTCTAATCCCTCTTACTCAGATTTGTTCCTGATCATCCTATCATTCTCTTTAATAAGAAACAAAAGCAAACAAGAAATTTGGTATTTTTCCTTCTTTTGTAATCCATGCAGACATGCCAGTAAATGGTTTTCTATCTATGCCTTTGCCCAAAGGGTCCAGAGACACTCTCTCAAGGAACTGAGTAGGTGGTTGGCCCCTGGTTATATTGAAAAGAAGCCAGCTAGGGGCACCTAGGATGGCTCAGTCAGTTGAGCATCCTACTCTTGATTTTAGCTCAGATCATGATCCCAGGGTCATGGGGCCAAGCCCAGGCATTGGGCTCTGTGCTGAGCATGGAACCTGAGTGAGATTCTCTTTCTTTCTCTCTCTCGCGCGCGCTCCCTTTGCCCCTCTCTCCTGCTAGCACTTTCTCTTAAAAATAAAAAAAAATTTTTTAAAAATATACAAAAGGAAGTCAGTTACTGTCTCCAGAGCTATTACCTCTCCCCTCCTCAAAAAAAGAAATTACTCATTCCACTTTGTTCCAGCAAAGGTTAATAATTTTATTTCCAAGTGTATACTCTCAAAATTCCCACACAATATACTCATTCATATGTTTAAGGCAAAATATATTCTATGACTTGATGATTAGCCACATTCTTGTCAACTTTTCACTCTTATATTATACATCCAAGTTCTCTGTTGGGGAAACAAAGCTGAATAAATACACTTGCATCTCATGACTTTTTTCAGAATAACTGTATCCCCGAGAGCCTTATACCATATAACGCTGTTTTAAATGTTTTAACTAAATTTAAAAATGCAAGGTACAGTTTCATGTAAATGACCGCTTTGTTATGCTAATGAAGCGGGAGGCTGGAAAGCTATAAAAGAAGCTTAAACTTTCAACTTCTATTTCAATTTGGTTTAAACTACACTACAGATCTTAAAAACCCTCAAGTATTATAGTTCCAACAGATAAAAATACAGCAATTTATGTCTCTGGCACAGTGATTTCTTAACATGTAAAGTAGAAATGTTTCTTCAAAATTAAGATACAATAAAAGCTTTTTGAAAAAAATCACACGCATGTGCGTGCACGCGCACCCACCCACACTCACACACACACACACACACACACACACACAAAGATCCATGTTGCTGGCCTAGCAATCTACAAAAACAAGAAAAAATAAGTTAATTAACAGTGGAAAAAATGTTAACAGATATTTTAAAGGCATAAAACTGACAGAGGATTTTTTTTCTACAATATACAAGAAACCTTCACAAATCAACAAAAGATAGAGAAGTACAGTAGAAAAATGAGCAAAAGATGTGAACCAGCAGCTTACTGAAGAGAAACACACATTTGATGGCAAGCTCAAACAGAATGGAAATCAGAAACGGTCATTAAAATCAGGAGACACTACTTTACGTCACTCACATTGGCAGATAGCAGGAAGCTGAAAGATACCAAGGGCAGCTAGGTAAGGGGAGGGGAAGACCTCACAAAACTGGTGAGAGAAATGAACGTGGTGTGACCACTAGAGAGAGCACGCAGGCACAATTTTCAATACAATGACATATATCCCATGACACAAGAGTTCTGCTCCAGTGTTCAAGTCCCATGGAAATTCTCACACAGGTCTATAAGGCAACACAAAGAGAAATGATCATTGGATCCTTGTTTCTGGTGGCCAGGAAAGGGAGCAGACCATTTTCCACCCCAGGGTCTGGGAGAGGCCACATTCTGATGACACTGCTTGCCTTCCTGATGAATGCACCTCTCCCAAGGCAGCATGAGCCAGGAAATAAGCTATGACAGTGTGTCCATGGCACATGAAAAAAAGCCCTACGAGAAAACCATCATGCCATCTTGGGGTAATACAAACGAGGAAAAAATGCCGGACATGGTCAGGAGGCAACCCAACTACCCATCAATGAGAATAAAATGGGGTAAAGCTCAGGGAGAAGTTAGACACAAAGACTCCACGTACATGTATGTAACATGGAAATGGTCTTAGAAACACAATGTGGAGTGAAAAAAAGGAGGAAATATTTATTTTACATGCATTTTAAGATATTTCTCCTTTCTCTTACTTTCTTCCATCATCCAGGGGATAAATAATATTTAAAAATGAAAATAGTATAAATACTAGCAATATAATATATAATATAGACAAACACTCAAAATATTTCATAATAGCTCATTCAAATAAAAAATGCACATTAAAGTGACTGCTTACAGAAGAGGGGAGAACACAAAAATTGAATATGGGATAAAAGGATAAGTAGACAAAAAGGAACGATCTATCATCCAACAAAATTTTCAACTTATAAAAGAAGATTATAGATCCCCAAGGGCAGTGGTTAGTGACAGTTTTTCTTTGAGAATGGGAAAGGGAGCTAGGGAAGTCAATTACATTTCATCACTTGTATCCAACACTGACTAAACATGGTTTGGAATCACAGCAGCACCAGCTATTACCTAAATGACACTGTGCATTTACATTAAACAAAATCAAGGCACTTGACAAGGATTTAAAAGAATTAGCATGTTCGTGTACATCTTTGGTGAGTTCCCAGCTCAGCTAAAAATGCCAGGCATTAAAGTTGGTTTGCCAACCCAAGATATTTGACATTACAAGACGCTTTTAAAACTCGAACAGCCTTTTTCCCCAATTTTTAATGACATGAAGTAGAATCGGTCATGCTTAACACAATCTAAGCTAATGAAATACACGCTCTTGAAAGACTTGGTGAATCAGCTTTATTTTCAGAATTAAATTAAGAAATTAAGTTGGACATTGTGTAAGATCCACTGTACCTCACTCTTTGAAGGAGTTTAATTTAACCTCTCCTAATCCTTGCTCAGCCATGAATGTTACATGGTTTTGTAGTGGCATGGCAGAAATTAACTCTTGGGAAAAAAATTATTACAACAACCAGACTCCTGCAGCCAAGTAATTATCCACAGCCATGACAGAGTTTGGTAGACAGGATACCCAAAAGCAAGTCCCATCTTCCTTGTCATCCTACATTACAGAAACTTAAAATTTCCCACAAACTCTTGCAGTGAGAGGTAAGCATGGGACCCAATTCCAACCAGTAACACAGGTGCACAATTTACTGGATAGGTCTTCGAGAAAAATTCCTACAAAAGGACAAATCTGGCTGGCAGGGCCTCTTTTGCTCTTAGCCCTTCCCCCATCTTCCCAATGGAAAACAGGGGCAATGCCTGACGTGCCACAGGATGATAAAAACGATACCCCAAAGATGGCAGCATGGGGAGACAGGGTCTCCACCCTTAAGAACATCCCTGAGCAGTCAGTCACACCAGCCCCAGACGATCAATTTTCAGGTCTCTTACTAAATGAAATCAACAAATTCTTTACTGTATAAGCCACTATCAGTTCAGTTTTAGCTGAATGCATTCCTGATACAATAGCAATGAAAAAAGGCAAAACTGTGATGTAGAAAAATGTAAGAGTATTAAGTGAAAAACACTATGAGATGGCATGCCCACCATTAAAGTAATGATATATACATATAAAAACAAAAAACAAAAGCCTCATACATTTGGTCAAAGATTAAGCAGCAACATACATGGGCGCCTGGGTGGTTCAGTCAGTTAAGTGTCCAACTTTTCATTTTGGCTCAGGTCATGATCTCATGGTTCATGGGATCTAGCCCCATGTTGGGCTATATGCTGACAGCACAGAGCCTGCTTGGGATTCTCTCTCTGCCCCTCCCCTGCTCTTCCTGTCTCCCAAAATAAACAGACATTTAAAAAAACAAAACCAGCAACATACAATGTTCTAAGAGTTGTAGCAGGGAGGGAGGCTTATATATGGGTCAGGTGACAAAATAATTTCTCTTCCCAAAGTGGTATACTTTAGAGCGAAAGGGGGCACTATTAATAATTATGCTGACACAAGTGTAAATGGACACTGGCCCAGGCAAGCTGTAATACATGAGTCATGTTTTTGGTTTGTTCCAAAATTTTCAAGTAACAGCTTTATCTCGCCTTTCTTATTACAAAAGAACAAAAAAATTCATGCTTCCTTCTCTAACCAATCCCCTCATTGGAGCCTTTCACCATCTTTGGAACAGATTCTGTGCATGTCCTTATAAAGAAGACAACACTAGTTCTGGGGAGATACCCTGCCTGGAATCCTCAGTGAAAAGAAAATCTCTTGCTTAGTCTTTTCGTATATACCTTCAATAAAAAGTAGTTTTTCTGAGAATTTCTCCAGCAAAAATTTCCTTTTAAACCAGCATATTTGATCTAAGATATGATCACACAGCTCTTGTTCATAAGATCTCATCAGTAAGTGGCTTCCACAGTCTCGACTTGTAACAAGCTCTCTAAGAATTGATCCATTCAAGAGAAAATTAAGACAAAAATTAGGGACTCGTAGATTATTACAAACTACAACCACCACATTAAACATTGAAATATCTTAATTAGACATATACATTACCAAGCAGTGGTGATTTGTACCAGTGGAGAAAAATAGAGCTGTGACTAATTCAAAGTAACAGTAACTCCAAGAGCCGTTTATATTATATTTGACCTTGGAGTGTTTGTTCTTATGCTTCCTATTGAATAAGACCAGGGCACACAGAACTGTCAACTTCTGTACTAGCCTCACAAAAATTTTAACCAAGTAGTGCAGAAGGTTAATTGCCACACCTTCACTGGGAATCACCCCAATTCTGCAGTGTAAACTACCACATCTTGAGCAAGGCATTAGAAAGCCTGGCACGTCCCAGCAGTAACCTGGCTTCTCAGGCTCATCTCTTAATCGCTTTTCCCCACTGCCGAAAAGCTGGGCAAATATTCAAGTTCAAGTTGAGAGATAAGCTTTGTCCTCCAATTCTGCCTCCTTTTCTCCTGGTGAACTTCTATGCTTCATTCAAGATGCAACTCAAATGTCACACTCTTTCAGATGCCAGCACCCCCTGACACAGGTCACCAGTGTAACTCTTTCCTCCTTGCTCCCCACTGTGCTAGCTCACTTACTGCAGAAACAGTTCCCCTTGGTGCTCACAGGGCCCTACAGACTCTCAACAATTTGCTGTTCTCCAGTCTGGGCACTGTGCACAATCTCTCTTCACTCTTCAGCCACGAGCCCCAAGTCCATACTCTCCTCACCCGTGGGATCTGCCAGCCCAAGAACCTGCCAGGCAGCCTTGGCTCTCTTGTGCCTTTCTGGTCTCTGCTCACCATGCCCACCCCCAGGGCTGAATCCAGGGAGAGAATCTCAAGTCCCTGCCCCAGTACGCCATGCTTTGTATTCTATCTCTACCAGCTCCCTCCCACAGCCACATTCCCAATGGTGACCTCACCCCAAAGGGCTTCTGGCATGCTTTAGCCTTGCAGTCTCCAAGCACACAAAGAACCTCTGAAAACTGGTAACCTTCACTAGACCTACTGATATCTTCTCTTTTTGTATCACCAAGAATTTGGACCCTGTCTCCCTACCACTAAGTTATATCACATTTCTCAATCGCTAGTATGCAGGCAATATCTCAGTCCCAGAGCACACCTGGCTAGAAATTCAGAAAACTCTCCATGTATCTCTGAGACCAGTTTCACTAAGAACTAAGCCTGAAATGTGACCGATGTTGGATGAGAGGAAAGCTCTCTCCTGCTGCTTCTACAGCTTTCCTCCAGCTGAATTCCTGGGCAGGAACCAGACTGAGGATTAGGCACAGGAACTCACACTGCAGATGCTGTGTTCTTGCTATATCCACTAAGCTCCGATTCTTTGAGCTTTGGACACTTCTCCAGTTCTTTTTTTCCTCAGCATGTCTAGAGTAGCTTTCTTATTTCTTCCCCACTGGAATCCTCCACTCTCTACCAGAAGATCTCTGCTAAGAACCGCTGTACCTCCTTGCTGAGCAACCAGTAGCTGGAGATCTAATTGGGCCAAGGCTAGGTTTCCTCCTACTCCCGATGTCTTTCTTCTATTACCTATGAATGTTAAGCAAATCCTATTTTACAAGCATGAACAGTTTTCTTGAGACGTTAAGTATGATGTCCTGGCAATTCTCTCAAGCAAAATTATACCAAACCAATAACCCTTAACATTTCCATGCTTCCTATGCTCCAGACACTGTTCTGAGCCTTTTATATGAATTAACATTTAGACTTCACCACCATCCTGTGGGGCGGTACCATCACTGCCTCCAATTTACAGGAGATGATTCTCTTCTGGAAGACCCTACTGGGGCACGTAGTCAAGTTGCTACATTCCCCCTAATATTCCTGCCCTCAGCATCTCCCACAATCCACTCCAGTCCTTCTTAACTAGGTACAAATTACCGACCCAAGCAGAAAAGCCATCCTTTAAACCCTTGTTAAAAAGGGTGAGGAAAGCCTGGAGACTGGGTTTCAAACATCTCACGTACGTGCCACAGTCAAGAGAACTACCATGTCCAAGCAAGTAATTAAATACAGGTGATATTAATACCCAGAAGAACAAGAAAGAAAACTTTCTCAGGATAAAAAGTACCTATAAAAATATAAAATCCATTCAAACTTCAGAATGATTGACAGTGAGCTTCCTGACCATGGGTATTGATGTCTAATTACAGAATATAAAGCTGAAAATATAAGAGTTCTAACTATAGCTCTTTCCTTGAAACCCCAAATTGCGTTCATGACAAAATGCAATTGTTTCGAACTAGACCACTTTGATGATGCTCTGAATGGTCTGGCATTTGGTGCAAAGGCATGGGCCAATGCACTGATCCCACAGAATTATACCTTCCTCATTTGAATTCAAGTGCAAGATTTTCCTTAATACATAGTGAACAGGAAGCGATTCAATAAAGTAAGCAATCTCAATTTCAACAGATGAGAAAAAATTAAGTTATCGACTGTTAAAGCCAACCTCAAAATGCAACTCTTTCAAATACCGGTCTCTGTGTTGGTAAACAATGGAGGTGACCCCAACCACTCCAAACTACAATAAACGGGTGATAATGAATTGCATTTTGACAATGTGAGTATCCTATTCAACCACCATTTTCTGGAGATGCTATTAGCAGCAGCAATCCCTTTTCACAGAACAAAGTATTAGGCACACAGGTAATGTTCCCAAGATTTCAGTCTGGGCAGTAAAATGAGCAACAGAATAAAATCCACTGACGGTCTTAAGTGGTGAAGTGGGAACTCCACATCAACAAAGAGCACGACTAGATGAGAATCTGAGATAAACCATTCATTTGTGGCTGCTGAGGGTCACTGCGTCGCCTGATGCTGGCAGTAGTACTGGGGGCTCTCATGCCAGCCACATAACATCTTGAAAGAAAAGAGCCTAAGGGCCAACATAAATGTAGTAAGAAGCAAAGATCATCATGTATCCTAAAATAGGACTGAATTTCATAAAAAAAAAAAAAGAAAAGAAAAGAAAAAAGAACAACAAAACCAGGAATGTTTCCCACAGAAGAAAAAGACATGGGCAGTAATATCACAGACGTATATTGAGAATAACTCACCATTTCTCAATGGACTACTTAGCTAGGTATGAAAGATAAACCATCTGAAAGGAAAGCAACTAATGAATGAAAACTTCTGTACATTTCCTTATTCCATTCCTTTGTGTAAGTCTTAACCACGGGTAGGAAGACTGTACACAAAGATTACCCAAATAAGTTTATTTTTCTTAGTCAACAGTGAAGCCATTCTTGGTTACACAGGATAGGCATGAATATGTATGATCAAACTTCACACAGGCCACACTATTTCATGCCCCCAACATATGCTCCTCCCTTTTATCCAAAAGATGGTGCCCCCCCCCAATACTTCACTCTTCCCTGTGCACCTGGTTACCTCTACTCATCCTGCAGGTGTTAGTCTGCAAGGTGCCTCTCTCCCTGTGCTACCCTCAACATCATGCAGGATGCCAGTGAACTGACCTGCTCCCCCATGCAACCCAGCTTTTATTCTTACCCCACCACTTGCCACACTGCAGCATCAATGTCTATTTACTCATCTGGCCCTATTACTAGTTATGCCAAAAATGTAATACTAAATTTCATTTGCAAGCTGTGATTTTAAAATGGCCCCACATTTCTTAGTACTGTTGATTCCCAGAGAAATCATCTCAAAAATGATGAAGTCACAGGTACATGAGTTATAGGGGCTTCTGTATCCATCTGTGGGCTTGTAAATTTTATGAAAAAACAGCAGTCCTTGAAAAGAGGAGACACTAAAGTGGTTTCGTGTTTATTTCTATTAGAGGAGACACTCCAGCCAATTTCTCTACTAAATTAGCTTTTCTTGCCATAATGGAGTCAATGTGATAACATTGTCCCAAAGGCTGCACATTTGAAGTCATATAAAAAGCAACTGTGCAGGAATGAATATTCCATTTTATTTTTGGCATGTCACACAATTCATTTGGTGTGATTTCTGCAATTTCTCCCAGACTACAAAGTTCCATATGAAAGAATCAGACAGAATATAGATTACCAGATATGACATGGGAAACAAGAATGATACATACTTTTTCTAGCCAGTTGGGGTCTGTGGAGATAAGCCTAATTACTGTCACAGACATGTCAAAGTCATGCAGAATAAAAATAGGAGCCAAGTTTTTAAAAGTTCAACCAAAATCACATATGTAAGTGTCTTGGCAAACTTAAGCCTAATAAAAGCTTCTTGAGGGCAGGGATATGCTGAAGGACTTCCAGGGCTAGTGTAACCCCAGTTACAAATTAGAATAAATGACCCTAGACCAAATAAATTAGAACTTTAAAAGATAAAACCCAGGGGCTCCTGGGTGGCTCAGTCGGTTGAGGGCCCAACTTCGGCTCAGGTCATGATCTTGTGGTTCGGGAGTTCACTGGAACTCCACATGGGGCTCTCACCACTGCCAGCACAAAGCCCACTTCGGATCCTCTGTCCTCCTCTGTCTCTTGGCCCCTCCCCCACTCATGCTACCTAAAAAATAAATAAAAAACATTAAATTTTTTTTAAATAAAAGGTAAAACCCAGACATTGGTATTTTTTGTGAGAACGATTCTTCCACTTCCCACAGGTTTTCCTAAAACCAGACATGGTAGCAAGAAACATTTATTAGGTATTTCCTACGTATTAGACGCAATTCTAGGAATGCGTATGCACTAACTCATTCAATAATCCTAATAACTCTACAGAGTAGATACTAATGTACCATCCACCACAATTTACCAATGAGGAAACAGAGGATCCAAGAGGTTAAATAACTTGCCCTTTTTTTTTTTTACAAGTAATATGTGAATGTAATTCGAGACTCAGTGGTCTGTTTGCCAGGTCAGCTCTCCTAGTAAGTCTACAGTTCAAATATTGCCACTAAAGATCAGGCCCAGGATCTTAGGTAGGTGTCTCAATACCTAACAGGATTTGGGGTGTGGGTGTTTGGTATATCATCAGAGTGAGGCATGAGAAGAATTTTGCTTCAATATGCTCTTCATACTGGACCAAATCAATGACAGAGCTACAGAAACAATAGATTACTTTCCTTGTTAATCATGTAATTTAAATCCAAATAGAAATTTGGGGGCAGGTATTCAGAAATGTTGGTATTATTCTTGCCACGGATCCCAGCCAATGTTACCCACTAACAGACACAATACAAGCAACTGTCTCCCCTCTCTGATACCAACTGTCTCCTTCCTGGAACATTCCTATCAGCATACAAGGATGCTCCAGTATCTAGCAGGGGAAAAAACCTGCTTGTCACGTTTGTCCCATTTGCCCTCACCCAATTTCTCTACCTTCTTTCACAAAACAAAAACAAAAACAAAAAACAAAAACCTCCTCAAAACAATGTTATATATATATATATTGCATCCAATTCCTCTCCCATTCCTTTTACCTGTTTTCAAAAATGCTCAGTCAGTATCTCTTCAAATATTGTTCTGTTCTACTTTCCCTTTTCCCTACTTTTAAACTCCACTTATGTCTATGTTAGATCTTTCCACCATATTTCATAGAGCTCTTCAGCTCTTTTCACTGCTTCAGTCTGAAGACCTTCATAGGATTTAACTTTCAGTCAACTTTTTAAAATTTTGCATAGGGCTGGCTCTACCTTTATTTTTTTTTAAGAGCTTTTTTTTTTTTTTAAGAGTTTAGGTTCACAGCAAAATTGAGAGGAAATACAGAGATCTCCCATATGTGCCTGTCCACCACACATGCACAGCTTCCCCCATTAACAACATCCCCCATCAGAGTGGTACATCTGTTCCGAATGACAAACCTCCACTGGCACATCATGGTCATCCAAATTCTATCAGGGCTCACTCCTGGTATTCCACAGTCTATGGGTCTGGACTAATGTAGAATGACATGTATCCATTATTATACCATCATACAGAGTAGTTTCATTACCCTAAAAATCCTCTGTGCTTCACCTAATACCCCCCCTCAAAACACTACCCCTTGTTTTGTTTTTACTGTTTCCATCACTTTGTCTTTTCCAGATGTCATATACTTAGAATCATACAACCCGTAACAATTTCAGATGGGTTATTTTCACTTATTAATATGCATTTAAGCTTCCTCCATGTCTTTTCATGACTTAATAACCAGTTTCTTTGTAGTGCTGATTAATATTTCATTGTCTGGCCCTATCACAGTTTATTTACCTATCACCTATTTAAGTGTATCCTGGTTGCTTCCAAGTTTGGGCAATAATGAATAAAGCTGCAATTAACATCAAAGTGCAGAGATTTGTGTGGATTTAAGTTTAACTCCTTTGTATAAAAATGCCAAGGAGTGAAATGCTGGATCATATGGTAAGAATGTTTGGTTAACTTTTCGAATGAGCCTAATCTTCCATTAAACCTATTAAGTTCTTTATTTTGATTATTTTGTTAACCAGTTATAACATTTCCATTTGTTTTTATAATCTCATTTTCTAACATAATTCTCAATCTTCTCTTTTAATTCCTTGAACACACTGGTAAAGTTTGTGTTCATTTCCTGAACTACCTGTGCATCTATTTTCCCCCTTGGTTTTTAGAAAAGTCTTAGCTTCTTCTAATCCTTCCCTCCCCTACCTACACTCACTTCCTTCGTGACATCATTCACCCCCATGTCTTTAAGTGCCTCCTACAGGCTGATAACTCCCAAGTCAGTATTCCCAGCTGTGACCTCTCCTCTTAACTTCAGATTCTTGTCTCTCACTGCCTACAAGATGTATGTTCATCTTGACTGTCTCATAAGCCTGCCTTCAAAGTCACTACCTTCAATATCAAACTTGATTTTATTACCTTCTCGTCTAGCAATCTTCCACATCTTGGTAAATGGCAATTCTATTTGCATCACTTGGACCACACACTTTGGAGGCATGTTTATCTCCTCTCTTCCTTACACCCTATATCCAAATCCACGAGCAAATCCTTGGATCTGCCAAAGGCACGAAGGATGCAACCACCACTCGCCACCTTGGCTTCTGCCATCAGCCTGGTCCAGCACCATCCTTTCTCACGTGTGTTACTGACATAACTTCCCACCTGCTCTCTTCCTGCTTCCACCTTGCTTCCCACAATCTATGACCACAGCAGTGAGCATGATCTTGGCCATAAGGCTTAAAAAGTATCAGCCATTCCTTTGTTCAAAACCTCCCATCAGCCTTTCTTCTCAACCAGTATACAAAGCAAAGTTCTTAAAATGGGACCTAAGTCCCTAAATGATTGGACATTATCTGTCTGAGCTCATCTTCTACTTCCTTGTCACGTGCTCACTGCATGGTAGCCATGGTGGCCTCCTTGCTGTTCCTTGAACAAATCAAAAGTCACACATGCTCTCATTTCAGGATTTTTACATTTTCTGTTCCCTTCGTCTTAAATATCCTATCCCCCTGACAGCCATGTGACTCACTCCCTCACTCCCTTTGGGTATTTATTTAAATATCATCTGCTAATGGAGACTTCACAGCAGTGACCAAAAAATAAGAACAGTTGCTCCCTCTGTCACTTCTCATCTGCAGCTTTATTTTTCTCCATAGCAGTTATCACCATTTGGCATTATGATGTGTTTATTTTACTAAACTGTCTTCCATTTCTAGATTTCAAGCTTCATGAAAGCAGGAATTACATTTATTTTGTTTACTGCTGAGAAATCCGAGCCTGGCAGGTGGTAGGTACTCAGGTGTTTGAAGGAAGGAATCATCAAGAACCAAGTTAATGGACTAATTTGCACCTGCCAAATTCCATGAAGAGATGAAGACCATTCCAAACAAGGCACATCTTAGTTAGGACTGATGACTTAATTTACAAAAAAAGAAAATCCATAGTACCCAAAGCAGCATACAACCCACGTACAGGCACATAATAGATCAGCAATGAAAGATCACAATTATTAAAGAAGCTATCACTAAGTATCCTTAAGAGATCAAATACTTCCTTTTTAAAAAGCACATTCTAGAGCTAGCTATCGACAGTCTCCCCAATTTTTTCCCAATGTCTTCTTTTCATTCTCTCTCAACAGATTGGAGCAATAAAGGCACCCAGCATGCCCAGCGTTCTCATTACTTGACTACAGCTCTTATATAATACCACTGTCCCTTTAATTTTAAAATCAACTTTTTATGTGCCCTAAGTTCAAAATATTAAGTGCTCTTGAACACATTATGAAATGCCTAAAGAATTAAGATCCTTGACTGTATTACAATATTTAATTAGGAAAAGAAAAGGATTCTGTAATTAAGGTACCTTACATGACACAACTGTGAAATGAAGAGCTTAAAATGAAATGATTTGACAGACTCTAAAGATGTCTTTCTGCTCACAACTTTTGACTGCCTCTGTTTTCCCTTTCTGAAATTGAAGACTAGGACTCAATTAATTAACCACTATGTCTCACATACAGCCAGTAGAAGTTTCAAGTTAGAAAAACAAAATGAGGGGCGCCTGAGTGGCTCAGTCGGTTAAGCATCTGACTTCAGCTCAGGTCATGATCTCACGGTTCATGGGTTCAAGCCCTGTGCTGGGCTCTCTGCTGACCGTTCAGAGCCTGGAGCCTACTTCGGATTCTGTGTCTCCCTCTTTCGTGTCCCTCTCCCACTCATGCTCTGTCTCTCTCCCAAAAATAAACAAACATGAAAAAAGAAAGAAAAGCAAAATGAAAGGGCAATAAAAGTCAGTGAAAGTCCCAAGAGTGTTTAGAAGGGGGGGGGGGGGATAAAAAAACAGGGGCACCTTGGTGCCTCAGTTGTTTGAACATCCCATTCTTGATTTCAGCTCAGGTCATAATGCCAAGGTCATGGGATCAAGCCCTGCATTGTGTTGAGTGCTAGACATGGGGCCTGCTTGGAATTCTCTCTGGCACGTTCTCTCTGTTTCTCTCTGTCTCTCTCCTATTGCCCCTCTACCCTGCTCATACTCTCGTTAAAATAAAACAGGGGTGCCTGGTTGGCTTAGTCAGTTGAGTATTTCAAATACTCTAGAAATAGAAGGGCTTGAGTGTTTATTTTGTTGAATTTAGCTTCAAATCTCCTTCAAAATCTCATTTTTACTTGAAATAGGTATATATGAGCAACCTGTGAGGATATAGATATCTGTGTATGTGTCTGTGTGTGTATGGAATCATATGTCTACACATACATATACAGGAATGTATATGCTTGTAAAGGGAACTAAGAAAGGAAAGAGAATAATATGTCAGAAGAAAAAAATACTTTTCGGGGCGCCTGAGTTGGTTGAGCATCCGACTTTGGCTTGGGTCATGATCTCACAGTTCGTCGGTTCAAGCCCCGCTTCAGGCTCTGTGCTGACAGCTCAGAGCCTGGAGCCTGCTTTGGATTCTGTGTCTCACTCTCTCTCTGCTCTTCCCCTCCTCACACTCTCTCTCTCTCACAAAAATAAATAAAACATTTTAAAAAATTAAAATAAAATAAACAATTGTTAGATTATGAAGAGCTTACATAACACTCTAAATTACAAATTCTGAGGGCAGAGAATTTTGTCTATTTTCTTCGCTGCTGTATCCCTAGAGCCTAAAAAAAGTGCCTGATACATTTTAAGTGTTTAAAACAAGAAGAAGAAAAAAAAAGCCTGAAGGGTCAAATAGTACCCTGAATAGCATGCACAGTATAGGGCAAACAGACCTACTGTGATTATCACCACCAATGAAAACTATCACCTATACTGAGGGCTCCCTTTTGATTCAGTTACCATTCAGTGTATTTTCGGGGGGGGGGGGCAGGGGGAAACAAGCTTATAAAAGAGAGTATTATTACTTGCTGCTGTTGCTTTCCAAATAAAAACTAGGTAAACCTAAAATTGACACTGGCTCTTGGAATTCCATTTTGCTAAATATTTGAGAACACACCCTTCAGTTAAAAATACTAAGAAATTCTTTGTGTAGCCTGTTTGATTTCCCAATTTATTAAAGGCAAATACAGGTGTCTACTTTAGCTTTATTTGCATTTTCTTTTTTGGTCCAACCTCTTGCTGGAAGGAATATTAATTCCATCTCTAAGCTCTGAATACAAGATCCAGGCTCTGAATAAGCATACTTGAAGATCCTTAGATTGGGTAGGGTAATACATTACAGTTGCCAACCAGATAGTCATTTTTCTTTCTCACTAGCCAAGTCCAGATTTATCTCAGAACAGCAATAGGCACCAGTAAAGAAAAAAGAAATCTACACTCTCTGGACTCCTTTGCAACAAGGAAAGGCCATATAACATTTCTGTCAAGCGACAGGAACAATCAAGTGGTTCGGTAGGTTCTAGTCAGACAGACAGCAGGAATGTGTGTTACTCATATCCTTTGTCCTACTGGGAATGCAGAGGCATACTGAAGCAAGAGCAAGCATCCTAGGTCCATGAGGGCACATGCACACACCTAGGATGGGGACAATAAGCTGAGAAAGGTATGGATCCCTGAGGGAACACCAGAGTCACTGTATTAAGTATATACTGCCTACCTAGCTTTATCCATCGGGGAGAAAAACAGAGCTTCTAGGTTAAAGCCACTGGTTCCAGGTTGTATCTCAATTTTTTTTTAATTTTTCTTTAACATTTATTTATTTTTTGAGAGAGAGAGCACGAGCAGGGGAGGGGCAGAGGAAGAGACAGACCCAGAACCGAAAGCAGGCTCCAGGCTCTGAGCTGTCAGCATAGTGCCCAAAGCGGGGCTCGAACTCACCAACCAAAAGATCATGACCTGAGTTGAAGGTGGATGTTTAGATATTAACCGACTGAGCCACCCAGGTGCCCCTCCAGGTTGTATCTCTTAACACTAAGCTGAATCCTAATTGATACAGTTATTAGTGGGGACTAAAGGATCATAAGAAATAAGGGCTTTTTGCAGGGCTTTCCTTGGGGCACCTGGGTGGCTCATTCAGTTAAGCATCAGACTTTGGCTATGGTCATGTTCTTGAGGCTTGTGACTTCGAGCCCTGCACTGTCTCCCTCTCTCTCTCTGGCCCTCCCCCACTAGCACTCTCTAAAAAATAAACATTAAAAAAAAGTAATATCTTTTAGGAGGGCTTTGTTTAAACTTAATAACTTGGTATACTTAGAAAATAAAAACAAACTACATACCAATATCTCATTTTACACATTTTAGCCAGGCAACAGTACTGAGATACTACTTCGCTGGTGCTAAGAGAAATTAAACTGTTTTTTTTTTTGTTTGTTTGTTTGTTTAATGTTTATTCATTTTGGAGAGAAAGGGAGAGGGAGAGGGAGAGAAACAGAAGGCCAGCGGGGAAAGGACAGAGAGAGGGAGACACAGAATCCCAAGCAGGCTTCAGGCTGCGAGCTGTCAGCACACAGCCCGATGTGGGGCTTGAAATCAAGAAAGGTGAGATCGTGACCTGAGCCGAAGTCGGATGTTTAACCAACTCAGCTACCCAGGGACCCCGAGAAATTAAACTGTTTAGAACATATATTCTTTCACTCAATTAACTCAAAAAATTCATGCTGGGGTTGGGAAATCCAAGCACGACTACTCAAGAGTCTGAATCAAAAAATTTAATGGTATCCCTTCTATCCTGGTAATAAACAAAATAGTTACTTACAAAAAGTATTTCCAACCTATTTGCTGCCATCCAAAAACAACTGAATTTCAAAAATTAAGATCCTTCCCAAAGCTTCCAAAAACCATTGGCCTGTGACATGAAGACAGTATTTCCTACACCACAAGACAGTATTTCCTACACCACAATCAGCAAGTCAGGCCAGCCTTACTACATTTATCACAAATTTCCATTTGTGCTGCACACAACATAGTGATGTTTCATTAAACACTCAAAAATATTCTTTAGGTGTGTCTGTGTGGATCATTCAATTAAGCCTCCGACTTTGGCTCAGGTCATGATCTCACGGATCGTGGGCTCAAGACCCACGTCGGGCTCTGTGCTGACAGCTCAGAGCCTGGAGCCTGCTTTGGACTCTGTGTCACCCTCTCTCTCTCTGCCCTTCCCTTGCTTGCGCACTGTCTCTCTCTCTGTCTGTCTCTCTCTCAAAAACCAACATTAAAAAACAATTTTTTTTTAACATGTTCTTTAAATAAGTCCTCATCACTGTAAGGCAGGAAAGGAGTTGAGGCTTGGCTTTTACCATCCGACAGCCCTTTGGTTTGGGAGAAGCAAGAGGCTACTGTTCACACACATTAAATTGCACAGTGATTCCCAAACGCTGAGCAATGCACAATGATGAACCACGTCTCTGACTTCACAAGCACGGTGCCATATGCCAAGGCCATCCTTCCATCAGTTCCCACCCAACCAATTCCTGCTGACCCTGTAAGACCCAGAACCAATACCTTGTCTCTCTGAAGATTATCCCAAGGGACTTTATTTATACCTTTACTACAGCATAACCTATACAGCCTTAGAATCATCTGTTCGGTATTTCTTACGGGCTATAAACTACTCATGAAGACTATGCTTTCTTCCTCTTTGCATCCCTCGAGTCTATGAAAAACATGGAAATATAATTGATCACAGTTTTCTGAATGACTACATGACTCAATGACTACATAATGGCATTCACTATAACCAATATCATAGGAAAATCAATCAACATTTAAGTTAGAACCTATAGGACATATATAAAGCTCAGTTGACTTTAAATACAATCTGCATGGGAAAATAAAGAGTTGTTTTGCTCACCATTTGGCCTAGACGTCTTTTAATCCTGGATGTCAGGGCCATTCAAAATGCCTGTTAGCATTAGCTTGCATGTATGTGGTCTGATTAGGCTACAACATCCAGATGAGATGGATACTACATGGCAATGTGGTTTATCACAGGTAACAGATTAGAAATTGGAGGACTTGAGTTCAAGTCTCCGCCTGGCTACTCCCCAGCTACCAGACAGGAATAGCTTTCCCACCTACCTACCTTGCATGCAGCTGTCGCGGTACAATCTCCTACTTGTTACTGCCACTCTGAGCTGGGACACGCTGTCTGGTAACTAAGGGGTATGCAAATATGAGGGAATGACGGACCTGGAAAAGACACAGTGTCTGGACTCAAAGACCAGGCTTTTTCCCACCATACCCTGCAGGTTCATAATGCCTTTTTTTTTGTTTGTTTTAAACAAAAGACCACTTTTCTCCAAGTACAGTTTAAAAATATCAGTTACTAGTTCTCTTCCAGTACAGCGTTTTCTTGAAGGACTATATGCTAGCTGTTGCCTTGACAATTCCACTTGCTTAGCTTTAATTTGATATTGATTTAAAAAGAGAAAAAAAAAAAAAAACCTCCATAACCGTTCTACAATTAACAGTTAAACTTACATAAAATCTTGTTGGAAACAGCCCAGTCTTTGTGAGCCCTTGTTTTCTCCAGAACGAAACTACATTTTGTTTTGGTCTAGACAGGCCCACCTGCAATGGTTGGCTGGACCATCAAGGGTATGCTCACAATTCTGACTTAAGACCAACCATTTAACCTATGTATTTTCATAATGCAAATTTTAAAAGTGGAATAACGTAGCTTATATTCATCTATTCCTATTTTCCGGCTCTACCAATACACTATTGATATTCCAAGTACTAGTTCTCTTCAGGGGCGCCTAGGTGGCTCGGTCAGCTGAGCATCCAGCTTCGACTCAGGTCATGATCTCGTGGTCTGTGGGTTCGAGCCCTATGTCAGGCTCTGTAGTGACACCTCACAGCCTGGAACCTGCTTCATATTCTGTGTCTCCCTCTCTCTCTCTACCCTTCCCCTGCTTATACTCTGTCTCTCCCTCAAAAATAAACACTAAAAAAAAAAATTTTTTTTTAAATACTTCTCTTCATATGTGATGAGCTGGTTCTCAAGGGGCAGCAAGGGCAGAAGCACCATGCACTGAAAATGCAAAGTGATCATCCAAAGCTTTCTAGTCCCCAGCAGATAAATGTCCACAGGCAGACACTGAATAGGAATGCAATCATTCTTTGCCTGGTTTAACACAAACTTACTCCCCCAAACAAGAGCACTACGGACATTTTTTTAAACAAAGTATCCCTCAACTTTTTACCTTCCTCTTTTATTTTCTGTTTTGCCATCTTCTGCGGGGAGTGGTTTCCATTTTTTAACTGTTTCTATGTTCTATCACATTGGGATAGACCAAAGAACCCACATACCCATCAGTAACCACGGCACATTCCCCATCACGTTCATGGTTAACAAGGAAAATGACAGACAGCAAAGGAGGAAGAAAGAGCATATAGAAATAAGCCGAACTCCAGCTGAATGGAAATTAAACTTCCCTTGCTGATTGTACTTACACATGCATCTTTCATTCCGGACCATACATTTACAAAAGCAAAATTCGATTAACTGGAAATGTATACGGGGAATTAGACTACAAATACCGACCTCACTTTGTTATAAGATGCTCAAGAAAAAAATTGCTACTGAATCGGAGACAAACAGAATATTAGCACATTAATACAGAATCCGTAATTTCTTCTCCAGGCAATATAAGGGTAGCATTATATTTATTTTATGAGGATACAATTAGAATGGGAAGGGGTATAGGGGCATTGTCTGATTGTGATCAGTCTGCAGATTGCTAAACTATTAGAGACACTGAAGATATTCTTCTTGGTGTAAGACAGTGTCTTCAGTTAAGACAACAATAATTTTTATCTATGCTTGTCACCCAGTAAACTAGATAGGCTATCGATTCAGGCTGGACATCCAAATACCAAACAATAACGAATAGCAAATAAATTCAGTCATTAATAAAAGGTGAAGACAGATCAGTATCATGCAGGTGATCAGCAGCTGGTCCATAAAGTAGAAATAATTTATAAAACCTCTGGAACAAACATTTTTCTTTTAAGGGTCTTACCTTAACATATCTTCTTAGAAAGATGGTAAATAATATTTACTCTACAACTGTAAAAATACATACATGAAATCAACAGATATTGGATACCACCATGCAAAATAAGACAGGTGAGCTCTCAAAATTCAATTTTGCTTAGGGAAAAATGAAGCCAATATATCCAATATTTGAACTTACATGCATTATATAACCAAGAATTAGATCTCACAGGTATGAACAAAAGCATTTTTCCTTTCCAAGGCACTAGAAAAGGAAAACATTTCATTTAGTAATTTATAAAATGTATGTGAGCCTCACACATTTGAGTACTTTAAAAGTGAGAGGTATTCTTTTTTCATGAAGTCAAGTCACATAAGCAAGAAGATGCGCTTGCAATGCAAAAAGCATTCATTTAGCTAATAAAACAGACTATCTGAGAATGGCCTCTCCATTACATGGAAAAAACCAGTGAACCTCATCAAGCGAGGTTATCAGAGTTTCTTCAATCCAATCTAGACTCCCACCCACATTGTCTTCTCATCAATATTCCTCAGGGCTTCCTCTTCCCCAATTACAAAAGACCAGATAACCCTGTGACTGATGGGTGATACGCACAAGCTTATTTTCCACTGTTAAACAGAGTGAACATACCCAGGAAGCTATTTCAATTACTGAATAAATGGAAAAGGGTTAAATGTGGAATATAATGAAGCGGGATTTAACAACATTCCCAAACTGATCAGCAAGCAAACAGGCCATTTCTGAGGCAAATATGCTAGAGAAGACAAAGCTTAGGAAAGATAATGTACAGACAGCATTCATATTTCAGGGTTTTTTTAAAAAAGAAAGACAAACCCTGAGCAGGGGCCCATTATTAAGTACATAGCAGAGATGGCCCCTTCTCCCGAGATCTCGCCTCCAGGCGTTTGGCCCATTAGTGGCCGCCTTCACGGAGACTGCCTTTCTTGCCTCAGATAAGCCATGGGCACCACTTTCATCATTACCTGGCTCTTGACTCATCTCCTTCAAAATGGCATTCCCAACTTTCATACACCACTAGTGGATTATCAAAGCCAATAAATTTCTAAGGGTTTAAATTTTCCACAAATATTTCCTAAGTTTAAAAAAAAAAAAAAAAAAAAAAAAAAAAAAAAAGGACTCAGCAAAGGGATACCACACTTCAGCTGGCTGGGCCTGTTTGCTAATGAGCGAATCCCACATCTCGAATGTTACCCCACAGGGGCTTCACACCGCATTATGACACACGAGGAGGTATGGAATAATCGGGAAGTGATGCACCGTGTCCCAACCTGGGACGTGGGGGATGAGGTCCTTGAGATTCGAGAAACTACTGGGAATGCTTTCTTTGTATTCTCTCTCAGAACACCCTAGTTTGATCATTTGCTGCAAGGGCAGGCTGCAGCCAAACCAAGGCAGCTTTCCTGAAAAGTAAACTTGGGACCAAAGGTTGCCTCACATCAAGTTTTTGGCAATTTGTCTCCTAGAAAGAGCATCTCTTCATATCCACGTTTACTGCTCACTGCTCTTCTTAGCAACTTGGTCTAAAATGGTCTCTTTACCTTCTTTATCATGGACTGGGAAGTAAATTCCTGGATTCTAGTTCCAGCTTGGCCACCACCTAGCTACAGAACTTAAATAAATCCAGTTGGCTTCCCGGTCCCGTCAGCCCCTGCAACTACAATATGCTCAAGCCTATTTTTCTCTCAAAGTTCCACGACTTCTATATTTAAGAGGTATTTTTATTTTTATTTATTATTTTTTAATGTTTATTTATTTTTGAAAGAGCGAGACCAAGCGCTAGCAGGGGAGGGTCAGAGAGAGAGGGAGACAGAGGATCCCAAAGCAGGCTCTGCACTGACGGCAGACAGCCCGGTGTGGGCCTCAAATTCATGAACCGTGAGATCATGACCTGAACCGGAGTCAGACACTCGATTGACTGAGCCACCCAGGCGCCCCTAAGACAAGTATTTTTAAAACGTGGCAATCTTCTAACGAAATCGTTAATACCCTAACACTGAAGGCAGTTTTAGGCCTTCAGTTGTTTAACAACAACGTTCCAAAACTTCAATTATATTGCAATATGTCTGAGCTGACTCAAAGGACTGAAAGCATTGTCTGCCTCACAGTGTGACTGTTGGTGGTGAAGGTTAAATCAAGTAACAAATCAGCTCAAGGCCTAGCATTTAGTAAAGTACTCAATAAATACTAGCGGTTATCATTGCTACTGAAAAATACACCATCATAACTCGTTCTATAGATTTTCATCAAAACCCATCAGATCAATGCAACGAAGTGGACAGACCAGAATTTGTTTAGAAATTCCTTTAAAAACTAAATGAAAGGAAATCATGAAGTATTCGCTTAGTCACTAAACATCTTAAATCAAGAGAAAGCACATGCTACCAATCCAGACTGTCCACATTTAATTTTGTGATTCTCTCGTCTCTCTGCTGAATCTGGTTTCCGGCTTTAAAAATACATAAATAAACAAATAATTGTGAATAAACCCACCTACCAGCAACCTGAAAATGTATTTGTTCCAATAAAATGGTATGTTGATACAATGATTAAGTTATTCTTTCCTCTATCCATTTCTACCTCTGCTACTTAATTTATACTGAAAGAGTAATTCTACAATTAAACCTTTAATTTTTTTCCCATCTCCATTGCCGCCTGAACCTTTCTCTCTCCTCTTCATCTCTTCTCTCTGTCAACAGTTGCCAGGAGGCACCTTCTGCAGCGCTTGTCCTCAAGCCCCCTTCCTGTCTCCTCTCTGACCACCCCATCACGATTACTGGGTCCTCAGTCCCTTCACGAAGTTCCTGAGAGATTACCTACCCCTCAGCAAACACAGTCCTTGAGAGATTACCTACCCCGTAGCAAGCACAGTCCTTTAGAATCAAACCACCTCAGGTTGCCTTTTTATTTATTTTTAAATCTTTTCAATGTTTATTCATTTTTGAGAGAGAGAGAGAACACAGCATCAGTTGGGGAGGGACAGAATGAAAGGCAGACACAGAATCCAAAGCAGGCTCCAGGCTCCGAGCTGACATCAGCTCCGAGCCCAACGTGGGGCTTGAGCCCACAAACTGTGAGATCGTGACTTGAGCTAAAGTCAGATGTCCCACCGACTGAGCCACCCAGGGCCCCTTCAGGTTGTCTTTTCAAAAAGAGTTAATGGTCCAGGATGTTTGATGGATACTACTCTCCCTTCTGGATGCCTAGTGGAGAATTATCCTGTATTTCTACTTTTTATACAGACCTTTAACATCAGTACTTTATTAAACATGATCTCCCAGAGAATCTCTCATGACAGTTCCATGCTAAGTCCCCCTATTCTTCGTTACACAGCACACCATTTCCTTCATAGCATTTACCACATTATTTATTTAATGCTTGCCTCCCTGACCAGACTGAAAGCCCCATGAGGACAGACACTTCATTCATCCATTCATCAATGGAGGACAAATATCTAGTACAGTGTCTCACAAAACAAAAAGTATTCACTATGCATGTGCTGAATCCTTTAATGGAACCTGAGATGCTTATGTGCTTCAGTCAGGCCCTATGGGGGTGGGGGGGGGGGGCAACAACAGACAGGGTCCTCCATTATGGAATTTACCATTTAGGACCCATATTGTTTGGGAAGGTTAGAATTTCATAAACTTACAATTCATTCGAAGCACAAGACACACTATCAGTAGAAAAATACAGAAAAGGAGTGCTATAGATTATAAGCACCCAAGAGGAAAGGAATCAGGATTGGAAGAGCTGAATGAACAACCACAGCCATCAGACAAAGTGACACGGATGAAGCCCCCATGCTGGTGTTTGGTGGATGGATTAAATCCGGCCTGGGAAAGAGAGCAGATGGCAAGCCACAGTGAGAGGAAGCTGGCGAAGCACAAGCCAAGGAAGGAGATGTGAATAAACCTGGCCTGTGAAGAAATGACACGCAGACTCATGCTGCTCAGGACAGTGGCTAGGGAGCTGGAAACAGTGGATCAAATGCCAGGTTAGGAAGGGCCCTGACTGCAACGAAGAAGTTGTTATATTTGATGTCATGGTCAAGAAAAGCTGTACAGGTTTGGTGTGGAGTATGACACTGGCAACGGGAGAAAATTAGCCTACTAGTTACAGTCAACCACGTACCAAACCAAGGATGAGAGACAAGAAACCAACAAAGATTTGTCGGTCACTAGGTCAACAACAGTGAGAACAGAGAAGTGACAAATACTGAAAACGCCCAAGTTCCCACAACTGCCACCTCTACCATAGAGAAGGAGAACAACAGCCAAAAGGAAGAAATCATTGGGTTTTAGTGGGGTTAGGAATTAACATGTATTCTTGGCCTCAGATCAATGTATACTACATCCCTGGGAGATGAGACCCAAAGAGGAGTGTTAGTGACAACTCTCAGTCCTTATACTGTTAACTCTTGACACCAGTTCAATGAGGTTGATCTTCAGAATGAGCAACTCAGACTCTAGTATGGGTCTAGCACAGCTCTGCCCTTTGAACAACCATAGAGTACTACACACATTACTCCCAGAAGATGTGCTAAAGAACAGAGCCACGCAGGCACCTGGGTGGCTTAGTCGGTTGAGCGTCCGACTTCGGCTCAGGTCACGATCTCATGGTCCGCGAGTTCGAGCCCCGCGTCGGGCTCTGGGCTGATGGCTCAGAGCCTGGAGCTTGCTTCCGATTCTGTGTCTCCCTGTCTCTCTGCACCCCGCCCCCCCCCCCCCCCCCGTTCATGCTCTGTCTCTCTCTGTCTCAAAATAAATAAACATTAAAAAAAATTTTTTTTTAAATAAAAAAAAAAAAAAAAAAGAACAGAGCCACGTGGCCTCTCAAAGCATCAGGATCCACCCTGACAAGACAAAGCTGGTATTCCAAAGAGTGAAGCAAGCAACGGTAATACTTGCCTAAAATAAAAGTTTGCCTTAAAGAAATCGTTTCAAAGAACTGAAACAAAGTGAAAAGCAGTCCTAGTTTATGAACAAATCACCAAAAGTAAACACATCATTAAAGAAAGAAAGAAAGAAAGAAAGAAAGAAAGAAAGAAAGAAAGAAAGAAAGAAAGAAAGAAAGAAAGAAAGAAAGAAAGAAAGAAAGACAGACACACACACTCAGGGAAGTAGACTCTTAAGACCTACTAGGACCAAAGAACCAACTATCTGCCAAAAAAACAAACAACTAGGTCATTATCTCTCAGGCCGCATTCAAGACTGAATTCTGTTTCTTAGGCACCATGGATATTTAGATAGATAAATGGATACTTACGGATTTTTATCAGAGTTTCTGGAAATAAAGACAATCTAATTGTAACTGCTTTGTCAACGAATTAGTTTTACTACTTTATTGTTCTGATTCAGGCAACGGAGAGCAACCCTTTTTTAAAAGCTTGGAGCAATAGAAATTATCTAAGCTGACGGATGATTTTCAAGCTTGAAAGCTATGTTTTTTTTCCATTTATTTTCAAAGAGACAGAGAGTGTGTGAGCGTGCAAGCACACAAGTCGGGGAGGGGCAAAGACGAAGAGACAGAATCCCAAGCAGGCTCCGCACTGTCTGCATGGAACCGAATACAGGGCTCGATCTGTGATCAAGAGTTGAACGCTTACCCAACTGAGCCACCCAGGCACCCCAAACTCGAAAACTATTTAAATGTGTTTCTCATATTATACCGTATTTTTGTAGCTAAGGAAATGCATACAAAGAAAACAAGACCAGAAAGAGCTAAGAATGTGGTACTAAGATTAGTATTCCATCATTCATCAGGACACATATCTATGCAATACTGATTTTATAAATGACACCACACAGAGTGATATGGTACAATGAACACGTCCTTCATGCCGTTTGCATCCGAGCATCACTTAGACCTCATTGTTTTTTGGGAAAAGATTCCAAGCTAAAGAACCAGTCGCAGTGTATGCTGGCATCCTGGCCTTGAAACAAAAAATTTAATCTCTCCAATCCCTTACTTCTGTATCTTCAAAGTGGGAATTTTACAGGGTGCCAGATAAAACAATATAGTTGTTGTAAGCAAGCCACTAAAATAGCCACCAACAATCACCACCTCCTCCTATTCATCCCCTTGTGTAATTTATCCCCTTAAACGTGGGCTGGACCTACTGACTGGCTCCTAATGAAGACAACGTGGCAAACATCATGGTTATCACTTCCAAGATCATGTGATAAAAAGACTGTGACTTTCATCCCCAATGGAGAAGTCCCATGTAGCAAGGAACGGAAAGAGGTCTCTGGACCAAACCCAGCGAGGAAGTGAGGCCCTCAGTCCAACAACCACCAGGTACTGAATCCTGCCACCAAGTCCATGAATAAGCTACAAAGTGGCTCCCCTTCCAGTTTAGGATTCTGGTGACATCACAGGCCTGGCTGACACTTCAATTGTAATCTTACGAAAATCCTGGCACCTAGCTAAGCCACACTCCAATTCCTGATTACCAGAAAGTGTAAGATAATAAATGCTCAAATTTTAAGTTGCTAATGTGGGGATAATTGGTTGTACACCAAGAGACAACACAGTGATGTAAATGCACATCAAATATATTATTTAAGGTTTAAAAAAATTCTAAGGGCACCTGGGTGCCTCAGTTGGTTACGCGTCTGACTTTGACTCAGGTCATGATCTCATGGCTCATGAATTTGAGCCCCCCTGTCAGGCTCTGTGCTGACAGCACAGAGCCAGGAGCCTGCTTCAGATTCTGTGTCTCCTTCTATCTCTGCCCCTCCCCCACTTGTGCGCGTGCGTGCGCCCTCTCTCTCAAAAATAAATATTTAAAGAATTTTTTTTTAATTCTAACTGGCACAATAGTAAAGAGGGTTTTTTTTTTAAACTCCTTCTAAGAAGTTCCTTGTTTTACACAAAAGTAATCTATTTTTACCCAATGATCTAATATTTATCTAATAAATTTCAGTGATCTGAAATTTATGTAATTAACTCATCAGTGGAAAATCACGATTCATATCCCAAATTAGTCAATCAATCATCAGGAAAAAAAAAGAAAAGAAAAGAAAAGAAAAACTTTAGCAAATATATTACAAAGGTGTAAGTACTACTTGGGACACACAGGGCCAAAATATAAAGGGAGATTAAGAGTGAACATTAATAGCAGACAAAAGTCTTTAGAGAAAACTAAGCATAGAAGAAGATTCTGAATGATAAAGAAGCAATCTACAAGGAAATACCAAACCTCACAACATACAGAAAAAACTAAGATTTCATTTTATAATCCCAAATTTTTCCTGAGTTACAGCTCTTAGACTGTATGGCACTTAAAATTATGTTAAGCAAATCTGCTAACAGAATTTATATCCCAGGTTCTCCCATAAGAAGCACGCTTTAAACTTTTCAAAGAGAGGGTTAACACAGATATCATCGCCACATGTAACATGGCCAGGAGGTAATGTGTGTGGTGGACTGAGTCACAGGCACCAACTCTTTGCCCCCTACGTCCCACCCCTGTCCCGTGTGACTGTGCACATCCTCCCTCCAGACACAGTGTGCTGCCCCTTCCACTGACTTTGAGCTCTGCCCTAAGACTTGCTTTGACCAACAGAATGTGTAGAGAAGTAACAAGGTGCCAGTTCTGATCTTTCTGGCACATCAGGTATTCGTGTTAACCTCGGGGAAACTTAAATTTTCGCAGGCGGAGCCTGTTTGGGATTCTGTCTCTTCCTCTTTGCCCCTCCCCCACTCGGGTGCTTGCACGCTCACACTCTCTGTCACACAAATTTATAGGTCAGTTGTTAAACCCTCTAATAAAAATTAAGTTATATCAACTTAAAAATAAATTATGTTAAAAACCAAAGTACTGAACCTCCTAACTTCCTAATTACTTTATTACTATTACATGTGTTTTTGAGGTTGTCTGCTGTACCCGTATGATGAGAAATAGCATATAATGGTGTGCTATTTGGGCAGCTCTTCCTGGTGACGTCATACTGGGTGCTTGAAATCAGCCATGACGGGAGTATATACACCACAGAAATGGGCAAATGCTACCAATCAGGGCTTACCTTCTCTTCCAGAGAGCGGGTTAGTATTCTCTCACCCTTAGAAATGCTTCCTGGCCCATTTCAGCCTGGGACCCCAAAATGAACACTTATGCAGCATACCCAAGCCTAACTCACGGCTCGAGGCAGGGCCACCAGTATCCCCCAGCCTAGACCAGCCAATCCACAGTCACCCAAGAGAACCCAAGTCCAAGCACAAACCCTGACTGAATAAGCTGATTTATGAGAGTTACTTATCCCGCATCATTGTGGCAATGAGTGACTAAAACACATGGTAAACTAGAGTTAGTTCAATTCGACTATCAGACAAGGAAAGGCTGGCATGTAAAAACAAAACAAAAACACTAACTTGGGACAGGCCCTGAAAGTGACATGGTGATGGGCAAGCAGTGAGCAACGGAGAAAAATGACACGCTCCAACAGCACAGGGAACCAGGAGCACTAAGGACTTCAGGAAGCATAAGGAGGACAGCCTGAGAAGCACACTGAGCAGGAATTTATTTAGCCCTCCCAGGCGCTGAGGATTTAGCACTGAAAATGAGAGAAGCACGTGATGCCCTCAAGACTAGTGGGAGGAACAGGGGAGCTCGCAGGCCATTACAGTCTAGGGAAGGGACAAGGGCACAGCGAAGAGGCACCCAGGCCAGTCCACGGGATCCAAGAAGGCTTCCCACTGGACGTGACCTCTGAGCTGAGATGACTCCAACAGTTCAATGAGAAGAAACTAACTGCTAAGTAATGAGGAAAGCTGCAAGAATGGACAAAGAAAGATTATGCAGGAAAAGTGAGCAGGACTGGCCAGGCGTCTGGATCAAAATGCAGCAGAGCTGGCCCTGAAACACCAACTGGGTGAGGGGACAGCCCACTGCTGCTCCCCCTACACCCAGTGAGGGTACAGATCTTACTCTATACAACCCCATGGATAAGCACAGCCTCTGCTCCAACCTGTGCTCAGACCTTGATACTGCAACTGTCCCCACCTCTTCTTTGATGCTTTATCCATGTACCTGCCAGACAACCCTGAACACGTCCCAGAAACAAAACTCAGCAGCTCGAGGTCAGTCAGCATTTCCCAAGAGCAGCTATGCCCAAGTACCGTCTATATAACTGGTATGGCATCCAAGTGAATTAACACAGTATTGCAGCCAGGACTTCCAGGAAACACTGCATCACAAAACCAAAGAACACCCTGTACTCCCAACCGGAGAGAACATGCATACGTGGAGAACACCACATTCTTTATATATTTTTTGAAACCCAAGTATAAACCCTATTACAATTTGGAAGGTATGACTAAATTACCCAGCCAGAAAAGCAATTTTAAATGGAAAAATGAAATATAAAGGTATTCTAAAACTTAATCTTTTAATTTCGGCTGTCCCGATTCATACAACTCTTACTGTAAGATTTTTGCTTTAGAATTAATTCTACATGTATGACTATCCTGCAAATAAGGTAAAAAGCAACTTCATTTTAGCCACGTTGGTAAATCAACTACACTACAGTCATCCCACTAGGTGACAATCTGATTACTGAAACACAGAAGGAAAATAAAATATTTGACAAGGCTTTCATTTAAAAATATCTCAGGATACACTTCCATCAAGCACCAATCTCTTCTTCTGAGATTGTTAGCCTGCAATGAAATATTAAAATTAACAAGACCATTTTCTTCAGAGACTTGTATAAAAACTCCATAGGAATGCCACAGACAGGATATAATCATTTCATTTTTTGAAAGAAAAGTAAGTTAAATCACTAAGCTGTTACTTTCTCCTCCTGTTTAAATATACACCTAAGGCATTCCTGGTATAAAAACCAAAATATAAACTGTGGAGGAGACATAACACAGGCACCCTGTTTTATTTTCTTGCTTCTGCTGGACTTTACTCTCGGGTATCCTGTATATTTGATTCTTTTTTCACCAAATATTTTCTCCGCTTAGCTGAATCTCTGCCATGTCAACTTCAACTTTCCCAGATCTTCTTGTTCTAATCATAGCACAGCAAACTGTAGTAAAAATAACCAAGGAAAGCTTCCTTAAAATGCCATGGACTTATAACAAAAAGCAGCGTCAGGATTAAGATTTCCAGAAATATTATGGCCAAAGTCACCACATTGCCACCAACTCTGAAACAGCATGTAAATACTAAGTGTAATTCTCTCTCTCTCTCTCTCTCTCTCTCTCTCTCTCACACACACACACACACACACACACACACACTACATTAACCACTAAAAGGCAGACATTTCCCTCAAAGTGCAGAACATCAATATGCAAATGTCTTACCAGGTGTAATTAAGGTGAAGGTTATTAGACTTAGCTCGAATTCCTACCTTGACCTGTATTATTTCTAAAGTTCAACTCAAAAACTCAGCCTTTTCCCTTCATGTTTAAGATAGCAAAGTCAGAGGCATGAAAAATGGTCTAGTAAATTCTCAAAAAGCAATTATAGCCCACCAGTGGCAACAGACACAGAAGTTAGCCATGTGGGAGCATCTAATGGGCCTCTGCTTCCTGTGCTACAGTAAGGGAGCCTGAAACCCATCATCCCTAAGCCATATGAATTTTGCCTGGTTACACAGACACTAAGTACTCAAACTATATACCATTTAGGCCAGTTAGATTATTTAAACGATTTCAACTTTCATTCCTTATTTTAAAAATGCAGATAATTCTATGGAATTTCTCTTTCATGAATGGTTGATCTATGCAAAACATGTATGGTAACTTTCAAACTTCAGTATACATAAAAGTGAAAAAAATAGACATTAAACTTTTTTTAAAAATCCAAAGAAACAAAAGCTAAGTCATTTGGTAAAAATGTTTTATTAGCCATTTTGAAATTGTTTAGGTACTGAACTCAAGGACACAGGGAAGCTGTTCAGGAATAGGGACAGAGGGTGAATCAGAGGTCTGAATAACTAGTTTTTGAGAGGGCTCTTCCAACTCACCATTTCTTTAAAGATTTTACAATTTGTGGGGCACCTGCATGGCTCAGTTGGTTAACCATCCAACTCTTGACTTAAGCTCAGGTCATCATCGCATGGTTCATGAGTTCAAGCCCTGCACTGGGCTCTGCAATGACAGCACGGAACCTGTTTGGGATTCCATCTCCCTCTCTACCCCTCCCCCGCTTGCTCTCTCTGAAAAATAAAAATAGACTTGAAAAAAAAAGATTTTACAATTTGTTATAAAAATACAAAATATTTAAATGATGTCCCAAAAAGTGATCCTGGAAACAAACTGTTAAAAAACATCCAAGTGTTTTCGAAGAGAATGGGGGACACAAGTTAGGAACAGGCAGCTTACTTGGCCAGGGATGCAGTATAGGAAGATCATTTACAAATGTGTTGAGGAAGCACTGACATTCATAATCCCAAATCTGAGTCTCACGATGGCAGTTTAAGTATACTTGGAAAAAATCAGTCAATGTTATATTACATTTGTAAATAGAGGGCAAACATCCAAGTTTCAAATTACTAAGAATGACTCAGACAGACAGCTAGACTGGACACCTTAAAGGTTCTATTAAACATCATTTGAATTTTCAATCACATTGGTAATGCTAAGCTTTCAAATGTTAGAGGCTTTAGGCCTAGACCTGACACATAAATGGGACGTCCATCTCGAGTCTGACATTTGCTTCTGTCAGCTTGGGCAGCTGCTTGGGGCTACAGCATCCTAGAGTTATGGGGCCTGTTCTTACAGCTGTGATAAATGGTTTCATAAAGTGCTCACGGCACCAATGATGTCATCCAGTGAAGCTCAGGAATAAGCAAACCATGAATTGGAGTTAAAAGGGAAATAAAGGGGGAGAATGACTAATACTTGATGTTCAAACAGATGAACAAAAAAATTAACATTATCTCTATGAACATAGATAATGAACATTGTATTCTCTAAAGTAGTATAACACTAGCTTTTTAGAACAAGTCCCCCGGATTTATGCTTTATCACCATGTTTTTTGTTATTTCTACATAAGCAAAAATGACAAGTAATGATACAATGTCACATTTTTAAATTTTTTTTAATGTTTATTTTTTTTTTGAAGGAGACAGAGACAGAGTGTGAGTGGGGGAGGGGCAGAGAGAGAGGCACAGAATCCGAAGCAGGCCCCAGGCTCTGAGCTGTCAGCACAGAGCCCGACGCAGGGCTCGAACACACAAACCGCGACATCATGACCCGAGCCGAAGTTGGATGCTCGACTGACAGAGCCACCCAGGCAACCCTACAGTGTCACATTTCTTTTTAAAAAAAAAATTTTTTTTAATGTTTATTTATTTTTGAGACAGAGAGAAACAGAGCATGAACAGGGGAGGGTCAGAGAGAGAGGGATACACAGAATCTGAAACAGGCTCCAGGCTCTGAGCTGTCAGCACAGAGCCCAACACGGGGCCTGAACTCACGGACCGCGAGATCATGACCTGAGCCGAAGTCGGATGCTCAACCGACTGAGCCACCCAGGCGCCCCCAGTGTCACATTTCTAAAAGTAACAATTGAACCTAATTTCTGGCACTGAGAGACCCTCACAGACTCTGCCCTGAAGGAAACAAAGGATTAAAATCAGAGTCTAGGGGCACCTGGGTAGCTCAGAGCCTGCTTCAGATTCTGTCTCCCTCTCCCTCCCTCCCTCTCTCTCCCCTCACCCCCACTTGTGCTTTCTTTCTCTCCCTCAAAAATAAATTAATATTAAAAAAAAATCAGAGCCCATAACTGAGAGTTTAAAAGTATGTTCAGTCACAATTCAATTTCTGATGTCTGCCTATAACTAGTGGCATCTCGATAAATCCTGGGCTCCAAAAACCGTCAAAATGATTTATCACTGAACACTTTAAAAAGTATATCCTTTATCAATGATTAATGACCAAAAAGATCATTTATCCAGATATCTGATTGAATGGCAGAAAGAAGGGTTTTTAAGATTTATCCACTGCATGTTGTAGAGAGAATGAATATCAAACAATGGCGGGGGGTGGGGGAGGAGGTGCAGGAAGATGTACAAAAAAAGGTACATTGTTTCAATGATTAGCAAATGCCTTTTAATTTCCATGCCATCAATCCCAATTCCAGAACATTTTAACCTGGAGTAAAACCAAAGCATTAGCAATATAGGACAAAAACACAATTATGTTAAGCCTTACAAGGATAAAGAAAATTTTTCTCTGCAAAATATTTTAAAACCCAAGTTGGAGAAAATTTCAAATCTGGGAAGAAGGTCCTACCAGAGGAGGAGGAGGAGGGGGGAGGAAAGGTGGAATGGACTAGAATTTGAAGAACAAAATAAAGGTCATCAATATTTGAAAAGTGAAAAATTCAAAGCAGAATTGCAAAGGTTGCCAGGGAATTCCAAGCACTTTCAAATGGCTTATTAGTACAAAATACCATAACTTTAGACCTAATTTGCCTTTCCTTTTTTAAACAATAAAGGGGCCCCTAAGCAAGTATTACAAGAGCACTTTCAAGACTCTTAACTAGGGGCACCTACATACCTCAGTCGGTTAAGCAATCGAGTCTTGATTTTGGCTCAGGCCATGATCTCATGGTTCATGAGTTCAAGCCCTGCATCAGGTTCCACACTATGAAAATGTGGAGCCTGCATGGGATTCTCTTTCTCTCTTCTCTCCCTCTCTCTTCTCTCTCTCAGCTCCTCCCATGAGACTCTCTCTCAAAATAAATAAACATAAAAAAAACTTTTTTTTTTTTTTTTTTTAAAGACACTTTACTACTTGGGACAAAAAACTTCATGCAAGTCTCTCTTTACATGCAGACATTTACTAAGTTAGTGAAAGCATCAAACAGCTTGTCTAACTAACCATGTTCCACTGGCTGGGATAGTGAACACGTATTTGAAAAGCATCGAACTGAAATAAATACCCTGTAACTCCCAACAGTCCACCACTCCTAGCTCAGTGTTCATCATATTAAACTAACATTGGCCTAGTCATGGTCTTTGCTCTTCATTCTGCGAAACTAGTGTAACTTTTTTCCCTTCCACTTGACGGTCTAAAAGAACTAAATTTAGGAAGCCACATTTTACATAATGATCTATAAAGTCAATGTGTCTGTAGAAACAATGAACAAGGAGTAACAGAAATGTAGATCCTAATCCAGATTTTTCTGATGACTCAGAAAAATGATTTCAACTATGGCTTCTCATCTCTCTGGGCCTTAGTTTCATCATCTGTAACATCAAAGAGCTGGGTTTATAGTGATTCTAACCTTTCCTAGTCACATTTGTAATGAAATACCCAGAATCTTTTCTTGCCAAAAAAAACCAAATTAGACCCATGCTTAACAACTCATGTGTGAGTATGGGGAGGTGGGTCACCGCCCACCTCCCTGAAACCCACTCATCAATCCCCACCTATAATCCCCGTTCTGGAGGATTTCTAAGGTCCCACCTGGTTCCCATCCTCTGATACAGTCATCCATGTACTACCCTTTGATAAATCACCTCCCAAAATGAAGAGTGTGGCCATGACAGCCTACTGCTAAGAGGTTAGAACCTGGCTAGAACATGGTCAAGTACATTTCAGAGAACTAGGGAATGTCCTATACAGGACATCTTACTCCATTTCAATTAAAAAGCAATCAATTACTTCAAATGTACCTTTCTAAAACAAAGAATACTAACTCATTAGAACCGTGCCTTCTTGCACAGCTCCAGACCTATATTGGATTCTGGATACTTTGGATTCTACCAGCTATAGGCTTGACCATCCCTACCTACAGCCCTTGAAAGTCAACCCTATCCAATAAGATGTCCCCATTCTGGAACAGGAATAAAGCCACAAAGTTACCTCCATCAGAGAGACACAATCCATAAGCTGAATTGAACCATGAGATTTCTCTCTCAATAATCTAAGTTAATAAACAAAGAGACTAGACTAAGAAGGTAGGAATATGTGAACAGAGACCACCCACAGAAAATGCTTTGACACAACAAATATTTTTAAATAACCATTTCCATCCTTTCCTCTACCTACATGCAAACTGGCAATAAATAGTCAATAATCTCCTAAATATTGTTCAAATATAAGCCTCAGCGAAATTAGAGTCTGATCAATAGATCCTTATTACATAAAGCTGTTTGCAACTACTCCAACAATTTAAGAGCTATTGGTATTGTTCATACATTTATCTAACAGAATCTTAGTATTTCCTTTCAAATCTGAAAAAAGGAAAAAGTCACACTGAAGTTTTCCCCGACAGTTTATTAACTACACTCTAAGTACTAAAAATCAAAGTGCAGGGGTACCTAGGTGGCTCAGTTGGTTAAGCGTCCGACTTCAGCTCAGGTCATGATCTGGTGTGTGGGTTTGAGCCCCATGTCGGGCTCTGTGCTGACAGCTTGAAGCCTGGAGCCTGCTCTGGGTTCTGTATCTCCCTCTCTCTCTGGCCCTCCCTTGCTTACACTCTGCCTCTCTCAAAAAATAAACAAACATTAAAATTTTTAAAAAATCAAAGTGCATACATAGCTTAAAAAAAGTCTTCTTAATGAACACTTTTGTTTACATAAAGGGCTCTAGAATACAGAACACAGTAACTCATGGAAAACAGTGAGTATTACAAATCTTGGTAGAAATTCATTTTCTACTTCTGAAAGCTATTGGGGTCTCTTGAATATGATAAAAATCAAGCCGTGTTCTTCTTTCTTTTCCATTAAATCCCTTAGAAACATCAGCAACAATTTAGGAATGTAAATGGATTTTCCATTTGCATTTATACTTAATGATGACTTAAACAGAAGGAATACAATTTAACTTTTTTTGAGGTAGATTGAGCCCAGAGGAATAGGTTTAGAAAAAAAACAAAGAAAGAAAGAAAACTTATTTTGACTAGCAAAACAAAAAGTATGTCAAAAGGGAAAATCTGTTTAAAAGAACGAAACACAACCATCAAAAAGACCCAGTTATCATCGAAGAAAAATTTCAAAACACGGCAGCCTGATGGCCTGATGCCCGGTCTGAGGGTAATGGATTACGGGGTACCCGTCCTCTGCACAACAGAACATTTAACACAGAGGAACACTTCTCACTAAAGTCCACAAATATCTAGTTGGTTTCATTTCACTTTTTAGATTCTCACTCCTTTTGACTCCTTTTACGATCTTCAACTTTACGTGTGACTGTAACTAATGTTCAGAAACAAACTTTGTAAACAGGAGATGTGCGTATCATAACACACAATCTCACATAGGGCAAATCAATAGTTCCAACAGATACTAGCTCAATAATAAGAGAAGTTCTGCAAAGACTTCCTAAGTCAGCACTCCTAGGAGTCCAAATGGTACCTTCTTCCAAGAAAATATGCTTCCCCTGACATTTTAGGAGTAGCAAACAAAAACTTACCACGTAGCTTTTTTTCTAAGTGTTCTCATATTTAATTTTCTAATACCAGATATGTGACCAAAGCAAAACCCATTTTTCTCCCAGAACACAAATCACTACAGAAACCTATGTCAACTGTGTGTTTGTCTGTGTGCATAATAATATACATATTTTTTAAAATCATTCAGTCCACTAAGAGAGAAATAAAATGGTACTCATTCAGAAATCCTCATTTACATAATGGTTTACGTACAAATCTATAGGTTCAGTTTTGAACTAAGGACATGGTGTTTCCTCTTTCCAGCTTCCTACCTACATGAGTAATAACAACATAGAAACCACAGAACACAGTACTTCAAGTATTGGTGATGCCATGTCCATCCTAAACTCCGTGGAGTAGTGGGGAGTAGACACTGTAAGAGACAGTGCAATGCAATTCAAAGCATTTAAGTGCTCTGCCACTGATTTTATCTGAATACTCTCAGAATTGACTATTCTCAGAATGTAGAGCTATGCATAATAACACCAAAATCATATCTAGTAATTCTTGATAGATAAAAGTCATTTTTTAAAGAAATGGAAAATTCCAAATCTAGACAAAAATAGAAAAGACAGTGATCCAGCTGCCATTATCAAGTCATGGTCATTCAAGTTTCCTCTGTCCCTGATGACTTCCCACCTTCCCAGGCTTCATTTCATTACATCCATGAAAATTTCTGTATCTCTCTCTAAAAGGTATTTTTTTCAACCTAACCACAATGTCATCATATCTAAAAAAATGAACAGCAACTGTTTAATAACTTTCTAGTGGATGCTCAATTTCCCCAGTTTTCATAAAAAGTTTAGTTCGTATGAAAAAGATGCAAATAACATTAATACACTGCAAATGATTGATACGTTTTTAAATATTTCTTCAATTTTTAGTTCACTACTCCATGTTATAATTCATTGCAATTTATTGAAGAAACAGTATCATTCATCCTGTATACAGTTTCCCATGGTTTAGATTTTGCTGACTGCACTCCTGTGGTGTCATTTAACAGGTCCCTCTCTCCCCTGTACTTCTTATAAACCGGCAGATCCAGAGCTGAAAAGAATCAAGGTTTTATTTTCTTTTTCCTTTGTGCTAGAATACCTCCTAGGTGGTGTCATCAACTTCCATCAAGAAGTACATAACGTCTGACTGCCTCTGTGACGTTAGTAGCTATTTATAATTACTGAATCCTTTAATTTACTAGTGTATGCAAAATGGTCACATATCTGGCAATTCTTCTGCATTCAAAGGCTAAAATATTTTTACAAAGTAAAATATCAATCATTCAGGTATCCTGAGGTACAATTCCATTTGTAAAGGCAGGATACATAATTACTTTTTCTATCTTTAAGGGTTTTTGTTTATTGCGTTAAGAACATATGAGTTTTTACCCTTTTAACTTTTTAGATGCATAATACGTTATTAACTACAGGCACAATCATTTTTAAATTTTAACGTAGGTTTGCATTTATGTAAAACATTTAGCTCATTCCCAAGTCAAAGCTACAAAACAAGATGTATGTTTCTTCTACCTTCCCTTGCCTCACACCCCAAACTTTTTTTTTTCCTCCCAGTTTTAACATGAGCTGCCTCTCAGTAGGAGTCCCCATGGACCATTCCCTCCTTGAAACACTACCCTCCCCTGGCTCCTAAGACATCACCTTCTCCAGGTTTTCCTTATCTCTCTGCTCCCTCTTCCTTTCTCTCAAACATGTACCTCCTGGAGGTCTTTGGATTCAAACCAGGACCACTTGTCACCTCTATGCCTTCTATCTAGCAAAGTATCTTTTTCTTTTATTTTTTTATTTTTATTTTTTTGAGAGAAAGAGAAAATGAGCAAGGGAAAGGGGCAGAGGGAGAGAGAGGATCTTAAGCTGGCTCCCCACTCAACAAAGAGCCCAATGCAGGGCTTGATCCCAAGACCCTGGTCATGATCTGAGCCAAAATCAAGAGTCAGAAGTTCATAGGACAGGGACACCCAGGTGCCCCATAACATATCTATTCTTATGCCATTCAGCACTATTTATATGCTAGTGACTACAAATTTCTATCTCCAGTCAGAAATTTTCCCCCTGAGCTCTAGACTCAAGTACCCAATTATCTATGAATTTTGGTTCTTGAATATTTTTTTTTTTTTGAGAGAGAAACACAGAGACAGAGACAGAGAGAGAAAATCCCAAGCAGGCTCCTCCATGTCAGCACAGATCCTGAAGCAGGGCTCAAAGTCATGAACCATGAGATCATGACCCAAGCTGAAATCAAGAGTTGGACACTCAACCGAATGAGCCACCCTGGGGCCCCCGTGCTTGGATTTCTAACGAGTGCCCTAAATATGTACAAAGCAGAACCTTAAAGAACTACTGCTTCCCCCAAAAGTGTTCCTCTTCACCGTCTCCGTAAATGACACCCAATGGCTCCAAGCGAAAACCAGTTATCATCCTTGATTTTTGCCTCTGCCTCACACACGCTACTCAGTCTTGTTAGTCTAAGTCCTCTTTTTCTACTCTGAGTCCCATCTTCTGCATCTCCTGTGTTACTCCCCTCCACTTAGGCACCTCAATGGCCTCCTCACCGACCTCCTAGCTTCATGCCCCCATCCACACAATTCATCACCCAGAATCCACAGTGGTCCTTTTCAAGACCAATTTGAACACATGACCCTCAAGTGTGAAATGCACCAGGGCCTTCTTCCATAATTTAAAGATCCTCTCAAGGTCCAAAAGGTCCTCTGTGATCAGCCCTGCCTCCTCTCCAACTCTCTTCCATTGAATTCTCCTCCTCCCTGCCCCCCCCCCAAGGCTAAACCACAATGACCTTCTGCCCACCCTCAAATGTGCCAATGTCTCCCCTCTACCTTATAATCTCAGCTCATGTGGTTCTCAGCGCCTACAAACTCTTCACCAAACTTGTCTCCCATTCTTTACATGGCTGGCTCTTCCTCATCCCTTCAGGTCTCTGCTTAAATGTCACCTCCTCCCACCATACTAACTTCTCTTTGATATAGGCCTTGTGCCTTGCTTCCTGCTCCCTGCACTGGCTAGCATAATGCACTGTATGCAGGACACTACTCACTGGGCATGGGCAGATTGAATCCCAGCCTCACAGAGTATCTCTTATCTCATTCTACCTCACTTGGCAACTTTGATTTTTTTATTTTCTCTAACCAAAAATACAGACCATTCAGCCCAACTCTTGATCTTATTTCACTGTATCATGTGGCTGACAAATACTCCTTATAATGAAAGCTACACTAAGCATCCCATTCAGAAAAGGGTCTTTTAGGATGTAGACCTCCAAGATACCCCAATATAGAATTCAGGGAGCCATGAACTGGGATGATAAAACTCCACCTTTTTTTCTCCTCCCCCTCTCCCCCCGCAATCAACCTCTGAAATTTAGCTTTTCTACTATCAAGGTGGACTACAAACTATAATATGAGTTTCAATGCCTGGGATTTTGTCACCAATAGAAATATTCAGATTTCATTATAATTTGGTATCTTGAAATCTTGAAATCTCATTTACTCTCCTCAGTACCTTGAAATTAGAATTATTAAACACACTGCTAGAACTTGTCAATGCTTTAATAAAGCAAATCTTTTCCTATATTATACTTTTTTACTATTTTGACATCTGTATCTCAATATAATTGGTTTACTTTGTAATTCTTTTGTTTTATGCATTTCAAGTTTTGCAATGGTCTACATCCTAGTGATATAATGAAAGGGTAAGAGGTAGAAGAGATCCACCCTGGTAGGGAAAAGCATTCATTCTCTGACTTGCTCAGAAATGGCAGCACATGGTGACAATAAAAAGGAGACAGAACTTTTTGTCAGCTTTAGTAATTTTTTTGTTGTTGTTAATTCTCTTCAGGTCATACATTCCCATTTGCCTAAGTGAATCGCAGCCACCACCCCTTCCTTGGAACCCCACTCATCTCTCCAGACTGCCAGTGGAGCTCATGAACACACAGAAGGTTAAAGAATCCCTGAGTAGGAGCTTCCATACAGTTTAACAGTAAGGACAACATGAAAATTCATAAAACTAATTAGGGAGCTAATTTCAAGTCTTTTGGGGGGGGGAAGGGGCTGTTAATGTTTGTTAGTTTGTTTGTTTATTTAGAGGTGGGGAGGGGCAGAGAGAGAGAGGAGAAGAGAGATCCGAACCGGGCTCTGTGCTGACAGCAGTAAGGCCAATAAGGGTGAGACCATGACCTGAGCTGACGTTGGACGCTTAACCGACTGAGCCACCCAGGTGCCCCTTCAAGTCTTTGATGTAGAAACAAATATCCCTAAAAATTTGACGAAAACAGAAGAAAAGGTGTAGATATGTAATAAACTTTTAAAATAAGAAAAATATTTTCAAAATACATTAAAATTGTTAATATATCCCATTAATGTATTAATGTCACTAAAATTGACAGGAAACGATCCTTGTTGTAATCATATATGCAATTCCTACAAACCAGTAAGAAAAAGACCCAATTAAAATGTCAACAGACATAAATAATCAAGTTAGAGAAAAAAACTAATCATCTGCCCACACACACAACTTTCAACCTCACTAGTATTAAAAAATTTCAAATTCAAACAATAGGATAATACTTTCATCTATGAAGTTAACAAATTCTAAACAAAGATAATACCATTACAAAAAAGAAAAATATGAGAAAAATACTCAAACATTATATTGCTTTTCTCAAGGTCAATATGGCATACATATCCGACATCTCCAAAATGTATCTACTCTTTATGTCAGCAATGCAACTTCTTGGAATTTGTCCTGAAAGGAAGATCATACATGTGAGCCACGATTTATGTCACAGTATGATCACAGCATGGTGTGCAATCATAATTTTTTAATAAGTGACAACAATCCACGTATCCAAAAAGAAATTCATTATAATATATTCATACAATGGGACATCACTTAAAACAGAAGTAGAGTATTTCTAACATGAAAAAGCTTAAAATTTATTAAGTAGAAAAACCACTAATTTGTAAGTCTACTCTGAGACACATCTTGTTTTGTTTTTCAAGTATATACCTGTACACAAAATCTAGAAGGCCATCAGGATTTCCAGAGCACTACCACCTCTAGGTGGGAATTCTAACAACAATCTTGGGGGTGTATCCCCAGAGACACTTTCAGCTACCTCCACATCAAGGCAGCACAGCCTTCTGCTTAGTATTTTCCTGACCCTACGTGTCTTAATAAAAATACAACACAGAAAATCAGTACCCCAGCTGTCATCAGTAATTACAATCTCAATACTCTTACCACCAAATACTTCTCAAAAGCTGGGTGAGAAGAAACAAGGTTCAGGGATCCTAACCTCAAGGATATAAAACACAACTTTTCTCTGCTGGTCTGCATCTAGATTAGGCCAGATCAACAGAGAAGCAGTTTTGGCTCATAACCTAGCATCCAAAGAACCACCGCTGGTACATCAAATGTACCATTCCAGGCCCTCATGGACTTGCTTTTCCTGAATTAGCTTTGGTGGCATATTCCATCAGCCTGTACTGGGCACTGTTATAATAACCATGCCTATGAAATTTACCTGTGTCCAATCCAAATGAGAGCAAGAGGGGTCACCTGGGAAGAATTCCTGCCTGGGCTTAGCATCCCAAGTCCAAAGGGCTTGGTCTGACTTAAGGTCTGTATTTATCTTACAGCAGTGATTTTTAACCTTATGTCTGAGGTATGGTCCTATATGCCCTTGAACACTTGATGAAAGCCTTGATTCCTTTCACCATAGGCACACATTGTTCTTTGGTTACTTCAGGGAGTTTACAGACATCTCCCCAGACTCCGGGTTAAGAACCCCCATCTTATGGACCAAGTTCCCTTTTCCCAAGGTCTGGTTTCACATGGGCTTCAACCAGTTTAATTTCCCATCTAACACCCATCCTCAACCAGTAGACAGTTCGTTTGGTATACACTTGCAATACTGCACACCTGGTTCCAGTTCACATCCCTTTACTGATTTCTTACATTGTTTTGCTGAAGCACATATTCTAGAAAAGTGGTTTGGTTCCCCCCGCAGGCTTGGGGGGCGGGGAGGGGAGCAAAGGTAGGAAGAGGAATATAAACAACAAAACATCATACTAATTTCACAACTTAGTGTGACAGTCATTGATGTGACTGTACTTAGCATGATAGTCATTAATGTGATTGTACTTAGCGTGATCATCATTAACTCGATTGACCATACATTTCCAGTTTTCTCCTCTTCCAGGCACTTATTAACAGCACTCCACTTCCTGGTTGTAGGCCAACTAACAAGTTCTAGAAAAGGAGATATGAGCAGAAGTGGCATGTATCATTTTGCAGATCAGCACATTTAACTGCCCATGGAAACCACCTGAGCTCTGTTCCTCTTGGAAACCATTACAAGCAAGCCTGGAAACAGAGGCTACTCAGGCTGTCCCCATGGCCCTGCAACGGGCCGATGGTGCTTTAAGCTGGGAAGACCAGGTGGTGCTTCTATCTACAGCATAATACCTATAGCATAATCCAGCCTAAAAGGACTGATGTGTAAGAGTAAGAACCTACAGACCTCTCACTCATGAACCTAGACCCCAAGATGTTCTAAGACAACACTGGGCTGGCAGCGATTGCATCCTGGTGGCACGCTGGGATTTTCAGCACGTCCCGCGATATGTGGACCACTGCTGGGGCAGGGCCACTGACAGGGAGCACTGAAGAGCACCGTCTAGGATAGGGAAGCAGACAGGCTCAGGCTGGGTTTCAGAAGCATGGACTTGGTTGGGCTAGCCGGATAACAGGTCAGAGTCTAGGTCCGTTGCTCAGGCCATCCCCTGGGCCCGGCCCGGATGCACTCTCACCTACGGGGAGGGGGTACAAGAGAGGGACAAACAGCTTCCATCAACTATTGTTCATCTGTTAATCACTGCTGAGAAGAATACAATGAATGTGCTTCCAGTCGCTGAGCGCTTCCTAGGACTATTTTGTCCCTGGTTATGTAGATCCTAAAAAGCACTTTAAGGCAGTTCACAACGTGTGTACATTTTTCTCCAAGAAAAAAAAATCAGTTCAAGGAAAAAGAGGTAAGGATTTTTATTTAAAAATAATGAGGCCAAGACTGAGTTTAATTTTCAAAAAAATCGAAACACAACACCCTAGGATTTGAGGTTCTACGCACTATAGATAGCAAGGCCACAAATTAGGCTTTTTTACAATGTTCCTAGGCAACACGAGGAAGCAACAGATCAGTTACATGAAAAGCAACGTTCATAAAAAACAAACAAACTGGTGACTCTAAAGCAACACAACTCTCAGGACCCAGACCAGGGAGAAATTGCTCCCTTGTGTCCTCATAATGAGGCCACTGTGCAACACAATCCTTACTGTCAGTAAGAGTTTCAAGGGACTTTTCTCAAGAGTGTGTCTGGGTATAAGCTGACAGCTTCCAACCAAAGGACTATTAAAAACAACCAATTCCAAGGGTCTAAAGTAGGTTTTCAGAAACTCAGTCTGGTGAGCTAAAGAGATTCAGCAACAAATTTTATATTTATATATATTATATATATTATAATATTTTTTATAATATTTTATAATATATATTTATATATATTATATTCATATATTAATAAATTTTAATAAAGTAGATACCCTGGTTGGTGGGGGGGGGGGGGTGGACATAACCTAGCCTCCAATTCCATGAACTATATTTGAAATTTTTTAAATTATTATTTAGATTATTAAAATTTTAACATTTTCACCACCAAAATCCACTAGGATGTCCGAGGGCTCTTTGGAAACATCTAACTCAGACCAATATACAATTGGTCATATAGTAAATTGAAGCAAATGATGTGCAAATAAGGCATGAGGATAACAAATGAGTTTTAATTACAAAAACTAGACTGACTACATATTCTTCAAAAATTCTCTGTAACTATTATGCTCCTGATCTAGCATTACATCAATGAATGGCTGTTAATTCCTAATTGTATTCTCCATTAAGTACCTGGTACCTCAATTACCTTCAAACACAAAAATGTGATGTGTTAAAGATGGAGGTGCTGGTACAGAGGATCCTGTCCCTAAACAGAAAGCATTCTCACCTTTCTGCAAAAGTCAGAAACAGCTGCTAGGAGGCAGGGGGGGTGGGGGGGGGAGGGGGGGCACCTGGGTAACTCAGTGGGTTGAGGGTCCGACTTCGGCTCAGGTCACGATCTCAGAGTTCATGAGTCCAGGCCTGTGTTCACAGAGTTCATGAGTCGGGCTCTGTGCTCACAGGTCAGAACCTGGAGCCTGCTTCGGATTCTGTGCCTCCCCCTCTCTCTGACCCTCCCCCATTCATGCTCTGTCTCTCTCTGTCTCAAAAATAAATAAACATTAAAAAAAAATTAAAAAAAAAAACAGCTGCTATGGAAATAGCCACTATGGAAATGGCAGGGCCATATTTCCCTCAAAAAAAAAAAAAAAAATTAACTGGAGAGTTTTTCCCATACAAGGGAAAATGGAAATCCAGAGCTCCAGAATCAGGCTTCTCAAAGGAAGGTACTTGAACCCCAATGGTGCGTGCTAGGTGATATGCACAGGGAAGCCTCAGTGAACATGGGACATCAAAGACATCCAGTGTAGACTAGTACACAGTCCTTTAAAAGTTTTTTCAAATACTATATGTATGATAGAAAGCAAAATATATGTGGTCCTGGAGGTCAAAACAGACCTTGTCAAACAAAATTCTGGAGCTTTCAAGTATATTGCCAAACCCCAGGAATTAGCATGCATGATCACTAATTCAGGAAATCTAAAGAGAAAGCAAGGAAATTTAGTATCAATTATTGGTTAAGGGAACGAATTCAAATTCACTTACAACAGAAATTTAAAATATACGTAAAACACACATATATGTAAAATAGACTTCATTGTATACTTACCGACATGTTGGGAAGTGGACAACCACTGTCATCCCCCAGTAATACTACCATCATTTGTACTAATGATATCAATGGCATCATTGGGATTGGTGTTTTTAAAAAATGCCTCCAACATCTGTCACTCCAGCAGAGCTACTTTATACTTAGTTTCCTAATACAGATTAAAAAAAAAAAATACAGGAAAAACCGTTCAGGCCAATGTAACAAAGCACTACAAAAATAGTGGCTTAAACAACAGAAATGTATTCTCTCACAGTTCTGGCAGCTCCAAGTCTGAGATCAAAGCCGTGGCAGAGCCACGTTCCCTCTGGAAGCACCAGGGAAGGATCTGTTCTAGGACCCTCCTAGTCTTTGTCACTAGTCTGGCTCCTTATTGCCAACCATCACCAAATGGCTTTATATCTGAAGTTACGCTTTAGAGCACATGATGGGGGTGGGGATTTGCTACATGTGAAGCTTGGAGAACAATACCTATCATGAAAAAGTCATTAAATAAATGTTCATATTCATTCTCCTAACTTGGGTCTCCCACACTCACTAAGACTTCATCCTGAAACACAGGATTCAGATTTATAGATACAAGTATATATAAAACATGGCAACTCCAAATTCCAGAATGTTTTTCATTCCAAGGCCCCACTACAATGCTTTACATACTCCTTACCCCCACCCCAACACCATGTGGAAATTAACCAAACTCATCTTTCTAGATGCAACTCCCCGCAATTCCCAGATTTTATTCTTTTTTTTTTTTTTATGTTTATGTTTGAGACAGAGAGAGACAGCATGAACGGGGGAGGATCAGAGAGAGGGGGAGACACAGAATCCTAAGCAGGCTCCAGGCTCTGAGCTGTCAGCACAGATCCCGACGTGGGGCTCGAACTCACGGACCGTGAGATCATGACCTGAGCCGAAGCCGGACGCTTAACCAACTGAGCCACCCAGGCAACCCCCAGATTTTATTCTTTAGAAAGGTCCTTAGGTCCTTACTGACCGTCTATTTACTCTTATTTGATCTGCAAATCTAATTTGATCCCTTGACTTCCAAGTCTATGGCAGATTAAAAGCAACAAATTAAAGCGAGGGAGGGCGGGGTGGAGAAAGCTACAGAAATACAGAACAAAGCAGAGCAGTCTGAGAGTACTAAGTAAGAGGATGACAGCCCTACACACCTTCTCTTGCTCCCGAATGCAACACCTTTAAGGTCCAGCAAGGTTACTCTGTCTGTAATGCTGGCTCTGAGTCAGCAGCCTTAGCAATCTAAAAGGAAACAGAGATTTAGAGAGATTACTTGCTGGAACCAGTTTTTTTCCCCCTTTAAGTTCTGATGCTCTCTACAGAGGTAAACTGAGCTGAATGAAGAAACAGAGATCCTGGAATAATCAACAGCCCCAATAGTCCAAATTTGTATGTATATTGTGCTAAAAACCCGTTGATGAGGTCTTCAGGTATAATCTCAAAGAGCCTTCACAGAAATGATTTAATATACAAATAACTCCATATTTAGTTTGAATTTCAATATATGCTAAGTGTTTACAAATTTGTTTTATCATCTTTACTCAACTCCCCCTACAACTTTGTTGGTAGTGCTCATGTTGTATCAAAGTCTCTTTTTCAAGACGGAACAGCGATAAAGGTCAATCTATGTCCTACCCAAACCGTGCCAAAATAAGAAAATTCAAATTACTACTGTTTCTCACTTAATGTGTAGAGCTGTTATCTTTTTCCTATGTACATTCATGGAAACAGGATGCAGGATGTAGAAAAAAAAAATGATCACTTTAAGGGTCCATCAACTCCGTATAACCAGTTATGGTTCGATATCACTACATTCTGAGCAGCGGTTCTCAAAACCGGCTGTGCTTGAGAATCATCTGGGGACTTAAGCGGTACCCAGGATCCACCCCAGAGGAAAGGATTTAACTGCTATGGGGTGGGGCTGGGGAATTCTTTTACTCAAAACTCAAATGATGGCCAGAGAGAATAGCTACCATCCTCAAACTGTCCTTTCTCATCAATAAACATCACACTGTGGGGCACCTGGGTGGCTCAGTCATTTCAATGTCTGACTCTTGGTTTTGCTTCAGGTCATGATCTCCCAGTTAGTGGGTTCAAGCCCCACATCGGGCTCCACACTAACAGTGCAGAACCTGGTTGGAATTCTCTCTCTCTCTCTCTCTCTCTCTGCCCCTCCCATACTCATCATACCTAGCAGGTTAAAAATTGATGTTCAATTCTCCACCCCATTCTGAAAAAGCTTACCGTTCTATCCATGATACTTGAGGCAATAATTCAAGTGTTAGTAAATAAAAATATATTCCTATTTAGGGGCACATGGGTGGCTCAGTTGGTTGAACATCTGACTCTTGATTTTGGCTCAGAACATGGTCTCACAGTTCATGGGAATGAGCCCTGCATCAGGCTCCATGCTAACAGAATGGAGTCTGCTTGGGATTCTCTCCTCTCTCTCCCTCTCCTCTCTCTCTCTCTCTCTCTCTCTCTCTGTCCCTCCCCCACTCACTTGCACACAGTCTCTCTCAAAATAAATAACCTTTAAAATATATTCAAATGTAACCATCAGGAGGCAGGGACAAGGGAGCAGACCATTCTCAGTGGCCTGACAATATCTACTAGTGTTACAGGGAATATCGAGTTATACCCAAAGCAACCAATGATAGACCAGCAGAGAGCAGGTGCTGCATATGCTGTAAAACACACTGAAGCGTTATCGGAAATTCTTTCGCTGAGATAAATGGGGATATGAATGGGCCCAGGTGGAAACGGTTCATAATGTCAAATATGAAATGTTTTAAGTAATTTGCTACAACTTGAAGGAAGGTAGACAGCTAGGATTGGAAAGAAAAAAGGCTTACAAAGAGGCCGATCCACAGGTGGGTATGTATCTGAGCTCTGCCAGGCTCACCACAGGGCTGAACACACAGCTATCAGATGAAGGACCTTGCTGGACGTGTGTTTCTTCACACTTTCACCTTTGAGTCTGTACCAAAACCATCAGTGTCAAAACTAGAATTTCGACCAGCCTTCTGAAGGAATCTGAGGGAAGGGAGAGCTTTTGTTTATATGCCAAGGACGTTTTTATCTAAAGGGATTCCGGTAAGAAGCACAGACCTCTCTTGCGTCACCCCCTGCCCTCCGCCGCCACCACCCCCATGTTGGCGGTTATCCACGCAAACATACAATGCCCCAGTAGGCTTCTTAATGTCTAAAAGAAATCTTCAGCTTGTATTCCATTGTCAAAACACACAGAGACAACTTAAACTAACAACACTGAATATCACTAGGCAGGTTTTCTCTACCAATGACAGCATTGTCTGGGCCCCTAATGTAATCATGTTTTTCCCATTTTCCCTCAATGTTAGATGCAATTCTAGTTAACTGGAACATATATTGTATGCACATTGTTAAAGATTTTGTGCACTCATCATTCAAGGCTTCCTATGTTACGGGAAAATTTTTCAGAGCTCAATACCAAGGAAGGCTCCGCTTTCTTAGCCTAGGCTGCTATAATGCTACGAAATCCAGAATCAAGTTTTGGCCCTCTTCCAGCTGTTGTATAGACCTGCTGTCATACGTTCTTGTATAGTAAACCACTCCGTGACTTTTAGGGTTTTTCCCTTTTCCCTTTAATTTGCCCTTTGCTCCAATTTCCTGATCTATTAACTCATCCCTCTAAGCACATGGAAAAATTCCCCTAAGAGCAATAAGAAGAAATCCAACCTGACCATGTTATGATCTAACTGTACATAATCAACATGTGATTTTAATTAAACAGATGCACAACAAGTGCCCCACCTTTGGTCTAGTGACAAGAATCGCATTTCATAGCTCTGTGGTCTACATTAAAAAAAAAAAAATGCACAGATGGCACCGTGTCCAAGGGAAGCTGAAGGTTATTTAATAAATCTGTCCAACTTACCAGAAAATCTGCAAGAGCATGGTATGAATCACTGACACTGTAGTGACTACAGGACCCCCAAGTCACATGGCTCAATGGGGAAAGACCAACGTTTTGTAAAAGAAGCTTTAAATCTTCCTAATCAGCTTTTTAAGTCACTAACCTCTGCATTTCACTCTAGAAAGTTGTTTTTCTTTACCTAATACTAAAATCACGATGATACAGGATTAGAAGAAAAAATGGCAATCATTAATATGGGTCACAGCTGCCCAAAGTGTACATGCTTAGTTTAATTACTTGCAGCCATCCATCTAAAAAGCTGATGAATATACCACTCTATCCACCCTACTCTAATGCAGGTTATCAGTGATTTCCATGCCGGTGCAGACACTCTGTCTCACCTTCCCCAATCTTTCAGCATCACTGGATGTGGCTGAAGACTTCCTCCTCCTCAAGACACTATCTTGTCTTGGTTTCCAGGACAACACTGGTTTTCTTCCTCAATCTCGTCTTTGGCAATTCATTTTCATCTCCTTTACTACTTAATTCATCTTCTTAACTGATAAGCTCCAAAAGTACCCCAGGATTTGGTTCTCTTCTACCTATGCTAACTCCCTGAGGAATCCTACTGGTTCCAAAACCTTATGGATCATCAATGACTTCCCAAATGTATTTCCCTACCTGATATCTTTCCTCACCTCCAGAAGCAATTATCTGACGACCTTCTTGACATCGGCACTTATATGTCTACTAGAAATCTCAACCCCACCCCTTGAAAGGACATAATACCTTCTATAATATACAGCAGAGCATTTTAAATATTGATGGCATAATTCCCTAATAAGATGAAGGCCAAAGCATCTGCCTTATTAGGAACAAGAACCACCACTTACAGTCTTCAAATCATTATTGCCCTTTAACTGTTATAAATTTGGCAATGCACTCATGAAACAATCCGCAGATGTTTCAGCAGACAATTTACAGAACATTCTAAGCAGGCATGACTGTCCTCAATTGCTTCTTGGCACCGAATTTTGCATGTTATTTATACGCACACTAACAGTGGAGCAGGAGGGTGTTGCACCCTGTCCAAGCAGCACAGTGAGAACCATCAATATTATGTGGAATCCATGACTCTTTTACAAAATCCACAAAGATAATAGACACCAAACATCAGTCCACATACCTCCCTGTATATGAGGGCTTGCATCATGATCCACTGGATATCACCATTTCTTCTACCAACTTTATGAATCAAAAAAAGTTCAAAGAATTTGTATGTGGAATCTTCACCTGACCCTTAGAAACCGAGGACTCTCAGGAGCCCACAGTAACATCAAGCACAAATTCAACAAACAGGAGGCTGTGAGCAAACCCTAGCATGGACAGCCACATAATGCATCCTTATTAAATGGACAGTGGTGGCTCCCAGGGTACACGCAAACATAAGTGTGCTTAGCCCTGAATCTCAGGCTATGTACTACATCGGGCCAGGGACTCTGTGCAGCTAGAATGCAGGCTGTACAGGCTGGCTGTCCAGCTGGTTGCCCTTCTGCCATCTTTCCCACTCGGTAAATGATACCCCACCCTTCCAGTTTACCTGGCCAAAAACCGTGGGGTCTTCAACTCCTCCAGTTCTCGTATGCCTTTTCCAGTCTATGAGCAAATGCTGTTGGTCTATGGGTCAATGCACTTCCAAGACCTGCCTGCTTCTCACCACCTGCAGCACCAGGAGCCTAGTCCAAGCACCACCTTCTCCCACCTGGATTACCTTGATAACCTTCTTAACTGGTCTGCCAGTTTTCCACTCAAGCTCCCCAACAGTCTACTGCCCACCCTGAAGCCAGTGATCCTGCTAAAATTAAAATGCGTAACTCACTCTTCTACTCAAAACGCTCCAATAACTACCCAAGTGACAAATACAAAAAAATGTTTTTAATTGTAAAGGCCCGATGAGGTATCACACTGTGGCCCTGTCCCTCAGCCCCCACCTTTGCATCTGATCTCATCTCATCTCCCATTCTATCATTCACTCACTCACTCAGCTACAAACACCCTGGCCTTCTCACCATCCCTTTAATTCTCCAAGTATGTTGCTACCTCAGGGCCTTTATACCGGCTGTTCCGTCTGTATGGATCATCCTCCGCACATACACACACATGATACAGAGATAGACATGACTGATACACAGTCATGATACACACATGCCTGAGCACACCATCTTATTCTTAAGTAACCTTCTCAGCCAGGCCTTCCCTGACCACCCCTCAAAAGCGCCAATACTCCTTGCCCCCACCCAATACCCCAGATTCCCTTTCATGTTCTTTCTCAAGGCATCTTACATCCTAACAAGGGTCTGCAAGTTAGGGACTGCGGACCAAATCTAGCCCACCACCTCATTCTGTAAATAGCATTTTGCTAGAACACAGCCATACCCATACACATAACCTATGGCAGCTTTCACACGACAAAGCCAGAGTCAAGTAGTTGTGACAGAAGCCACCTGGCCCACAAAACCTAGAATATTTACTATCTGGAGCCTTACAGATCAAGTTTGCAGATGTCCCCTCTAACACCTGTTTAATGTTTTGTTGGTCTCCCTTCTATGCAAGAGGTCATGGACTTTTACTTATTTATTACTGTATTCCCAGTACCACTACCAGGGCCTAGGGCATAGTAAGGGCTCAATAACAACTTCTGGAGCAGATGGAGGAAGGAATTAATGAGTAATATATGGATATAGTTAAGTTTGGAAGGACACATTGGTGACTTCTCTTTGAATAATTTTTATTTTGAAATGCACAGAAAAAAAATCAGTGACATAAAAATAGAGGGCAATAAATAATTCTAAACACTCATGTAACCACTTCCTAATAACGAGAACATGGCTAATGCCATTTCAGTCAAAAATATGGTCTAAAATCCAAAGTTAATGTATTTGCCTAACAGAGAGCCATAGATTATTCAGCCTACTACAGTTCCTCCACACTATTCAAAAAATTGTCTGCCTTCTCCTACAGTAGCACACTTCAGGACAAAGGAAGAAGAGGAAAAATTCTGGACCCTCACGGTGAAGGCTCAGACCCTTTAAGTTAAGCTGCCTTCCAGAAAGGCTTTGGGCAGTGTAATATAACCATCCCCTCTTATCTAGGATCCCAAATCCAATTCCATTCTAAAATGAATGCTATGCCACTTAGGATTCTTGTATTTATGTAAGCCTCTGACTTCATTTTTCTTAAGTTTTTGTGATCCCTTAGAGCAAAAAATTAAGACAGTCACCCTCAACTTCTCTTCCTTTATATTTCACTTCCATTTATTAACAAAACTGCTGCTGGTGTCCAGAGAATTCAGGGGGGAAAAAAAAAACAATCTATTTAGAAACAATTCCAACTTAACTGCTGTGTCAATTCCTATCCATGTCTCCCTTCCTCTGAATAAGGGGGGACATTTGCATTAAAAACAGTATCTCTCTTCCTTAGAATGCACCTGCTCAGGCTGATTAAGCCCCAAGTGGAGTCATAATCCTCCACTTCTGAGATCGCTACCATTCTAACAAAATGAGTTATCACTTGTGTTGAGTCCTGGGGGAGGGGGGAGGGGGGAGGGAAATGGGACCCATAAAAACAGAACTGGCCTCATATGAGGTAGGAAAAAAGAATGGACAAAGAGGCATAAAGATTCAAGAAAAAAGCACTAACAATATTTTGTCATAAAGTTCATAGAAATGTTGTCACATTTTATACATCATTAATGTGTCCTAAATGAAATTACTAGCCACAGAGCTAAGTCCTTCTCTATTACCAGAAGCACCACATAGGATTTTGTTTTTTCCTAAGGTCATCAGTTAGGGCTGCCTGCTAGAACACCAAGTATTACACATTGATCTGCCCCATTCTCATTTCACAGTATAACTGTGGATAACTTCTTTATCCATAATAAAGGTTAAGGCTTATGTAACTTTATTCAAAATTTTACTAAGCTTTTAAGATGTACTCACAGGCCTATTACCATATGGTTTTAGGGTGGAAGAAAATTAGCACTGTTGAGTTGCACATATTTTCCCCATTCACAAATATACACACCCACAGGATATAATCACTTGATAATAAAAGCGATTTTATCGGAAAAAAGGACAAGATACCCACTGGATACTCATCAAGATTTCATATTACACAGTTAAGCATAATGGCATATGATTCTCCCTACAAACTATTTCAGTAACGGTGAGCTAAAATTACAGGGTAACATTTATTTTTTAAATACTGTCCCTCTCCTATTCTATCAAACGGAGAAAACAGTAATAACCTAAATGTTTCCTGCAATTTATGACCTATATTTAAAATACTAAAATTCTGGTATAATATGTTAGGCTAACAACACACTTTTTTTTTTTTAATTTAAGGGCACAAGAATGTACACAGTGTTGGTAAGAGTTTACAAATCTTTTCTAACATAAAAGGTGACCTTGATAAAGAAATTTATCATTAAAAAAATTAAGTACACTCATTTTATTTCTCTCCAGATACACAAGTAAGCAAAGCATCATTACGGTAATAAACAGATATGCTGAAAGTTATCTGATAAAATATATATAAGGTTAATGAAATTTAAAATATTCACCAGAATCCAATGTTTTGAGAATATGCATACAATTGTCTTGGACACATTGAACCAGGGTGGGGGGGAGGAATGAGTTTATTTCCCTCAGAAAACATTCTCGGGCATATACATGAGCCTCCTATATGGATTCATAAGCACACATCTGTATCCCTGTATATGAACACAACAACATTATCTATTAGGAGAAAAGGGTGTAAGCAGCTCAACGAAATTCTACAGGATCCTGCAGGCACTGATATTACAGCATGAATTTTTATGAGTTTTCAGGGAGGAAAAATATTGCTAACGAAAGGTTGATAAGACATGACAGCTCTGAGGAAGTGAAATACATACACCCTGGGGCCCTGCTCACCAAGTCCCAGCTGCACAGGTGGCATAGCCCGAATTCAGAATCCAGTGAGCCCCTGTCACAATGAGGGGCTCTAGGTTCAGAAGCAGGAACCCCATTAATTCCCAAGTATAACACCAACTACTATTGTTATTCCTATAAAAGTTACTCTCACCTAACGGTCATACTTCTGTTAGAGAATCACAACGCTGGGGCGCATGGATGACTCAGTCAGTTAAGCGTGCAACTCTTGATTTTGGCTGAGGTTGTGAAATCATGGTTCATGTGTTCGAGCCCCAAGTCAGGCTCTACATTGGGATTCTCTCTCTCTCTGCCCCTCCCCTGCTCATGCTCTCACTGTGTCTCCCCCAAAATAACTAAAAAAAAAAAAAAACTAACAGATGACTACAAAAATATACTAGACAAGTGTTTACCTCTACCTCTCTGCATTTCTTGCCACTATTTTCATTACCTCTATCACCCTTCACATGAGTCACAGGCCTGCCTTGGGAGGAAAGGCTGGCACTCAGAGCACTGTCATGAAGGGAATATGCTTTCATAAAAGCTTCCCTAACTTAGGACATCATACAAAGACACCGATGTCCTACAAAGGCAGACAGGTATGCTTCCTTCTCTATTTCCTCTCTCCTCATAGTTCAAAATAGTCATCAGTTCAACAAAATTAAGTAAAAAAATCTTTCTCTTTTTGTTAAATGTTCACTAGCAATTCTCACACTACTACACAAAATGAAAAGCACAATCATTCTAATGGGAATTACACATGTTAATAGCTGCCTTGCTATTTGAAGATCTACTCAACAATCATCAGGGTAAACATCCAAACTCACATCCAGCTAATTGGAGTGTTCATTTCTGTAAATAGACATTCATATTGGTACGTGCACACACACACACACACACACAACCTGGAACCTTCGGGTTACAAAACATGCATGAACAATGTAAAGAGAGTCAAATATGCCAAATCCGGTGTTATTCCGAAGACAATGGTCAGTGTCCTCTATGCAAAGCCCTTGGGTCAAAGCTGAAGGTCAGTAAAAATCCAAATACCACAAGTTAGACACTTGAATGGTGACAGAGAAGTAAAAATTGTACCAGTCACTAACTACAAGACCAGGCTCCAACAGTGAGCTCTCTGTAACGCCTGTTTCCTCCGCTGTAAAATGAGGCGACTAAACCTTGTGGACTTCCACTGAGGATGAAAAGGATGATACATGCAAGCCATCCAGCACAGCTCGTGTTCATAAGAGGCTCTCAGGAAATGTCTCCACATCTTTCTCCACAAGCCAACAGGGACAAAGCCAATGCCCCTACACCCCTGGCCACTCACAGAACCACCTGGCAGCCTTGAACAGACACAAGCACACAGAATCAGCATCTCCTAGTTGAACCCTGTCATCTGAAAGCTCCACAGGGGAATCAGATGTGCTCCAAGTTGAGACCACAAATATGGCCATAGCACCAACTTCCCTATTCAACCACAACTGCTGTTTGCTTATTGTGCTCCCAGACTTTTCAAGCATGGTCTTTCTCCCTTTATAAGTTTGCTTCGGTGTTTTATTTTTTCATTTGTTTTTTTATTTGTTTAATGTTTATTTTTCAGAGAGAGACAGAGCACAAGCGGGGTAGGGACAGAGAGAGACAGAGAATCCAAAGCAGGCTCCATGTTCTGAGCTGTCAACACAGAGCCCCATGCAGGGCTTGAATTCATGGATGTTGAGATCACGACCTGAGCAGGAGTTGGAAGCTTAACTGACTGAGCCACCTAGGTGTCCCACTCTACTTAAAAAAAATTTAATTCCAAAAAATTAAAAATGTAATGTATGCAAAGCACCAGCACAGTGCCCAGCACCTAGTAGGCCTTCAATAAGTACTAGACTGAAATACATTCTCAACATTCAAGATTGTCATAGAATACACAGAACAGCACCGGAAAACCCCATATTTTAATGAGCTACTGATTCTGATTTTATCTCTAGGTAACTTAAGTATCTCACACTCAAATTTAAAGTTTTCTTTTACCTTTAGGAAGAAGAAATTCAATTAAATCATTAACGACAGATTTGATGTTGTCTTTTCAGTCCAGATGTGAATGTGCAAGGTGTCTATTTTCAAGGCTCAGCCTCTTTGGTGGAAGCCATTTTTTCCTGGCTTTATATGTTTTTATAGCATGTTATTACACAGATAATTGAGCATTGCAATTCAGCAACCAATTGTGGATAAGAGCTGCCAGGAAAGCTGTCAGGGAAATTAATTAGTAGAAGGAAAGAAAGGAGCAGTATTTACCAACTATTTACACAATCAAGTCTTGGTCTTCTTTCCAGAATTTGCTTCCACAAACATTTTTAAACGTTTGCCCATTCAGAAGACGGAGACACAGCACCCCCACCCAAATACACCGAAGCCCTTGCCAGCCACTCATCTTGGGAGCTTGAGAAAGCAAGACCCTGTCTTTCCCGGAGCTTCACAAAACTGGTCAATCCAGAAATGAAGTGGTTCACGTCCAAGGAAGCCTTGGTCTTCACCCTCTCCTGGACCAGTACTCTCAGGGGAGAAAACCGGGAGCCCGGAGGCAATGGACTCAGATGTTCAGCCAGGCTGAACTGGTCTTATTCCAGGCAGTTCTGCCTCATTAGTGACAACTGGCCGGCCAGCAGGGCCAGACGTCTAGAAACGAATTCTGACATAAAACTTGAATACAATATTTAAATACAATATTTAAAACTTAAAAACAAAAAAACCCTGTTTTTAAGTCCTCTCTTCTTTGAATTCAATTGTTCACCTCGACATGGGGACAGAGAATAAATGAGAGACGGACACGCTACACCACCCATGATCGTCAAGGCAAGCTGAGGAGGCTCTAGCTTGAAATTCAGTCTTTCACTGCTGCCACTGGTCACAGAGCTTCCACTGCTCCTGAGCTGCAGAGTCAACTTCTCCCACACACCTATTGACTCAAAGATTTACTACATATTGGAATGCAGCAGCTTTGAGTACGTAGATGAACAAGATAGGGTCTCTGCTCTCACGCAGCTCCCGGTCTGGCGAAGGAAGACACTGTAATGCAACACACTCAGTGCACGCTCAGTGTGGATGATACCCTACGCCATAAGCCACCGACTTGCTGGGGGTGAGCAAAGGGGAGGGCTGGAAGGAAGCACAAGACCTTTGAGCAAAAAGACAGGAAGCGTTAGGTGCCTTATTGGTCTGGACTATAATACTGGGATATTTAGTAAAATCGTACAAATGGCAGAACCAAAATTTTAAGTTTATGGGGCTACAACACTTACAGGAACCAACATTTTGCTGATGAGTAGAGCAGGTATAAAACCTTAACTCATGAAGTCGGACATACCAAAAAAAAAAAAAAAAAAGTATTTTCTTGAAATCAAATTAATTGAGTCCAGGGCCTCTGGTGAAAAACTGGTCCCTCCAAGTCATGTCACACAAAGCAAAGTCTATCATGCTTGCTACTGCATCCTCATTGCCAACCAGACCCTGAGGGCCCTGAAATCCAACACACCCATGATTCCATGCCCCTCAGGTAGCACCCAGAATCCTTGTCAAGGCAGGAAACCCGCTGTCTAAAAATCCAGCCTCCCCAGGCCCACCCGGTGGCCAGCGACCTTCTCTCTGGCCTCATGCTGCCAACAAGACGATCAAGGATACCAGCCTTGCTCCCTTCCCCTCCAAGAAAGCCTGTTTTCTCTCTCCCTTCTCTCCAATGGAACGCACCCTCTATCCCAAGAGGCATGTCAACACTCTCTGTTCTGTAAATTAAGACTTTTTATAGAGAGACTGAGAAGCATCTCTACTTCAAACTGCTTCAGTTTTCTCCCAGGCAAGGACATGCAAAGCAAGAAATCACTACTGCCTCAGTTCCTGCTTCAAATACTAGAGGAGAGAAAAAGCACAGCAAGACACAGTTTTAATCACATTAAGATTAATTTGCAACAGCTGCCCCCCACAAACAAAGCAGAAGATGCTACAGACACAGATTCCCCAGGAGAAGCACCCCACCACTTCCGACCTGGAGGGGTCAGCAGACCTCTCCCCAAGGGTGGACAATGAGGTTTCCGTTCTCCGCAAAACACTGTCCAAGAAGCACCTTCACGGTGGGAGGTGTGCAAAGTACCACACATTTTTGGTCCACAAGAAATCGGCCAGCTCAAAAAAACAGGAGGACCTTCTCAAAGAATAGACAGACCAGGGCTCCCTGAATGGGTTTCTGTTCTGCAACACAGATAACCTCTAGTAAGACAGATTAACCTTAGAAAACAAAGATGGGGATCTATCATCACCCTCCTCAAGAGCCAAAGACTTCCAGTGATCCCAAATTATCATTTCAGTAAGGGCCAATAAACTTCTTGATTTTTCAGGCCAGACAACTCCACCTTAGAGGAAGAGCTTTGGCTCTATCATTTCATGCATTGACCAGCTGTCTGCAAGCACTGTGCAAGGAGAGTGAATGGTTCTTGGAGTTAAAATTAATAGCATAGCTGTAATTGCAAATTTCACAAATCCAAAGCACACACTGTGGTTATGCTAAAAATGACCGTGACAGAGAATCTTTGAAGGTCTAGTGGAACTGGCCACACACCCAGGGCTTCGCAGACTGCTTGCTTAGGTATTTTTCCCGAGGGAAGAGTGAGGGGAAGATATGCTGGGCCAGGAAAGAGAGAACAGAGCTCAGAGAAGGTTCATTTGGGAGCTTAATGTTCCTTATAAAAGCACAACTGCCCTCATCATTCCACCTTGGTTTGCACATTTTAATACCACCTCCTATAAGCTTTCCCCCCTCTTGAAGTCCACTCATTTTCTCCAGTCCCCCCTGCTGCCTTGCTTTCTAAGTTTGTGTGGCTTTTGGAAGCAGCCATCATATAACACATGGTCCCCCACACTAGTAGACCAGAATCACTAACTCTTTAGAGAAGCAATTTCCTCCCATGCTTACAGAATCCTGAAGGAGACATCAAGTCCCCTGAGTTTTATAGAGAGGTTTTATCCGCAGGAGATTCACTTCCCTCCGCACCTCCAACTAGCTCCCCTGACCAGCCTGCAGAAATTCCCTTATAAAATCACAGGATCCACCTCATAAAACCAGTTCACCAAGGGGTGCTGAGGCCTTGAAACAAGCCCACATAGCTCAGTAGTTTCAAAAGCTCCTGGATCACGGGTTGCCAGGACAAATCCTCAGCTATGTCAGGAGCCCCACTCACACACAGGCCATGATTCCTGCCAAAAACCAAGAGGGTGAGAGCTTCTTCAAGCTTTGCAAGGGCGTTTTGAAGAGGAAGAAAAAAAAAAAAAAGATTGAGGAAATGTCTGAAACTCCAGCTGAGCCAAAAACATCATTGCTCTCCACTTGGCAAATTTCAAGGAAAGAGTAATCAAAAGATATCCCAAAGCAAGGAAATAAAGTGGTATCCTCAAGAGACAGGACCCAAAAGGGCCTATCTGGTAAATTCTTACCAAACCTACTTTCTCCCTGAACTCTGTCCTCACCAACAAAAACACCAAGTTCCTTAAGACAATGACTAAAACAACATTAGTCGCAAACATTGTTTAATTATCTAGGGAAAGATAAATCTTTAAAACAAAAATAATCTTGATTAGAAAGTTGTGAAGCTATAAATAAACTGGTATTAAGGAAAACTACCATCCTGGTAGTGTTTTTTACTAGTAATTTTACATTACACGGGCACAAGGAATGAATCATAGGAGAGGGAAAAACCACCTACCAGTTCCTATTCCGTCTTAGTGAACACATCTGTTGGGCAAATTATTTTATCTGGTACAACCTTCTCATCCCCTCTTCTTATTTCCATCTTCAAGGCACCAGGAAAACCCTTTAGGGTAAATCCCATCAGGGTGATTCTGTAGTTCTTTTTCACTCTCCTTACTGACATTACTTACTCTGACCCACATTTTCACGTGTCGATAGTGTACTGCACATTCACACCAACTCACTCCACTTATGCTGTCTCCTAAATCGACTATGTGTTGCTTTGGGCACAGACCAGATATTTTAAATTTCTTTTGCGTATCCTTTCCTTCCCTCCCACCTGCCAACTCCTACAGAGCTTTGCAAGAAGCAGCTTCAACAAATATCTCCTTGCACACCAGCTCAACCCCACCACAAGAATTGTTAGCAGCAGCTAAGGTACCAGGCAGGAGTCCTACATCCCATCTCCAAGGGCATCTTCACCAGCACCTATTATCAAAACATACTAAGACAACATTTGGACATTCCAAGATTCTATGTCCATCCATTCATCCAGCCCCCCTCCCCCCCCCCCCGTATTTCCTCCCCTTCTGGCCAATAGGCCACAGCAAGAGAGGCACCATTCCTATACTTGAATAATAAACATAGCCCCAGCCTGCAAGTTCACATTAAAATAAGCCTCCCCTGTGGCACCTGGGTGGCTCAATCGGTTCAAAGTCTGGCTTGGGCTCAGGTCATGATCTCCTGGTTTTTTAATTCAAGCCTGGGTCGGACTCACTGCTATCAGTGCAGACCCGGATTCAGATCCTCTGTCTCACACTCTCTGCCCCTCCTCTGCTTGTACTCTCAAAAATAAATAAGACATTTAAAATTTTTTTTAATTAAACAAAAGAAGCCTCCCTCCACAAACCACCACAACAGGCCCTAGTTTCCTAATAGATCCTAAATGAGCAGCTGTTTTACCCACAAATGGAAAGCTGCCCCACCCCCGAAAGTCAAATTAGTCTGTTCAAGATTTTTTTTAAATTTCATGATAATTTTGTTATATAATCTGCCACTTTACATCCAAGCCCACGGACAGAACAGCAGCAATTAAATTTACATTCTTAGACGTCCTTAAGTGTCAAAATAAATTCCTAAGAACCGCAGGTAATAGTATCTGAACAATTCAAGACCGTGCCCACGTGATCACAGGATTTTCAAGAGTATAAAGTGAGCACCCCCTGACATTTCTCAGCAGGGCTTATTCCTATCACTTGGTAAACCTGTATTTATCATTTGTTAAAGTCCGTGTTTCACTTTCTCTTTAATTACCACCAACTATCTCTGATGGAACCATCCCACTGGTGGAACTCAGCTGCGAGCGATTCTTTGGGGGCCTTCTCCATCTCTTGACATGAACCAGCTGCACGAATTCCAGAACCTAGCTGTCACCCTCTCCTGAGAGGAGGATGGACACATGGGAGAGAGAAAACCAGCAGCTCTAGACATTAGGAAGACAAACATCCTCTACTTGCAGGGATGCAGCCACCCTTCCTCACACTGTAGAGTCAGGTTCAGAAAAGAAAGAGGCCCCAGAAATCACATATTTATGTGCAAGTTCCCCAGTGGAAGGAGGATATGTGCAATTACTAAAAACCTCATCTACAGGAACTAGGTAATTCTTGTGATGGGTGTTAAACTAAAAGAAAAAGCACAGCAGAATTTTTTAAAAAAGACCATTTCCCTTATTTCTATTAAAAGTACTTGGCTTATTTTAAAAGGTATTCTGATGGGTTTTCTGAGGTAACCACCTTCTACCTTATATTCTCGGTCTTCACATGTCTACCTCCTTAGAAATGAACTGAAAACTGCCGGGGGACATTTTGCTTCTAGTTAAGATGATTTGCTCCCGGTATGTGAAGGAGTCTTGGGCGTCCATGACAGTGTCCTTAAGACAAAGTAAGGTCACTGCCACACCTCCAGGAGGAGCCCCAGAGCACAGGCTGAGAGTGCTCCCCTGGCTCACTAGGGCCCTGATCAGCCACATGGGCAGATGTTGACAATTAACACCAATGATTACTTGTGCCACAGGCATCCACCTCCAGAAGCTGCTATACGGCCCCCAACACCATAGGGAAAAGAGGCCCCTCCCCAGTATCCCATTCATTCTAGGGGTTAATTATACTTCTATAGGCTGGAAACCCAATCACCCTTTAAAACTACATCTCTATGGGACTTCACACTCCAAGTTCCAAACAATGGACTTCCAAACAAACTTAGAAAAAAGGCCTGACAGCTAAGGCTAACAGCTTAGGCTAGAGATATCACCGTCTTTAAGTAAATAAGTAAGTAAGTAAAAATAGTCTACTCCAAAGGCTGGGCAGGTAGGATCCACAACAGTGCAGGAGAGAGCCCTGGCAGCCAGGTAAGGCAGAGACCATACAAACTTTTCAAATCAAAGAATTTTATCAAATCAGAAATTGCTGGTCTAGGACATCAGAATGATAAACTTATGATGGGACATGTGGCCCAAACATGGCCCAAACATAACAAAACTGACCTTGTTATCCAGAGTTACACTCCTCTGCAAGACTGGGAGATAAGAGGTAGTACCCTCAATT